>NC_139022.1:21800274-22400274 GCF_964662115.1 Mustela nivalis | reverse complement strand
TGGTTGCACACGTCTGTCACCGCGCTCCCCAGGAGCAAGTGTGGGGAAGGCGCCGCACGCCGCTCGCGGGGAAGAGAAGGAGCCCTTGGTCTGGGATCGGGAAACGCTCGGGAAGCAGGATAGGCTGCCATGGCACGAACAGCAGGCCGGTAGCAAGACAAGTGTCACCCGCTCCCTGTGCGGAGAGATGGAAGCCTGGCTGCTAAGGAGTCATGAGAGGACGACTAGCGCAGGGGCGCGTGCTATCCTCTGAGGAAGGAGTCTGGGCAGAAGGCAGGCCTGTGTTGTGCCTCCCGTCCCAAGGGGACAGCATCTCCTTGGCCACCTGTCCCAAGGGAGTCGTGGGTTTGCCACCAGGTGCCATGCCCGCACCTCGCAGAAACAACCCCATGGGGAAACGGGCAGTCAGATGCCGTCTTCCGCCAAGATGTGGCAGCGATGTGGGTGGCAGGGGTGTGCAGGGGAAGAAGTGGAGACTGTCCCCCACAGTTCCCCATCCAAGTGCACGGGCCGTGTGCAGGGATCCTGTCGCCACCTCTCTCCTGTGCTGAAGGCACTGGCCTAGACCCCGAGTCTGCCAGAGCGCCGGAGCAAAAGGCAAAGCCATACTTACTCCAGGAGATGGTAATAGGCATAGAGTGCCATGCTAGGCCACGCAAGCTGATGCAGGGCTGTGACTGTGTCTGCTTAGTTCGGCTTAGCAAGGTGAACGCCAGGTGCGGTCTTGGAGCTCGGGAAAGCAAGGCCCACGAGGCACCAGCTCTCCCGCTGTTCTTCTTCCCTGCCGTGAAAGAGTGAAAGACCAAGCCTTGCTGAGGACAGCAGCGTAGTGCGGTTCCTGCCAAGTTGAAAACCTCTGGGAAAGCATAGCAGTCGCTGGGAAATCAGAGTCGGTTCTGCGGTCTCTTCTGCTGCTTGCCTGAGCCCAGTCTCGAGGTGGGAGAAACCCGCATACAGCGAAACCCCTTTGCCCGGTCATCACCTCTAGGAAAGCACAGCATCCGTTGGGAAATCCGAATCGGATGTGTGTGATGCTGCAGCTTAATGCCTGAGCTAGTCTCCGCAGCATGGTGGAAGACACCCGCATGGAGCGAAATCCTCTTTGCCCTAGCACCCCTCTGCCTGAGAGAGAAGCGCGGTTGCGCCGGTGGAAAGAGCCTTAAGGAAAGGGACACGTCTATCACTGCACTCCCCAGGACCATGTTTGTGGAAGGTGCAGCACGCTGCCCAGGTAGAAGAGCAGGAGACGTTGGCTTTCTGGTCTGGAAACGGTTGGGAAACAGGAGAGCCGGCCCTGGCAGGCACCGCGGCCGGTGGCAATACAAGTGTCACCCGCTCCCTGTGCAGAGAGACGGAAGTCTTTCTGCTACGGAGAGAGGAGGGGATGTGTAGGGCATGGCGCGTGCTCCACTCTTAGGAAGGAGTCTGGGCAGAAAGCATGCCTGTCCTGAGCCTCTGGGCCCAAGGAGACAGCAGCTTTTTGGCCACCTGTCCCTGGGGAAGACATGCGCTAGCCACCAGGAGCCTACGCTGAACTCGCAGAAACAGCTCCCTGAAATAACAGGGAGTCAGATGCCGTCTTCCTTCAGGATGTGGAAGCTTGGAGGTGGCATGGGGTTTAAGGGGATGGGGTGAGGACAGTCCCCGAAAGCTCCCTATTTAGTGCACGGGCGGTGTGCAGGGATCCTGTCACGTCTCCTTTCCTGTGGGGAAAGCACTGGACTAGTCCGCAAGAACGCTTGAGCGCCAGAGTAAAAGGACAAGCGATGCCTACACCGGGAGATGATAGTGTGCATTGGGTGCCATCCTAGGCTCCGCACGCTACTGCAGGGTTGTGGCTGTGTCTGCTTAATTCGGCCTGGCAGGGTGAAGCCAGGACTCGAACATGGAGCCCGGGAAAGCAAGGCCCAAGAGGCACCAGCTCTCCTGCAGCTCTTCTTCCCTAACGCGACGGAAGCCTTGCTGAGGAGGCAGCGGCGAAGTGCTGTTCGCTCCAAGCCGAAGCTTCTGTGAAAGCACAGCATTCGCTGAGAAATGATCTGCGGGCTGCTGCTGCTTGCCTGAGCCCAGTCTCGCGGCTGGAGAAACCGCATACAGCGAAAGCCTCTTTGCCTTGTCATCTACACTGGGAAATCACAGCATTTGTAGGGAAATGTGATTTGGGTTTGGGGATGCTGCTGCTGCCTGCCTGAGCTCGTCTCCGCAGCACGGTGGAAGATACCCGCATGGAGCAAAATACTCTGCCCTAGCACCCCTTCTGCCTGAGAGGGAAGCGTGGTTGCACACGTCTGTCACCGCGCTCCCCAGGAGCAAGTGTGGGGAAGGCGCCGCACGCCGCTCGCGGGGAAGAGAAGGAGCCCTTGGTCTGGGATCGGGAAACGCTCGGGAAGCAGGATAGGCTGCCATGGCACGAACAGCAGGCCGGTAGCAAGACAAGTGTCACCCGCTCCCTGTGCGGAGAGATGGAAGCCTGGCTGCTAAGGAGTCATGAGAGGACGACTAGCGCAGGGGCGCGTGCTATCCTCTGAGGAAGGAGTCTGGGCAGAAGGCAGGCCTGTGTTGTGCCTCCCGTCCCAAGGGGACAGCATCTCCTTGGCCACCTGTCCCAAGGGAGTCGTGGGTTTGCCACCAGGTGCCATGCCCGCACCTCGCAGAAACAACCCCATGGGGAAACGGGCAGTCAGATGCCGTCTTCCGCCAAGATGTGGCAGCGATGTGGGTGGCAGGGGTGTGCAGGGGAAGAAGTGGAGACTGTCCCCCACAGTTCCCCATCCAAGTGCACGGGCCGTGTGCAGGGATCCTGTCGCCACCTCTCTCCTGTGTTGAAGGCACTGGCCTAGACCCCGAGTCTGCCAGAGCGCCGGAGCAAAAGGCAAAGCCATACTTACTCCAGGAGATGGTAATAGGCATAGAGTGCCATGCTAGGCCACGCAAGCTGATGCAGGGCTGTGACTGTGTCTGCTTAGTTCGGCTTAGCAAGGTGAACGCCAGGTGCGGTCTTGGAGCTCGGGAAAGCAAGGCCCACGAGGCACCAGCTCTCCCGCTGTTCTTCTTCCCTGCCGCGAAAGAGTGAAAGACCAAGCCTTGCTGAGGACAGCAGCGTAGTGCGGTTCCTGCCAAGTTGAAAACCTCTGGGAAAGCATAGCAGTCGCTGGGAAATCAGAGTCGGTTCTGCGGTCTCTTCTGCTGCTTGCCTGAGCCCAGTCTCGAGGTGGGAGAAACCCGCATACAGCGAAACCCCTTTGCCCGGTCATCACCTCTAGGAAAGCACAGCATCCGTTGGGAAATCCGAATCGGATGTGTGTGATGCTGCAGCTTAATGCCTGAGCTAGTCTCCGCAGCATGGTGGAAGACACCCGCATGGAGCGAAATCCTCTTTGCCCTAGCACCCCTCTGCCTGAGAGAGAAGCGCGGTTGCGCCGGTGGAAAGAGCCTTAAGGAAAGGGACACGTCTATCACTGCACTCCCCAGGACCATGTTTGTGGAAGGTGCAGCACGCTGCCCAGGTAGAAGAGCAGGAGACGTTGGCTTTCTGGTCTGGAAACGGTTGGGAAACAGGAGAGCCGGCCCTGGCAGGCACCGCGGCCGGTGGCAATACAAGTGTCACCCGCTCCCTGTGCAGAGAGACGGAAGTCTTTCTGCTACGGAGAGAGGAGGGGATGTGTAGGGCATGGCGCGTGCTCCACTCTTAGGAAGGAGTCTGGGCAGAAAGCATGCCTGTCCTGAGCCTCTGGGCCCAAGGAGACAGCAGCTTTTTGGCCACCTGTCCCTGGGGAAGACATGCGCTAGCCACCAGGAGCCTACGCTGAACTCGCAGAAACAGCTCCCTGAAATAACAGGGAGTCAGATGCCGTCTTCCTTCAGGATGTGGAAGCTTGGAGGTGGCATGGGGTTTAAGGGGATGGGGTGAGGACAGTCCCCGAAAGCTCCCTATTTAGTGCACGGGCGGTGTGCAGGGATCCTGTCACGTCTCCTTTCCTGTGGGGAAAGCACTGGACTAGTCCGCAAGAACGCTTGAGCGCCAGAGTAAAAGGACAAGCGATGCCTACACCGGGAGATGATAGTGTGCATTGGGTGCCATCCTAGGCTCCGCACGCTACTGCAGGGTTGTGGCTGTGTCTGCTTAATTCGGCCTGGCAGGGTGAACCCAGGACTCGAACATGGAGCCCGGGAAAGCAAGGCCCAAGAGGCACCAGCTCTCACGGAGCTCTGCTTACCTGACGCGTCTGAATCCTTGCTGAGGAAGCAGCGGCGAAGTGCTGTTCGCTCCAAGCCAAAGCCTCTGAGAAAGCACAGCATTCGCTGAGAAATGTTCTGCGGGCTGCTGCTGCTTGCCTGAGCCCAGTCTCGCGGCTGGAGAAACCCGCATACAGCGAAAGCCTCTTTGCCTTGTCATCTACACTGGGAAATCACAGCATTTGTAGGGAAATGTGATTTGGGTTTGGGGATGCTGCTGCTGCCTGCCTGAGCTCGTCTCCGCAGCACGGTGGAAGATACCCGCATGGAGCAAAATACTCTGCCCTAGCACCCCTTCTGCCTGAGAGGGAAGCGTGGTTGCACACGTCTGTCACCGCGCTCCCCAGGAGCAAGTGTGGGGAAGGCGCCGCACGCCGCTCGCGGGGAAGAGAAGGAGCCCTTGGTCTGGGATCGGGAAACGCTCGGGAAGCAGGATAGGCTGCCATGGCACGAACAGCAGGCCGGTAGCAAGACAAGTGTCACCCGCTCCCTGTGCGGAGAGATGGAAGCCTGGCTGCTAAGGAGTCATGAGAGGACGACTAGCGCAGGGGCGCGTGCTATCCTCTGAGGAAGGAGTCTGGGCAGAAGGCAGGCCTGTGTTGTGCCTCCCGTCCCAAGGGGACAGCATCTCCTTGGCCACCTGTCCCAAGGGAGTCGTGGGTTTGCCACCAGGTGCCATGCCCGCACCTCGCAGAAACAACCCCATGGGGAAACGGGCAGTCAGATGCCGTCTTCCGCCAAGATGTGGCAGCGATGTGGGTGGCAGGGGTGTGCAGGGGAAGAAGTGGAGACTGTCCCCCACAGTTCCCCATCCAAGTGCACGGGCCGTGTGCAGGGATCCTGTCGCCACCTCTCTCCTGTGCTGAAGGCACTGGCCTAGACCCCGAGTCTGCCAGAGCGCCGGAGCAAAAGGCAAAGCCATACTTACTCCAGGAGATGGTAATAGGCATAGAGTGCCATGCTAGGCCACGCAAGCTGATGCAGGGCTGTGACTGTGTCTGCTTAGTTCGGCTTAGCAAGGTGAACGCCAGGTGCGGTCTTGGAGCTCGGGAAAGCAAGGCCCACGAGGCACCAGCTCTCCCGCTGTTCTTCTTCCCTGCCGTGAAAGAGTGAAAGACCAAGCCTTGCTGAGGACAGCAGCGTAGTGCGGTTCCTGCCAAGTTGAAAACCTCTGGGAAAGCATAGCAGTCGCTGGGAAATCAGAGTCGGTTCTGCGGTCTCTTCTGCTGCTTGCCTGAGCCCAGTCTCGAGGTGGGAGAAACCCGCATACAGCGAAACCCCTTTGCCCGGTCATCACCTCTAGGAAAGCACAGCATCCGTTGGGAAATCCGAATCGGATGTGTGTGATGCTGCAGCTTAATGCCTGAGCTAGTCTCCGCAGCATGGTGGAAGACACCCGCATGGAGCGAAATCCTCTTTGCCCTAGCACCCCTCTGCCTGAGAGAGAAGCGCGGTTGCGCCGGTGGAAAGAGCCTTAAGGAAAGGGACACGTCTATCACTGCACTCCCCAGGACCATGTTTGTGGAAGGTGCAGCACGCTGCCCAGGTAGAAGAGCAGGAGACGTTGGCTTTCTGGTCTGGAAACGGTTGGGAAACAGGAGAGCCGGCCCTGGCAGGCACCGCGGCCGGTGGCAATACAAGTGTCACCCGCTCCCTGTGCAGAGAGACGGAAGTCTTTCTGCTACGGAGAGAGGAGGGGATGTGTAGGGCATGGCGCGTGCTCCACTCTTAGGAAGGAGTCTGGGCAGAAAGCATGCCTGTCCTGAGCCTCTGGGCCCAAGGAGACAGCAGCTTTTTGGCCACCTGTCCCTGGGGAAGACATGCGCTAGCCACCAGGAGCCTACGCTGAACTCGCAGAAACAGCTCCCTGAAATAACAGGGAGTCAGATGCCGTCTTCCTTCAGGATGTGGAAGCTTGGAGGTGGCATGGGGTTTAAGGGGATGGGGTGAGGACAGTCCCCGAAAGCTCCCTATTTAGTGCACGGGCGGTGTGCAGGGATCCTGTCACGTCTCCTTTCCTGTGGGGAAAGCACTGGACTAGTCCGCAAGAACGCTTGAGCGCCAGAGTAAAAGGACAAGCGATGCCTACACCGGGAGATGATAGTGTGCATTTGGTGCCATCCTAGGCTCCGCACGCTACTGCAGGGTTGTGGCTGTGTCTGCTTAATTCGGCCTGGCAGGGTGAAGCCAGGACTCGAACATGGAGCCCGGGAAAGCAAGGCCCAAGAGGCACCAGCTCTCCTGCAGCTCTTCTTCCCTAACGCGACGGAAGCCTTGCTGAGGAGGCAGCGGCGAAGTGCTGTTCGCTCCAAGCCGAAGCTTCTGTGAAAGCACAGCATTCGCTGAGAAATGATCTGCGGGCTGCTGCTGCTTGCCTGAGCCCAGTCTCGCGGCTGGAGAAACCGCATACAGCGAAAGCCTCTTTGCCTTGTCATCTACACTGGGAAATCACAGCATTTGTAGGGAAATGTGATTTGGGTTTGGGGATGCTGCTGCTGCCTGCCTGAGCTCGTCTCCGCAGCACGGTGGAAGATACCCGCATGGAGCAAAATACTCTGCCCTAGCACCCCTTCTGCCTGAGAGGGAAGCGTGGTTGCACACGTCTGTCACCGCGCTCCCCAGGAGCAAGTGTGGGGAAGGCGCCGCACGCCGCTCGCGGGGAAGAGAAGGAGCCCTTGGTCTGGGATCGGGAAACGCTCGGGAAGCAGGATAGGCTGCCATGGCACGAACAGCAGGCCGGTAGCAAGACAAGTGTCACCCGCTCCCTGTGCGGAGAGATGGAAGCCTGGCTGCTAAGGAGTCATGAGAGGACGACTAGCGCAGGGGCGCGTGCTATCCTCTGAGGAAGGAGTCTGGGCAGAAGGCAGGCCTGTGTTGTGCCTCCCGTCCCAAGGGGACAGCATCTCCTTGGCCACCTGTCCCAAGGGAGTCGTGGGTTTGCCACCAGGTGCCATGCCCGCACCTCGCAGAAACAACCCCATGGGGAAACGGGCAGTCAGATGCCGTCTTCCGCCAAGATGTGGCAGCGATGTGGGTGGCAGGGGTGTGCAGGGGAAGAAGTGGAGACTGTCCCCCACAGTTCCCCATCCAAGTGCACGGGCCGTGTGCAGGGATCCTGTCGCCACCTCTCTCCTGTGTTGAAGGCACTGGCCTAGACCCCGAGTCTGCCAGAGCGCCGGAGCAAAAGGCAAAGCCATACTTACTCCAGGAGATGGTAATAGGCATAGAGTGCCATGCTAGGCCACGCAAGCTGATGCAGGGCTGTGACTGTGTCTGCTTAGTTCGGCTTAGCAAGGTGAACGCCAGGTGCGGTCTTGGAGCTCGGGAAAGCAAGGCCCACGAGGCACCAGCTCTCCCGCTGTTCTTCTTCCCTGCCGCGAAAGAGTGAAAGACCAAGCCTTGCTGAGGACAGCAGCGTAGTGCGGTTCCTGCCAAGTTGAAAACCTCTGGGAAAGCATAGCAGTCGCTGGGAAATCAGAGTCGGTTCTGCGGTCTCTTCTGCTGCTTGCCTGAGCCCAGTCTCGAGGTGGGAGAAACCCGCATACAGCGAAACCCCTTTGCCCGGTCATCACCTCTAGGAAAGCACAGCATCCGTTGGGAAATCCGAATCGGATGTGTGTGATGCTGCAGCTTAATGCCTGAGCTAGTCTCCGCAGCATGGTGGAAGACACCCGCATGGAGCGAAATCCTCTTTGCCCTAGCACCCCTCTGCCTGAGAGAGAAGCGCGGTTGCGCCGGTGGAAAGAGCCTTAAGGAAAGGGACACGTCTATCACTGCACTCCCCAGGACCATGTTTGTGGAAGGTGCAGCACGCTGCCCAGGTAGAAGAGCAGGAGACGTTGGCTTTCTGGTCTGGAAACGGTTGGGAAACAGGAGAGCCGGCCCTGGCAGGCACCGCGGCCGGTGGCAATACAAGTGTCACCCGCTCCCTGTGCAGAGAGACGGAAGTCTTTCTGCTACGGAGAGAGGAGGGGATGTGTAGGGCATGGCGCGTGCTCCACTCTTAGGAAGGAGTCTGGGCAGAAAGCATGCCTGTCCTGAGCCTCTGGGCCCAAGGAGACAGCAGCTTTTTGGCCACCTGTCCCTGGGGAAGACATGCGCTAGCCACCAGGAGCCTACGCTGAACTCGCAGAAACAGCTCCCTGAAATAACAGGGAGTCAGATGCCGTCTTCCTTCAGGATGTGGAAGCTTGGAGGTGGCATGGGGTTTAAGGGGATGGGGTGAGGACAGTCCCCGAAAGCTCCCTATTTAGTGCACGGGCGGTGTGCAGGGATCCTGTCACGTCTCCTTTCCTGTGGGGAAAGCACTGGACTAGTCCGCAAGAACGCTTGAGCGCCAGAGTAAAAGGACAAGCGATGCCTACACCGGGAGATGATAGTGTGCATTGGGTGCCATCCTAGGCTCCGCACGCTACTGCAGGGTTGTGGCTGTGTCTGCTTAATTCGGCCTGGCAGGGTGAACCCAGGACTCGAACATGGAGCCCGGGAAAGCAAGGCCCAAGAGGCACCAGCTCTCCTGCAGCTCTTCTTCCCTAACGCGTCTGAATCCTTGCTGAGGAAGCAGCGGCGAAGTGCTGTTCGCTCCAAGCCGAAGCTTCTGTGAAAGCACAGCATTCGCTGAGAAATGATCTGCGGGCTGCTGCTGCTTGCCTGAGCCCAGTCTCGCGGCTGGAGAAACCGCATACAGCGAAAGCCTCTTTGCCTTGTCATCTACACTGGGAAATCACAGCATTTGTAGGGAAATGTGATTTGGGTTTGGGGATGCTGCTGCTGCCTGCCTGAGCTCGTCTCCGCAGCACGGTGGAAGATACCCGCATGGAGCAAAATACTCTGCCCTAGCACCCCTTCTGCCTGAGAGGGAAGCGTGGTTGCACACGTCTGTCACCGCGCTCCCCAGGAGCAAGTGTGGGGAAGGCGCCGCACGCCGCTCGCGGGGAAGAGAAGGAGCCCTTGGTCTGGGATCGGGAAACGCTCGGGAAGCAGGATAGGCTGCCATGGCACGAACAGCAGGCCGGTAGCAAGACAAGTGTCACCCGCTCCCTGTGCGGAGAGATGGAAGCCTGGCTGCTAAGGAGTCATGAGAGGACGACTAGCGCAGGGGCGCGTGCTATCCTCTGAGGAAGGAGTCTGGGCAGAAGGCAGGCCTGTGTTGTGCCTCCCGTCCCAAGGGGACAGCATCTCCTTGGCCACCTGTCCCAAGGGAGTCGTGGGTTTGCCACCAGGTGCCATGCCCGCACCTCGCAGAAACAACCCCATGGGGAAACGGGCAGTCAGATGCCGTCTTCCGCCAAGATGTGGCAGCGATGTGGGTGGCAGGGGTGTGCAGGGGAAGAAGTGGAGACTGTCCCCCACAGTTCCCCATCCAAGTGCACGGGCCGTGTGCAGGGATCCTGTCGCCACCTCTCTCCTGTGCTGAAGGCACTGGCCTAGACCCCGAGTCTGCCAGAGCGCCGGAGCAAAAGGCAAAGCCATACTTACTCCAGGAGATGGTAATAGGCATAGAGTGCCATGCTAGGCCACGCAAGCTGATGCAGGGCTGTGACTGTGTCTGCTTAGTTCGGCTTAGCAAGGTGAACGCCAGGTGCGGTCTTGGAGCTCGGGAAAGCAAGGCCCACGAGGCACCAGCTCTCCCGCTGTTCTTCTTCCCTGCCGCGAAAGAGTGAAAGACCAAGCCTTGCTGAGGACAGCAGCGTAGTGCGGTTCCTGCCAAGTTGAAAACCTCTGGGAAAGCATAGCAGTCGCTGGGAAATCAGAGTCGGTTCTGCGGTCTCTTCTGCTGCTTGCCTGAGCCCAGTCTCGAGGTGGGAGAAACCCGCATACAGCGAAACCCCTTTGCCCGGTCATCACCTCTAGGAAAGCACAGCATCCGTTGGGAAATCCGAATCGGATGTGTGTGATGCTGCAGCTTAATGCCTGAGCTAGTCTCCGCAGCATGGTGGAAGACACCCGCATGGAGCGAAATCCTCTTTGCCCTAGCACCCCTCTGCCTGAGAGAGAAGCGCGGTTGCGCCGGTGGAAAGAGCCTTAAGGAAAGGGACACGTCTATCACTGCACTCCCCAGGACCATGTTTGTGGAAGGTGCAGCACGCTGCCCAGGTAGAAGAGCAGGAGACGTTGGCTTTCTGGTCTGGAAACGGTTGGGAAACAGGAGAGCCGGCCCTGGCAGGCACCGCGGCCGGTGGCAATACAAGTGTCACCCGCTCCCTGTGCAGAGAGACGGAAGTCTTTCTGCTACGGAGAGAGGAGGGGATGTGTAGGGCATGGCGCGTGCTCCACTCTTAGGAAGGAGTCTGGGCAGAAAGCATGCCTGTCCTGAGCCTCTGGGCCCAAGGAGACAGCAGCTTTTTGGCCACCTGTCCCTGGGGAAGACATGCGCTAGCCACCAGGAGCCTACGCTGAACTCGCAGAAACAGCTCCCTGAAATAACAGGGAGTCAGATGCCGTCTTCCTTCAGGATGTGGAAGCTTGGAGGTGGCATGGGGTTTAAGGGGATGGGGTGAGGACAGTCCCCGAAAGCTCCCTATTTAGTGCACGGGCGGTGTGCAGGGATCCTGTCACGTCTCCTTTCCTGTGGGGAAAGCACTGGACTAGTCCGCAAGAACGCTTGAGCGCCAGAGTAAAAGGACAAGCGATGCCTACACCGGGAGATGATAGTGTGCATTGGGTGCCATCCTAGGCTCCGCACGCTACTGCAGGGTTGTGGCTGTGTCTGCTTAATTCGGCCTGGCAGGGTGAACCCAGGAGGCAAACATGGAGCCCGGGAAAGCAAGGCCCAAAAGGCACCAGCTCTCACGGAGCTCTGCTTACCTGACGCGTCTGAATCCTTGCTGAGGAAGCAGCGGCGAAGTGCTGTTCGCTCCAAGCCAAAGCCTCTGAGAAAGCACAGCATTCGCTGAGAAATGTTCTGCGGGCTGCTGCTGCTTGCCTGAGCCCAGTCTCGCGGCTGGAGAAACCCGCATACAGCGAAAGCCTCTTTGCCTTGTCATCTACACTGGGAAATCACAGCATTTGTAGGGAAATGTGATTTGGGTTTGGGGATGCTGCTGCTGCCTGCCTGAGCTCGTCTCCGCAGCACGGTGGAAGATACCCGCATGGAGCAAAATACTCTGCCCTAGCACCCCTTCTGCCTGAGAGGGAAGCGTGGTTGCACACGTCTGTCACCGCGCTCCCCAGGAGCAAGTGTGGGGAAGGCGCCGCACGCCGCTCGCGGGGAAGAGAAGGAGCCCTTGGTCTGGGATCGGGAAACGCTCGGGAAGCAGGATAGGCTGCCATGGCACGAACAGCAGGCCGGTAGCAAGACAAGTGTCACCCGCTCCCTGTGCGGAGAGATGGAAGCCTGGCTGCTAAGGAGTCATGAGAGGACGACTAGCGCAGGGGCGCGTGCTATCCTCTGAGGAAGGAGTCTGGGCAGAAGGCAGGCCTGTGTTGTGCCTCCCGTCCCAAGGGGACAGCATCTCCTTGGCCACCTGTCCCAAGGGAGTCGTGGGTTTGCCACCAGGTGCCATGCCCGCACCTCGCAGAAACAACCCCATGGGGAAACGGGCAGTCAGATGCCGTCTTCCGCCAAGATGTGGCAGCGATGTGGGTGGCAGGGGTGTGCAGGGGAAGAAGTGGAGACTGTCCCCCACAGTTCCCCATCCAAGTGCACGGGCCGTGTGCAGGGATCCTGTCGCCACCTCTCTCCTGTGCTGAAGGCACTGGCCTAGACCCCGAGTCTGCCAGAGCGCCGGAGCAAAAGGCAAAGCCATACTTACTCCAGGAGATGGTAATAGGCATAGAGTGCCATGCTAGGCCACGCAAGCTGATGCAGGGCTGTGACTGTGTCTGCTTAGTTCGGCTTAGCAAGGTGAACGCCAGGTGCGGTCTTGGAGCTCGGGAAAGCAAGGCCCATGAGGCACCAGCTCTCCCGCTGTTCTTCTTCCCTGCCGCGAAAGAGTGAAAGACCAAGCCTTGCTGAGGACAGCAGCGTAGTGCGGTTCCTGCCAAGTTGAAAACCTCTGGGAAAGCATAGCAGTCGCTGGGAAATCAGAGTCGGTTCTGCGGTCTCTTCTGCTGCTTGCCTGAGCCCAGTCTCGAGGTGGGAGAAACCCGCATACAGCGAAACCCCTTTGCCCGGTCATCACCTCTAGGAAAGCACAGCATCCGTTGGGAAATCCGAATCGGATGTGTGTGATGCTGCAGCTTAATGCCTGAGCTAGTCTCCGCAGCATGGTGGAAGACACCCGCATGGAGCGAAATCCTCTTTGCCCTAGCACCCCTCTGCCTGAGAGAGAAGCGCGGTTGCGCCGGTTGAAAGAGCCTTAAGGAAAGGGACACGTCTATCACTGCACTCCCCAGGACCATGTTTGTGGAAGGTGCAGCACGCTGCCCAGGTAGAAGAGCAGGAGACGTTGGCTTTCTGGTCTGGAAACGGTTGGGAAACAGGAGAGCCGGCCCTGGCAGGCACCGCGGCCGGTGGCAATACAAGTGTCACCCGCTCCCTGTGCAGAGAGACGGAAGTCTTTCTGCTACGGAGAGAGGAGGGGATGTGTAGGGCATGGCGCGTGCTCCACTCTTAGGAAGGAGTCTGGGCAGAAAGCATGCCTGTCCTGAGCCTCTGGGCCCAAGGAGACAGCAGCTTTTTGGCCACCTGTCCCTGGGGAAGACATGCGCTAGCCACCAGGAGCCTACGCTGAACTCGCAGAAACAGCTCCCTGAAATAACAGGGAGTCAGATGCCGTCTTCCTTCAGGATGTGGAAGCTTGGAGGTGGCATGGGGTTTAAGGGGATGGGGTGAGGACAGTCCCCGAAAGCTCCCTATTTAGTGCACGGGCGGTGTGCAGGGATCCTGTCACGTCTCCTTTCCTGTGGGGAAAGCACTGGACTAGTCCGCAAGAACGCTTGAGCGCCAGAGTAAAAGGACAAGCGATGCCTACACCGGGAGATGATAGTGTGCATTGGGTGCCATCCTAGGCTCCGCACGCTACTGCAGGGTTGTGGCTGTGTCTGCTTAATTCGGCCTGGCAGGGTGAACCCAGGAGGCAAACATGGAGCCCGGGAAAGCAAGGCCCAAAAGGCACCAGCTCTCACGGAGCTCTGCTTACCTGACGCGTCTGAATCCTTGCTGAGGAAGCAGCGGCGAAGTGCTGTTCGCTCCAAGCCAAAGCCTCTGAGAAAGCACAGCATTCGCTGAGAAATGTTCTGCGGGCTGCTGCTGCTTGCCTGAGCCCAGTCTCGCGGCTGGAGAAACCCGCATACAGCGAAAGCCTCTTTGCCTTGTCATCTACACTGGGAAATCACAGCATTTGTAGGGAAATGTGATTTGGGTTTGGGGATGCTGCTGCTGCCTGCCTGAGCTCGTCTCCGCAGCACGGTGGAAGATACCCGCATGGAGCAAAATACTCTGCCCTAGCACCCCTTCTGCCTGAGAGGGAAGCGTGGTTGCACACGTCTGTCACCGCGCTCCCCAGGAGCAAGTGTGGGGAAGGCGCCGCACGCCGCTCGCGGGGAAGAGAAGGAGCCCTTGGTCTGGGATCGGGAAACGCTCGGGAAGCAGGATAGGCTGCCATGGCACGAACAGCAGGCCGGTAGCAAGACAAGTGTCACCCGCTCCCTGTGCGGAGAGATGGAAGCCTGGCTGCTAAGGAGTCATGAGAGGACGACTAGCGCAGGGGCGCGTGCTATCCTCTGAGGAAGGAGTCTGGGCAGAAGGCAGGCCTGTGTTGTGCCTCCCGTCCCAAGGGGACAGCATCTCCTTGGCCACCTGTCCCAAGGGAGTCGTGGGTTTGCCACCAGGTGCCATGCCCGCACCTCGCAGAAACAACCCCATGGGGAAACGGGCAGTCAGATGCCGTCTTCCGCCAAGATGTGGCAGCGATGTGGGTGGCAGGGGTGTGCAGGGGAAGAAGTGGAGACTGTCCCCCACAGTTCCCCATCCAAGTGCACGGGCCGTGTGCAGGGATCCTGTCGCCACCTCTCTCCTGTGCTGAAGGCACTGGCCTAGACCCCGAGTCTGCCAGAGCGCCGGAGCAAAAGGCAAAGCCATACTTACTCCAGGAGATGGTAATAGGCATAGAGTGCCATGCTAGGCCACGCAAGCTGATGCAGGGCTGTGACTGTGTCTGCTTAGTTCGGCTTAGCAAGGTGAACGCCAGGTGCGGTCTTGGAGCTCGGGAAAGCAAGGCCCACGAGGCACCAGCTCTCCCGCTGTTCTTCTTCCCTGCCGCGAAAGAGTGAAAGACCAAGCCTTGCTGAGGACAGCAGCGTAGTGCGGTTCCTGCCAAGTTGAAAACCTCTGGGAAAGCATAGCAGTCGCTGGGAAATCAGAGTCGGTTCTGCGGTCTCTTCTGCTGCTTGCCTGAGCCCAGTCTCGAGGTGGGAGAAACCCGCATACAGCGAAACCCCTTTGCCCGGTCATCACCTCTAGGAAAGCACAGCATCCGTTGGGAAATCCGAATCGGATGTGTGTGATGCTGCAGCTTAATGCCTGAGCTAGTCTCCGCAGCATGGTGGAAGACACCCGCATGGAGCGAAATCCTCTTTGCCCTAGCACCCCTCTGCCTGAGAGAGAAGCGCGGTTGCGCCGGTGGAAAGAGCCTTAAGGAAAGGGACACGTCTATCACTGCACTCCCCAGGACCATGTTTGTGGAAGGTGCAGCACGCTGCCCAGGTAGAAGAGCAGGAGACGTTGGCTTTCTGGTCTGGAAACGGTTGGGAAACAGGAGAGCCGGCCCTGGCAGGCACCGCGGCCGGTGGCAATACAAGTGTCACCCGCTCCCTGTGCAGAGAGACGGAAGTCTTTCTGCTACGGAGAGAGGAGGGGATGTGTAGGGCATGGCGCGTGCTCCACTCTTAGGAAGGAGTCTGGGCAGAAAGCATGCCTGTCCTGAGCCTCTGGGCCCAAGGAGACAGCAGCTTTTTGGCCACCTGTCCCTGGGGAAGACATGCGCTAGCCACCAGGAGCCTACGCTGAACTCGCAGAAACAGCTCCCTGAAATAACAGGGAGTCAGATGCCGTCTTCCTTCAGGATGTGGAAGCTTGGAGGTGGCATGGGGTTTAAGGGGATGGGGTGAGGACAGTCCCCGAAAGCTCCCTATTTAGTGCACGGGCGGTGTGCAGGGATCCTGTCACGTCTCCTTTCCTGTGGGGAAAGCACTGGACTAGTCCGCAAGAACGCTTGAGCGCCAGAGTAAAAGGACAAGCGATGCCTACACCGGGAGATGATAGTGTGCATTGGGTGCCATCCTAGGCTCCGCACGCTACTGCAGGGTTGTGGCTGTGTCTGCTTAATTCGGCCTGGCAGGGTGAACCCAGGACTCGAACATGGAGCCCGGGAAAGCAAGGCCCAAGAGGCACCAGCTCTCACGGAGCTCTGCTTACCTGACGCGTCTGAATCCTTGCTGAGGAAGCAGCGGCGAAGTGCTGTTCGCTCCAAGCCAAAGCCTCTGAGAAAGCACAGCATTCGCTGAGAAATGTTCTGCGGGCTGCTGCTGCTTGCCTGAGCCCAGTCTCGCGGCTGGAGAAACCCGCATACAGCGAAAGCCTCTTTGCCTTGTCATCTACACTGGGAAATCACAGCATTTGTAGGGAAATGTGATTTGGGTTTGGGGATGCTGCTGCTGCCTGCCTGAGCTCGTCTCCGCAGCACGGTGGAAGATACCCGCATGGAGCAAAATACTCTGCCCTAGCACCCCTTCTGCCTGAGAGGGAAGCGTGGTTGCACACGTCTGTCACCGCGCTCCCCAGGAGCAAGTGTGGGGAAGGCGCCGCACGCCGCTCGCGGGGAAGAGAAGGAGCCCTTGGTCTGGGATCGGGAAACGCTCGGGAAGCAGGATAGGCTGCCATGGCACGAACAGCAGGCCGGTAGCAAGACAAGTGTCACCCGCTCCCTGTGCGGAGAGATGGAAGCCTGGCTGCTAAGGAGTCATGAGAGGACGACTAGCGCAGGGGCGCGTGCTATCCTCTGAGGAAGGAGTCTGGGCAGAAGGCAGGCCTGTGTTGTGCCTCCCGTCCCAAGGGGACAGCATCTCCTTGGCCACCTGTCCCAAGGGAGTCGTGGGTTTGCCACCAGGTGCCATGCCCGCACCTCGCAGAAACAACCCCATGGGGAAACGGGCAGTCAGATGCCGTCTTCCGCCAAGATGTGGCAGCGATGTGGGTGGCAGGGGTGTGCAGGGGAAGAAGTGGAGACTGTCCCCCACAGTTCCCCATCCAAGTGCACGGGCCGTGTGCAGGGATCCTGTCGCCACCTCTCTCCTGTGCTGAAGGCACTGGCCTAGACCCCGAGTCTGCCAGAGCGCCGGAGCAAAAGGCAAAGCCATACTTACTCCAGGAGATGGTAATAGGCATAGAGTGCCATGCTAGGCCACGCAAGCTGATGCAGGGCTGTGACTGTGTCTGCTTAGTTCGGCTTAGCAAGGTGAACGCCAGGTGCGGTCTTGGAGCTCGGGAAAGCAAGGCCCACGAGGCACCAGCTCTCCCGCTGTTCTTCTTCCCTGCCGCGAAAGAGTGAAAGACCAAGCCTTGCTGAGGACAGCAGCGTAGTGCGGTTCCTGCCAAGTTGAAAACCTCTGGGAAAGCATAGCAGTCGCTGGGAAATCAGAGTCGGTTCTGCGGTCTCTTCTGCTGCTTGCCTGAGCCCAGTCTCGAGGTGGGAGAAACCCGCATACAGCGAAACCCCTTTGCCCGGTCATCACCTCTAGGAAAGCACAGCATCCGTTGGGAAATCCGAATCGGATGTGTGTGATGCTGCAGCTTAATGCCTGAGCTAGTCTCCGCAGCATGGTGGAAGACACCCGCATGGAGCGAAATCCTCTTTGCCCTAGCACCCCTCTGCCTGAGAGAGAAGCGCGGTTGCGCCGGTGGAAAGAGCCTTAAGGAAAGGGACACGTCTATCACTGCACTCCCCAGGACCATGTTTGTGGAAGGTGCAGCACGCTGCCCAGGTAGAAGAGCAGGAGACGTTGGCTTTCTGGTCTGGAAACGGTTGGGAAACAGGAGAGCCGGCCCTGGCAGGCACCGCGGCCGGTGGCAATACAAGTGTCACCCGCTCCCTGTGCAGAGAGACGGAAGTCTTTCTGCTACGGAGAGAGGAGGGGATGTGTAGGGCATGGCGCGTGCTCCACTCTTAGGAAGGAGTCTGGGCAGAAAGCATGCCTGTCCTGAGCCTCTGGGCCCAAGGAGACAGCAGCTTTTTGGCCACCTGTCCCTGGGGAAGACATGCGCTAGCCACCAGGAGCCTACGCTGAACTCGCAGAAACAGCTCCCTGAAATAACAGGGAGTCAGATGCCGTCTTCCTTCAGGATGTGGAAGCTTGGAGGTGGCATGGGGTTTAAGGGGATGGGGTGAGGACAGTCCCCGAAAGCTCCCTATTTAGTGCACGGGCGGTGTGCAGGGATCCTGTCACGTCTCCTTTCCTGTGGGGAAAGCACTGGACTAGTCCGCAAGAACGCTTGAGCGCCAGAGTAAAAGGACAAGCGATGCCTACACCGGGAGATGATAGTGTGCATTGGGTGCCATCCTAGGCTCCGCACGCTACTGCAGGGTTGTGGCTGTGTCTGCTTAATTCGGCCTGGCAGGGTGAACCCAGGACTCGAACATGGAGCCCGGGAAAGCAAGGCCCAAGAGGCACCAGCTCTCACGGAGCTCTGCTTACCTGACGCGTCTGAATCCTTGCTGAGGAAGCAGCGGCGAAGTGCTGTTCGCTCCAAGCCAAAGCCTCTGAGAAAGCACAGCATTCGCTGAGAAATGTTCTGCGGGCTGCTGCTGCTTGCCTGAGCCCAGTCTCGCGGCTGGAGAAACCCGCATACAGCGAAAGCCTCTTTGCCTTGTCATCTACACTGGGAAATCACAGCATTTGTAGGGAAATGTGATTTGGGTTTGGGGATGCTGCTGCTGCCTGCCTGAGCTCGTCTCCGCAGCACGGTGGAAGATACCCGCATGGAGCAAAATACTCTGCCCTAGCACCCCTTCTGCCTGAGAGGGAAGCGTGGTTGCACACGTCTGTCACCGCGCTCCCCAGGAGCAAGTGTGGGGAAGGCGCCGCACGCCGCTCGCGGGGAAGAGAAGGAGCCCTTGGTCTGGGATCGGGAAACGCTCGGGAAGCAGGATAGGCTGCCATGGCACGAACAGCAGGCCGGTAGCAAGACAAGTGTCACCCGCTCCCTGTGCGGAGAGATGGAAGCCTGGCTGCTAAGGAGTCATGAGAGGACGACTAGCGCAGGGGCGCGTGCTATCCTCTGAGGAAGGAGTCTGGGCAGAAGGCAGGCCTGTGTTGTGCCTCCCGTCCCAAGGGGACAGCATCTCCTTGGCCACCTGTCCCAAGGGAGTCGTGGGTTTGCCACCAGGTGCCATGCCCGCACCTCGCAGAAACAACCCCATGGGGAAACGGGCAGTCAGATGCCGTCTTCCGCCAAGATGTGGCAGCGATGTGGGTGGCAGGGGTGTGCAGGGGAAGAAGTGGAGACTGTCCCCCACAGTTCCCCATCCAAGTGCACGGGCCGTGTGCAGGGATCCTGTCGCCACCTCTCTCCTGTGCTGAAGGCACTGGCCTAGACCCCGAGTCTGCCAGAGCGCCGGAGCAAAAGGCAAAGCCATACTTACTCCAGGAGATGGTAATAGGCATAGAGTGCCATGCTAGGCCACGCAAGCTGATGCAGGGCTGTGACTGTGTCTGCTTAGTTCGGCTTAGCAAGGTGAACGCCAGGTGCGGTCTTGGAGCTCGGGAAAGCAAGGCCCACGAGGCACCAGCTCTCCCGCTGTTCTTCTTCCCTGCCGCGAAAGAGTGAAAGACCAAGCCTTGCTGAGGACAGCAGCGTAGTGCGGTTCCTGCCAAGTTGAAAACCTCTGGGAAAGCATAGCAGTCGCTGGGAAATCAGAGTCGGTTCTGCGGTCTCTTCTGCTGCTTGCCTGAGCCCAGTCTCGAGGTGGGAGAAACCCGCATACAGCGAAACCCCTTTGCCCGGTCATCACCTCTAGGAAAGCACAGCATCCGTTGGGAAATCCGAATCGGATGTGTGTGATGCTGCAGCTTAATGCCTGAGCTAGTCTCCGCAGCATGGTGGAAGACACCCGCATGGAGCGAAATCCTCTTTGCCCTAGCACCCCTCTGCCTGAGAGAGAAGCGCGGTTGCGCCGGTGGAAAGAGCCTTAAGGAAAGGGACACGTCTATCACTGCACTCCCCAGGACCATGTTTGTGGAAGGTGCAGCACGCTGCCCAGGTAGAAGAGCAGGAGACGTTGGCTTTCTGGTCTGGAAACGGTTGGGAAACAGGAGAGCCGGCCCTGGCAGGCACCGCGGCCGGTGGCAATACAAGTGTCACCCGCTCCCTGTGCAGAGAGACGGAAGTCTTTCTGCTACGGAGAGAGGAGGGGATGTGTAGGGCATGGCGCGTGCTCCACTCTTAGGAAGGAGTCTGGGCAGAAAGCATGCCTGTCCTGAGCCTCTGGGCCCAAGGAGACAGCAGCTTTTTGGCCACCTGTCCCTGGGGAAGACATGCGCTAGCCACCAGGAGCCTACGCTGAACTCGCAGAAACAGCTCCCTGAAATAACAGGGAGTCAGATGCCGTCTTCCTTCAGGATGTGGAAGCTTGGAGGTGGCATGGGGTTTAAGGGGATGGGGTGAGGACAGTCCCCGAAAGCTCCCTATTTAGTGCACGGGCGGTGTGCAGGGATCCTGTCACGTCTCCTTTCCTGTGGGGAAAGCACTGGACTAGTCCGCAAGAACGCTTGAGCGCCAGAGTAAAAGGACAAGCGATGCCTACACCGGGAGATGATAGTGTGCATTGGGTGCCATCCTAGGCTCCGCACGCTACTGCAGGGTTGTGGCTGTGTCTGCTTAATTCGGCCTGGCAGGGTGAACCCAGGAGGCAAACATGGAGCCCGGGAAAGCAAGGCCCAAAAGGCACCAGCTCTCACGGAGCTCTGCTTACCTGACGCGTCTGAATCCTTGCTGAGGAAGCAGCGGCGAAGTGCTGTTCGCTCCAAGCCAAAGCCTCTGAGAAAGCACAGCATTCGCTGAGAAATGTTCTGCGGGCTGCTGCTGCTTGCCTGAGCCCAGTCTCGCGGCTGGAGAAACCCGCATACAGCGAAAGCCTCTTTGCCTTGTCATCTACACTGGGAAATCACAGCATTTGTAGGGAAATGTGATTTGGGTTTGGGGATGCTGCTGCTGCCTGCCTGAGCTCGTCTCCGCAGCACGGTGGAAGATACCCGCATGGAGCAAAATACTCTGCCCTAGCACCCCTTCTGCCTGAGAGGGAAGCGTGGTTGCACACGTCTGTCACCGCGCTCCCCAGGAGCAAGTGTGGGGAAGGCGCCGCACGCCGCTCGCGGGGAAGAGAAGGAGCCCTTGGTCTGGGATCGGGAAACGCTCGGGAAGCAGGATAGGCTGCCATGGCACGAACAGCAGGCCGGTAGCAAGACAAGTGTCACCCGCTCCCTGTGCGGAGAGATGGAAGCCTGGCTGCTAAGGAGTCATGAGAGGACGACTAGCGCAGGGGCGCGTGCTATCCTCTGAGGAAGGAGTCTGGGCAGAAGGCAGGCCTGTGTTGTGCCTCCCGTCCCAAGGGGACAGCATCTCCTTGGCCACCTGTCCCAAGGGAGTCGTGGGTTTGCCACCAGGTGCCATGCCCGCACCTCGCAGAAACAACCCCATGGGGAAACGGGCAGTCAGATGCCGTCTTCCGCCAAGATGTGGCAGCGATGTGGGTGGCAGGGGTGTGCAGGGGAAGAAGTGGAGACTGTCCCCCACAGTTCCCCATCCAAGTGCACGGGCCGTGTGCAGGGATCCTGTCGCCACCTCTCTCCTGTGCTGAAGGCACTGGCCTAGACCCCGAGTCTGCCAGAGCGCCGGAGCAAAAGGCAAAGCCATACTTACTCCAGGAGATGGTAATAGGCATAGAGTGCCATGCTAGGCCACGCAAGCTGATGCAGGGCTGTGACTGTGTCTGCTTAGTTCGGCTTAGCAAGGTGAACGCCAGGTGCGGTCTTGGAGCTCGGGAAAGCAAGGCCCACGAGGCACCAGCTCTCCCGCTGTTCTTCTTCCCTGCCGCGAAAGAGTGAAAGACCAAGCCTTGCTGAGGACAGCAGCGTAGTGCGGTTCCTGCCAAGTTGAAAACCTCTGGGAAAGCATAGCAGTCGCTGGGAAATCAGAGTCGGTTCTGCGGTCTCTTCTGCTGCTTGCCTGAGCCCAGTCTCGAGGTGGGAGAAACCCGCATACAGCGAAACCCCTTTGCCCGGTCATCACCTCTAGGAAAGCACAGCATCCGTTGGGAAATCCGAATCGGATGTGTGTGATGCTGCAGCTTAATGCCTGAGCTAGTCTCCGCAGCATGGTGGAAGACACCCGCATGGAGCGAAATCCTCTTTGCCCTAGCACCCCTCTGCCTGAGAGAGAAGCGCGGTTGCGCCGGTGGAAAGAGCCTTAAGGAAAGGGACACGTCTATCACTGCACTCCCCAGGACCATGTTTGTGGAAGGTGCAGCACGCTGCCCAGGTAGAAGAGCAGGAGACGTTGGCTTTCTGGTCTGGAAACGGTTGGGAAACAGGAGAGCCGGCCCTGGCAGGCACCGCGGCCGGTGGCAATACAAGTGTCACCCGCTCCCTGTGCAGAGAGACGGAAGTCTTTCTGCTACGGAGAGAGGAGGGGATGTGTAGGGCATGGCGCGTGCTCCACTCTTAGGAAGGAGTCTGGGCAGAAAGCATGCCTGTCCTGAGCCTCTGGGCCCAAGGAGACAGCAGCTTTTTGGCCACCTGTCCCTGGGGAAGACATGCGCTAGCCACCAGGAGCCTACGCTGAACTCGCAGAAACAGCTCCCTGAAATAACAGGGAGTCAGATGCCGTCTTCCTTCAGGATGTGGAAGCTTGGAGGTGGCATGGGGTTTAAGGGGATGGGGTGAGGACAGTCCCCGAAAGCTCCCTATTTAGTGCACGGGCGGTGTGCAGGGATCCTGTCACGTCTCCTTTCCTGTGGGGAAAGCACTGGACTAGTCCGCAAGAACGCTTGAGCGCCAGAGTAAAAGGACAAGCGATGCCTACACCGGGAGATGATAGTGTGCATTGGGTGCCATCCTAGGCTCCGCACGCTACTGCAGGGTTGTGGCTGTGTCTGCTTAATTCGGCCTGGCAGGGTGAACCCAGGACTCGAACATGGAGCCCGGGAAAGCAAGGCCCAAGAGGCACCAGCTCTCCTGCAGCTCTTCTTCCCTAACGCGACTGAAGCCTTGCTGAGGAGGCAGCGGCGAAGTGCTGTTCGCTCCAAGCCGAAGCTTCTGTGAAAGCACAGCATTCGCTGAGAAATGATCTGCGGGCTGCTGCTGCTTGCCTGAGCCCAGTCTCGCGGCTGGAGAAACCGCATACAGCGAAAGACTCTTTGCCTTGTCATCTACACTGGGAAATCACAGCATTTGTAGGGAAATGTGATTTGGGTTTGGGGATGCTGCTGCTGCCTGCCTGAGCTCGTCTCCGCAGCACGGTGGAAGATACCCGCATGGAGCAAAATACTCTGCCCTAGCACCCCTTCTGCCTGAGAGGGAAGCGTGGTTGCACACGTCTGTCACCGCGCTCCCCAGGAGCAAGTGTGGGGAAGGCGCCGCACGCCGCTCGCGGGGAAGAGAAGGAGCCCTTGGTCTGGGATCGGGAAACGCTCGGGAAGCAGGATAGGCTGCCATGGCACGAACAGCAGGCCGGTAGCAAGACAAGTGTCACCCGCTCCCTGTGCGGAGAGATGGAAGCCTGGCTGCTAAGGAGTCATGAGAGGACGACTAGCGCAGGGGCGCGTGCTATCCTCTGAGGAAGGAGTCTGGGCAGAAGGCAGGCCTGTGTTGTGCCTCCCGTCCCAAGGGGACAGCATCTCCTTGGCCACCTGTCCCAAGGGAGTCGTGGGTTTGCCACCAGGTGCCATGCCCGCACCTCGCAGAAACAACCCCATGGGGAAACGGGCAGTCAGATGCCGTCTTCCGCCAAGATGTGGCAGCGATGTGGGTGGCAGGGGTGTGCAGGGGAAGAAGTGGAGACTGTCCCCCACAGTTCCCCATCCAAGTGCACGGGCCGTGTGCAGGGATCCTGTCGCCACCTCTCTCCTGTGTTGAAGGCACTGGCCTAGACCCCGAGTCTGCCAGAGCGCCGGAGCAAAAGGCAAAGCCATACTTACTCCAGGAGATGGTAATAGGCATAGAGTGCCATGCTAGGCCACGCAAGCTGATGCAGGGCTGTGACTGTGTCTGCTTAGTTCGGCTTAGCAAGGTGAACGCCAGGTGCGGTCTTGGAGCTCGGGAAAGCAAGGCCCACGAGGCACCAGCTCTCCCGCTGTTCTTCTTCCCTGCCGCGAAAGAGTGAAAGACCAAGCCTTGCTGAGGACAGCAGCGTAGTGCGGTTCCTGCCAAGTTGAAAACCTCTGGGAAAGCATAGCAGTCGCTGGGAAATCAGAGTCGGTTCTGCGGTCTCTTCTGCTGCTTGCCTGAGCCCAGTCTCGAGGTGGGAGAAACCCGCATACAGCGAAACCCCTTTGCCCGGTCATCACCTCTAGGAAAGCACAGCATCCGTTGGGAAATCCGAATCGGATGTGTGTGATGCTGCAGCTTAATGCCTGAGCTAGTCTCCGCAGCATGGTGGAAGACACCCGCATGGAGCGAAATCCTCTTTGCCCTAGCACCCCTCTGCCTGAGAGAGAAGCGCGGTTGCGCCGGTGGAAAGAGCCTTAAGGAAAGGGACACGTCTATCACTGCACTCCCCAGGACCATGTTTGTGGAAGGTGCAGCACGCTGCCCAGGTAGAAGAGCAGGAGACGTTGGCTTTCTGGTCTGGAAACGGTTGGGAAACAGGAGAGCCGGCCCTGGCAGGCACCGCGGCCGGTGGCAATACAAGTGTCACCCGCTCCCTGTGCAGAGAGACGGAAGTCTTTCTGCTACGGAGAGAGGAGGGGATGTGTAGGGCATGGCGCGTGCTCCACTCTTAGGAAGGAGTCTGGGCAGAAAGCATGCCTGTCCTGAGCCTCTGGGCCCAAGGAGACAGCAGCTTTTTGGCCACCTGTCCCTGGGGAAGACATGCGCTAGCCACCAGGAGCCTACGCTGAACTCGCAGAAACAGCTCCCTGAAATAACAGGGAGTCAGATGCCGTCTTCCTTCAGGATGTGGAAGCTTGGAGGTGGCATGGGGTTTAAGGGGATGGGGTGAGGACAGTCCCCGAAAGCTCCCTATTTAGTGCACGGGCGGTGTGCAGGGATCCTGTCACGTCTCCTTTCCTGTGGGGAAAGCACTGGACTAGTCCGCAAGAACGCTTGAGCGCCAGAGTAAAAGGACAAGCGATGCCTACACCGGGAGATGATAGTGTGCATTGGGTGCCATCCTAGGCTCCGCACGCTACTGCAGGGTTGTGGCTGTGTCTGCTTAATTCGGCCTGGCAGGGTGAACCCAGGACTCGAACATGGAGCCCGGGAAAGCAAGGCCCAAGAGGCACCAGCTCTCACGGAGCTCTGCTTACCTGACGCGTCTGAATCCTTGCTGAGGAAGCAGCGGCGAAGTGCTGTTCGCTCCAAGCCAAAGCCTCTGAGAAAGCACAGCATTCGCTGAGAAATGTTCTGCGGGCTGCTGCTGCTTGCCTGAGCCCAGTCTCGCGGCTGGAGAAACCCGCATACAGCGAAAGCCTCTTTGCCTTGTCATCTACACTGGGAAATCACAGCATTTGTAGGGAAATGTGATTTGGGTTTGGGGATGCTGCTGCTGCCTGCCTGAGCTCGTCTCCGCAGCACGGTGGAAGATACCCGCATGGAGCAAAATACTCTGCCCTAGCACCCCTTCTGCCTGAGAGGGAAGCGTGGTTGCACACGTCTGTCACCGCGCTCCCCAGGAGCAAGTGTGGGGAAGGCGCCGCACGCCGCTCGCGGGGAAGAGAAGGAGCCCTTGGTCTGGGATCGGGAAACGCTCGGGAAGCAGGATAGGCTGCCATGGCACGAACAGCAGGCCGGTAGCAAGACAAGTGTCACCCGCTCCCTGTGCGGAGAGATGGAAGCCTGGCTGCTAAGGAGTCATGAGAGGACGACTAGCGCAGGGGCGCGTGCTATCCTCTGAGGAAGGAGTCTGGGCAGAAGGCAGGCCTGTGTTGTGCCTCCCGTCCCAAGGGGACAGCATCTCCTTGGCCACCTGTCCCAAGGGAGTCGTGGGTTTGCCACCAGGTGCCATGCCCGCACCTCGCAGAAACAACCCCATGGGGAAACGGGCAGTCAGATGCCGTCTTCCGCCAAGATGTGGCAGCGATGTGGGTGGCAGGGGTGTGCAGGGGAAGAAGTGGAGACTGTCCCCCACAGTTCCCCATCCAAGTGCACGGGCCGTGTGCAGGGATCCTGTCGCCACCTCTCTCCTGTGCTGAAGGCACTGGCCTAGACCCCGAGTCTGCCAGAGCGCCGGAGCAAAAGGCAAAGCCATACTTACTCCAGGAGATGGTAATAGGCATAGAGTGCCATGCTAGGCCACGCAAGCTGATGCAGGGCTGTGACTGTGTCTGCTTAGTTCGGCTTAGCAAGGTGAACGCCAGGTGCGGTCTTGGAGCTCGGGAAAGCAAGGCCCACGAGGCACCAGCTCTCCCGCTGTTCTTCTTCCCTGCCGTGAAAGAGTGAAAGACCAAGCCTTGCTGAGGACAGCAGCGTAGTGCGGTTCCTGCCAAGTTGAAAACCTCTGGGAAAGCATAGCAGTCGCTGGGAAATCAGAGTCGGTTCTGCGGTCTCTTCTGCTGCTTGCCTGAGCCCAGTCTCGAGGTGGGAGAAACCCGCATACAGCGAAACCCCTTTGCCCGGTCATCACCTCTAGGAAAGCACAGCATCCGTTGGGAAATCCGAATCGGATGTGTGTGATGCTGCAGCTTAATGCCTGAGCTAGTCTCCGCAGCATGGTGGAAGACACCCGCATGGAGCGAAATCCTCTTTGCCCTAGCACCCCTCTGCCTGAGAGAGAAGCGCGGTTGCGCCGGTGGAAAGAGCCTTAAGGAAAGGGACACGTCTATCACTGCACTCCCCAGGACCATGTTTGTGGAAGGTGCAGCACGCTGCCCAGGTAGAAGAGCAGGAGACGTTGGCTTTCTGGTCTGGAAACGGTTGGGAAACAGGAGAGCCGGCCCTGGCAGGCACCGCGGCCGGTGGCAATACAAGTGTCACCCGCTCCCTGTGCAGAGAGACGGAAGTCTTTCTGCTACGGAGAGAGGAGGGGATGTGTAGGGCATGGCGCGTGCTCCACTCTTAGGAAGGAGTCTGGGCAGAAAGCATGCCTGTCCTGAGCCTCTGGGCCCAAGGAGACAGCAGCTTTTTGGCCACCTGTCCCTGGGGAAGACATGCGCTAGCCACCAGGAGCCTACGCTGAACTCGCAGAAACAGCTCCCTGAAATAACAGGGAGTCAGATGCCGTCTTCCTTCAGGATGTGGAAGCTTGGAGGTGGCATGGGGTTTAAGGGGATGGGGTGAGGACAGTCCCCGAAAGCTCCCTATTTAGTGCACGGGCGGTGTGCAGGGATCCTGTCACGTCTCCTTTCCTGTGGGGAAAGCACTGGACTAGTCCGCAAGAACGCTTGAGCGCCAGAGTAAAAGGACAAGCGATGCCTACACCGGGAGATGATAGTGTGCATTGGGTGCCATCCTAGGCTCCGCACGCTACTGCAGGGTTGTGGCTGTGTCTGCTTAATTCGGCCTGGCAGGGTGAACCCAGGACTCGAACATGGAGCCCGGGAAAGCAAGGCCCAAGAGGCACCAGCTCTCCTGCAGCTCTTCTTCCCTAACGCGTCTGAATCCTTGCTGAGGAAGCAGCGGCGAAGTGCTGTTCGCTCCAAGCCGAAGCTTCTGTGAAAGCACAGCATTCGCTGAGAAATGATCTGCGGGCTGCTGCTGCTTGCCTGAGCCCAGTCTCGCGGCTGGAGAAACCGCATACAGCGAAAGCCTCTTTGCCTTGTCATCTACACTGGGAAATCACAGCATTTGTAGGGAAATGTGATTTGGGTTTGGGGATGCTGCTGCTGCCTGCCTGAGCTCGTCTCCGCAGCACGGTGGAAGATACCCGCATGGAGCAAAATACTCTGCCCTAGCACCCCTTCTGCCTGAGAGGGAAGCGTGGTTGCACACGTCTGTCACCGCGCTCCCCAGGAGCAAGTGTGGGGAAGGCGCCGCACGCCGCTCGCGGGGAAGAGAAGGAGCCCTTGGTCTGGGATCGGGAAACGCTCGGGAAGCAGGATAGGCTGCCATGGCACGAACAGCAGGCCGGTAGCAAGACAAGTGTCACCCGCTCCCTGTGCGGAGAGATGGAAGCCTGGCTGCTAAGGAGTCATGAGAGGACGACTAGCGCAGGGGCGCGTGCTATCCTCTGAGGAAGGAGTCTGGGCAGAAGGCAGGCCTGTGTTGTGCCTCCCGTCCCAAGGGGACAGCATCTCCTTGGCCACCTGTCCCAAGGGAGTCGTGGGTTTGCCACCAGGTGCCATGCCCGCACCTCGCAGAAACAACCCCATGGGGAAACGGGCAGTCAGATGCCGTCTTCCGCCAAGATGTGGCAGCGATGTGGGTGGCAGGGGTGTGCAGGGGAAGAAGTGGAGACTGTCCCCCACAGTTCCCCATCCAAGTGCACGGGCCGTGTGCAGGGATCCTGTCGCCACCTCTCTCCTGTGCTGAAGGCACTGGCCTAGACCCCGAGTCTGCCAGAGCGCCGGAGCAAAAGGCAAAGCCATACTTACTCCAGGAGATGGTAATAGGCATAGAGTGCCATGCTAGGCCACGCAAGCTGATGCAGGGCTGTGACTGTGTCTGCTTAGTTCGGCTTAGCAAGGTGAACGCCAGGTGCGGTCTTGGAGCTCGGGAAAGCAAGGCCCACGAGGCACCAGCTCTCCCGCTGTTCTTCTTCCCTGCCGCGAAAGAGTGAAAGACCAAGCCTTGCTGAGGACAGCAGCGTAGTGCGGTTCCTGCCAAGTTGAAAACCTCTGGGAAAGCATAGCAGTCGCTGGGAAATCAGAGTCGGTTCTGCGGTCTCTTCTGCTGCTTGCCTGAGCCCAGTCTCGAGGTGGGAGAAACCCGCATACAGCGAAACCCCTTTGCCCGGTCATCACCTCTAGGAAAGCACAGCATCCGTTGGGAAATCCGAATCGGATGTGTGTGATGCTGCAGCTTAATGCCTGAGCTAGTCTCCGCAGCATGGTGGAAGACACCCGCATGGAGCGAAATCCTCTTTGCCCTAGCACCCCTCTGCCTGAGAGAGAAGCGCGGTTGCGCCGGTTGAAAGAGCCTTAAGGAAAGGGACACGTCTATCACTGCACTCCCCAGGACCATGTTTGTGGAAGGTGCAGCACGCTGCCCAGGTAGAAGAGCAGGAGACGTTGGCTTTCTGGTCTGGAAACGGTTGGGAAACAGGAGAGCCGGCCCTGGCAGGCACCGCGGCCGGTGGCAATACAAGTGTCACCCGCTCCCTGTGCAGAGAGACGGAAGTCTTTCTGCTACGGAGAGAGGAGGGGATGTGTAGGGCATGGCGCGTGCTCCACTCTTAGGAAGGAGTCTGGGCAGAAAGCATGCCTGTCCTGAGCCTCTGGGCCCAAGGAGACAGCAGCTTTTTGGCCACCTGTCCCTGGGGAAGACATGCGCTAGCCACCAGGAGCCTACGCTGAACTCGCAGAAACAGCTCCCTGAAATAACAGGGAGTCAGATGCCGTCTTCCTTCAGGATGTGGAAGCTTGGAGGTGGCATGGGGTTTAAGGGGATGGGGTGAGGACAGTCCCCGAAAGCTCCCTATTTAGTGCACGGGCGGTGTGCAGGGATCCTGTCACGTCTCCTTTCCTGTGGGGAAAGCACTGGACTAGTCCGCAAGAACGCTTGAGCGCCAGAGTAAAAGGACAAGCGATGCCTACACCGGGAGATGATAGTGTGCATTGGGTGCCATCCTAGGCTCCGCACGCTACTGCAGGGTTGTGGCTGTGTCTGCTTAATTCGGCCTGGCAGGGTGAACCCAGGAGGCAAACATGGAGCCCGGGAAAGCAAGGCCCAAAAGGCACCAGCTCTCACGGAGCTCTGCTTACCTGACGCGTCTGAATCCTTGCTGAGGAAGCAGCGGCGAAGTGCTGTTCGCTCCAAGCCAAAGCCTCTGAGAAAGCACAGCATTCGCTGAGAAATGTTCTGCGGGCTGCTGCTGCTTGCCTGAGCCCAGTCTCGCGGCTGGAGAAACCCGCATACAGCGAAAGCCTCTTTGCCTTGTCATCTACACTGGGAAATCACAGCATTTGTAGGGAAATGTGATTTGGGTTTGGGGATGCTGCTGCTGCCTGCCTGAGCTCGTCTCCGCAGCACGGTGGAAGATACCCGCATGGAGCAAAATACTCTGCCCTAGCACCCCTTCTGCCTGAGAGGGAAGCGTGGTTGCACACGTCTGTCACCGCGCTCCCCAGGAGCAAGTGTGGGGAAGGCGCCGCACGCCGCTCGCGGGGAAGAGAAGGAGCCCTTGGTCTGGGATCGGGAAACGCTCGGGAAGCAGGATAGGCTGCCATGGCACGAACAGCAGGCCGGTAGCAAGACAAGTGTCACCCGCTCCCTGTGCGGAGAGATGGAAGCCTGGCTGCTAAGGAGTCATGAGAGGACGACTAGCGCAGGGGCGCGTGCTATCCTCTGAGGAAGGAGTCTGGGCAGAAGGCAGGCCTGTGTTGTGCCTCCCGTCCCAAGGGGACAGCATCTCCTTGGCCACCTGTCCCAAGGGAGTCGTGGGTTTGCCACCAGGTGCCATGCCCGCACCTCGCAGAAACAACCCCATGGGGAAACGGGCAGTCAGATGCCGTCTTCCGCCAAGATGTGGCAGCGATGTGGGTGGCAGGGGTGTGCAGGGGAAGAAGTGGAGACTGTCCCCCACAGTTCCCCATCCAAGTGCACGGGCCGTGTGCAGGGATCCTGTCGCCACCTCTCTCCTGTGCTGAAGGCACTGGCCTAGACCCCGAGTCTGCCAGAGCGCCGGAGCAAAAGGCAAAGCCATACTTACTCCAGGAGATGGTAATAGGCATAGAGTGCCATGCTAGGCCACGCAAGCTGATGCAGGGCTGTGACTGTGTCTGCTTAGTTCGGCTTAGCAAGGTGAACGCCAGGTGCGGTCTTGGAGCTCGGGAAAGCAAGGCCCACGAGGCACCAGCTCTCCCGCTGTTCTTCTTCCCTGCCGCGAAAGAGTGAAAGACCAAGCCTTGCTGAGGACAGCAGCGTAGTGCGGTTCCTGCCAAGTTGAAAACCTCTGGGAAAGCATAGCAGTCGCTGGGAAATCAGAGTCGGTTCTGCGGTCTCTTCTGCTGCTTGCCTGAGCCCAGTCTCGAGGTGGGAGAAACCCGCATACAGCGAAACCCCTTTGCCCGGTCATCACCTCTAGGAAAGCACAGCATCCGTTGGGAAATCCGAATCGGATGTGTGTGATGCTGCAGCTTAATGCCTGAGCTAGTCTCCGCAGCATGGTGGAAGACACCCGCATGGAGCGAAATCCTCTTTGCCCTAGCACCCCTCTGCCTGAGAGAGAAGCGCGGTTGCGCCGGTTGAAAGAGCCTTAAGGAAAGGGACACGTCTATCACTGCACTCCCCAGGACCATGTTTGTGGAAGGTGCAGCACGCTGCCCAGGTAGAAGAGCAGGAGACGTTGGCTTTCTGGTCTGGAAACGGTTGGGAAACAGGAGAGCCGGCCCTGGCAGGCACCGCGGCCGGTGGCAATACAAGTGTCACCCGCTCCCTGTGCAGAGAGACGGAAGTCTTTCTGCTACGGAGAGAGGAGGGGATGTGTAGGGCATGGCGCGTGCTCCACTCTTAGGAAGGAGTCTGGGCAGAAAGCATGCCTGTCCTGAGCCTCTGGGCCCAAGGAGACAGCAGCTTTTTGGCCACCTGTCCCTGGGGAAGACATGCGCTAGCCACCAGGAGCCTACGCTGAACTCGCAGAAACAGCTCCCTGAAATAACAGGGAGTCAGATGCCGTCTTCCTTCAGGATGTGGAAGCTTGGAGGTGGCATGGGGTTTAAGGGGATGGGGTGAGGACAGTCCCCGAAAGCTCCCTATTTAGTGCACGGGCGGTGTGCAGGGATCCTGTCACGTCTCCTTTCCTGTGGGGAAAGCACTGGACTAGTCCGCAAGAACGCTTGAGCGCCAGAGTAAAAGGACAAGCGATGCCTACACCGGGAGATGATAGTGTGCATTGGGTGCCATCCTAGGCTCCGCACGCTACTGCAGGGTTGTGGCTGTGTCTGCTTAATTCGGCCTGGCAGGGTGAACCCAGGAGGCAAACATGGAGCCCGGGAAAGCAAGGCCCAAAAGGCACCAGCTCTCACGGAGCTCTGCTTACCTGACGCGTCTGAATCCTTGCTGAGGAAGCAGCGGCGAAGTGCTGTTCGCTCCAAGCCAAAGCCTCTGAGAAAGCACAGCATTCGCTGAGAAATGTTCTGCGGGCTGCTGCTGCTTGCCTGAGCCCAGTCTCGCGGCTGGAGAAACCCGCATACAGCGAAAGCCTCTTTGCCTTGTCATCTACACTGGGAAATCACAGCATTTGTAGGGAAATGTGATTTGGGTTTGGGGATGCTGCTGCTGCCTGCCTGAGCTCGTCTCCGCAGCACGGTGGAAGATACCCGCATGGAGCAAAATACTCTGCCCTAGCACCCCTTCTGCCTGAGAGGGAAGCGTGGTTGCACACGTCTGTCACCGCGCTCCCCAGGAGCAAGTGTGGGGAAGGCGCCGCACGCCGCTCGCGGGGAAGAGAAGGAGCCCTTGGTCTGGGATCGGGAAACGCTCGGGAAGCAGGATAGGCTGCCATGGCACGAACAGCAGGCCGGTAGCAAGACAAGTGTCACCCGCTCCCTGTGCGGAGAGATGGAAGCCTGGCTGCTAAGGAGTCATGAGAGGACGACTAGCGCAGGGGCGCGTGCTATCCTCTGAGGAAGGAGTCTGGGCAGAAGGCAGGCCTGTGTTGTGCCTCCCGTCCCAAGGGGACAGCATCTCCTTGGCCACCTGTCCCAAGGGAGTCGTGGGTTTGCCACCAGGTGCCATGCCCGCACCTCGCAGAAACAACCCCATGGGGAAACGGGCAGTCAGATGCCGTCTTCCGCCAAGATGTGGCAGCGATGTGGGTGGCAGGGGTGTGCAGGGGAAGAAGTGGAGACTGTCCCCCACAGTTCCCCATCCAAGTGCACGGGCCGTGTGCAGGGATCCTGTCGCCACCTCTCTCCTGTGCTGAAGGCACTGGCCTAGACCCCGAGTCTGCCAGAGCGCCGGAGCAAAAGGCAAAGCCATACTTACTCCAGGAGATGGTAATAGGCATAGAGTGCCATGCTAGGCCACGCAAGCTGATGCAGGGCTGTGACTGTGTCTGCTTAGTTCGGCTTAGCAAGGTGAACGCCAGGTGCGGTCTTGGAGCTCGGGAAAGCAAGGCCCACGAGGCACCAGCTCTCCCGCTGTTCTTCTTCCCTGCCGCGAAAGAGTGAAAGACCAAGCCTTGCTGAGGACAGCAGCGTAGTGCGGTTCCTGCCAAGTTGAAAACCTCTGGGAAAGCATAGCAGTCGCTGGGAAATCAGAGTCGGTTCTGCGGTCTCTTCTGCTGCTTGCCTGAGCCCAGTCTCGAGGTGGGAGAAACCCGCATACAGCGAAACCCCTTTGCCCGGTCATCACCTCTAGGAAAGCACAGCATCCGTTGGGAAATCCGAATCGGATGTGTGTGATGCTGCAGCTTAATGCCTGAGCTAGTCTCCGCAGCATGGTGGAAGACACCCGCATGGAGCGAAATCCTCTTTGCCCTAGCACCCCTCTGCCTGAGAGAGAAGCGCGGTTGCGCCGGTGGAAAGAGCCTTAAGGAAAGGGACACGTCTATCACTGCACTCCCCAGGACCATGTTTGTGGAAGGTGCAGCACGCTGCCCAGGTAGAAGAGCAGGAGACGTTGGCTTTCTGGTCTGGAAACGGTTGGGAAACAGGAGAGCCGGCCCTGGCAGGCACCGCGGCCGGTGGCAATACAAGTGTCACCCGCTCCCTGTGCAGAGAGACGGAAGTCTTTCTGCTACGGAGAGAGGAGGGGATGTGTAGGGCATGGCGCGTGCTCCACTCTTAGGAAGGAGTCTGGGCAGAAAGCATGCCTGTCCTGAGCCTCTGGGCCCAAGGAGACAGCAGCTTTTTGGCCACCTGTCCCTGGGGAAGACATGCGCTAGCCACCAGGAGCCTACGCTGAACTCGCAGAAACAGCTCCCTGAAATAACAGGGAGTCAGATGCCGTCTTCCTTCAGGATGTGGAAGCTTGGAGGTGGCATGGGGTTTAAGGGGATGGGGTGAGGACAGTCCCCGAAAGCTCCCTATTTAGTGCACGGGCGGTGTGCAGGGATCCTGTCACGTCTCCTTTCCTGTGGGGAAAGCACTGGACTAGTCCGCAAGAACGCTTGAGCGCCAGAGTAAAAGGACAAGCGATGCCTACACCGGGAGATGATAGTGTGCATTGGGTGCCATCCTAGGCTCCGCACGCTACTGCAGGGTTGTGGCTGTGTCTGCTTAATTCGGCCTGGCAGGGTGAACCCAGGACTCGAACATGGAGCCCGGGAAAGCAAGGCCCAAGAGGCACCAGCTCTCACGGAGCTCTGCTTACCTGACGCGTCTGAATCCTTGCTGAGGAAGCAGCGGCGAAGTGCTGTTCGCTCCAAGCCAAAGCCTCTGAGAAAGCACAGCATTCGCTGAGAAATGTTCTGCGGGCTGCTGCTGCTTGCCTGAGCCCAGTCTCGCGGCTGGAGAAACCCGCATACAGCGAAAGCCTCTTTGCCTTGTCATCTACACTGGGAAATCACAGCATTTGTAGGGAAATGTGATTTGGGTTTGGGGATGCTGCTGCTGCCTGCCTGAGCTCGTCTCCGCAGCACGGTGGAAGATACCCGCATGGAGCAAAATACTCTGCCCTAGCACCCCTTCTGCCTGAGAGGGAAGCGTGGTTGCACACGTCTGTCACCGCGCTCCCCAGGAGCAAGTGTGGGGAAGGCGCCGCACGCCGCTCGCGGGGAAGAGAAGGAGCCCTTGGTCTGGGATCGGGAAACGCTCGGGAAGCAGGATAGGCTGCCATGGCACGAACAGCAGGCCGGTAGCAAGACAAGTGTCACCCGCTCCCTGTGCGGAGAGATGGAAGCCTGGCTGCTAAGGAGTCATGAGAGGACGACTAGCGCAGGGGCGCGTGCTATCCTCTGAGGAAGGAGTCTGGGCAGAAGGCAGGCCTGTGTTGTGCCTCCCGTCCCAAGGGGACAGCATCTCCTTGGCCACCTGTCCCAAGGGAGTCGTGGGTTTGCCACCAGGTGCCATGCCCGCACCTCGCAGAAACAACCCCATGGGGAAACGGGCAGTCAGATGCCGTCTTCCGCCAAGATGTGGCAGCGATGTGGGTGGCAGGGGTGTGCAGGGGAAGAAGTGGAGACTGTCCCCCACAGTTCCCCATCCAAGTGCACGGGCCGTGTGCAGGGATCCTGTCGCCACCTCTCTCCTGTGCTGAAGGCACTGGCCTAGACCCCGAGTCTGCCAGAGCGCCGGAGCAAAAGGCAAAGCCATACTTACTCCAGGAGATGGTAATAGGCATAGAGTGCCATGCTAGGCCACGCAAGCTGATGCAGGGCTGTGACTGTGTCTGCTTAGTTCGGCTTAGCAAGGTGAACGCCAGGTGCGGTCTTGGAGCTCGGGAAAGCAAGGCCCACGAGGCACCAGCTCTCCCGCTGTTCTTCTTCCCTGCCGCGAAAGAGTGAAAGACCAAGCCTTGCTGAGGACAGCAGCGTAGTGCGGTTCCTGCCAAGTTGAAAACCTCTGGGAAAGCATAGCAGTCGCTGGGAAATCAGAGTCGGTTCTGCGGTCTCTTCTGCTGCTTGCCTGAGCCCAGTCTCGAGGTGGGAGAAACCCGCATACAGCGAAACCCCTTTGCCCGGTCATCACCTCTAGGAAAGCACAGCATCCGTTGGGAAATCCGAATCGGATGTGTGTGATGCTGCAGCTTAATGCCTGAGCTAGTCTCCGCAGCATGGTGGAAGACACCCGCATGGAGCGAAATCCTCTTTGCCCTAGCACCCCTCTGCCTGAGAGAGAAGCGCGGTTGCGCCGGTGGAAAGAGCCTTAAGGAAAGGGACACGTCTATCACTGCACTCCCCAGGACCATGTTTGTGGAAGGTGCAGCACGCTGCCCAGGTAGAAGAGCAGGAGACGTTGGCTTTCTGGTCTGGAAACGGTTGGGAAACAGGAGAGCCGGCCCTGGCAGGCACCGCGGCCGGTGGCAATACAAGTGTCACCCGCTCCCTGTGCAGAGAGACGGAAGTCTTTCTGCTACGGAGAGAGGAGGGGATGTGTAGGGCATGGCGCGTGCTCCACTCTTAGGAAGGAGTCTGGGCAGAAAGCATGCCTGTCCTGAGCCTCTGGGCCCAAGGAGACAGCAGCTTTTTGGCCACCTGTCCCTGGGGAAGACATGCGCTAGCCACCAGGAGCCTACGCTGAACTCGCAGAAACAGCTCCCTGAAATAACAGGGAGTCAGATGCCGTCTTCCTTCAGGATGTGGAAGCTTGGAGGTGGCATGGGGTTTAAGGGGATGGGGTGAGGACAGTCCCCGAAAGCTCCCTATTTAGTGCACGGGCGGTGTGCAGGGATCCTGTCACGTCTCCTTTCCTGTGGGGAAAGCACTGGACTAGTCCGCAAGAACGCTTGAGCGCCAGAGTAAAAGGACAAGCGATGCCTACACCGGGAGATGATAGTGTGCATTGGGTGCCATCCTAGGCTCCGCACGCTACTGCAGGGTTGTGGCTGTGTCTGCTTAATTCGGCCTGGCAGGGTGAACCCAGGACTCGAACATGGAGCCCGGGAAAGCAAGGCCCAAGAGGCACCAGCTCTCACGGAGCTCTGCTTACCTGACGCGTCTGAATCCTTGCTGAGGAAGCAGCGGCGAAGTGCTGTTCGCTCCAAGCCAAAGCCTCTGAGAAAGCACAGCATTCGCTGAGAAATGTTCTGCGGGCTGCTGCTGCTTGCCTGAGCCCAGTCTCGCGGCTGGAGAAACCCGCATACAGCGAAAGCCTCTTTGCCTTGTCATCTACACTGGGAAATCACAGCATTTGTAGGGAAATGTGATTTGGGTTTGGGGATGCTGCTGCTGCCTGCCTGAGCTCGTCTCCGCAGCACGGTGGAAGATACCCGCATGGAGCAAAATACTCTGCCCTAGCACCCCTTCTGCCTGAGAGGGAAGCGTGGTTGCACACGTCTGTCACCGCGCTCCCCAGGAGCAAGTGTGGGGAAGGCGCCGCACGCCGCTCGCGGGGAAGAGAAGGAGCCCTTGGTCTGGGATCGGGAAACGCTCGGGAAGCAGGATAGGCTGCCATGGCACGAACAGCAGGCCGGTAGCAAGACAAGTGTCACCCGCTCCCTGTGCGGAGAGATGGAAGCCTGGCTGCTAAGGAGTCATGAGAGGACGACTAGCGCAGGGGCGCGTGCTATCCTCTGAGGAAGGAGTCTGGGCAGAAGGCAGGCCTGTGTTGTGCCTCCCGTCCCAAGGGGACAGCATCTCCTTGGCCACCTGTCCCAAGGGAGTCGTGGGTTTGCCACCAGGTGCCATGCCCGCACCTCGCAGAAACAACCCCATGGGGAAACGGGCAGTCAGATGCCGTCTTCCGCCAAGATGTGGCAGCGATGTGGGTGGCAGGGGTGTGCAGGGGAAGAAGTGGAGACTGTCCCCCACAGTTCCCCATCCAAGTGCACGGGCCGTGTGCAGGGATCCTGTCGCCACCTCTCTCCTGTGCTGAAGGCACTGGCCTAGACCCCGAGTCTGCCAGAGCGCCGGAGCAAAAGGCAAAGCCATACTTACTCCAGGAGATGGTAATAGGCATAGAGTGCCATGCTAGGCCACGCAAGCTGATGCAGGGCTGTGACTGTGTCTGCTTAGTTCGGCTTAGCAAGGTGAACGCCAGGTGCGGTCTTGGAGCTCGGGAAAGCAAGGCCCACGAGGCACCAGCTCTCCCGCTGTTCTTCTTCCCTGCCGCGAAAGAGTGAAAGACCAAGCCTTGCTGAGGACAGCAGCGTAGTGCGGTTCCTGCCAAGTTGAAAACCTCTGGGAAAGCATAGCAGTCGCTGGGAAATCAGAGTCGGTTCTGCGGTCTCTTCTGCTGCTTGCCTGAGCCCAGTCTCGAGGTGGGAGAAACCCGCATACAGCGAAACCCCTTTGCCCGGTCATCACCTCTAGGAAAGCACAGCATCCGTTGGGAAATCCGAATCGGATGTGTGTGATGCTGCAGCTTAATGCCTGAGCTAGTCTCCGCAGCATGGTGGAAGACACCCGCATGGAGCGAAATCCTCTTTGCCCTAGCACCCCTCTGCCTGAGAGAGAAGCGCGGTTGCGCCGGTTGAAAGAGCCTTAAGGAAAGGGACACGTCTATCACTGCACTCCCCAGGACCATGTTTGTGGAAGGTGCAGCACGCTGCCCAGGTAGAAGAGCAGGAGACGTTGGCTTTCTGGTCTGGAAACGGTTGGGAAACAGGAGAGCCGGCCCTGGCAGGCACCGCGGCCGGTGGCAATACAAGTGTCACCCGCTCCCTGTGCAGAGAGACGGAAGTCTTTCTGCTACGGAGAGAGGAGGGGATGTGTAGGGCATGGCGCGTGCTCCACTCTTAGGAAGGAGTCTGGGCAGAAAGCATGCCTGTCCTGAGCCTCTGGGCCCAAGGAGACAGCAGCTTTTTGGCCACCTGTCCCTGGGGAAGACATGCGCTAGCCACCAGGAGCCTACGCTGAACTCGCAGAAACAGCTCCCTGAAATAACAGGGAGTCAGATGCCGTCTTCCTTCAGGATGTGGAAGCTTGGAGGTGGCATGGGGTTTAAGGGGATGGGGTGAGGACAGTCCCCGAAAGCTCCCTATTTAGTGCACGGGCGGTGTGCAGGGATCCTGTCACGTCTCCTTTCCTGTGGGGAAAGCACTGGACTAGTCCGCAAGAACGCTTGAGCGCCAGAGTAAAAGGACAAGCGATGCCTACACCGGGAGATGATAGTGTGCATTGGGTGCCATCCTAGGCTCCGCACGCTACTGCAGGGTTGTGGCTGTGTCTGCTTAATTCGGCCTGGCAGGGTGAACCCAGGAGGCAAACATGGAGCCCGGGAAAGCAAGGCCCAAAAGGCACCAGCTCTCACGGAGCTCTGCTTACCTGACGCGTCTGAATCCTTGCTGAGGAAGCAGCGGCGAAGTGCTGTTCGCTCCAAGCCAAAGCCTCTGAGAAAGCACAGCATTCGCTGAGAAATGTTCTGCGGGCTGCTGCTGCTTGCCTGAGCCCAGTCTCGCGGCTGGAGAAACCCGCATACAGCGAAAGCCTCTTTGCCTTGTCATCTACACTGGGAAATCACAGCATTTGTAGGGAAATGTGATTTGGGTTTGGGGATGCTGCTGCTGCCTGCCTGAGCTCGTCTCCGCAGCACGGTGGAAGATACCCGCATGGAGCAAAATACTCTGCCCTAGCACCCCTTCTGCCTGAGAGGGAAGCGTGGTTGCACACGTCTGTCACCGCGCTCCCCAGGAGCAAGTGTGGGGAAGGCGCCGCACGCCGCTCGCGGGGAAGAGAAGGAGCCCTTGGTCTGGGATCGGGAAACGCTCGGGAAGCAGGATAGGCTGCCATGGCACGAACAGCAGGCCGGTAGCAAGACAAGTGTCACCCGCTCCCTGTGCGGAGAGATGGAAGCCTGGCTGCTAAGGAGTCATGAGAGGACGACTAGCGCAGGGGCGCGTGCTATCCTCTGAGGAAGGAGTCTGGGCAGAAGGCAGGCCTGTGTTGTGCCTCCCGTCCCAAGGGGACAGCATCTCCTTGGCCACCTGTCCCAAGGGAGTCGTGGGTTTGCCACCAGGTGCCATGCCCGCACCTCGCAGAAACAACCCCATGGGGAAACGGGCAGTCAGATGCCGTCTTCCGCCAAGATGTGGCAGCGATGTGGGTGGCAGGGGTGTGCAGGGGAAGAAGTGGAGACTGTCCCCCACAGTTCCCCATCCAAGTGCACGGGCCGTGTGCAGGGATCCTGTCGCCACCTCTCTCCTGTGCTGAAGGCACTGGCCTAGACCCCGAGTCTGCCAGAGCGCCGGAGCAAAAGGCAAAGCCATACTTACTCCAGGAGATGGTAATAGGCATAGAGTGCCATGCTAGGCCACGCAAGCTGATGCAGGGCTGTGACTGTGTCTGCTTAGTTCGGCTTAGCAAGGTGAACGCCAGGTGCGGTCTTGGAGCTCGGGAAAGCAAGGCCCACGAGGCACCAGCTCTCCCGCTGTTCTTCTTCCCTGCCGCGAAAGAGTGAAAGACCAAGCCTTGCTGAGGACAGCAGCGTAGTGCGGTTCCTGCCAAGTTGAAAACCTCTGGGAAAGCATAGCAGTCGCTGGGAAATCAGAGTCGGTTCTGCGGTCTCTTCTGCTGCTTGCCTGAGCCCAGTCTCGAGGTGGGAGAAACCCGCATACAGCGAAACCCCTTTGCCCGGTCATCACCTCTAGGAAAGCACAGCATCCGTTGGGAAATCCGAATCGGATGTGTGTGATGCTGCAGCTTAATGCCTGAGCTAGTCTCCGCAGCATGGTGGAAGACACCCGCATGGAGCGAAATCCTCTTTGCCCTAGCACCCCTCTGCCTGAGAGAGAAGCGCGGTTGCGCCGGTGGAAAGAGCCTTAAGGAAAGGGACACGTCTATCACTGCACTCCCCAGGACCATGTTTGTGGAAGGTGCAGCACGCTGCCCAGGTAGAAGAGCAGGAGACGTTGGCTTTCTGGTCTGGAAACGGTTGGGAAACAGGAGAGCCGGCCCTGGCAGGCACCGCGGCCGGTGGCAATACAAGTGTCACCCGCTCCCTGTGCAGAGAGACGGAAGTCTTTCTGCTACGGAGAGAGGAGGGGATGTGTAGGGCATGGCGTGTGCTCCACTCTTAGGAAGGAGTCTGGGCAGAAAGCATGCCTGTCCTGAGCCTCTGGGCCCAAGGAGACAGCAGCTTTTTGGCCACCTGTCCCTGGGGAAGACATGCGCTAGCCACCAGGAGCCTACGCTGAACTCGCAGAAACAGCTCCCTGAAATAACAGGGAGTCAGATGCCGTCTTCCTTCAGGATGTGGAAGCTTGGAGGTGGCATGGGGTTTAAGGGGATGGGGTGAGGACAGTCCCCGAAAGCTCCCTATTTAGTGCACGGGCGGTGTGCAGGGATCCTGTCACGTCTCCTTTCCTGTGGGGAAAGCACTGGACTAGTCCGCAAGAACGCTTGAGCGCCAGAGTAAAAGGACAAGCGATGCCTACACCGGGAGATGATAGTGTGCATTGGGTGCCATCCTAGGCTCCGCACGCTACTGCAGGGTTGTGGCTGTGTCTGCTTAATTCGGCCTGGCAGGGTGAACCCAGGACTCGAACATGGAGCCCGGGAAAGCAAGGCCCAAGAGGCACCAGCTCTCACGGAGCTCTGCTTACCTGACGCGTCTGAATCCTTGCTGAGGAAGCAGCGGCGAAGTGCTGTTCGCTCCAAGCCAAAGCCTCTGAGAAAGCACAGCATTCGCTGAGAAATGTTCTGCGGGCTGCTGCTGCTTGCCTGAGCCCAGTCTCGCGGCTGGAGAAACCCGCATACAGCGAAAGCCTCTTTGCCTTGTCATCTACACTGGGAAATCACAGCATTTGTAGGGAAATGTGATTTGGGTTTGGGGATGCTGCTGCTGCCTGCCTGAGCTCGTCTCCGCAGCACGGTGGAAGATACCCGCATGGAGCAAAATACTCTGCCCTAGCACCCCTTCTGCCTGAGAGGGAAGCGTGGTTGCACACGTCTGTCACCGCGCTCCCCAGGAGCAAGTGTGGGGAAGGCGCCGCACGCCGCTCGCGGGGAAGAGAAGGAGCCCTTGGTCTGGGATCGGGAAACGCTCGGGAAGCAGGATAGGCTGCCATGGCACGAACAGCAGGCCGGTAGCAAGACAAGTGTCACCCGCTCCCTGTGCGGAGAGATGGAAGCCTGGCTGCTAAGGAGTCATGAGAGGACGACTAGCGCAGGGGCGCGTGCTATCCTCTGAGGAAGGAGTCTGGGCAGAAGGCAGGCCTGTGTTGTGCCTCCCGTCCCAAGGGGACAGCATCTCCTTGGCCACCTGTCCCAAGGGAGTCGTGGGTTTGCCACCAGGTGCCATGCCCGCACCTCGCAGAAACAACCCCATGGGGAAACGGGCAGTCAGATGCCGTCTTCCGCCAAGATGTGGCAGCGATGTGGGTGGCAGGGGTGTGCAGGGGAAGAAGTGGAGACTGTCCCCCACAGTTCCCCATCCAAGTGCACGGGCCGTGTGCAGGGATCCTGTCGCCACCTCTCTCCTGTGCTGAAGGCACTGGCCTAGACCCCGAGTCTGCCAGAGCGCCGGAGCAAAAGGCAAAGCCATACTTACTCCAGGAGATGGTAATAGGCATAGAGTGCCATGCTAGGCCACGCAAGCTGATGCAGGGCTGTGACTGTGTCTGCTTAGTTCGGCTTAGCAAGGTGAACGCCAGGTGCGGTCTTGGAGCTCGGGAAAGCAAGGCCCACGAGGCACCAGCTCTCCCGCTGTTCTTCTTCCCTGCCGCGAAAGAGTGAAAGACCAAGCCTTGCTGAGGACAGCAGCGTAGTGCGGTTCCTGCCAAGTTGAAAACCTCTGGGAAAGCATAGCAGTCGCTGGGAAATCAGAGTCGGTTCTGCGGTCTCTTCTGCTGCTTGCCTGAGCCCAGTCTCGAGGTGGGAGAAACCCGCATACAGCGAAACCCCTTTGCCCGGTCATCACCTCTAGGAAAGCACAGCATCCGTTGGGAAATCCGAATCGGATGTGTGTGATGCTGCAGCTTAATGCCTGAGCTAGTCTCCGCAGCATGGTGGAAGACACCCGCATGGAGCGAAATCCTCTTTGCCCTAGCACCCCTCTGCCTGAGAGAGAAGCGCGGTTGCGCCGGTGGAAAGAGCCTTAAGGAAAGGGACACGTCTATCACTGCACTCCCCAGGACCATGTTTGTGGAAGGTGCAGCACGCTGCCCAGGTAGAAGAGCAGGAGACGTTGGCTTTCTGGTCTGGAAACGGTTGGGAAACAGGAGAGCCGGCCCTGGCAGGCACCGCGGCCGGTGGCAATACAAGTGTCACCCGCTCCCTGTGCAGAGAGACGGAAGTCTTTCTGCTACGGAGAGAGGAGGGGATGTGTAGGGCATGGCGTGTGCTCCACTCTTAGGAAGGAGTCTGGGCAGAAAGCATGCCTGTCCTGAGCCTCTGGGCCCAAGGAGACAGCAGCTTTTTGGCCACCTGTCCCTGGGGAAGACATGCGCTAGCCACCAGGAGCCTACGCTGAACTCGCAGAAACAGCTCCCTGAAATAACAGGGAGTCAGATGCCGTCTTCCTTCAGGATGTGGAAGCTTGGAGGTGGCATGGGGTTTAAGGGGATGGGGTGAGGACAGTCCCCGAAAGCTCCCTATTTAGTGCACGGGCGGTGTGCAGGGATCCTGTCACGTCTCCTTTCCTGTGGGGAAAGCACTGGACTAGTCCGCAAGAACGCTTGAGCGCCAGAGTAAAAGGACAAGCGATGCCTACACCGGGAGATGATAGTGTGCATTGGGTGCCATCCTAGGCTCCGCACGCTACTGCAGGGTTGTGGCTGTGTCTGCTTAATTCGGCCTGGCAGGGTGAACCCAGGACTCGAACATGGAGCCCGGGAAAGCAAGGCCCAAGAGGCACCAGCTCTCCTGCAGCTCTTCTTCCCTAACGCGACTGAAGCCTTGCTGAGGAGGCAGCGGCGAAGTGCTGTTCGCTCCAAGCCGAAGCTTCTGTGAAAGCACAGCATTCGCTGAGAAATGATCTGCGGGCTGCTGCTGCTTGCCTGAGCCCAGTCTCGCGGCTGGAGAAACCGCATACAGCGAAAGCCTCTTTGCCTTGTCATCTACACTGGGAAATCACAGCATTTGTAGGGAAATGTGATTTGGGTTTGGGGATGCTGCTGCTGCCTGCCTGAGCTCGTCTCCGCAGCACGGTGGAAGATACCCGCATGGAGCAAAATACTCTGCCCTAGCACCCCTTCTGCCTGAGAGGGAAGCGTGGTTGCACACGTCTGTCACCGCGCTCCCCAGGAGCAAGTGTGGGGAAGGCGCCGCACGCCGCTCGCGGGGAAGAGAAGGAGCCCTTGGTCTGGGATCGGGAAACGCTCGGGAAGCAGGATAGGCTGCCATGGCACGAACAGCAGGCCGGTAGCAAGACAAGTGTCACCCGCTCCCTGTGCGGAGAGATGGAAGCCTGGCTGCTAAGGAGTCATGAGAGGACGACTAGCGCAGGGGCGCGTGCTATCCTCTGAGGAAGGAGTCTGGGCAGAAGGCAGGCCTGTGTTGTGCCTCCCGTCCCAAGGGGACAGCATCTCCTTGGCCACCTGTCCCAAGGGAGTCGTGGGTTTGCCACCAGGTGCCATGCCCGCACCTCGCAGAAACAACCCCATGGGGAAACGGGCAGTCAGATGCCGTCTTCCGCCAAGATGTGGCAGCGATGTGGGTGGCAGGGGTGTGCAGGGGAAGAAGTGGAGACTGTCCCCCACAGTTCCCCATCCAAGTGCACGGGCCGTGTGCAGGGATCCTGTCGCCACCTCTCTCCTGTGCTGAAGGCACTGGCCTAGACCCCGAGTCTGCCAGAGCGCCGGAGCAAAAGGCAAAGCCATACTTACTCCAGGAGATGGTAATAGGCATAGAGTGCCATGCTAGGCCACGCAAGCTGATGCAGGGCTGTGACTGTGTCTGCTTAGTTCGGCTTAGCAAGGTGAACGCCAGGTGCGGTCTTGGAGCTCGGGAAAGCAAGGCCCACGAGGCACCAGCTCTCCCGCTGTTCTTCTTCCCTGCCGCGAAAGAGTGAAAGACCAAGCCTTGCTGAGGACAGCAGCGTAGTGCGGTTCCTGCCAAGTTGAAAACCTCTGGGAAAGCATAGCAGTCGCTGGGAAATCAGAGTCGGTTCTGCGGTCTCTTCTGCTGCTTGCCTGAGCCCAGTCTCGAGGTGGGAGAAACCCGCATACAGCGAAACCCCTTTGCCCGGTCATCACCTCTAGGAAAGCACAGCATCCGTTGGGAAATCCGAATCGGATGTGTGTGATGCTGCAGCTTAATGCCTGAGCTAGTCTCCGCAGCATGGTGGAAGACACCCGCATGGAGCGAAATCCTCTTTGCCCTAGCACCCCTCTGCCTGAGAGAGAAGCGCGGTTGCGCCGGTGGAAAGAGCCTTAAGGAAAGGGACACGTCTATCACTGCACTCCCCAGGAGCATGTTTGTGGAAGGTGCAGCACACTGCCCAGGTAGAAGAGCAGGAGACGTTGGCTTTCTGGTCTGGAAACGGTTGGGAAACAGGAGAGCCGGCCCTGGCAGGCACCGCGGCCGGTGGCAATACAAGTGTCACCCGCTCCCTGTGCAGAGAGACGGAAGTCTTTCTGCTACGGAGAGAGGAGGGGATGTGTAGGGCATGGCGCGTGCTCCACTCTTAGGAAGGAGTCTGGGCAGAAAGCATGCCTGTCCTGAGCCTCTGGGCCCAAGGAGACAGCAGCTTTTTGGCCACCTGTCCCTGGGGAAGACATGCGCTAGCCACCAGGAGCCTACGCTGAACTCGCAGAAACAGCTCCCTGAAATAACAGGGAGTCAGATGCCGTCTTCCTTCAGGATGTGGAAGCTTGGAGGTGGCATGGGGTTTAAGGGGATGGGGTGAGGACAGTCCCCGAAAGCTCCCTATTTAGTGCACGGGCGGTGTGCAGGGATCCTGTCACGTCTCCTTTCCTGTGGGGAAAGCACTGGACTAGTCCGCAAGAACGCTTGAGCGCCAGAGTAAAAGGACAAGCGATGCCTACACCGGGAGATGATAGTGTGCATTGGGTGCCATCCTAGGCTCCGCACGCTACTGCAGGGTTGTGGCTGTGTCTGCTTAATTCGGCCTGGCAGGGTGAACCCAGGACTCGAACATGGAGCCCGGGAAAGCAAGGCCCAAGAGGCACCAGCTTTCACGGAGCTCTGCTTACCTGACGCGTCTGAATCCTTGCTGAGGAAGCAGCGGCGAAGTGCTGTTCGCTCCAAGCCAAAGCCTCTGAGAAAGCACAGCATTCGCTGAGAAATGTTCTGCGGGCTGCTGCTGCTTGCCTGAGCCCAGTCTCGCGGCTGGAGAAACCCGCATACAGCGAAAGCCTCTTTGCCTTGTCATCTACACTGGGAAATCACAGCATTTGTAGGGAAATGTGATTTGGGTTTGGGGATGCTGCTGCTGCCTGCCTGAGCTCGTCTCCGCAGCACGGTGGAAGATACCCGCATGGAGCAAAATACTCTGCCCTAGCACCCCTTCTGCCTGAGAGGGAAGCGTGGTTGCACACGTCTGTCACCGCGCTCCCCAGGAGCAAGTGTGGGGAAGGCGCCGCACGCCGCTCGCGGGGAAGAGAAGGAGCCCTTGGTCTGGGATCGGGAAACGCTCGGGAAGCAGGATAGGCTGCCATGGCACGAACAGCAGGCCGGTAGCAAGACAAGTGTCACCCGCTCCCTGTGCGGAGAGATGGAAGCCTGGCTGCTAAGGAGTCATGAGAGGACGACTAGCGCAGGGGCGCGTGCTATCCTCTGAGGAAGGAGTCTGGGCAGAAGGCAGGCCTGTGTTGTGCCTCCCGTCCCAAGGGGACAGCATCTCCTTGGCCACCTGTCCCAAGGGAGTCGTGGGTTTGCCACCAGGTGCCATGCCCGCACCTCGCAGAAACAACCCCATGGGGAAACGGGCAGTCAGATGCCGTCTTCCGCCAAGATGTGGCAGCGATGTGGGTGGCAGGGGTGTGCAGGGGAAGAAGTGGAGACTGTCCCCCACAGTTCCCCATCCAAGTGCACGGGCCGTGTGCAGGGATCCTGTCGCCACCTCTCTCCTGTGCTGAAGGCACTGGCCTAGACCCCGAGTCTGCCAGAGCGCCGGAGCAAAAGGCAAAGCCATACTTACTCCAGGAGATGGTAATAGGCATAGAGTGCCATGCTAGGCCACGCAAGCTGATGCAGGGCTGTGACTGTGTCTGCTTAGTTCGGCTTAGCAAGGTGAACGCCAGGTGCGGTCTTGGAGCTCGGGAAAGCAAGGCCCACGAGGCACCAGCTCTCCCGCTGTTCTTCTTCCCTGCCGCGAAAGAGTGAAAGACCAAGCCTTGCTGAGGACAGCAGCGTAGTGCGGTTCCTGCCAAGTTGAAAACCTCTGGGAAAGCATAGCAGTCGCTGGGAAATCAGAGTCGGTTCTGCGGTCTCTTCTGCTGCTTGCCTGAGCCCAGTCTCGAGGTGGGAGAAACCCGCATACAGCGAAACCCCTTTGCCCGGTCATCACCTCTAGGAAAGCACAGCATCCGTTGGGAAATCCGAATCGGATGTGTGTGATGCTGCAGCTTAATGCCTGAGCTAGTCTCCGCAGCATGGTGGAAGACACCCGCATGGAGCGAAATCCTCTTTGCCCTAGCACCCCTCTGCCTGAGAGAGAAGCGCGGTTGCGCCGGTGGAAAGAGCCTTAAGGAAAGGGACACGTCTATCACTGCACTCCCCAGGACCATGTTTGTGGAAGGTGCAGCACGCTGCCCAGGTAGAAGAGCAGGAGACGTTGGCTTTCTGGTCTGGAAACGGTTGGGAAACAGGAGAGCCGGCCCTGGCAGGCACCGCGGCCGGTGGCAATACAAGTGTCACCCGCTCCCTGTGCAGAGAGACGGAAGTCTTTCTGCTACGGAGAGAGGAGGGGATGTGTAGGGCATGGCGCGTGCTCCACTCTTAGGAAGGAGTCTGGGCAGAAAGCATGCCTGTCCTGAGCCTCTGGGCCCAAGGAGACAGCAGCTTTTTGGCCACCTGTCCCTGGGGAAGACATGCGCTAGCCACCAGGAGCCTACGCTGAACTCGCAGAAACAGCTCCCTGAAATAACAGGGAGTCAGATGCCGTCTTCCTTCAGGATGTGGAAGCTTGGAGGTGGCATGGGGTTTAAGGGGATGGGGTGAGGACAGTCCCCGAAAGCTCCCTATTTAGTGCACGGGCGGTGTGCAGGGATCCTGTCACGTCTCCTTTCCTGTGGGGAAAGCACTGGACTAGTCCGCAAGAACGCTTGAGCGCCAGAGTAAAAGGACAAGCGATGCCTACACCGGGAGATGATAGTGTGCATTGGGTGCCATCCTAGGCTCCGCACGCTACTGCAGGGTTGTGGCTGTGTCTGCTTAATTCGGCCTGGCAGGGTGAACCCAGGAGGCAAACATGGAGCCCGGGAAAGCAAGGCCCAAAAGGCACCAGCTCTCACGGAGCTCTGCTTACCTGACGCGTCTGAATCCTTGCTGAGGAAGCAGCGGCGAAGTGCTGTTCGCTCCAAGCCAAAGCCTCTGAGAAAGCACAGCATTCGCTGAGAAATGTTCTGCGGGCTGCTGCTGCTTGCCTGAGCCCAGTCTCGCGGCTGGAGAAACCCGCATACAGCGAAAGCCTCTTTGCCTTGTCATCTACACTGGGAAATCACAGCATTTGTAGGGAAATGTGATTTGGGTTTGGGGATGCTGCTGCTGCCTGCCTGAGCTCGTCTCCGCAGCACGGTGGAAGATACCCGCATGGAGCAAAATACTCTGCCCTAGCACCCCTTCTGCCTGAGAGGGAAGCGTGGTTGCACACGTCTGTCACCGCGCTCCCCAGGAGCAAGTGTGGGGAAGGCGCCGCACGCCGCTCGCGGGGAAGAGAAGGAGCCCTTGGTCTGGGATCGGGAAACGCTCGGGAAGCAGGATAGGCTGCCATGGCACGAACAGCAGGCCGGTAGCAAGACAAGTGTCACCCGCTCCCTGTGCGGAGAGATGGAAGCCTGGCTGCTAAGGAGTCATGAGAGGACGACTAGCGCAGGGGCGCGTGCTATCCTCTGAGGAAGGAGTCTGGGCAGAAGGCAGGCCTGTGTTGTGCCTCCCGTCCCAAGGGGACAGCATCTCCTTGGCCACCTGTCCCAAGGGAGTCGTGGGTTTGCCACCAGGTGCCATGCCCGCACCTCGCAGAAACAACCCCATGGGGAAACGGGCAGTCAGATGCCGTCTTCCGCCAAGATGTGGCAGCGATGTGGGTGGCAGGGGTGTGCAGGGGAAGAAGTGGAGACTGTCCCCCACAGTTCCCCATCCAAGTGCACGGGCCGTGTGCAGGGATCCTGTCGCCACCTCTCTCCTGTGCTGAAGGCACTGGCCTAGACCCCGAGTCTGCCAGAGCGCCGGAGCAAAAGGCAAAGCCATACTTACTCCAGGAGATGGTAATAGGCATAGAGTGCCATGCTAGGCCACGCAAGCTGATGCAGGGCTGTGACTGTGTCTGCTTAGTTCGGCTTAGCAAGGTGAACGCCAGGTGCGGTCTTGGAGCTCGGGAAAGCAAGGCCCACGAGGCACCAGCTCTCCCGCTGTTCTTCTTCCCTGCCGCGAAAGAGTGAAAGACCAAGCCTTGCTGAGGACAGCAGCGTAGTGCGGTTCCTGCCAAGTTGAAAACCTCTGGGAAAGCATAGCAGTCGCTGGGAAATCAGAGTCGGTTCTGCGGTCTCTTCTGCTGCTTGCCTGAGCCCAGTCTCGAGGTGGGAGAAACCCGCATACAGCGAAACCCCTTTGCCCGGTCATCACCTCTAGGAAAGCACAGCATCCGTTGGGAAATCCGAATCGGATGTGTGTGATGCTGCAGCTTAATGCCTGAGCTAGTCTCCGCAGCATGGTGGAAGACACCCGCATGGAGCGAAATCCTCTTTGCCCTAGCACCCCTCTGCCTGAGAGAGAAGCGCGGTTGCGCCGGTGGAAAGAGCCTTAAGGAAAGGGACACGTCTATCACTGCACTCCCCAGGACCATGTTTGTGGAAGGTGCAGCACGCTGCCCAGGTAGAAGAGCAGGAGACGTTGGCTTTCTGGTCTGGAAACGGTTGGGAAACAGGAGAGCCGGCCCTGGCAGGCACCGCGGCCGGTGGCAATACAAGTGTCACCCGCTCCCTGTGCAGAGAGACGGAAGTCTTTCTGCTACGGAGAGAGGAGGGGATGTGTAGGGCATGGCGCGTGCTCCACTCTTAGGAAGGAGTCTGGGCAGAAAGCATGCCTGTCCTGAGCCTCTGGGCCCAAGGAGACAGCAGCTTTTTGGCCACCTGTCCCTGGGGAAGACATGCGCTAGCCACCAGGAGCCTACGCTGAACTCGCAGAAACAGCTCCCTGAAATAACAGGGAGTCAGATGCCGTCTTCCTTCAGGATGTGGAAGCTTGGAGGTGGCATGGGGTTTAAGGGGATGGGGTGAGGACAGTCCCCGAAAGCTCCCTATTTAGTGCACGGGCGGTGTGCAGGGATCCTGTCACGTCTCCTTTCCTGTGGGGAAAGCACTGGACTAGTCCGCAAGAACGCTTGAGCGCCAGAGTAAAAGGACAAGCGATGCCTACACCGGGAGATGATAGTGTGCATTGGGTGCCATCCTAGGCTCCGCACGCTACTGCAGGGTTGTGGCTGTGTCTGCTTAATTCGGCCTGGCAGGGTGAACCCAGGAGGCAAACATGGAGCCCGGGAAAGCAAGGCCCAAAAGGCACCAGCTCTCACGGAGCTCTGCTTACCTGACGCGTCTGAATCCTTGCTGAGGAAGCAGCGGCGAAGTGCTGTTCGCTCCAAGCCAAAGCCTCTGAGAAAGCACAGCATTCGCTGAGAAATGTTCTGCGGGCTGCTGCTGCTTGCCTGAGCCCAGTCTCGCGGCTGGAGAAACCCGCATACAGCGAAAGCCTCTTTGCCTTGTCATCTACACTGGGAAATCACAGCATTTGTAGGGAAATGTGATTTGGGTTTGGGGATGCTGCTGCTGCCTGCCTGAGCTCGTCTCCGCAGCACGGTGGAAGATACCCGCATGGAGCAAAATACTCTGCCCTAGCACCCCTTCTGCCTGAGAGGGAAGCGTGGTTGCACACGTCTGTCACCGCGCTCCCCAGGAGCAAGTGTGGGGAAGGCGCCGCACGCCGCTCGCGGGGAAGAGAAGGAGCCCTTGGTCTGGGATCGGGAAACGCTCGGGAAGCAGGATAGGCTGCCATGGCACGAACAGCAGGCCGGTAGCAAGACAAGTGTCACCCGCTCCCTGTGCGGAGAGATGGAAGCCTGGCTGCTAAGGAGTCATGAGAGGACGACTAGCGCAGGGGCGCGTGCTATCCTCTGAGGAAGGAGTCTGGGCAGAAGGCAGGCCTGTGTTGTGCCTCCCGTCCCAAGGGGACAGCATCTCCTTGGCCACCTGTCCCAAGGGAGTCGTGGGTTTGCCACCAGGTGCCATGCCCGCACCTCGCAGAAACAACCCCATGGGGAAACGGGCAGTCAGATGCCGTCTTCCGCCAAGATGTGGCAGCGATGTGGGTGGCAGGGGTGTGCAGGGGAAGAAGTGGAGACTGTCCCCCACAGTTCCCCATCCAAGTGCACGGGCCGTGTGCAGGGATCCTGTCGCCACCTCTCTCCTGTGCTGAAGGCACTGGCCTAGACCCCGAGTCTGCCAGAGCGCCGGAGCAAAAGGCAAAGCCATACTTACTCCAGGAGATGGTAATAGGCATAGAGTGCCATGCTAGGCCACGCAAGCTGATGCAGGGCTGTGACTGTGTCTGCTTAGTTCGGCTTAGCAAGGTGAACGCCAGGTGCGGTCTTGGAGCTCGGGAAAGCAAGGCCCACGAGGCACCAGCTCTCCCGCTGTTCTTCTTCCCTGCCGCGAAAGAGTGAAAGACCAAGCCTTGCTGAGGACAGCAGCGTAGTGCGGTTCCTGCCAAGTTGAAAACCTCTGGGAAAGCATAGCAGTCGCTGGGAAATCAGAGTCGGTTCTGCGGTCTCTTCTGCTGCTTGCCTGAGCCCAGTCTCGAGGTGGGAGAAACCCGCATACAGCGAAACCCCTTTGCCCGGTCATCACCTCTAGGAAAGCACAGCATCCGTTGGGAAATCCGAATCGGATGTGTGTGATGCTGCAGCTTAATGCCTGAGCTAGTCTCCGCAGCATGGTGGAAGACACCCGCATGGAGCGAAATCCTCTTTGCCCTAGCACCCCTCTGCCTGAGAGAGAAGCGCGGTTGCGCCGGTGGAAAGAGCCTTAAGGAAAGGGACACGTCTATCACTGCACTCCCCAGGACCATGTTTGTGGAAGGTGCAGCACGCTGCCCAGGTAGAAGAGCAGGAGACGTTGGCTTTCTGGTCTGGAAACGGTTGGGAAACAGGAGAGCCGGCCCTGGCAGGCACCGCGGCCGGTGGCAATACAAGTGTCACCCGCTCCCTGTGCAGAGAGACGGAAGTCTTTCTGCTACGGAGAGAGGAGGGGATGTGTAGGGCATGGCGCGTGCTCCACTCTTAGGAAGGAGTCTGGGCAGAAAGCATGCCTGTCCTGAGCCTCTGGGCCCAAGGAGACAGCAGCTTTTTGGCCACCTGTCCCTGGGGAAGACATGCGCTAGCCACCAGGAGCCTACGCTGAACTCGCAGAAACAGCTCCCTGAAATAACAGGGAGTCAGATGCCGTCTTCCTTCAGGATGTGGAAGCTTGGAGGTGGCATGGGGTTTAAGGGGATGGGGTGAGGACAGTCCCCGAAAGCTCCCTATTTAGTGCACGGGCGGTGTGCAGGGATCCTGTCACGTCTCCTTTCCTGTGGGGAAAGCACTGGACTAGTCCGCAAGAACGCTTGAGCGCCAGAGTAAAAGGACAAGCGATGCCTACACCGGGAGATGATAGTGTGCATTGGGTGCCATCCTAGGCTCCGCACGCTACTGCAGGGTTGTGGCTGTGTCTGCTTAATTCGGCCTGGCAGGGTGAACCCAGGACTCGAACATGGAGCCCGGGAAAGCAAGGCCCAAGAGGCACCAGCTCTCCTGCAGCTCTTCTTCCCTAACGCGACTGAAGCCTTGCTGAGGAGGCAGCGGCGAAGTGCTGTTCGCTCCAAGCCGAAGCTTCTGTGAAAGCACAGCATTCGCTGAGAAATGATCTGCGGGCTGCTGCTGCTTGCCTGAGCCCAGTCTCGCGGCTGGAGAAACCGCATACAGCGAAAGACTCTTTGCCTTGTCATCTACACTGGGAAATCACAGCATTTGTAGGGAAATGTGATTTGGGTTTGGGGATGCTGCTGCTGCCTGCCTGAGCTCGTCTCCGCAGCACGGTGGAAGATACCCGCATGGAGCAAAATACTCTGCCCTAGCACCCCTTCTGCCTGAGAGGGAAGCGTGGTTGCACACGTCTGTCACCGCGCTCCCCAGGAGCAAGTGTGGGGAAGGCGCCGCACGCCGCTCGCGGGGAAGAGAAGGAGCCCTTGGTCTGGGATCGGGAAACGCTCGGGAAGCAGGATAGGCTGCCATGGCACGAACAGCAGGCCGGTAGCAAGACAAGTGTCACCCGCTCCCTGTGCGGAGAGATGGAAGCCTGGCTGCTAAGGAGTCATGAGAGGACGACTAGCGCAGGGGCGCGTGCTATCCTCTGAGGAAGGAGTCTGGGCAGAAGGCAGGCCTGTGTTGTGCCTCCCGTCCCAAGGGGACAGCATCTCCTTGGCCACCTGTCCCAAGGGAGTCGTGGGTTTGCCACCAGGTGCCATGCCCGCACCTCGCAGAAACAACCCCATGGGGAAACGGGCAGTCAGATGCCGTCTTCCGCCAAGATGTGGCAGCGATGTGGGTGGCAGGGGTGTGCAGGGGAAGAAGTGGAGACTGTCCCCCACAGTTCCCCATCCAAGTGCACGGGCCGTGTGCAGGGATCCTGTCGCCACCTCTCTCCTGTGTTGAAGGCACTGGCCTAGACCCCGAGTCTGCCAGAGCGCCGGAGCAAAAGGCAAAGCCATACTTACTCCAGGAGATGGTAATAGGCATAGAGTGCCATGCTAGGCCACGCAAGCTGATGCAGGGCTGTGACTGTGTCTGCTTAGTTCGGCTTAGCAAGGTGAACGCCAGGTGCGGTCTTGGAGCTCGGGAAAGCAAGGCCCACGAGGCACCAGCTCTCCCGCTGTTCTTCTTCCCTGCCGCGAAAGAGTGAAAGACCAAGCCTTGCTGAGGACAGCAGCGTAGTGCGGTTCCTGCCAAGTTGAAAACCTCTGGGAAAGCATAGCAGTCGCTGGGAAATCAGAGTCGGTTCTGCGGTCTCTTCTGCTGCTTGCCTGAGCCCAGTCTCGAGGTGGGAGAAACCCGCATACAGCGAAACCCCTTTGCCCGGTCATCACCTCTAGGAAAGCACAGCATCCGTTGGGAAATCCGAATCGGATGTGTGTGATGCTGCAGCTTAATGCCTGAGCTAGTCTCCGCAGCATGGTGGAAGACACCCGCATGGAGCGAAATCCTCTTTGCCCTAGCACCCCTCTGCCTGAGAGAGAAGCGCGGTTGCGCCGGTGGAAAGAGCCTTAAGGAAAGGGACACGTCTATCACTGCACTCCCCAGGACCATGTTTGTGGAAGGTGCAGCACGCTGCCCAGGTAGAAGAGCAGGAGACGTTGGCTTTCTGGTCTGGAAACGGTTGGGAAACAGGAGAGCCGGCCCTGGCAGGCACCGCGGCCGGTGGCAATACAAGTGTCACCCGCTCCCTGTGCAGAGAGACGGAAGTCTTTCTGCTACGGAGAGAGGAGGGGATGTGTAGGGCATGGCGCGTGCTCCACTCTTAGGAAGGAGTCTGGGCAGAAAGCATGCCTGTCCTGAGCCTCTGGGCCCAAGGAGACAGCAGCTTTTTGGCCACCTGTCCCTGGGGAAGACATGCGCTAGCCACCAGGAGCCTACGCTGAACTCGCAGAAACAGCTCCCTGAAATAACAGGGAGTCAGATGCCGTCTTCCTTCAGGATGTGGAAGCTTGGAGGTGGCATGGGGTTTAAGGGGATGGGGTGAGGACAGTCCCCGAAAGCTCCCTATTTAGTGCACGGGCGGTGTGCAGGGATCCTGTCACGTCTCCTTTCCTGTGGGGAAAGCACTGGACTAGTCCGCAAGAACGCTTGAGCGCCAGAGTAAAAGGACAAGCGATGCCTACACCGGGAGATGATAGTGTGCATTGGGTGCCATCCTAGGCTCCGCACGCTACTGCAGGGTTGTGGCTGTGTCTGCTTAATTCGGCCTGGCAGGGTGAACCCAGGAGGCAAACATGGAGCCCGGGAAAGCAAGGCCCAAAAGGCACCAGCTCTCACGGAGCTCTGCTTACCTGACGCGTCTGAATCCTTGCTGAGGAAGCAGCGGCGAAGTGCTGTTCGCTCCAAGCCAAAGCCTCTGAGAAAGCACAGCATTCGCTGAGAAATGTTCTGCGGGCTGCTGCTGCTTGCCTGAGCCCAGTCTCGCGGCTGGAGAAACCCGCATACAGCGAAAGCCTCTTTGCCTTGTCATCTACACTGGGAAATCACAGCATTTGTAGGGAAATGTGATTTGGGTTTGGGGATGCTGCTGCTGCCTGCCTGAGCTCGTCTCCGCAGCACGGTGGAAGATACCCGCATGGAGCAAAATACTCTGCCCTAGCACCCCTTCTGCCTGAGAGGGAAGCGTGGTTGCACACGTCTGTCACCGCGCTCCCCAGGAGCAAGTGTGGGGAAGGCGCCGCACGCCGCTCGCGGGGAAGAGAAGGAGCCCTTGGTCTGGGATCGGGAAACGCTCGGGAAGCAGGATAGGCTGCCATGGCACGAACAGCAGGCCGGTAGCAAGACAAGTGTCACCCGCTCCCTGTGCGGAGAGATGGAAGCCTGGCTGCTAAGGAGTCATGAGAGGACGACTAGCGCAGGGGCGCGTGCTATCCTCTGAGGAAGGAGTCTGGGCAGAAGGCAGGCCTGTGTTGTGCCTCCCGTCCCAAGGGGACAGCATCTCCTTGGCCACCTGTCCCAAGGGAGTCGTGGGTTTGCCACCAGGTGCCATGCCCGCACCTCGCAGAAACAACCCCATGGGGAAACGGGCAGTCAGATGCCGTCTTCCGCCAAGATGTGGCAGCGATGTGGGTGGCAGGGGTGTGCAGGGGAAGAAGTGGAGACTGTCCCCCACAGTTCCCCATCCAAGTGCACGGGCCGTGTGCAGGGATCCTGTCGCCACCTCTCTCCTGTGCTGAAGGCACTGGCCTAGACCCCGAGTCTGCCAGAGCGCCGGAGCAAAAGGCAAAGCCATACTTACTCCAGGAGATGGTAATAGGCATAGAGTGCCATGCTAGGCCACGCAAGCTGATGCAGGGCTGTGACTGTGTCTGCTTAGTTCGGCTTAGCAAGGTGAACGCCAGGTGCGGTCTTGGAGCTCGGGAAAGCAAGGCCCACGAGGCACCAGCTCTCCCGCTGTTCTTCTTCCCTGCCGCGAAAGAGTGAAAGACCAAGCCTTGCTGAGGACAGCAGCGTAGTGCGGTTCCTGCCAAGTTGAAAACCTCTGGGAAAGCATAGCAGTCGCTGGGAAATCAGAGTCGGTTCTGCGGTCTCTTCTGCTGCTTGCCTGAGCCCAGTCTCGAGGTGGGAGAAACCCGCATACAGCGAAACCCCTTTGCCCGGTCATCACCTCTAGGAAAGCACAGCATCCGTTGGGAAATCCGAATCGGATGTGTGTGATGCTGCAGCTTAATGCCTGAGCTAGTCTCCGCAGCATGGTGGAAGACACCCGCATGGAGCGAAATCCTCTTTGCCCTAGCACCCCTCTGCCTGAGAGAGAAGCGCGGTTGCGCCGGTGGAAAGAGCCTTAAGGAAAGGGACACGTCTATCACTGCACTCCCCAGGACCATGTTTGTGGAAGGTGCAGCACGCTGCCCAGGTAGAAGAGCAGGAGACGTTGGCTTTCTGGTCTGGAAACGGTTGGGAAACAGGAGAGCCGGCCCTGGCAGGCACCGCGGCCGGTGGCAATACAAGTGTCACCCGCTCCCTGTGCAGAGAGACGGAAGTCTTTCTGCTACGGAGAGAGGAGGGGATGTGTAGGGCATGGCGCGTGCTCCACTCTTAGGAAGGAGTCTGGGCAGAAAGCATGCCTGTCCTGAGCCTCTGGGCCCAAGGAGACAGCAGCTTTTTGGCCACCTGTCCCTGGGGAAGACATGCGCTAGCCACCAGGAGCCTACGCTGAACTCGCAGAAACAGCTCCCTGAAATAACAGGGAGTCAGATGCCGTCTTCCTTCAGGATGTGGAAGCTTGGAGGTGGCATGGGGTTTAAGGGGATGGGGTGAGGACAGTCCCCGAAAGCTCCCTATTTAGTGCACGGGCGGTGTGCAGGGATCCTGTCACGTCTCCTTTCCTGTGGGGAAAGCACTGGACTAGTCCGCAAGAACGCTTGAGCGCCAGAGTAAAAGGACAAGCGATGCCTACACCGGGAGATGATAGTGTGCATTGGGTGCCATCCTAGGCTCCGCACGCTACTGCAGGGTTGTGGCTGTGTCTGCTTAATTCGGCCTGGCAGGGTGAACCCAGGACTCGAACATGGAGCCCGGGAAAGCAAGGCCCAAGAGGCACCAGCTCTCCTGCAGCTCTTCTTCCCTAACGCGACTGAAGCCTTGCTGAGGAGGCAGCGGCGAAGTGCTGTTCGCTCCAAGCCGAAGCTTCTGTGAAAGCACAGCATTCGCTGAGAAATGATCTGCGGGCTGCTGCTGCTTGCCTGAGCCCAGTCTCGCGGCTGGAGAAACCGCATACAGCGAAAGCCTCTTTGCCTTGTCATCTACACTGGGAAATCACAGCATTTGTAGGGAAATGTGATTTGGGTTTGGGGATGCTGCTGCTGCCTGCCTGAGCTCGTCTCCGCAGCACGGTGGAAGATACCCGCATGGAGCAAAATACTCTGCCCTAGCACCCCTTCTGCCTGAGAGGGAAGCGTGGTTGCACACGTCTGTCACCGCGCTCCCCAGGAGCAAGTGTGGGGAAGGCGCCGCACGCCGCTCGCGGGGAAGAGAAGGAGCCCTTGGTCTGGGATCGGGAAACGCTCGGGAAGCAGGATAGGCTGCCATGGCACGAACAGCAGGCCGGTAGCAAGACAAGTGTCACCCGCTCCCTGTGCGGAGAGATGGAAGCCTGGCTGCTAAGGAGTCATGAGAGGACGACTAGCGCAGGGGCGCGTGCTATCCTCTGAGGAAGGAGTCTGGGCAGAAGGCAGGCCTGTGTTGTGCCTCCCGTCCCAAGGGGACAGCATCTCCTTGGCCACCTGTCCCAAGGGAGTCGTGGGTTTGCCACCAGGTGCCATGCCCGCACCTCGCAGAAACAACCCCATGGGGAAACGGGCAGTCAGATGCCGTCTTCCGCCAAGATGTGGCAGCGATGTGGGTGGCAGGGGTGTGCAGGGGAAGAAGTGGAGACTGTCCCCCACAGTTCCCCATCCAAGTGCACGGGCCGTGTGCAGGGATCCTGTCGCCACCTCTCTCCTGTGCTGAAGGCACTGGCCTAGACCCCGAGTCTGCCAGAGCGCCGGAGCAAAAGGCAAAGCCATACTTACTCCAGGAGATGGTAATAGGCATAGAGTGCCATGCTAGGCCACGCAAGCTGATGCAGGGCTGTGACTGTGTCTGCTTAGTTCGGCTTAGCAAGGTGAACGCCAGGTGCGGTCTTGGAGCTCGGGAAAGCAAGGCCCACGAGGCACCAGCTCTCCCGCTGTTCTTCTTCCCTGCCGCGAAAGAGTGAAAGACCAAGCCTTGCTGAGGACAGCAGCGTAGTGCGGTTCCTGCCAAGTTGAAAACCTCTGGGAAAGCATAGCAGTCGCTGGGAAATCAGAGTCGGTTCTGCGGTCTCTTCTGCTGCTTGCCTGAGCCCAGTCTCGAGGTGGGAGAAACCCGCATACAGCGAAACCCCTTTGCCCGGTCATCACCTCTAGGAAAGCACAGCATCCGTTGGGAAATCCGAATCGGATGTGTGTGATGCTGCAGCTTAATGCCTGAGCTAGTCTCCGCAGCATGGTGGAAGACACCCGCATGGAGCGAAATCCTCTTTGCCCTAGCACCCCTCTGCCTGAGAGAGAAGCGCGGTTGCGCCGGTGGAAAGAGCCTTAAGGAAAGGGACACGTCTATCACTGCACTCCCCAGGACCATGTTTGTGGAAGGTGCAGCACGCTGCCCAGGTAGAAGAGCAGGAGACGTTGGCTTTCTGGTCTGGAAACGGTTGGGAAACAGGAGAGCCGGCCCTGGCAGGCACCGCGGCCGGTGGCAATACAAGTGTCACCCGCTCCCTGTGCAGAGAGACGGAAGTCTTTCTGCTACGGAGAGAGGAGGGGATGTGTAGGGCATGGCGCGTGCTCCACTCTTAGGAAGGAGTCTGGGCAGAAAGCATGCCTGTCCTGAGCCTCTGGGCCCAAGGAGACAGCAGCTTTTTGGCCACCTGTCCCTGGGGAAGACATGCGCTAGCCACCAGGAGCCTACGCTGAACTCGCAGAAACAGCTCCCTGAAATAACAGGGAGTCAGATGCCGTCTTCCTTCAGGATGTGGAAGCTTGGAGGTGGCATGGGGTTTAAGGGGATGGGGTGAGGACAGTCCCCGAAAGCTCCCTATTTAGTGCACGGGCGGTGTGCAGGGATCCTGTCACGTCTCCTTTCCTGTGGGGAAAGCACTGGACTAGTCCGCAAGAACGCTTGAGCGCCAGAGTAAAAGGACAAGCGATGCCTACACCGGGAGATGATAGTGTGCATTGGGTGCCATCCTAGGCTCCGCACGCTACTGCAGGGTTGTGGCTGTGTCTGCTTAATTCGGCCTGGCAGGGTGAACCCAGGACTCGAACATGGAGCCCGGGAAAGCAAGGCCCAAGAGGCACCAGCTCTCCTGCAGCTCTTCTTCCCTAACGCGACTGAAGCCTTGCTGAGGAGGCAGCGGCGAAGTGCTGTTCGCTCCAAGCCGAAGCTTCTGTGAAAGCACAGCATTCGCTGAGAAATGATCTGCGGGCTGCTGCTGCTTGCCTGAGCCCAGTCTTGCGGTGGGGCAAACCCGCATACAGCGAAAGTCTCTTTGCCTGGGCATCTCCCCTGGGAAAGCACAGCATTCGTTGGGAAATCAGAGTTGGGTTTGTGGATGCTGCTGCTGCTTGCCTGAGCTCGTCTCCGCAGCACGGTGGAAGATACCCGCATGGAGCGAAATACTTTTTCCCTAGCATCCCCTCTGTCTGAGAGAGAAGCATGGTCGCACACGTCTGACACCGCGGTCCTCAGGAGCACATGGGGGAAGGCACAGCACGCCGCCCCCAGAGTAGAGAAAGAGCCTCTGGCCTTAGGGTCAGGAAAATTGACCAGCCACATGCAGAAAAATGAAATTCGACCATTTCCTTACACCATACATGAAAATAGACTGGAAATGGATGAAGAAGCATAATGTGAGAAAGTAATCCATCAAAATCCTTGAGGAGAGAACAGGTAGCAACCTCTTTGACCTCAGCAGCAGCAACTTCTTCCTAGGAACATCGCCAAAGGCAAGGGAAGCAAGGGCAAGAATGAACTCTTGGGATTTCATCAGATCAAAATGGTTTTGCCCAGCAAAGGAAACAGTTAACAAAGCCAAAAGATGACTGTCAGAAGTTATCTGGGAGAAGATATTTGCAAATGACATACCAGGTAAAGAACCAGTATCCAAAATCTATAAAGAGCTTATCAAACTCAACACCCTAAGAACAAATAATCCAATGAAGAAATGGGCAGAGGACATGAACAGACATTTCTGCAAAGAATACATCCAAATGGCCAACAGACACATGAAAAAATGCTCCACATTACTCGGCATCAGGGAAATACAAATCAAAACCAGAATGAGATACCACCTCACACCTTTCAGTATGGCTAAAATGAACAAGTCAGTCAATGACAGATGCTGGCGAGGATGTGGAGAAAGGGCAACCCTCCTACACTGTACGTGGGAATGCAAGCTGGTGCGACCACTCTGGAAAACAGTGTGGAGGTGCCTCAAAAAGCTGAAAATAGAACTAGCCTATGACCCAGTGATTGTAGTACTGGGTACCCTACAGATACAAACGTGGCATTCTGAAGGGGCACATGCACCCAAATGTTTATAGCAGCAATGTCCACAATTGTTAAACTATGGAAAGAACCTAAATGTCCTTCAACAGATGAATCAATAAATAAGATGTGGTATATATGTACAATGGAATACTATGCAGCCATCAAAAGAAATGAAATCCTGCTATTTGTGATGACGTGGATGGAACTAGAGGGTATTATGCTTGGCAAAATAAATCAATCTGAGAAAGACAACTATCCTATGATCTCCCTGATATGATGAAGTGGAGATGCAACATAGGCGGTTTCGGGAGTACGAAAAGAAAAATACAAGAAGATGGGATTGGGAGGGAGACAAACCATAAAAGACTGAATCTCACAAAACAGACTGAGGGTTGCTGGGGGGAGGTGTGTTGGGAGAGGATGGTGGGGGTATGGACATTGGGGAGGGCAGGTGCTATGTGAGTGATGGTGAGTGCTGTGAAATGTGTAAACCTGGTGATTTACAGACCTGTACCGCTAGGGATAAAAACACATTATATGTTTATAAAAATTTTTAAAAAAATAATTTAAAAAATCCATTAAAGAAAAACCACATATTGCAAGCCCAGAGCTAATCTCATATTCAATCAAAAAAGTTTGAAAGTTTTCCCCTTAAAGATCAGAAAAAAGACAAGTGTGTCCACTTTCACTACTCTCATTTGACATAGTACTGGATGTCTAGCCAGAGAAACAAGGAACACAAAGAAATAAGAGACTCCAAATAAAAAAGGAAGAAGTAAAATTTTCTTTTTTTGGATAACATGAACTTACATGTTAAAAATCCTAAAAACTTTACAAAAAAAAATTTGAATAAACAAATTTAGTAAAGCCGCCAAATACAAGATCAATATATAAAAGACAAGAATTTTGTTTTGTTTCATTTTTTTAAAATGGAATGCTTCCCTGTTTTTCATATCATCCAAAGTAAGCCAAAGTAAGCAAAAGACAGGAGCATTTTAACATTCTAATGATGAACTACCTGAAAAAATAAAGAAAACAATCTAATTCACAATAGCATCAAAAATAATAAAATACTTAGGAATAGATTTAACTAAGAAGATGAAAGATCTGTACTCCATAAACTATGACATTGATAAAGAAATTGAAGGAGACACAAATGGAAAGATAGCTCATATTTATAAATGGTAAGAATTAACATTGTTAAAATGTCCATACTACTGAAAACCATCTGTAAATCCAATTCCTATCAAAAATCCAATGTTAGGGGCGCCTGGGTGGCTCAGTGAGTTAAGCCGCTGCCTTCGACTCAGGTCATGATTCCAGGGTCCTGGGATCGAGCCCCGCATCAGGCTCTCTGCTCAGCAGGAAGCCTGCTTCCTCTTCTCTGTCTGCCTGCCTCTCTGCCTGCTTGTCATCTCTCTCTGTCAAATAAATAAATTAAAAATCTTTATAAAATCCAATATTATTTTTTTACAGAAGTAAGTAAAGAATCCTAAAATTTATATGAGACCATAAAAGACAACAAATAATCAAAGCAGTTCTGAGAAAGAATGAAGAAGAGAAATTACACTTCTTGATTTGAAACTATACTACAAAGCCCTCATGCTCAAAACAATAAAGTATACTGGCATAAAAACAGAGCAATAAACAAGTAGAACAGAAATAAATCCTTTCATACAGTCACCTAATATTTGACAGGGGCCAACATATGTAATGGGTTAAGATAGTCTGTTCAATAAATGATATTTAAAACTGAATAGTCACATAAACAGTATGAAACTGGAACCTTATATCACTCATAAGGCTTAACTTGAAATAGATTAAAGACTTAAAGGTGATGCATGAAACTACATTTCCTAAAGGAAAACATAGGAAAAATTCTCCTTGACATTGGTCTTGCCAATAGTTTTTTGGATACCAGACCAAAAACACAAGCAAAAAAAGCAAAAATAAATAAATCGTATTACATGAAACTAAAGTTTCTGCATTGCCAAAAAAAAGGGAGAGAGAGAATGAAAACACAATCCACAGAATGTAAAAAAATACTTACAAATCTTATATCTGAAAAGAGGTTAATAACCAACAGATACAAATAGAAAATATAATTAAAAAAATATCAAAAGGATCTCAATAGACTTTTTTTTCAAAAAAGTTATATAAATGACCAACAGGAGCATTAAAAAGTGCTCAATGTAAAAAACTCAGGGCAAAGTCATTATGATGTTGTTGTTGTTTACCTCTGAAAAACACAGCAAGATATTACTACCTATTAGAATATATACTACCAGAAATTTTGGTAAATATTAGGGAAAATGGGGAACTTATGCACTGTGATAGGGATATAAATTTGTATGGAAAACAGTATGGAGACTATTCATATTATTAAAAGTAAAATTACCATATGATTCATTAATCCCACTTCTAGGAATATATCTAAAGGAAACGAAGTCACTGTTCAAAGACATATCTGCACTCTTATGTTTATTATAAAATTATTAACTCTAAGCAAGAGATGGAAATAACTTCAGTATCCATTAATAAATGAATGAATAAAATAAGTATGGTAAATATACACTATGGAATACTACTTACCCATGAAAAATTAAGAAATACTGCCATTTACAATACCATGGATGGATCTTGAAGGTGTTATACTAAGTGAAATATTTCAAAGATTTTATATATTTTTTAAATTTATGTATTGTGATATCCCTTACATACAGAATCTGAGGAAAAGGCAAACTAATGGAAACTTAGAGTTGAGTTGACAAGGGGTGAACCTGGGGTGGAGTAAGGTGGTCAAAGTGTGCATTCTTGCAACTATAATACGAAAAAGTTCTGGGGATCTAATGTACAGCATGATGATCATAGTTAATAAAATATACATACATTTTTTATTGTGCTTCCCTTTATTAAATTTTGCATATATCACATTCTTACAAGTTGAAAGTTTATAGCAATCTTGTATAAAAGAGGTCTGCTGCCACCATTTTTCTAACACCATTTGTTCATTTTGTGTCTCTCTGTCACATGTTGGTAATTCTTGCAATATTTCAAGTTTTTTCATTATTATTGTATTTGTTATGGTGATCTGTGATCAGTAATTATGACCCACTGAAAACTCAGAACTAGTTTACTTAAGGTATATACATTGTTTTTCTTTAAAAACATAATGCTTTTGAACAGTACAGTATAGTGTTTATTTTTTATATGCACTGGGAAACCAAAAAATAATAATAATAATAATAATTTGACTTAGTTTATTGAGATAATCACTTTATTGAGGCGGTCTAAAACAAAACCCACAAGACCTCTAAAGTTTATCTCTACTATACTATATACATAGAAGTTGCTAAGAGAGTAGATCTTAAAATTCCTTACGATACATGCATAAAAAACAGTGGCAACTATACGAGATAGTAGATGTATTAACATTTTTATGTAGATTATATTGCAATAAAGATGTATACCGATTTATCAAATTGTACAAAATTTACACAATGTTAAAAGTTTGCAATGTTATAAGAAATCATTTCTTAAATTTACAAATTATAATATGTCGATTTTTTTTCAATAAAGCTGGCAAAAACTTTTTGTAGAATTAATCTATTTTTCAAAGAAGGAAGTAAGGAAGTAGAAACTGCAACTAACTCTGAAATAATAGAATATAAAATCCATTTTCATTATATACACTGTGACAAAAACTATTACTTAGTTTACAATGAAGGAGTACTTAGGAAGCATAAAGTATGGTCTATAAATAAGGCTGAAAGAGCTCAGTTTTAAGGTTTAAATTTAAAATCTTCTTTTGAAATACTAAACTGACCACCCAGTTTTCCAAATGTCTTAACTGCATGAATTTATTTCATACAACTCTATAATCTAGTTTCATAAGAAAGCAGCATGCAAATTTTGAATAAGACAGACTTGCTTAAGTTTCTTTATGTTCAACAGTAAAGGATACTTCCCTAAAAATAAATAGAAGAAAAATCAGCATATTTATTATGATAATTATTATTCATAATGAGATTCATATTGAATTAGGGAATACATATCCTCAGAGGGGGTAACGTAAAATGAAATTTATTTTGGTAAATGTGTCTATGAATAGTCAATACAATGCCTCAATATAAATGAATATTACCATTTTGAACAATTTAATTACTATTATTAGAATTATTATAAGTATAAAAATAGCTATCATTTTAGCATGGAATATGAGACTCTCATGCTCCATGCTTCATCACATCCACACAACAACTCTGCATAATAAGTATTATCATCACCATTTCATGGGTGAAAAAACTGAGGCTAACACATTTAGATAACTGGTTTATGATTACATGGCTAGTAAAGATGCATCACACTAATTTAGGCTTTATGATTTCAGAATTGTACTCTTTCCACTGCACATTCTATTACTCTGTAAATACTTGGCCTGTTTTCATTTAGTTCTTTAATTTTATTCATGTGGTGATGGCTTAAAGCTTCATTTAAAGGAAGCTTAAAAATTCATTTAACCAAAAGCTCCCAAGAATTAAAAATGTCATGGATCTAATGTAGACATGGATATCATTAGTTAATGGGTAACTATATATTTTCCACCCTAGTGAGATAACAATCAGAGTATTTTTCTAAGTTTTAGTCTCTCAGTCTTAAAAAGGACTTTGTGAAAATAGAAATATTTAGACAAAGGTCATCAAAAGTCTGCATCAGGTCACCTTAAGATAAATATTAGGAAACTGAGGAAACAAATGGAGATTTGAACACTGAGCTATGATATAATGAATGGTTTCAAGTATTTAGTAGAGTATAGAAAAGCCCTTTAAAGCCTGGTCTTAGACTAGCATTGCAGCTTCTGGGATATGTCCATCTATCATCTATCTATCTAGATATAAATTTGAAAAATTTTTAACTTAAAGATTTTGAGAAATAGAACATAATCAGCACCATAGAAGATCTGTTTATGATAACAACCTAGCCCCTCCTCCCAGTTTGTTAATATTCTCTCTTATTTAATGTAACATTGTGCAATTAGACCACTACTGATCTGCCGTTATGAATGAAATAGCTATAATCATCTGTTTGCATATCCTGGTGAAAATATTCATTAAGTTCCATGTTGTATTTCTAGGAATGGACCAAATCTTTATTTTTATTTTTAAGTTTTCTAAATATTGTCCAACTTACCTCAAATGTTTTTATTATGGGCACTTTCATTCTTTCACATCCTTGCAAGACAATTTTACTGTTGCCCAATATAGTAAGTGTGTAATAGTATGTCATTTTAGGTTTTAATTCATTTAAAATTTAATTTAATTCCAGATTCATAGTAAAGATAAACAGTTTTTACCTATGAGTGGCCATTTGGATTACCCATTCTGTAAAGTACATGCTCCAATCTTTTGATATCTTAACATTGTGTCATACTGACTTCTTTAATAATAGATTTCCTGAATGAACTTTTAGCTGTGTAGGTCTTCTCTATTTTATTTTGAACTTGCTTTCATTTCAAAAACTTTATATTTATTTTCATAATCTGCTTTTATTTTGCTTTGTCTATTATCTATCTATTTATTTATTTATTTGCAAGCAAGAGAGAGCGAGCGAGTGAGAGTGCAGGAAGGGATAGAAAAAGAAGGGAAAAGAATCTTAAGCAGGCTCCAGGCTCAGCACAGAGCCCATCTCTGGGCTCTATTTCACAACCCTGACATCATGACCTGAGCCAAAATGAAAGAAATAAAATAAAATTAAGGTGTTAAAAAAAAAAAGGAAAAAGAATTGGAGGTTTAATTAAGTGAGCCACCCAGGCACCCCTGTGGTATCTTAAATTGGCTGTCATATCTTTAAAGTTCTAGAGTATCCATTTGGTTCATTTATAAAATCTTTCTCAATATCATTTTTTAGTTTCAGTTTTTTGTTCAATTTGCTTCCCCTCTCATTTCTTTGAGCAGAGTACTCAAGCCATTTTACAATCTTTATTGATCATTTTAATATCATACTTAATCCCATTTTGTCTATCAAATCTTGTTAATGGTTTTTCTTTGTGTGCTTTGTTACATTTTGGTATGTTCAAGACATTATATTTGAAACTCTTATTGAGTAGGAATAATTAAGAGCTATAATAATGGTATGGTCCTCCTTGGCAGGATTTTCTCTTATATCTGAGACTCTACAAGACAATCATACTCCAAATTCAGTGGTTGACTTTCTCAGTTTACACAGAAGGCAAGGTAGGCTCTAGTCTTATTTCTGCTTCTCCTTGTGCTTTGGGGATCTCAACTTAAATTTGGGTTGTACCAAAGTCCTCAAATTTGATTGCTGCTGGATTTTGAATTTTTTTTCTCTAGTATCAAGTGTCTATTAAAAACACAGCTCAGTGTGTTTTAGCAGTTTCTAATGCTCTCATAGCTAAAATGGCTTCAGGGCATATATCTCTAGGCTCTCATTGTGTTTCGTATTTTGGCCCAGTAATCCCTCACTTATTTTTATAATCATTCTGATATTTTTAACTTTTAAAGCTATTTTGTCTGGATTTTTAAGTTGTCTTAAGTAGGAGTTTTTAGATCACCATTACTAGAAGCAACAACAAATATACATGAAAATATCTGCAGTAGTTTGTCACATCTTTATGGCTTTGAACTTCCATAAGCCGAGGCATTCTTCTCTAATCACTTAGGCAAACTCCAAGTTACCCTTTAAAACAACACAAGAATTGCTTCATTTAAGAACATGTTCACGGATGACTCTTCCCCACTGTCCTTACCAACATTCCCACACACTCTTTGCTACCCACACCTTGTTTATGAACTTTCATTAGGTATATCAGAGGGACCAGAATTTTGCTCTATTGTATTTTTGTCCTTTAGAGCTTTAATTAAATATGAATTCCATAGAAAGTCTGTCCCTTTTCTTTCAAACCTGGGTTAGTTATTTCTTCTCATTCTTTGTAGAAAGTTACTTTATTAGAGAAACTTACAGCTGTATTGTGACTTTGGAGCCTTTACAGTTTTTTGACTGGAAAAATCACCCATCCCTGAGATTTTTACGCAGCTTCCTGGCTGATATTATTCAGAAATCTGTTCAAAACAGACTTTTTCAGAGAGGCCCTTTCAGACCACTCAGTTACAAAACCTCTTCTCAATCACTGCTCTTATTAAAATGTGCTTATTTAGTTCAAATATGCATCACTATTAAAGAAAAACCAGTACGATTTTTTTCTTTTTAAAGTTGGCTTCCCTATTATCTATCTCTCCCATTAAAATGATTCCTCTGGGGGGCACCTGGGTGGCTCAGTGGGTTAAGCTGCTGCCTTCGGCTCAGGTCATGATCTCAGAGTCCTGGGATCGAGTCCCGCATCGGGCTCTCTGCTCAGCAGGGAGCCTGCTTCCTCCTCTCTCTCTCTGCCTGCCTCTCTGCCTACTCTCTCTGTCAAATAAATAAATAAAATCTTGAAAAAAATAAGGTAGAACTCTTAAAAAAAATGATTCCTCTGGGATGGGGTTTTGCTGTGCTCATCTTAGGCCAGGCACTCAATAAATTGTCTCTGAATGATTGAATTGTTTGACTCCCTTGCTAGATTCTCAACTTCATGAGGCCAAGGATTGTTCTATTCAGTCCTTTATCCTCAATGTCTGTTATATTGCAGTCACTTATGTGACTAATGGGAAAAATCACAGAAAGAAAGAGTTAAAACTACAGAAATACCCCGTAGGTTCAATAACACAAAGCTTTCTAAAATTATTTAGCCCAGGAATTGAATACTGGCTGCACTTTTTATTTTTTTAATGGTTTTGAATTTAATTTAAATGGAAATACTTGAATGGTAGAATAATAAAAAAAATTATAAAAGCAACTTGCTCCTTAAAGTAAGAATTATATAGGGCATCTCTTCTAGAAGCAAAATTTTCAAATGTCAAACATCTGAAAGCATAGAAGGAGAAGTAAGAGTGTGAATTGTACTTCAATGCTCTTTTCTTTATATTCAGCAAACAGCTTCATTCACACCTTTCCAATTTTTTTCAACTCTTTTGACAAAGCCTTCAGAGGAGTTACTGCTGATGACAACCATCACAGCCTAACAGGAGAAATTTTATGAAGAAAAATAATAGCATGTTTTTCCCAAATTGTTAAGGATATGGTGAAGCTCTGTCGGATTCAAAGGAGGAATGTGCAATTCCATGCTATATATAATAATAACTTATTTTAATAATGGCTTTGCAATTTTTCAGATATATCCATTTACTGAAAGCACTATCAAATAAACAAAAGCAAACAAATTAACAGGGGTTCGAGACAGGAATTATCTAATCTAAAAATAGCACATGTTCACAGAATACAAAACACATATCCCAAGTACTACTATAGGTTTCAAGTAATAGTCAAAACAATAGTAAACGTGATTCAGACCCTACCAGACGAATCATAAATGGGATCTTAACTGTAAATCCTTATCTTTAGATCAAAGCGGGTAATTGGGTGCTGAAGATACATTATAGAACTAATATGTTATAGAACTCCTCTGAAATGAGTCATTTATTCCATCACTTTTCCTGCACAGCTGCAGACCCATGTTTTGGTTCCTGGAAATAGCTCCTACCCTGTCATACTTCTTTAAAGCACATATATCGATAACTCTACTCACTCCTCCATTCCTCTGTGACTGTCACTGTGTTAAAATGTGGAGTCAGCTGACTCACTTGTGGTGGTAATAAAGTAGATGAGTTTGCAAAGTATTTTGTTATTTCTAAAAATGCAAAAACCAAATTACATTGAAATCATAAGCGGTGTTTCAGGGAGAGCTGTAGGATGTGGTTTCTTGTGTAATCCACAGAGATTAGCTCCAACACATATTTAAACTCTCCTCTAGGAGCAACCTTAGTGGTAAAGCAAGAAGATAAACAGATGTATACACACCCTGGCACAAAAGTATCACTTATGTTTGGCTTCCTAGTCTCCTCGTGCTACTTATTTATCTTAACGTCTCTCTGAAATCAGGGAACACAGAATCTCAATCAGTTGATATTTTTCTACTGAATTACCCAATAGTCTGATCATACCCCTAAGACTTTTTAAAATTATTTCCCTCATAATCCCAAATCTGCTTTGCCTCCTCAGCTCAGTACACTGTAATTTGATTTCAAAATGAGGACGGTTGTCAGTAATGCCACATTCATTAATCTATTTTACAATTCCATGTACTTAGAACTATGAAAATATGTTAATAACATCCATTCCAATAAGCCACCCTACATTTATTATCATGAAACAAGACCTCAAGAAAGAGAATTCAAAATCATCCATGTATTTGCAACTTATTGCAATAAAGCCTTTATCAATAGACTTCCCTGTGCACATGGTGGTCAAATTGCTGGTGAAAACCAGCCAGATCTATTACAAGCTTTCTCATGGCTTCTAGGTAATCCAAGTGAGCCTTTATTGATACTGGGAAGGGATAAAGCAGGGAAGGGATAAACAGTGATGTAAGAATTTGCTGGACAAAAGTAATGACTCTCATTACAGAGTGAGTATTTTAAAGCAAATGAGCCTGTTGGGAATATTGTTTTACAAAATAGTGTTTTTTTTATTAACTTTTTAAAATTCAATTAGTTAACATATAGTGTACCATTAGTTTCAAATGTAGATTTCAGTTATTCATCCATAGCATATAATAGCTAATGCTCAGTACTTACTGTTATAGCTTCTTGAAAGCAGAATTTTAACCCACTGAGCCACCCAGGCGCCCTTGAAAGCAGACTTTTAGATCATATTTTCTGATTACTTCCATGAAGTACAACACTTTCCTGCTAGCAACCTTCAAAACATACTGTTTGTTAGAGGAATTTCTTTAATAATAAATAAATAGGAATTTATTTAAATTTATAAATATATAAAATAAATAGGAATTTATTTAAATTTATTTAAATATTGCACACTGTTTCTTTGTTCATAAATAAGGTGCCTTGTCCGGGATTCTGTATCACATCACAACATGTCTTCTGTTATTTCCTTCTTGCAAGCTACTTTTGTTTTCTCGATCTAAAAAAATCAACAATCATTGTGTATTTCAATTCCCATTTTCCTCAAATGCATTGATTCTTCTTATCTATTACTCTTTTCTCATACTCAGTGTCTTTGTCTTTATGGGGTTTGTACTTTGCTTTTCCCCATCCTTTACTGCCATTATATAATCAAATCTAATAACTTCTTAGAGAAAGTTAAAAATTCCTGCATAGCCACACGTGAACACAAAGTCACTGATTTTTAGCAAACCTAGAAGATAGTCAGACATCCATTCAATTTCTTTTTTTTAAAGATTTTATTTATTTATTTGACAGAAAGAGATGACAAGCAGGCAGAGAGGTAGGCAGAGAGAGAGGAGGAAGCAGGCTTCCTGCTTAGTAGAGAGCCTGACTTGGGGCTTGGTCCCAGGACCCTGGGATCATGACCTGAGCCGAAGACAGTGGCTTAACCCACTGAGCCACCCAGGCGTCCCTCCATTCAATTTCTTAACTGAGTCTCAAATGCATCCTGAGTTCTAACCTAAACCTAAGTTCTACTTCTTACACGTTGTTCTATGACCAAATCCTTTCTGTTCAGTATTTTGTAACATTTAAATATTAATCAATTGATGCTTTGTCTGTGTATTTCTATGATAATAATTTGAATACTGTAGATTTATTGTTATATTTATAGATTTATAATCAAAGTTTCATCAGTTGAAGTTTTTGGAAATTTCAGATATAATGATTAACCTAAAATGATACTGCCTCAAATCCCTCTGATATCAAGGCCCAACACTTGATTATAGCCAAACCTGTGGTGGATAGTTCCATGGGAAATTACAGTTACTTAACACTGATAGCATCTCGTGTTCTCTCTCTCATTTTAGAATGTCTCCAACCCAACCCAAAAGTGTAGGAGAGTTAATGTCCTCTGAGGACAGCTCTCAGTGAAGTGGAAATAAGAGCCATAGATAAAATTGTCAGTTTTCAGGTCTTCATGAGGACAACTTAAAGAAGTTTCTCAGGACCTTTCAGTAAAAGCAAGCCTTCATTTTCTATCCACAACAATTATATCAACAATGTACCTCTTTGACAAAGTTGTTTCTTCACTGTATCACTTTCCCATTCTTTTCTACCTTGGATAATCACCCAGATAAACTAACAGTACTCAAATCCTTTGTCCTACTCTTTGCTCTCAGGATAAATGGAGCCAAAAGACTTAGATTAATATCAAGTTCTGAATGGGATCTTAGAGCTATTTCTGTCCAGATTTTCATAAACATAGGGACATTTGAATTATCAGGCTATAAATAAGTTCTAAATGGAGGGGGCAAAAGCAAAAAGTAGAAATTTTTATGTTTGATTTTTAATCATGATTAAAAAGAATGTTAGTACATTATAAAAGTGTGGATCTTTGTAAAACAATGTCATAATGTAAGAAATAGGTTGCATAGTCCTTTTGGGAATATTAAACCAAGTGTTCAGGTGCCATCTAATTTCTTGTTTAATCCAGAACTTTGGTGTGCATTATCTTGAGGAATAGAATTTTGAAGTCCAGACAGACTAACAGAAAACTGACCCAAATGTGTGTGTTTATATTTCTGCTTTTGTTGTAAAAATCAAAGTGTGATTGCTGGTTTAAAATGGTAAAACTAATAATGTTCATGGACTCTATTATAAATTTTCTAATTGTATAGGAAGAATCCAAGAAACATATAAGTAATTGATTTGCAAATCCTCAAAGAGCTACAGGATCAGGTAGTGGTATGTTCTGATTCAACAGCATCATAATGCAGCATTTTATGTGTGTGGCTAATGGATATTTTCATGAATGTTTGCTAGCTAGTCAGCCAATACAGAGAAATATTAGGTAGGGTAATTACTCACAGTTGTGTTTAATAAAATGAGAGAAAATTATCAAATGACACTAATAATAATAATCCTATAGCAGGCTAAATAATTCAATGATAATTACAAGTATTAATCTAGCTTTCTTCCCTGATTATGACTCTTCTCTCCTTTATCATAATGGGAGTAGCAGATTGTCTGCAATGAATTGTGAAAACCCAGCAGTGACTTTGGCAGTGAAGGCCTCCCATCAATTTTGATAGGTTAAAATGATTCTGGATGGTTTGGGCAAATGTGTCATTTTTTTTTTTTTCTGTGTGTGTAATAAAAGAAAGAAGCAATAGTAAATTCTTGCTGTTATTCCATGGAGCCAATAAAATCATACTACCAACAAGAGGCTGTTGACACCGTAAGTGTGGTTAACTGTCTTGAAATACTAGGCCTCGAAATAAAATTCCAATATTTCACATAACCTCTTTTTTTTTAAAGAACAAAAACAAAACAAAACAAAGAAACTATACTGCTTACATTTAGGGCCCTGCTGTTGTGTAACTATTTTTGAACATGTCTACTGTAAGTGTATATATATATATTTTTTTTTTCTGTTCAATGAATTCATTTAGAGATAAATTTAGATTGCAAATTATTTGGGGGGAGGCATGGTATTTGTGGCTAGTCTTACAAGTAAAAAGGACTAAAAGAAAGAAGAAAAACATTTTTTATTACAGCATATTTACATCTTCCAAAGTACTTATTTACTTTCATACTGACTAATGTATAATACTGTACACAAAGAAAGAAGTTAAATGAGTTATAATTCAGTCGAAGTATAGCTGGCCATTTTAAAACTTACCACTGAATCTTTCTGGTATGAAATGTGATATCTGGCAATCTGGTCCAGTTCATTACATCAGGTCATTTGTATGCTCTTATTACCATTGTGATAGCATAGCACATTTTATAACCCAGACATTTTACAATGGAACTATGATGCATGTATTTTCAAAAGTATAGACATACATGAAGCTATGAGGTCAAAAAAGATGAATGTCCGTAGTACCATATAGACTAAACAAATAAAAATGTCCAAGGCTCTGAGTGAGATTTATGAATATTGTATAAGATTAGGCCAACATGTGGTTTTGATATAAATCATCTGTTCTTAAATTAGAATTCCAATCGTTGAGTACAGTGTTGAAAATGGCAGATAGATTTTAGCTATCTTTGCTCAGTAGGGAAAATGGAAAAATGTTTAGTTTGGTCAGATTTTCACTTAACTTCTGAAAAATCTTACGTTTGAGAGAACCCTTCTGAAATAAGAATCCTTAAAGACATAACCCCTTTGGCACAAGTTTTCAAGAAACTTGTTGGATGTTGTAGACAATTATATGGCACACGTACTGTTCTAGATGTTTCATGCCAATAATATGTAAGCCATACCAAGGATACATATACATATAGAGATGTTCCTCAGCTTACAAGGGGGCTATGTACAGAGAAACACATAAAAAACTGAAAATGCATTTAATACCCCTAAACTATCAAATATCATAGCTTACCTTAAGCTTATTTCAACATACTCAGAACACTTACATTTGCCTGCATTTGGGCAAAATCATCTTAAGCAAAGCCTATTTTATAACAAAGTATCAAATATCACATGCAATTTATTAAACATTACACTAAAAAAAAGAAGAATGGTTATATATAGAATGGTTGTAAGAATATCAGGTGTTCACCCCTGTAATCTTCTAGCTGACTGGGAGCTGTGGCTCACTGCCCCTGCCCAGCATCACAAGACGGCACCATACCACATGTCACTGGCCCTTTTTATAAAGACCCAAATTCAAAATTCAAAGTACAGTTTCTACTGAATCACTTTCACTTTCACATCTTTGCCAAATATATTGTAAGTTGAATCATTGTAAATCACGAGCCATCTTGAATAAAATCCAAAAAATATTTGAAAGTTAAATCACAGTCACCCGTATACACACAAAAAAAGGCCTTCATGTAGGGCCATCTATGTATCTCTAAACAACATAGCATGACCTATCAACAGCAAAAAATGGATGTGAAGGGGTCAATTGCTTTGTGTCAGTACTCTGAGCAGTAACATACATGGCCTTACTCACCTAGCAGAACTCCAGAGCTAGCTGATGACAAGGAATTTTACAAATGTTTGCTGAACAGCTTAAGCACTATTATTTTTAAATTAGTGTGCATATCTGTTTTCTAAAGATATGTTAATTTATTTTATTGACTTATTACAAAACCAAATAATTTCCTCTTATTTAAGTGGCAGGTAAATAAAATTCTTTTTAATTTAAATCAAATGGCTTTTTTAGGGAAAATATACTAAAAATTCTGAAACTTGTATTGCTTATGAGTCTTTTATTGGAATCCTTATCAAGTTGGATTTTTCAAGTTTTTCCTAAATAATTTTCAATGAATTGAAAATATTTTTTGGATTTTATTCAAGGCTATTAACTCACAATTTCACTTTGTTAAATATAGTGCTAAACGTTCAACCAAAACGTTGTGTCTTTTTTTTTTTCCACTACCACATCCTCCATCTACTGACTGGATTCTCTCCCCAACTAGCACATATATACCATTGTCTATCTTTAGGATAAGTAAGGGTCATCTTTTGTCTTTATTCTATTCCTCGCATGCTTCTGAACTTGTTGAATTTTAATATAGTCACACCATAAGCATCACATATTTGATTCCCCTTTCAATAGTAAACAGTGCACAACCAGAGCATACCTTCAAAGCTATCAATAGACTTACTCTGATATATTATTTTTGTATTTTTGTAAATTAAAATAATTAAATTATAGAACAAGACTTTCAGGTGGTAGGTGTTGTAAGTTTTACCCAAACTGACTTTTATCAAACTCGTTTTTGTCATCATATATGACAAGTAGTTTTCTCACGTTTGTTTTTAGAATATCCTTGTATAATGAATATTTACACTGATATCTAGTATAAAAATCTTGCAATTTATTTTAGAACATTAAGATATTGAAAATCAATCTATTTCTTTGATTCATTAAAGACATTTTTGGCTTGTTTCCAGTACTTTCTTACTGGTTAAAAAATGAATTTGAAGTAGTCTGAATTTCATTATTATATGGCACTTTCCCTTTGATGAATACAAAGACGATATTCTATATTAGCTATCTGAGAAGAATTTGTTTTTTTAATTTTATTTATTTGTGAGTGAGAGAGAGCACAAGCAGGGGGAGCAGCAGGGTGAGGGAGAAGCAAACTCCCGGCTAAGCAGGGATTCTGTTGCAGAACTGAGTCCCAGGACCCTAAGATTATGACCTGAGCTAAAGGCTCAGGCGTTTAACTGACTGAGCCACCCAGGTGTCCCAATCTGAGAAGAGTTCTGTATGTTATTCCTATTAATATGCAGTTTAAAGTCTAGGTGATTAACTTAATATTTTAGTGGCTATTACATAGATAGCACTATGTTCCAGGCAGAGAGTAAGAAAGAAATAGTAAATCAACCATACTCTATGCATTCTAAATGAAAATAATTAATCAATCATAATAAATCCTTCTATTTATGGAATATCAACTTACAAGCTTTCCTCCATATGAACAATGCCAAATACCAGAATAAAGGGTCATCTAATACAAATAAAGGATAGAATTAAAGAATTCTGGTAAGCCATTTAATTTTGAAAAATGGTGCTATATTGTTGCTGAGTTGTGGTTTTCAGTTACATAATATCTGATAAGTGTAGAAGTAACATGAGTGTTACGTGAGATGAGAAATGGTTTATAATTAAGATAATTTTAAAAGTACAGATAAATACAAATTTGTAAACATAGCATTATGGAGGAATAAAAATAAATGATAGCTACACACTCTAAAGTGAATAAATCTTGGAAAGTTAATAGAGAAGTAAAACAAGGGCAGTGCAAAAAGTATGGTACATTTTTATGAAGTTCAAACAAATTCTGTGAAACCATAGATGGACTTAAAGATACTATTATGTATCAAATATTGTAAAAATTAAGCAAGGAAATAGCAAACATAAAATAACCAAAGCATACAAACTTGGGTAGATACAATAGGTGTGATCATGTTCTACTTCAAAAAGAGATGAGTTAATAGATAAATAGAAGTAACTAGACTTTTTAGAAGTTAATAAAACTTTGCCTGTTATTTCTTAGTAATATAAAATATATGGTTTTCTAACAAAAACGTTTATCTTAAAAATATTTAAAAATAAATTTCAGGCTACTCATAAGGTTATATTTACTTTTCCACTGAAGGAAAAGCTGGTTGTTGTAGTTGTAGTTGTTTGTTTGTTTTAGTCTCCTCCTGGTTTTTATTATTATAATGTGGAATAAGGAATGTTAGATTGAAAAGTGAATTATTTTATAGACAAAATCATTACTTGATTCACCTCCTGGTACAGCAGATGGAACTCCTGAAAATATGCCCTTTTGCCTTGCAGAAGAGTAACAGTTATGCTTACTTCTGAAACATACTTGGTGGTGGCCTTAAATAGTGACACCATAGTAAACATTTTGAATATTTGCAATGAATTTTTATAGTCATAGGGCTCCAAAAGGCACTGCTGGTATCTTAGCAGGTATTTCAATAAAGCTAAAAGTTGCCTGACTGTTTAAAAATATTAACAAGGCACAAAACGGCAGAAGTATTGTCCTCAGATATTATTTTTTCCATATGCTCCTGATTCCAGACATGACAAGTTATTTTTTTAAAATTTTTTTATAAAAGATTTTATTTATTTATGTGACAGAGATCACAAGTAGGCAGAGTCAGGCAGAGAGAGAGGAAGAAGCAGGAACCCTGATGAGCTGAGAGCTCAATGTGGGACTCGATCCAAGGATCCTGGGATCATGACCTGAGCCGAAGGCAGAGGCTTTAACCCACTGGGCCACCCAGGCGCCCCCATGACAAGTTATTTTTGATAGATATATATACAATGTATTTTCCAGTTATAAGAAAAATGGTTCTGCTATTTTTAACCTTTTTTAAAAATTACATAATTTTTTAAATTAAAATATTATGTTTTAATGTTTTAATTTTATTTTCTTTTTTTTAAAAGATTTTATTTATTTATTTGAAAGACGGAGATCACAAGTAGGCAGAGAGTCAGGCAGAGAGAGAGAGAGAGTGAAGCAGGCTTCCTGCGGAGCAGGGAGCCCGATGCGGGGCTCGATCCCAGGACCCTGAGATCATGACCTGAGCCTAAGGCAGCAGCCCAAACCACTGAGCCACCCAGGCGCCCCAATGTTTTACTGTTCAATATACTACTTAGAATATAAAACCTATTCCATTTGGTAAGATATTTACCATTTAAAAAATGGTAATTTTCTCATAGTGTGTTCCCCTCACATTGCTTTATTTTGAATAAAAAAATTTCACAATAAACATAACTGATGCTTTCCTTTTGATTGTCCCTCTGTTGGTCATACTGTATATGAGCCATGACAATTAGTTTTACAAAATTTATTCATGTTTGTTGATATGTTTTATCATCACTAATTTTCCCTCCCTTATCTAGATTCCCCAGCTTTCAGACAGGTGGACACTTCAATAAACCATACCCAAGGGATGTATCAAGTACTTCTTAGACATCTCTCAGATCCTTGAGGTCTCATTTTACCTAGGGATTTGCAAAAGGTTCTGCCAGAGGCACCACTGTGACAACTGATGACCCTGGTCTATCTCCTGCTAAGCTCGAGAGGTCACTGGTTTCCAAGTTTATCTATACAATTAATGCATTCCAGCAAGTTCTTTGTTTTTTAATATTAACAAACTTACTTTAAAGTTTATATGAAGAGGCAAAGACTCACAATAGTCAACATAGTGTTGAATAACAAAGACTGAGGACTGTCTTCAAAGTTTACCATAACGATGGGGCACCTGGGTCGCTCAGTGGGTTAAGCCTCTACCTTCGGCTCAGGTCATGATCCCAGGGGCCTGGGATCGAGTCCTGAATTGGGCTCTCTGCTCAGCAGGGAGCCTGCTTCTACACATCTCTCTCTCTGTCTGTCTCTCTGCCTATTTGTGATCCCTCTCTGTGAAATAAATAAATAAAATCTTTTAAAAAAAGTTGACCATAACGATAATTGTAAGCAAGATATTGTAATACCACAGAAAGACTAGATTAAAGGAACAGAATATATATTATCAATTATATTTTATATTTAATATAAAATCAAAAGCAATACAAGAGAGCAAAATACAATCTTTTAAACAAATGGTTCTGGAGTAATGGTGAAGCTAAATGTAAAAATATAAAATAAAAATAAAATAAAATAATAAAATAAAATAAATCCAGGCAGATATCATACACTCTTCACAAAAATTAACTCAGATTGGATTATAAACCTAAACATGAAACATGTAGAAGGTAATATAGAAGAAAATTTAAATGACCTTGGTTTTGGCAATAACTTTAGCTACAAAAGCCCAAGCACTGAATTTTAAAATGTCTACTCTGTGAAACACAATGCCAAGAGAATGAAAAGACAAAGCACAGACTATGAGAAAAAATTTGCAAAATACACATCTGGCAAAGGACTGTTAATCAAAAATACACAAAGACCCCTTAAAACTCAACAATGGAGGAAAAACCTGATTTAAAATGAGCCAAAGACCTTAGCAGATACCTCACAAAAGAAAATATTACAGATGGCAAATAAGCATATAAAAAGATGCTTCACATCATATGTCATCAGGAAAATGCAAATTAAAACAAAAAAGAGACCCCCGTACATACCCAGAATTCAGAACACTGAAAACAGAACACGAAATGTTGGTGAGGATGTGGAGCAACAGGAATGTTCTTCCAAGTCTATTGAGAATAAAGAATGGAAAAAACTTGGCAGTTTCTTACAAAACTAAACATATTCTTGCCAGATGATTCAGCAGTAGCAGTTCTTGGTATTTATTCAAAGAAGATGAAATCTATACCCACAAAGAGATCTATAGTAGTTTTATTCATAACTGACAAAAGCTTGGAAGTAACCAAGATATCATTCCATAGGTGAAAGGTCAAATAAAGTGTAGTACATGCAAACAATGGAATATTATTTAATGCTAGAGAAATGAATTACCAAGCCATGAAAAGATATGGATATAAATATTTAATAAATATTTGATTTTAGGCTTCTACCAGTCTATCAATAGTATTAGTATATTTTAACAGTGAATGCTCAGCATTCATGAATTTACCTAATAAAATATTTTGGGTTCAATATTTTAAATACTTCAACCTCTATGATTATATTCCTAATAATTTTGAATTGGGGTAAATAAACCTTAACTTTTTGTAACTTGTTTCAATATGCAAAAGAGCTCAATGAAATTTTAGAAAATAAAAATTTACCAAAAAAAGTTTAGTTTACTATTGCCAAATAATTTAAAACTTTATCTTATATTCAAATACATATATTTTTCTAAATTGATTTATAGGCTACTAAAACCAAAAACTTTTAGTTATACTAGATTTCATATCATGCCATCAATGCCAGAAAGCCATGTGTGGATGACTTGTCTTAAATAGAGTTAAAATGGGCGTTATTACAATGCAAGATGGAAACAAAGATAGTATAACAATTGAGTGTTACATAACTTTTCTGTTTTGATCAAGGTACTAATCTACAAAAGGCTTTTATCGGTGACAGACTTGGGAATTTAACAAAACTTTTAAACTAGCATGTGCGACTCATTCCTAGAAAACAACACAATCAATAACACATTATTTAGATTAAATCATGACTATTTCTCCATTTGAATAAAAAAGGTAGCAACCCCAATAAGTTTATTGAACGTGAAAAGTTGAAATGCTGTAATGCTCCTAAGGAATCAAATGATCCAGTCATGAATTACAAAAAAATGATATAAATACCAAAGTGTTTGTATAATTGTAATGTACAACTGCCCATTATCGTTCAATAGTGTAGGCTTGTACAAGAACTCTATAAAAGAACTCCACTTCTAAACTGTGGAAAATATGTTCCCTTTCTCCCTATATACAACTATTAAGCCATTCATTTAGCTTTTAAAATATCCACTTAATACAGGCTTTTTACTCATTTGAACCCGGCAGCAGGGTTCTATTCTTATTGCTTACATCTGAAGGATAGACTTCTAGCGTAAGAGGTAAAGCCCATAAAGGAGCCCAATAATACAACAAAATACAGTTTAGTGATCCCTTACAATCTGCCAGCTACGTTTCTGAGAATACTTCAATTAATAAAACATATAAAATAGCTGACCACAAAGAGCTTACATTCTTTTGAAATATAATAGTGAAATAAAACAATAATAGAGGGGCGCTTCGGTGGCTCAGTCCATTGAGTGACAGCCTCTGGCTTGGGTCATGATCTCAGGGTCCTGGGATGTAACTCCCCAGCAGGCTTTCTAGGCAGTGGGGTGTTTTCTTCTTCCTCTGCGCACCCTCCCAATTCTCTCTCTCTCTGTCTCAAATAAGGAAATAAACCAGTAATAGAATAATGATTGATGGTTGATGGCGATAAGTGTTACAAAGAAATACAAGAAAGGTAAAAGCCATTGGAGGATGCTGGGATGAAAGTTAATTTTATTTTGTGTTGGGTGGTTATATCTCATTTAGGAGATGTTATTTGCACAAAGACCCAGGAAGTAAAGGAGGGTGTTATACAAATATTAAAGGAAAAGATTGCTCTAGGCAGAGCAAGTAAGTATATAGACTTTGTGTGAACAGCTTGTCTGTTACTTTTGAGGAAAAGCAAGGAGGCCAATGAGGAGTTTATAGTGGTGGAGAGAGGAAGAATGTACTGTACCTTCTAGTACATTGTAACCCCTTCAGTTTTTATTTAATATGAAAGGGGAAGATACCAAAAGACTTTCAACAGCAGAATAAAATCATCTGACTTGATTTTTAGGTTAAGTTGCTGTACCAAAATAAATTTGCAGGGAGAAATGAGTGCAGTATGTGTGGAAGTGGGGCTATCAATCAAGTCAATAATTCAGGAACATATGATGGTGTTTTTAGCATGCTGGGTGGTAATAGAAGTGGTGAGGTATAGTTTTTATTTTGTGTATATTTTGATGGTGAATATTCCGGTGAACAGGATGGAGTATGTGCAGGACAGACAATATCAACATTTATTTTACCTGCACAAACAGAAGGGTGGAGTCTTCATTCCCTGATATGGAGAGAACTCTGAGTTCAATTGTTCTTTGTCATTAAATGGCATAGTGATGATGAGGATTTAGTCAGACAGTGAAAGAGAACAGTAAGTATAGTGTTAAGCGGTAAGACATTATAATACATTTGAACAACAAAAAACGTTGTGTTGGATCATGTGTTTGTGTGAGTAAATAAATAAATAAAGCTTCCTGGGCTTCTGATAGATGTAAAGAAGACTAGTATATGATCCAAAGGGGCACGTGCACCAAATGTTTATAGCAGCAATATCTGCAATAGCCAAACTATGGAAAGAACCTAGATGTCCATCAACAAATGAATGGTATATATATATATATATATATATATGATGGAATACTATGCAGCCATCAAAAGAAATGAAATCTTGCCATTTGCGATGACATGGATGGAACTAGAGGGTATTATGCTTAGCAAAATAAGTCAACCAGAGAAAGACACTATCATATGATCTCTCTGATATGAGGAACTGGAGGTGCAATGTGGGTGCTTGGGGGACAGGAAAAGAGTAAATGAAACAAGATGGGATCAGGAGGGAGACAAACCATAAGAGACTCTTAATCTCACAAAACAAACTGAGAGTTGCCGGGGGGTGGGGAGGGTAGGGAGAGGGTGGTGGGGTTATGAACATTGGGGAGGGTATGTGCTGTGGTGAATGCTGTGAAGTGTGTAAACCTGGCGATTCACAGACCTGTACCCCTGGAGCTAATAATACATTATATGTTAATTTAAAAAAAAGAGCTTTTCAGCAAAGAGTGTGTAATCAGGCATATTTTTTTAAAGTAACCATGTAAAATGATGGTTGAAAATTGGAATAACAGAAAACATAAAAATTAGAGATTTTAAAAAGAGATCTGGGACAGTGTAGAGAATATAATCAATGATATTATAATAGTGTTATATGGTGACAGATGGTGGCTATATTTATAGTGATCATAGAATAATGTATGGAGATATTGAAAACCTGAAACCAATGTAACACTGAATATCACTATACTCAAATAAAAAAATAGTAAAAATAAAACATTTTATTTTAAAAAGATAAAAAGAGGGACAAGAATTTGTAAAGTGAATTTCAAAAAGCTTAAAGATGAGGCTAAGACATACTCTGAACCTTGAGGAAAACACCATTTTGAAAATTCTTCCCATTTTGAGAAAACTCAAATGAATCAATACCATAAAAGAACCCATTTTAACTGAGAGATGTAATGAATGCTCAAGAAATAATTTTATGACAGGATAATTCTTCCCTATGAAACAGCATACAGAAACCAGGGGAAACACCTGGAATCAAAATAAACTATACTGAAAATAAGAATTAGGAAAAAGATAAATGATGAAAGATAAGAAAATTAGAACTGCGAGAGAGACCTAGTGAATAGAATTTTTAGCTTGTGGTTTAATGTTTTTGAGGATAATCTAGAGTTCATAACTGCCTTGAGACAGGCTGGTTGTAGGCAGTTTAGGCAGACCCCTAAGACAGGCCTACTTTGGGCAGATGGTGTTGGAGGAGGCCATTGGGCTGGACAAAGACAAATCCAACCATTTGACTAAAGTGTCTGTGAAGATGTTGAAGTCAGATGCTACAGAGAAAGACCTGTTAAACCTAATCTCAGAAATGGAGATGATGAAGATGATTGGACAGCACAAGGACACCATCAACCTGCTGGGTTCTGCACACAGGATGGTCCTTCGTACACTCTCATGGAATATGCCTCCAAAGACAACATACAGGAGTACCTGCAGGCCCAGAGGCCTCCTGACCTGGAGTACTGTTACAATATCAGCCACAATGCAGCAGAGCAACTCTCCTCCAAGGACCTGGTATCCTGTGCCTATCAGGTAGCCTGAGGCATGGAGTACCTTGCCTCCAAGAAGTGCATACACCAAGACCTGACCACCAGGGAAGTGCTGGTGACAAAGGACAACATGATGAAGATCTCAGACTTCAGCCTTGCCAGAGATATCACCACATCAGTTACTATAAAAAGACAACCAACAGTGGACTGCCTGTGAAGTGGATGGTCCCTAAGGCCATGTTTGACCAGAGCTACATCCACCAGAGTGACTTCTGGTCTTTTGGGGTGATCCTGTGCAAAATCTTCAATCTGGAAGCCTCCCATATCCTGGAGTGCCTGTGGAGGTGGCTTTCAAGTTGCTGAAGGAGTCATTTGATGGATAAGCCAATAAGTGCACCAGAGAGTTATACACAATAATGAGGGGTGGCTGGCATGTGGTTCCTTCAAGCTGCTGGTAGAAGACCTGGATCATACTGTGGCCTTGACCTCCAACCAGGAGTATCTGGACCTGTCCTTGGCCCTGGAACAATACTGTCTATGCTTTCCCAACACCTGAAGCTCCACCTGCTCCTCAGAGAAGAATTCCACCTTCTCTCATGTGCCGTTGCCCAGGGAGGCCTATCTGCCCTGACACCCAGCCCAGCTTGCCAATGGTGGACTCAAATGACTAGTATCCCTATTACTCCTGTCCAGATTCCGTCATAAGCTGTAACCCTTACCCCCCACCCTCCCTGCAAGACTCACTGCCTTCTCCTTTGTCCCTTTCCTACTGGCAGGAGCCAGCTGCCTACCTGAGGCCTTCACCCCTTGAAGTTCACCTCTCTTCCCCTTCCTCTTCCTCCTCCTTACAACCTGCTCATGAAAGAAAGGCACAGAGAGGCAGGTACTTGCTCGTGGCTACTTCCTTCCCGCCCATATGTTGGACCAAGACCCCTCCCTGGCATCTGGTACTGCCTGGACGTCGAGGGAGTGGGAGATGAGGCATGCCAGTGAAAGCTGTTGGAGCTTTCCTGTTTTGGTTTTGTCTGCTTAGCATAACATGTAAGACTGAGTTCTGGTGGCAGGGACCTAGTCCTTGGGGCTATAGCACTAGCGAGGGGAGGTCAACTGCTGTGGGCCTTGGCTAAGAGCAACCCCTGCTCCAGAGATATGGTGCCAAGGGCTTATTAATTTTGATACTAATTTGCTTTGCTGACCAAATACCTGGTATCAAAAGATGGGAAGGCAAAGACTGAAAGCAGTGTTGTGACCATGGGGTCCAGCCCCAAACTATGAAGAAAACACAAAGTGTATAAATCTGAGTAAGTATATATTTACACACCTTTTTAAATAGGTTGTTATCAAAGATTTAATCAATGGGTAGTATGCTCCTCGTGGCTGGGAAGCATCAGTTGCCATATATTAAAAACAAAGAAAAGAGGTGTCTGGGTGGCTTCCTCCATAAGTGTCCCTTCTTTTCAGGTCATGATCCCAGGGTCCTGGGATGGAGCCCCACATCAGGCTCTCTGCTCAGTGGGAAACCTGCTTCTCCTTTTCCCTCTGCCCTGCTTATAGTTCCTCTTCCTATCTCTCTGTCTCTCAAATAAATAAAATATTTTAAAAAAAGAAAGAAACAAAATGTTTTTAAAAGGTCTTTTTTTAAAAAAATTTTCTAGGGGTGCCTGGATGTCTCAGCTGTTTAAGCAGATGTTTGCCTTTGGCTGAGGTCATGATTCCAGTGTACAGGGCTCCAGCCCTGCATGGGACTACTTGCACCCCAAGGAGCTTGCTTCTTCCTCTCCCTTTGCACGTGATTCCCCCCGCTTGTGCGCTTCCTCTCTCTCTCTCTCTTTCTCTCTCTTGCTGTCAATAAACAAAATAAAATCTTTTCTTAAATAAATAAATAAATAAATAAATAAATTTCTAAACGTACTTTCAGTTTAGGTCCCTTAACAATAATTGCTACTGCTTCATTTAAAAAAAAAAAGATAATTTAGAAATGTGCTTCCAGAGCTAAAAAGCTGTTTTGTTTTGTTTTGTTTTTTTTTTTTTTTTTTTTTTTTTTTTGGTCAGGATTAAATATAGAAGTGCTTTAAAAAGAAAAAGAAAAAATATGCTATATTAACTCTAATCACACTATAACTTTGGTGGTTATATCAAGATAATGAAAAGTGATTTTAAAGCAAATTTCATTATCAGACATAAAGATCAAGTCAAAATTACAGAATAGTAAAAGGATGAATTCCTCAGGGAGTATAATAATTCTTGACTTTTAATACTTAATAACAGATTTGGGGATATATAGGGAAAAACTAAGAACAAAAATCATAACTTCTACCTTAGAAGAGAAATGGAAAAAATTTCAACAACTTTATTTTAAGATTATATAGACAAATGGTCATCAAATTGGTAATATATGTAAGACTTGAACAAAATTATCAACTAACTAGATATGCTTGATATTACAGAACACTCCCAACAACCGCAGACTACATATATCTTAAGCCATGATTTTCTTTGCAAAGGTCAACATTGATAATGTTCTAGTCATTCCTCCGTGTACCAGGAAAGAAGTAGCACTTTCTTGAAAGACACAGCTATCAAAGCTCCAATGAGAAACCGTAAAGATGGAGAAGGGATTTGCAAATTATATATCTGATAATGGACATCTATTCTGATTATTAAAAAAATGAATAAAAATAAAAATCTTACTAATAACCAAACAGAGTATCCAATTTTACATGTGAAGAAAATTATTGCAGAGACATGTCACCAAAAGGATATGGATGGCTTATAAGTACATGACAAATTTCTCAACATTTAGACATTAAAGAAATACAAATTAAAATCATAATGAGACATGCTTACATATCTATTAGAATGGCTAAAATTATAAAGGCTAATTGTACTTCGTCGGAGCTAGATTGAGAAGCAACAAAAAATCTAAACTGTTGTTGGCATATATCATGATACCACCACTTTGGAAAATATCTGCCATATAATAGGTTCAGTAGACAATTTGTAAATTTCAGAAAAAAATAATGTTGAGAGTATACTGAATTTCATAAGTCATTTCAATATTTTTTTCCAAAATAGAAACTAGGTAAAACATGCCTTAAATTTACTTTCAAAATATTTTATAGCATATAATGGACAATATACATAAGCCTTAAAAAAACAATCATATAAATAACCATTTCATACCTACTTAAAAATTGCATAATACCACACTCCTAGATCCTCTCTGAATGCTCTAAAATAGCCCTTCAAAGGAAATACATTTTTAAAAATAACAGACTTTTTTTGGCAAATAATTTAATAAATAAAAGTTTCATTCATCTACGTAGATCATAATAAATGTTTTTAATAAGCATGAAATTATAACTCTGAAGTGTGCTAAAATGAAACCACCTGCTAAGGATGAGAGAACAAAAATAAACATCATTTTTCCAAATAATAGGAATTTATTACCTTTGAATCAAAGCATGTGGATTTGTTCAAACTGGCAATAAAGGAATATGGAAACACAAACCATAGAAAGTCATATTTTAGATTTCTAAAAGACTTCAAAGTAAAGAGTATACATTTTTTAAATGTTACATAATGCTACATAATGACAAGATGACAGGTTGTGACAAATAGCATTTAAAAGCTCTACTCATAATGGAATGGAAGGTGTCATTTCCGTATAATTTTATATATGTCATTAATTTACTATATCTGGATACAACATATTACCAAACAGATGTTCATCAAAGAATAAATCATTTTTAATGGAACATAATAATTTGAACCTACATCTATTAATCATTATTTTTGATCAAACATTTATCGTCTCGCTAAACTTTTTATCAGTTGTCGACAAAATTAAAAAACAATAGGATAAAAAGTCGTGTTTGGAAAAGTAGATTTTCTTTGAAATTTGCATTTAAATGAAAATATTTGCTGATATATTTATTTATTTATTTATTTATTTTTTAAAGATTTTATTTATTTGTCAGAGAGAGAGGGAGAGAGAGTGAGTACAGGCGGACAGAATGGCAGGCAGAGGCACAGGGAGAAGCAGGCTCCGTGCCGAGCAAGGAGCCGGATGCGGGACTCGATCCCAGGATGCTGGGATCATGACCTGAGCCGAAGCCAGCTGCTTAACCAACTGAGCCACCCAGGCGTCCCTTGCTGATATTTTTAAAACTTTAAATGTAATTTTATATATATATGACCTATCAAATAATATAAAATTTTGGAGACAATATAGTTTGGGGCACATGGTAAGCAATAATCAATTTTTTTGTTGATCCAAGTGTTCTTGTATTATTTTTCTTAATTATTCTAGTACCACAATTTATAGTTCTAAAATATTTCCATCCCCCCCATTTTAATATCTCTTAAGGTGGCACTCACCTTGCACTTGATGACATATCCTAGTTTAACTGACAGCATTTCTCTTTCTTAGTCGAACATAAACTATAGTGCATCTTACCCTTGATGAAAGCTAGGATGCAATTAAATACTCTATTATGGTTACAATTCTGATAGTTGAAAACCTCCGGTAGCTCCCTGTGCCCCCACAGTGTAGTACCTCACCTCCTCGCCATAGTATACAAACCATCTCACCCCCAGTGTTAACCCCGGGGCTCAGCCTCCATCCCCAGGTGATGCTGCCAGATCAGCTGTCGGTTGTCATGAACTTGCTGTAGTTTCCCGAATGCACTGTGCTGCCTCCTGGCACTTTGAAACTTGACACACTCATCCTCAATCTTCGCTTTGCCCTTGTCTATCACCTCCCCTGAAAATCTGTTCCTAAGTGGTTTTTCCTAGCTCCAACCTACCCTTGGCAGTCTTTTATCTCCCTGTGGTAAAGCCTGTCACACTGCACCATGGACATGCCCATTGTCCCCCTAAGAAGAGAAAAGGGACAATGAGGGCCCCCCAGCAATTGCAGCTCTAGTGCAGAGCCCCATGCCTTGCTTGTAGGAAATGCCAGATCATGAAGACAAACGGAGATCATCCTCTGGCTAAAACCAGCTCTTCTTTGCCTACCGTAGGATCTGGACCAATAAAGGGCAGCCAGTTATTATTGCTGTTTGTCCAAAGATTTTTCCCCATATATTTCCCAGGTCTTTACTCTTTTTATAGCACTTTAATTCAGGCTTCAACCACTTCCTAGTCAGATCAGGTGAAATCATTTTCCTTCCCATACCCTCGATGTATTTCACATCTAGTAATTCTTTTTTTAAAGATCTTATTTACCCATTTGACAGACAGATCACAAGTAGGTAGAGAGGGAGGCAGAGAGAGAGGCGGGAAGCAGGCTCCCGCTGAGCAGAGAGCCCGATGTGGGGCTCCATCCCAGGACCCTGAATTCATGACCTGAGCCGAAGGCAGAGGCCTAAACCACTGAGCCACGCAGGGGACCCCATATCTGGTAATTTTTAACCAACGTGGATTTGCTGCATCAAATAGTTCCTTCTTCTTCAAATATAAATATATAAATATATTGATCAAGTCACTCGCATGTCTTAGGAGAATGTCATGCCTTTAGTAGCAAGCTTGAAATCTTGGCAATTGGTTTTGATTTTTGATTTTTGTTTTGGTTAGATTTGGTTCGGTTTTTGTAATTTTAAAAATGCCTCCAGCCGTTGGCTCTGTCTTACCTGATTGCTTTCAGCTATTTCTGCAACAAAATCGTCCCGGCAGCGAAAACTCTCATTGTTTACAATGGCGCCCCCTTCTGAACACTTTGTTAATAAAAAGCTTTTTTTTTTTTTTGGCTATGATAAATATGGAACAACAATGAGGTATTTCAAAGAGGTGAACCACAGATAAATTTCTCTAAGGGAGTAGTGAGGGTTACTCAAAAAGGAACTTGACAAGGCTTTTAAAGATATCGACAATCATTATAACATAATGTGACTGATTGTTACCGTGCTCTTAACTGGGCAAACACTTGTTGGCTTCCAAGAAAGACTAACATAGTTGAGATGGTTCTAGCGGCCTTCTAGCACAGGGTCTCATGAGGCAAGGATTCTAGCCTCTGGCTGTGCAAGGCATGAGGCCTGTTAGTGATTCTATTTTTTCCTCTGCAGAATGGGTCTTTTACATTCCAGGTCCTTTCTACCCCAATAAATAATGCGGCAATTCTCTCAGTGAGTTGTACTTTTGGTTTAAACAGCCAACTGTCTCTTAAAAAGGACTTTTGTTTAAATTCCTTAAAAAAAAGGTCTTTTTTAAAAAAATCTTTTTCTTATTTTTTATTTTTTAATCCCATAGGTTTACTGTGATCGTGGAACTTTGTCATTATGACCTTCTTGGCTGATTAAAATATTCACCATTATCAGCTACTGCTCTCCTCTCCTGGTGGTCTCTCCAGAAGGGGACTTCTCTAGCTCTTCTAGCAGGAGATGGGCACTTCCCCTCTACCCCTGTTGCCGGACCAGCCTTACCTATCCTGCAGGGTCAGGTCGTTCTGGCCTTTTATCTGTTGTTCTCTTCTGAGTGGTTAGTTTTTCATAGATACCGTGCTTTCCTTTTGTCAGGATTTACCCTGGACTATCAAAACCCTTTTCTTGTGCCAGTGAGGCCTAAGAAACAGTCCTGATGAGAGAACCAGGAACTCGAACAGATCATATTTATCCTGAATGTTCTGTCCAAAATGAAAAATACATTTCTGAGGAGCCTCAAGATCTCTGAGAAGGGAAGTTTCACCAGCTCTGTCATGTAGGGGCATCAATTCCGATTCTTTGTCAATTTTCCTACTTTCCCAGCTAATAATTCTCTACCTCATAAAGCCCAATCTCAACCGTTTCCTCTCTCAAAGGCAGTTACTTTTAGAGTCTTCACATGGCACTTGGGGCCTGCTGGTCATTGGCTAATGCGCTCTGTACTTTGGGTCTAACAGCTGTGGGGCATCAAGATGAGAACGTCTCTTGTTCTAAGACTTAATATAGTTTGGGGCACATGGTAAGTAATAATCACTTTTTTAGTTGATCCAAGTGATCAAACTTTTCTTAATTATTCTAGTACCACAATTTACAGTTCTAAGATTTTTCCACCCCCCCATTTTAATATCTCTTAAGATGGCACTCACCTTGCACTTGATGACATATCCTAGTTTAACTGACAGCATTTCTCTTTCTTCGTCGAATATAAACTATAGGGCATCTTACCCTTGATGAAAGCTAGGATGCAATTAAATACACTATTAAGGTTACGATTCTGATACTTGAAATCCTCCCGTAGCTCCCTGTGCCCCCACAGTGTAGTACCTCACCTCCTCGCCATAGTATACAAACCATCTCACCCCCATTGTTAACCCCGGGGCTCTGCCTCCATCCCCAGGTGATGCTGCCAGATCAGCTGTCGGTTGTCATGAACTTGCTGTAGTTTCCCGAATGCACTGTGCTGCTTCCTGGCACTTTGAAACTTGACACACTCATCCTCATTCTTCGCTTTGCCCTTGTCTATCACCTCCCCTGAAAATCTGTTCCTAAGTGGTTTTTCCTAGCTCCAACCTACCCTTGGCAGTCTTTTATCTCCCTGTGGTAAAGCCTGTCACACTGCACCATGGACATGCCCGTTGTCCCCCTGAGAAGAGAAAAGGGACATTGAGGGCCCCCCAGCATTTGCAGCTATAGTGCAGAGCCCCATGCCTGGCTTGCAGGAAATGCCAGATCATGAAGACAAACGGAGATCATCCTCTGGCTAAAACCAGCTCTTCTTTGCCTACCACAGGATCTGGATCTATAAAGAGCAGCCAGTTATTATAGCTGTTTTTCTAGGGATATTTCCCCCATATATTTCAGGGGTTTCTGGTTAGCCCCAGAGGGCAATGTTTTTTCTTCTGGAGGGCAGGCAGAGGGCTGCATTGTAGTTCTGGAATTGCCAAACTGGAGGGCTTGTGGGCCAGGAGTTGAGAACAGAAGTCTGAGAACCCAAGCAACCTTATGGTCTGGGCAAGGGCATGGCAGGTACGCTCTGCAGATGAAACAAGATCTCGTATATCTGAAATCAGGTGAGGATCTGACAAACGCTCAGGTTGGAGTTTTTGTCCCTTATGGCCCTCTTCATGAAGAGGTGGTGGATCACGAGGCCATGGAATTTTTCCCACGATGGGAGTTGTGAGATGCTCCAAACCGTAAAGATTCTTCTGCAGGGCGATTGAGACCTGTTGGTTGGCTCCAGGACTTCCCATATGGATCGATTCCGAGTAGGGTTCTAAGGATGGATGGCTGGGAAACCCGACTCTTATTCCTCTTGTGTCCTAGTGACAAGACAGGTTAGATCTGCTGGATCTGGGGGAGAAACTGAGAGGGTTGAGTTGAAATGGACTCTCTTGTGGATGGGTCCTAATGTGGGTTTGTGTCCATGGAGAACTTGGAATGAGGCAGTGGCACAGGGTCCCTGAAGGGTTCTCCTAACCAGAGGCTTTGACTCAGCTCCAACGTGCAAGATTCCCACGTGGAGACGAGATTTCTTCTGATGGGTGCCTCAAGAAACAGCCATATGCTGCTATTGGAATCCAGGCCTCTGAGGAGAGATGCCTGGACAACAAAGCAATGGATCCGATTAGGATCTAGGGGCCTGCTCACTGCAATTTACCTCTGGGGACATCTGTCCACGGGTCTAAGTGCAGGTAGATGCTCAGCTGGTGTCAGACCGCCCGTGTTTTTCCTGGGCAGTCAACACTATTGGGGTGGCCCCGGGCACTTTGGAGGTTTATCATCCTATTTCTAGGTTTGTGGCCAATGGAATGGGATGATTTCCCAGGTACAGTCCTCAGGTTTGGCTCCAAGAACCTGTGCCTGTAGGTTTTGTGGGCCAGGGCTGTGGGGACAGTTGTCTGAAAACACAAACTCGGCTTAGGTTTCGGGTCGTAGGTATTGCAGGACTGATCTACAGACAGTGAGGAGAACTCTTCAGGATATGAACAAGGGGGCAAGTGTAAGACGCTTGCTCAAGATTTTGTCTCTGGATATTGTGTCACTGATGGCCGTGGAATGTCCGGGTGGCCTCATGGGCCATGGACGAGTCTTCGTCTCTGGGCATTTGGCCCGATCCGAAGAGTTTGGGGTTATTCTTTGAGATGGGAGGAGTTGGTTTTGTTTTGTTTTTACCTCAGGTGTCCCACCAAAACAGAGTTTCCAGAGCAGAGCCCTGGGGAGGGGTGAGGGGACAACCAGAAAGGTGGTTAAAACTTGGGTCCTAGGGGCATGGCAAGCCCATTATGACGTCTAATGGTCCAGCCACTGAGAGGACTTACTAGAGGACAGGACTCACGCTGAAGGTCACAATGCGTGTTTGTGCCCTCTTCGTACTTAAGCAATCGCGGGGCATAATGTGTCAGGGTCAGGGTCAGTGTCAGCGTTTGGGTTAGGGTTTGGGGCAGGCTCACAGTCAGTGTCAGGGTCAGGGTTAGTGGTTACTGTTAGGGTTAGCCCCGCTCCTGGGTCATGGACCCATCCGTTCAGGCTCTCAGGATAAACCCTGTGCAGAAGGGTGTAGACCCTCCACCCGATCACACTTAACCAGCCTTAAACTGGTGTGTGAACATAACTTGCCCACCAGACATCTAAACCCTCATCAGCCTGATCCTGCTTGGGGCATCTCCTCCCACGATGGCATGGTAGGTCCTCTTTACACACAGACACACAGACACCCAGAGGCACACACACACACACAAAAACGGGGAAGAGACCTAGGGCTACACCCGTGGATCAGAAGGTGTGGGACTCTCTGACTCTGAGCCCCCTGGTGTCACCTTTTGATTTTATTAGCCAAAGGGTCTGAGGCATTGGGGAAACCTGATATGATCTGAAGGGAGGCGACGTGTCTGGCGGGCGAGCTCTCTTCTCCCTGCATCCTCTCGGCTTCAGTACAGCAGAAGAACATGTCGCTTCCTTTAGGATGTGCCTAGAAATGAGCTGGGCAGGGGGTTTTTCTCTGTAATGGGTTGCCTGGATACATGGGTTGCAATTCCGTTGGGCTCTGTCGTCAGGGTAGTGAGGTCACCACTGCCTGGGGGCTCCTTACCGAACTTCCTGCTGTACCAGACCTCCCTGAGCCACCGGTGCGCAAGCTGCTCAGGCTCACACTCCACTCAATGCAGTGCCCATCCAGTGACTCCCATTCAGACTCCACCCAGCCCTTGGGAGGCCTGGGTGCAGCTGTTGTCCTCGCTGGAGGCAACAGAGCTGGGTTTAGACTAGGTTAGTGTTAGGGTTAGGTTTTAGAAAGACTTAGGGTCAGGGTTAGGTTTAGACGTCGTTGGGGTCAGGGTTAGCATAAGGCTTAGGGTAGGGGTCAGGCTTAGGGTTAGGTTCATGATTAGGTTTAGGGTCAGGCTCACAGTAGGGTCACGGTTAGCGTAACGGTCAGAGTCAGGGTCAGGGTCAGTGTTAGGGTGACGGTTAGGTTTAGAGTCAGGTTCAGGGTCATGGTCAGATTTAGGGTCAGGTTCAAGTTTTGGTTTGGGGGCAAGGTTCATGTCAGGGTTAGGGTTAGGTTTGGGACAGGTTTAGTGTCAGGGTTAGGGTCAGGGTCAGGGTTAGGTTCATGGTTATGGTAAGGTCAGCTTTATGTTTAGGATCTGTTTTATGAGTAGGTTCAGAATCAGGGTTTGCTTTAGGGTTACGATTATGTTCAGGATCTTGGATTGGGTCAGAGTTAGGTGTACATTCAGGATTAGGGTCAGTGTTAAGGTCAAGGCCAGGGTCAGGTTTAAGGTTAAGCTCTGACATAGGCAAAGTTCAGAGATAGGGGTATGATATGATCAGGGTCAGGTAGAGGGTCAGGATTATTGTTAAAGTGGGGTTAGGGTTAGGGTTAGAGGTAGGTTTAGGGTTAGGGTTAGACCGGGTTAGGGTCAGGGTCAGTGATAATGTTAGGGGTTAGTTTTAGGGTTAGGTTCAGCGTTAGGTTTCGGGTTAGGGCCCGTGTTAGTGTCAGGGTCAGGGTTACGTTTAGGGTTAGAGTTAGGGTCAGGCTCACAGTCAGGGTCAGGTTCAGTGTTCATGTCAGTGTCAGGTCACTGTTTGGGTCAGTGTAAGATTTATGGTCATGGTCTGGTTCAGGGTCAGGGTGAAGTCTTGGGCCAGTGTCAGGGTTACGGTCAGGATCTGGTATTTGTTTAAAGTCCACATTCGGGTCAGCGACAGGGTTATGTAGTGGTCAGTGTTAGGGTCATGGTTAGGTTTAGGCTCAGGGCCAGGGTCACGTATAGGGTCAGGTTCTGGTATAGGCAATGTTCAGGGTTAGGGTTATGATCATAGTCAGGTATAGGGTCAGGGTTATTGTTAAAGTTAGGGTTAGTGTTAGGGTTAGCGTTTGGTTGATGTTTAGGGTTAGAGCTTATTAGGATCAGGGTCCGTGGTAGGTTTAGTGGTTAGTGTTAGGGTTGGGTTCAGCGATAGGATTCTGGGGAGGGCCCGTGTTAGTGTCAGGGTCAGGATTACATTTAGGGTTAGTGTTAGGGTCAGGCTCACAGTCAGGGTCAGTTTGTTGTTCAGGTCAGGGTCGGGGTCACTGTAAGGGTCAGGGCTAGGTTTATGGTCATGGTCTGGGTCAGGGTCAGGGTGAAGTTTAGCGCCAGTGTCAGGTTTAGGGTCAGGTATAGGTATTGGTTTAAAGTCCACATTCGGGTCAGGGACAGGATTATGTAGTGGTCAGTGTTAGTGTCATGGTTAGGATTAGGGTCAGGGTCTGGATCAGGTGAAGGTCAGGGACAGGGTCAGGTTTAGGGTCAGATTTGGTTTAGGGTCAATGTTCGGTTCAGTGTCACAGTTAGGTTTTGGCGGTAGGGTTTGGGATTGGGGTTAGGGTTAGAGTTAGAAGTAGGGTTATGGTTAGGGTTAGGGTTAGACAGCGTAAGGTCAGTGTTAGAGTTTGGTTTAGGGTAGGGGTTAGTGTTAGGGTCAGGGTCAGCGTTAGGTTTAGGTTCAGGGTCCGTATTAGGGTCATGGTTAGAGTTACCTTTAGGTTTAGGGTAAGGGTCAGGCTCACAGTCACGGTCTGTGTTAGGGTTAGTGTCAGGGTTAGGTCAGCATCAGGGTTAGGATTAGGGTCAGGGTCTGTGTCATGATTAGGTTTGAGTCATGGTTACGGTAAGGTCAGATTTAAGTTTAAGTTCAGGGTCCACATCAGGGTGAGTGTCAGGCTAAGGTTTAGGTTTAGGGTTCAGGTCAGGATCACAGTCAGTGTCAGGGTCAGGGCTTGGGTTAGGGTTTGGCGTAGGCTCACAGTCAGTGTCTGGGTCAGGGTTAGTGGTTACTGTTGGGGTTAGCCCCGCTCCTGGCTATGGACCCATCTCTTCAAGGTCTCAGGATAATCCCTGGGCAGAAGGGTGTAGACCCTCCACCCGATCCCACTTAACCAGCCTTAAACTGGGGTGTGAACATGACTTGCCCACCAGATATCTAACCCCTCATCAGCCTGATCCTGCTTGGGTCATCTCCACCCATGATGGCATGGCCAGGTCCTCTATACACACAAAGACACAGACACTCAGAGGCACACACACACACACACACACACACACACACACACACACAAACACACACACACACACAGTGAGAGAGAGACTGCGAAGAGACCTAGGGCTACACCAGTGGATCAGAAGGTGTGGGACTCTCTGACTCTGAGCAGCCTGGTGTCACCTTTTGATTTTATTAGCCAAAGGGCCTGAGGCGTTCGTGAAACCTGATATGACCTGCCAGGGAGGGGATGTGTCAAGCGGCGAGCTCTCTTCTCCCTGCATCCTCTCGGCTTCAGTACAGCAGAAGAACATGTCGCTTCCTTTAGGATGTGCCTAGAAATGAGCTGGGCAGGAGGGTTTTCTCTTTATGGGGTGCCTGGATACGTGGCTTCGAATTCTGTTGGGCTCTGTCATCAGGGAAGTGAGGTCACCACTGCCTGGGGGCTCCTTACCAACCTTTCTGCTCCACCAGAGCTCCCTGAGCCGCTGGTCCCCAAGCTGCTCAAGGCTCACACTTCACTCAATGCAGTGCCCATCCAGTGACCCCCATACAGCCTTCCCCCAGCCCTTGGGAGGCCTGGGTGCAGCTCTTGTCCCCACTGGAGGGAACAGAGCTGGGTTTAGACCAGGTTAGTGTTAGGGTTAGGGAGAAGAAAGACTTAGGGTCAGGTTTAGGTTTAGACCTCGTTGGAGTCAGGGTTAGCGAGGCTTAGGGTAGGGGTCACGGTTAGGGTTAGGTTCATGGTTAGGTTTAGGGTCATGCTCACAGTAGGGTCAGGGTTAGGGTTATGGTCAGAGTCAGGGTCAGTGTCAGTGTTAGGGTGACTGTTAGGTTTAGTGTCAGGTTCAGGATGATGGTCAGATTTAGGGTCAGGTTCAAGTTTTTGTTTGGGGGCAAGGTCATGTCAGTTCAGGGTTAGGTTTAGGACAGGTTTAGTGTCACGGTAAGGTCAGGGTCAGGGTTAGGTTCATGGAATGGTAAGGTCAGCTTTATGTTTAGGTTCTGTTTTATGAGTAGGTTCAGGATCAGGGTTAGCTTTAGGGTTACGATTCTGTTCAGGATAACGGTTTGCATCAGAGTTAGGTTTACAGTCTGGGATAGGGTCAGTGTTAAGGTCAAGGCCAGGGTCAGGTTTAAGTTTAAGATCTGACAAAGGCAAATTTCAGAGTTATGGTTATGATCATGGTCTGGGAGAGGTTCGGGATTATTGTTAAAGTGTGGTTAGTGTTAGGGTAGAGGTAGGTTGAGGGTTAGGGTTAGACCGGGTTAGGGTCAGTGTCAGGGATAATGTTAGGGGTTAGTTTTAGGGTTAGGTTCAGCGTTAGGTTTCGGGTCAGGGCCCGTGTAAGTGTCAGGGAGGCTTAGGTTTAGGGTTAGAGTTAGGGTCAGGCTCACATCAGTTTCAGGGTTAGTGTTAGGGTCAGGGTCAGGGTCAATTTTAGGTTCAGGGTTAGGTTTCTGGTGTTTGCCTGAGTCAGGGTCAGGTGAAGTCTAGAGCCAGTGTCAGGTTTACGGTCAGGATCAGGTATTGGATTAAAGTCCACATTAGTGTCAACGACAGGGTTATGTAGTAGTCAGTGTTAGAGTAATGGAATGGACTAGGATCGTAACCATAATAGAGTATTTAATTGCATCCTAGCTTTCATCAAGGGTAAGATGCACTATAGTTTATGTTCGACTAAGAAAGAGAAATACTGTCAGTTAAACTAGGATATGTCATCAAGTGCAAGGTGAGTGCCACCTTAAGAGATATTAAAATGGGGGGGACAAATCTTAGAACAAGTAAATTGTGGTAGTAGAATAATTAAGAAAGATCCAACACTTGGATCAACTAAAGAAGTGATTATTGCTTACCATGTGCCCCAAACTATATTAAGTCCTAGAACAAGAGACGTGCTCATCTTGATGCCCCGCAGCTGTTAGACCCAAGGTACAGAGGGGAGTAGCCAACGACCAGCAGGCCCCAAGTGCCATGTGCAGACTTTAAGAGCAACTGCCTTTGAAAGATGAAACGGTTGAGAGTGTGCTTTGAGAGGTAGAGAATTACTAGCTGGGAAAGTAGAACAATTGACACAGAATCGGAATTGATGCCACTACATGACAGAGTTGGTGAAACTTCCCTTCTCAGAGATCTTGAGGCTCCTCAGAAATGTATTTTTCATTTTGGACAGAACATTCAGGATAAATATGATCTGTTCGAATTCCTGGTTCTCTCATCCGGAATGTTTCTTAAGCTTCACTGGCACAAGAAAAGGGTTTTGATAGTCCAGGGTAAATCCTGACAAAAGCAAAGCAAGGTATCTATGAAAACTAACCACTCAGAAGAGAACAACAGATAACAGGCCAGGGCGACCTGACCCTGCAGGATAGGTAAGGCTGGTCTGGAAACAGGGGTAGAGGGGAAGCGCCCATCTCCTGCTAGAAGAGCTAGAGAAGACCCCTTCCAGAGAGACCACCAGGAGAGGAGAGCAGTAGGTGCTGATGATGAAGAATATTTTAATCAGCAGAGAAGGTCAAAATGACAAAGTTCCATGATCGGAGTAAAAGTATGGGATTAAAAAATAAAAAATTAAAAAAAAGATTTTTTTGAAAGGACTTTTGTTTAAAGGAATTTAAACAAAAGTCCTTTTAAAGAGACAGTTGCCTGTTTAAACCAATAGTACAACTCACTGTGAGAATCGCCGCATTATTTATTGGGGTAGAAAGGACCTGGAATGTAGAAAGACCCATTCTGCAGAGGAAAAAATAGAATCACTAACAGGCCTCATGCCTTGCACAGCCTGTGGCTAGAATCCCTGCCTCATGAGACCCTGTGCTAGAAGGTCGTTAGAACAATCTCAACTATGTTAGTCTTTCTTGGAAGCCAACAAGTGTTTGCCCAGTTAATTGCACGGTAAGAATCAGTCACGTTATGTTATAATGATTGTCAATATCTTTAAGAGCCTTGTCAAGTTCCTTTTTGGGTAACCTTCACCCACCCTTAGAGAAATTTATCTGTGGTTCACCTCTTTGAAATACCTCATGGTTGTTCCACATTTTCCGTAGCGGAAAAACAAAAAAACAAAAAAACAAACAAACAAAAAAAACTTTTTATTAACAAAGTGTTCAGAAGGGGGCGCCACTGTAAACAATGAGAGTTTTTGCTGCCCGGACAATTTTGTGGCAGAAACAGCTGAAAGCAATCAGGTCAGACAGAGCCAAGGGCTGGAGGGATTTTTAAAATGACAAAAACCGAACCAAATCTAACCAAAACAAAAATCAAAACCAATGGCCAAGATTTCAAGTTTGCTACTAAAGGTATGACATTCTCCTATGACATGCGAGTGACTTGATCACTTTATTTATATATTTATATTTGAAGAAGAAGGAACTATTTGATGCAGCAAATACACTTTGGTTAAAAATTACCAATTATGTGGGCTCCTGGGTGGCTTAGTGGTTTAGGCCACTGCCTTTGACTCAGGTCATGATAACAGGGTCCTGGGATGGAGCCCCACATGGGCTCTCTGCTCATCGGGGAGCTTGCTTCCCCCCTCTCTCTCGGCCTCCCTCTCTACCTACTTGTGATCTGTCTGTCAAATGGGTAAATAATATCTTTAAAAAAAGAATTATTAGATGTGAAATACATCAAACGTATGGAAAGGAAAATGATTTCACCTGATCTGACTAGGAAGTGGTTGAAGCCTGAATTAAAGCGCTACAAAAAGAGTAAAGACCTAGGAAATATATGGGGTAAAAATCCCTAGAAAAACAGCAATAATAACTGGCTGCTCTTTATTGATCCAGATCCTGCGATAGGCAAAGAAGAGCTGGTTTTAGCCAGAGGATGATCTCCGTTTGTCTCCATGATCTGGCATTTCCTGCAAGCCAGGCATGGGGCTCTGCACTAGAGCTGCAAATGCTGGGGGCCCTCATTGTCCCTTTTCTCTTCTGAGGTGGAAAACGGGCATGTCCATGATGCAGTGTGACAGGCTTTACCACAGGGAGATAAAAGACTGCCAACGGTAGGTGGGAGCTGGGAAGAGGGCACTAAGGAAGCGGGAACCTAGAGACACCAGGTACATCCACGTTTGCTAGTGATAGGCGTATTCGGTGCATGGACCACCTATGAGAATTCACACATTGCACATTTTTAAGTTGACATCTGAAACTTTTTAATCATAAACTTTTCATCACAATATATGTATATTTTATTAACTAGGTCTTGAAAATATTAAACATTTAAAAAATGAGATAGAGGGCACCTGGGTGGCTCAGTCACTAAGCAGCTGCCTTTGGCTCAGGTCATGATCCCAGGGGCCTGGGATGAAGGCCCACATTCCTGATCAGCAGGAAGCCTGTTTCTCCCTCCCCCGCTCTCCCTACTTGTGTTCTCTGTGTGTGTGTGTGTGTGTGCGTGTGTGTCTACTAAATAAATAAATAAATCTTTAAAAAGAAAATGAGATAAGAAAGGATCGACTTCATTGGAATAACATTTGCCTGCTACAAGTTGTTTTTTTTTTTTTAAAGCAGAACAGTCTCATTTCCTGTTATTTTATTTCCCAAACCACACTGGAATGGAATGAAACAATTAAAATCCTTACTTGTGCTTTTTCCTATTATGTCCCTAAAAATATGTAGTTTAATTTAAATATGAAGGAATGAGTGTCACTAACCAAAACTGATTGTTATTCTGATGTCAGAGGACTTCCAACATCTGCCCTAATCCCCTTTCCGATGTTAACCTTTACCCTTAATAAGGAGAGGAAGCTCTAAAGGCAGAGCCCCAGGACTGCCCACAGAAGGGCATTATTTGAAACAAAACTGGTATTTCAACTTTGGTATCAGCCCAAGTCCTACACTCTAATAAGATCTGAGAGGAGTGTCTTGATCTTCCAGGAAGTAGAGGAGTATCCTGATATCAGACCCAAGAATGGGCATATGACCTATCCTACAGAGCACACATGGAGTTTGGATCTGGAAATGGACTCCCTTAAAATGATCTGCACATAAGGATTCTTTATAGAGATTTTTCAACTACCCTTGGGGACACGGTACCCTACACCCACAGGTGTAGACAAATATTTTACAAGCTATGCTGGGAATGAGGTGGGGAGAGAAATATGGAGGTTGTTATAGGAAGGTCGAAGGTTAAAGGAAGTCTTTGTTTTGGGCTTTTACCTTTTGTTTTTAAGAAAAAGGTCATTTGTATTCTGACTGGAAGGATCCATTGGGACAAGAACTTGATATTGACCCTGGGAGTGGAGTCCTGGAGAGGGTTGGAGGGAACAAATCTCAGGCACAAGGAAGAACAAACCCCAGCTGGGGATGTCTGCTCTTCTCAATAAACCTGCTCTGTCTTCAACTCTTTCTGTGTTTCTTGTACATTTCTCCAATTACCATGTAAATTCCATGATGCCAGGGACTTTTCTGTGTCGTTCACCACAGATTTACAAACACTCAGGGCAGTGTGTAGCACACAGTAGGTACCGACTAAATATTTGTTGAGTAAATGTCTAAAAACAAATTAAAAATGGATACAAATGTAGGTATAGATTTGATTGGGTGGTGGTAAGATAAGGGAATTCCTGCACAAGGGGCTTTTATTTTCTTGAAGTGTGACACTAGTGATGAAGTTTTGGAACACAGGTGAGGTTTGGTGGGGTGAGGTCCAGAGCCGATGACCAAGAAAGGATTCTTGAGACGTCTTAGGTGCAAATGGTGGTTTTATTAAAACACAGGGACAGGACCCAGGGTCAGAAAGAGCTGCTCAGACAGAGGCATGGTTGACTGGGAGCTGAGGAAGGTGAGGACAAAGGGGGTGTCCAGAAGGACTGTCATATGCTAAAGAAGAATTTCAGGATAAGGGAGACCTGGTTATTGTCAAGTCAAGGCTGTTTTTGCCTCTAATGAGGGAAAGCATGAAGACAGCTGGGAGTTTCCTGGAGATATGTTACATTCCTCCTATCACACATCCTTGTCAGTGGGCTTTGGGCTTAGAAGAAATGCAGTTTTATTACACTTCCCTCCCCCTTAGCCTCCCTCAATTTTATGGAGGGGAGGGTGATGTTAGGGCTTCCGGAAACTGAGGTATGGGTGTCTGGAAGTCAGGCTATTGATGAGAAAGCTTCTTCCTTCCTTGTAAGTCGCTAGGACATTTGTAGATGGAGGGAAACTCCTGTCCTGCAAGACTGGGATCTCTATCAGTTAAGAATCGTTTTTCCTTTAGGGCAGCCGGGAGTGCATGAGGAATGTTACACATATGGCATGGGGAGAGGGTGTAGGGCGCCAGCTTCTGCTTTGTCCTCAGCTTGCCTTCTGCTCCCTCATCCTTAGGACAGGAGCTGGGAGTGAGGTGACATAGTTCAGAAGAGGTAGGGGTAGGGATTGTTGAGGCAAGTCTTGAAGGTGTGAAACGGTCATCCATTAGAGGGAAAGCAAACTCACCAGAGAGACAAGGGAGTTTGAAGCCAGAGTTGAGTATCCACTGTAGAATTGTGGTCAAGTGTTTTAAAGTACAGCAGGTTGGCTCAGCTGTATGATTCCTTCCTGGTTTCTGGTGCATGCCGCTGGCATTGGTAGAATCATTTCTAAAGAAACAAAACAAAAGAGGATAAGCCATTCTTTCAGAAATGACGATGAATCAAGTTTTGAACATGCTGGGTTTTGAGGCACAGGTGGGATATCAGTGAAATAGCATGAGTAGGTAGTCAGTTACACGGGCCTGGTGGGTAGGAAAGAAACAGATGGTCATGTATCAGTGGGAGAGATGTTGGCTAGGGAATGGGAGCTGAAACCAAGGGCACAGTTGATAGCACTACAAGAGAGGGTAGCTTGGAAGAGAAAGGTTAACTGAACCCCCGGGGAAACCCTGATGGGAAAGTCACATGCATTTCTCAGGCATGTCAATGTTGACACATATTATTGTAACTTCTGGAGGCCAGAAGCCATGGCTTTGAGACTCATTCATTCTCTGCCTCTGGCACAGCATGGGCCACATTAAAGGTAATTCTAAAATTCATTCCGATTTGATTTCATTGCACTTCTCATTTACTAGAATCTTGTCATGGTTTGCTAGTGTATCATTTTCTCGAAAAGATTAAATAAGGACCATTTTACAAATATGAGATGAATGCGTGAAGGGATTTTGTTTAATTCATTCATTAGCTCGGGAACCACTAAGATGTTACCACCATTTCAAGCAAAAATCTCCAGGCAGACACATATACAATCAGTAATACTTAAACGAATTTGCTTTGATATTTGCAAATAGATATGCAAATAGAATGCAAATGAATGCAAAACTGCCTTCTACCAAAGGAAAAGGGGTCAACTCTACTTCCAGTGGACAAAATTCATTTACATATAGCTAGACAAGATCATCTGCATCCACATCAATTATGTACAATCTATAGAGTTGCAAAATAGCTCAAAGACAAGAAAGGCACAGAATATCCCATAGAATTGGTCATCCCAGAAGGTTACATGAGACAACACGTGTTTTCCCTTGGAAGACACTATAATCTTTTAGGTTCATTTCAATGTCTTTCGTGATTTTGCCTATGCTTTAAAAAAAAAAAAAGTTACCCTTATTCTTATTAGTTTGAAAAAAAATTAATAAAATACTAGTCTGTTATAAAATACACATGGAAGAATGTTCTGGCACTATCATACCCAATTTGGGGTACTAACTGATTAGGAAGATGAGGCAGAATTTGGGAGCCCCTAGAATGAGTTTGTTTCCGGTTGGAATGGGAAATATTTAAGAATCAAATTAAATGATCTCAAATCCACTCTGGAATGAAACAGGTTATAAGGAAAATACAGAAGATGTTGAAATGGACCTGTTGGCTCATTGTGAGCTTTCCTGGTCGAATGGAGACCTCTACCATGATGCTTGTCCTCCATGTCCCACCCGTCCCATACCTGCTATCCTGGCACCAAAGGGCCATCAGACTTTAGGCTCAGTCTGCAGTTCCAAATGGAAACCCTCTGTTCCCACAGTAGTGGACAGGATGACTCTGGTTGCTGGTGGAAGCGTCAGCTGCTTTAGTCCAACAGTTCAAGAGAGGATCAGAAGAGCATAAGGACGATATTGGAAAAAAATGCTCGGACGAATTTCCAGAACACAATATTTCTCTTTGCAATTTTTGAGTGTTCTGTAGCCAACCTTCCAAAAAAATGTGAAAACTATAAATAGAGAGGAGTGGGAAGGAGAAATGAGGACCTGTCACAGTGCCAGCGAAAATAGGGAACTGAGAATCTTCCAGAGATTCAGAGTCAAAGGGGGTTAATATTTACTTAGAAAAGAAGTCGTGGGCACAAGTTCTAGGATGAAATGAAGGCAAGAGAGGGAAGTTAGGGAATCGAGAGAGAGAGAGAGACTTGAAGATAAAAAAAAGTCAACTTAAAGTCTCATTCCTCATTAAGGAAAGTACGTATCAGAGAAGAGGGGAGAGACTGGGATATAGTTGATCGCCGATTGTGTCTGGCTCTGATTAGAAGCTTTGTATCCACTTTTTAATTTAATCTTCCAGCCTGTTTCCTGGATTCCAGCTTCTATTTCCTATGAAATAGGTACAATCACCAAAGACAAGAGTCAAACATGTAACAGTAGTCAAATCTTTAACAGCTCGGACAACTAACCAACCAAAAGCTGGCCCGGGGACCCCTGCAGAGTCAAGTGTTACACGCCCAGTGCCTGGATCACGAGGCCATGGTAGGGATCTTGGGAAGGGTTTAGGGTAGGGAGACACACAGCAGGTTCTGGCCAGAGGCTAGTCACCAAACTTTGTGTGGCTGAAGGGGTGTGTACCAGCTGAATGTCAGCTTCCAGATGAAACTGAGGGAAATGTACTTTGGGAAGGTTTCCGCTGACTCTCTGCCTTTCCTTCATCCTCCCCAGGGTGTTCCATTAGCATTTGGGGTCTGGGGTCTTGCCTGTTGCTCCTGGCTTTGGTGGGCCACGCCACTGCCACAGCCAGGGCTCCAAGTGGCAGTGCACTGTATGGGCTCTTGACTGTTCCCTTCTTACTCTTGGAAGGAGAACAGGCAGCAGGGATTTTCATTCTTTGTTGGCACCTACTCTCTTCAGCAACCCCAAGATCAGTACCCCAGGCTGCACAAGCTCAGGTTCATGTCTTTACCAAAGGCCGGCAATAATTTCAGAAAGGAATGACAATGAAGGTAAAAAACAGTTCAACTACTCGCTCATCTGGACTTCTAGGGCAGGTGGGGTTCCCAGACAACTTTATTCCATCGGTCTGGCACCCTTGCCCCCCCCGTCTCGGTGCCTTGGTGATGAGTGTGGGCCTTGCTGTTTGCGCTGCCTGAATTTGCCCTTGTCGCTTATTAGTACTGTGGCCCTGGGCTAAAAGTCATGCCTCTCAGAGCCAATCGGAATAGCTTATTACACCTATTGATTCTGGCATAGTGGGCCTGTGCGGAAATCTCTCTTCTTCATCCCTCCTCCTTCTCAGTCTTCCCCTCCTCCACCTCTTCCTCCTCCTTCTTTGATGTGTAAACCAAGGTATTTGGGGAGCAGGGAATGATGTGATGTTTGGGATTTACTTTAAAATATATTCCAGACCTCCCCCCTCCCCAAAAACAAAAATACAGGTACTTCGGGGGCAGTAGAAGGAGGAGGGCCTATGAAACAGTTGGGGAAGCAGAGTGATAAGTACTCGGAAGGGGCGGGATCCTTCTGCTCTACACATTTTGGTGTATGCTTGAGAATTTTCATAATAAGAGTAAACAAACAAAGACCAAATAATGAGGCTTTCATTCCCTATATCCAAATGACCACAACAGGGCATAGAATGCAATTTCATAGTTGTTCCCCTGGCAATTTATTCTGATTCTCCAAATAAGATTCCAGCTCTCATTCTACCTGTCATAGTCTCTGGATATTGACTGGGAACGTTTTCCTCAACAAGGCCTTGCCAGGCCCACTGCTAGGGAATGTATTGTTTCAGATTCTGTACTCAGGTTTTAAAGATTTTTTTTTATTTATTTATCAGAGGAGGGGGAGAGCGAGCACAGGCAGATAGAATGGCAGGCAGAGGCAGAGGGAGAAGCAGGCTCCCTGCCGAGCAAGGAGCCCTTGTGGGACTCCATCCGAGGACGCTGGGATCATGACCTGAGCCAAAGGCAGCTGCTTAACCAACTGAGCAACCCAGGCGTCCCTGTACTCACGTTTTAAAAAAAGTGACCAGTTTCCCGTTTGGAGTGACTCGAATGCAAGACTCACTGTAAGCCATTGTCTTGCTGTGTCCCATCCCTTTCTAAGGACTGCTTGTGCTATCTCTGGGAGATCACAGCATTGGGAGGGGCAGCCCAGGCCTGGGCTATTACAGCAAAGCTGCAGCCTGAAGGGCACGCGTGAGATCTGTGGTTTGAGCTGTCAGAGTCTTACGGAGAAAAAAAAGAGAAATGAATCATCATTTGACCATGACATTCCCACTAAAGGGGAGGACAGTGGGAGAAAGAGCAAGGGAAGAGGAAAGAAAAATCTCAAAATAAATGTGGGGTGGACGGCAGGAGGAGGGGGGGCAGGTGTGGCGATTGAACCAACGCTAGCCAAACACACGATTCCGCCCATTCTAGAGCGGACTGGACATAAACATGCTCCCACATCTAATTGTCGGCTGCGTTTTGTCAGCCAGTAGCGAGGTGATTCTTTAAGAGCTCTGAGAACCCAGACTTGTGGCCTCCCAGCAGCTGAGCCGAAGTGGAGCTGGGAGCTACCCAGACGACCCGAGGCTGCCAGCTGACCACCTTCCTCCCTACTGATCGCTGGAGCCAAGCTTGGCGGGGGAGAAGCCACGCTCGCGGGTGGGTGCGGGGGCTAAGGGCGGAAGCCGGGTTCCCACAGAGGACTCCGCGCCCAGGCGGCTGCAGCGGCGGCGCAAGGGGACCGGAGGCCTGACACCGGGACGCGCCCCCCACTCTGGACAACCGGCCGCAGAAGTAAAGGGCCAGCATCCCGCCACAGCTATGCTTCCCACGGGACAATCTCGGGAGAAGGTCCTGGAAGAGGCTCGCAGGCTGATTTTCCGAGGGAAACGGCGAGGTGGGGAGGGAGCGCCCCTGACCCTACCCGCCCTCCCCTCTCCCGCTCACCCCGCATCACCAGCGGCGGGGCTGCTCCGCAGAAACTTACTCGAGGTTGTAGTGTCGCCCTCCGCCGCATGGGGGCCGCATCACCTGCTGGCTCGGCGTTAGCGGTCCGCACCCCTCTCTTGGCGGAGGCAGGCGGAGGCGGGCCTGCGGAGTCCTCTTTCATTGGCCGGGGCACAGACGCTGCCATGTTGGAGGAAGCAGTGCCTTCTGTTTGGTGGAAACGCCGTGGCTTCACCGGTAGCGTTGGTAGGAGCGCAGCCTCCTACCTTTCCTCCTCGCTCGAGTGTCGGTGCTGAGAGGCGGCGGCCGGCGGAATGGAGAGAAGTAGGATGAACCTGCCCAAGGGGCTGGACAGGCTCTGCTTCAACAAGGACGTGTTCATGAAGGTGCGCGCCTGGGCTCTGCTCCCCGGAGCTGGGCTGTGGGTGGCCTGCCCTCCTTGGCCCTCCGGGGCCTCTCCTCAGGCTTCTCCTGCGGGCTTCCTGGGCCGTCCCCGCCCCGGACGGGTCCTCGGCAGGGACCTCACTGCACTTCGCAGTGAGTCTCTTGGCCTCGGGTGGGCTAGGTGCAACCTGGAGAAAGCACTCCTGTGAAATCATGCACATTGAATGAAAAAGCCTGAAAGTTCAGGGCAAGTGGTTTTGAGCTAAACGTAAAAGCCCCGGACCCCTAGGACCCGCCTCTGGTACCGTGCGGCACAGTAAGACCGCCGCTCCCCCAGCCTGACAGAAGCCTCCCAGTGCCTTGTGCCTAGAAGCTCAGCGACTGTGAGTTGAACACATCTCTGAACACACGTACTTACCAGGAATCGGGTCAAAAAGGCACTTAAGCTAACGTTTATGCCTGACTTTCGTCTTAAGCTCAGAATGAGAAATCTGAAAGACTGTACTGTCCTTACTGGTTCTGGTCCAGTACTACAAAGCATACCAAGCTCCTTTTCTAATGTTGCCCTACTTCTCTTGGTGAAGTCAGCCTCAAGCTGGCAGCAGATAACTGTAGGACATAAACTTACAGAATAGAAATTTAAACTGAAAAGACTTTACTGACAGGAAAGGTTCATCAGACATAGCCTTGAAAATGTCCCAAGGTTTGAATCAGAGCCAGGAGGAGCTTTATCTGTTTTCTGTATCCCTCTGGGTCTGTACTTAAACTATCAAAACGTATATGTTTAATTTCTAAGGATTGGGATTTAGTAGCTGGTTTCAATGTTAAAAAGTTTTGGCTCTGTAGGTACCTAAAATTCTGAAGAGTTTGAATTTCTTACTTTTTTATGGCTTCAAGTCATAATATGTTTTTTTCTTTTTTGGGTTAACCAGCTAGTTCCTTTTTGATACTTGCATTCAGATCACATCTCCCAAACTCTGGCTTTAAAAGTGCTTATGTCTGGATCCTCTGCGGTGTGGCCATATCATTTTTAATATGTAGGGATGTCTAGACGAAGGTATATTGTACTCTTGTTCTTGTATGGTGATGTTAAGCCACTGTAATAAAAGGTGTTAAAGTGAATGGAGTGTCTGAAGGAGAGCACAGAGTGAATTCTCTGATCCAGAAACCTTTTGTTAATGAAGGACACGTGATGAGGAGAGAGGTCATTGGAAGAAGAAAAGGCACACACATAGACTTAAAGAATCTCAAAGCACGGAAGTCTCTTTAGCTTGTCTGTCTTTGGACTTCGTCAGGCTTTCTTTGGGCCTAACACTAGCATTTTCTAACACTTCCTAGCCCTGCCGTCTTTCTCACTCTGAGCTGACAGAATGCCTTTGGTCAAAGCAGCTTCGGAAAACAGAAATCTCAAAATAGCAGTTCTAAAGTAGGACTTAGAGGTAGGAAGAGAGCAAACTGGGAAAGTGGCTAGAATGCCAGCAATTCCATATTCTTTCAAAGCTCTGAAATTTCTGAATATAATGTACAATTTGTAGTGTTAATGAACATGACCCCTTCATACATAGAAGGAAAATACATGGAACAGCTGTTCTGTGTAAAGTGGTATTGATCTTCTATGTGGGAGCTGGAGATAAAGGTTATTTGCAATTTCTTTTTCCATCAGAGAGATGTTTTGTTAAGTTACAGTTCCGAGGCAGAAATGAGCGGAGAGCTTGCTGTCGGGGTTGTATTTCTACATAGGTGTCTTGTTTGGCACATTTTGGAATGAGACTGGGATGGTAGAAAGGGAGATGGGGTGGGGCTGCGGGTTGCACCTTGGACACTGCATACATTGAGGGGTCCACGTTGATGCAGTCTTCATGGTAGAGCTGCAGTCAGGTTTACAGCAGGAAGTTGCATGGTCATATCTGTTGAGTTCGAGCTGACTGGTGGCAGGAGACTACTTAAAAAGTCATGTTTATGAGATCTAATAAAAAATAGAAGGGGAAAGGTATGCAAAAGAGGTAGGTGATCAAAGTGCAGGAATGGCAGATGGGGAAGGGTCACCTGGGGCAGAGGCACTGGCAACATCATACTTTGTCGGCTTAGAAATCCGAAAATCCTTTGGGTTGACATCCAACTAATAGATGAGCAGGACATAAGGTATTGGTAGTAGGGGGAGAAAGTGGCATAACAGATAAATTAGACCATTTACATGGGTGTGCTATTGACACCACAAGTAGCCTTCCTCTTTCATCTCCAGTCGTACAGAAAAATTAGCAGCCATCCCACGGGACCTCTTCCATCCTGCTGATCATGATCCCATTCTTGTATTTGTCCCCTTCTCCTCTTCGCCTGGTACGGGGAGGGGCTCTCCTTCCTCCTCGGGTTCAGTCTCCACTCTGGCGAAGTCCATGCCCTCCCGCCCTTCCAGGAGCCTGCAAGGATCCTCTCCCCTGCACTCCTTCCCATCACGCGCTCCTGTTTGATCCTCTCCCACTTGACTGCCCCACCTCTAGGTATTGCCCTGTCACTGTCGCGACTGCCCCACCTCTAGGTATTGCCCTGTCACTGTCGTGCATCACAGCCAGTGCTCAGGGGTTGACTTGACTTTCCCACCTTCCACCCTTCAGGCCCTGTCATTCCACTAAAGAGTTCTTACCAAAACTGTTTCTAAGTCAGCGCACCTGACCTTTCTCTGTCTCCTTACTCGACATCGCAGTAGACCAAATGCTCTGCATTGCTTCCTGTCTTTCTTCTACCTCTCTGATGTGTCTCCTGTGCAAAGTCATGCTCCTGGTAGCCACTGAATGCTGATTATGGGCTCAGCCCCGTGTTCCTTTCTTTCCCTAGATGACCTTTTGTGCAGCTTCATGACCACCTATCAGCAGGTAAGGCAGATTCCTGTCTCTGGTCCACACGCCTCCTGAGCACCAGTTCTGTGTATCGGACTTGCTGACCTTTCTTCTCGGATGTGTCTGTGGCCCCTCAGACTCATCAGGTTCAAGACGGAATTCATGAGCACCTCCTCCACGGAAAACCACCTTTCTTATTCTATTGCCTCTCTCGGTAAACACTTCATCCGTTTAGCCTGGAGTCGGGAAACCAGAAGTCAACTCCTACTCTGTCACCTTTCCAAAATCTAGTCTGTTACACCAAGTCCTGTGGATTTTGCTTACTAAACCTTTTGAGTCCATATATTTCTTTCCATCTCTTCTCGTACCTTTGCAGTGCGCCCTTGCCATCACACCGTAGAAGCTTCTCACCCAGTCTCCATGTGCCTTCCTTGTCTTTCTGGCCCCTGGTCTACACTGCAGGCAAGCCACTCTTGTCAGAATGCGGATGTGATCTTGTATGTACCAGGTGACTGGTCAGTCCACCAGCTCTTGAAAAACCATTTTCCCACACACTCGAACGTATTTCAAAGAGAATCAGTCCCCCATGGGGTAGTTTTCCTTGGTAGACAGTTTGTTTCTGCAATTAGCCATCTGCCTCCTTCGAACTTCTCTGTGTCAGTTCCTCTCTGGAACCTGTGGCTTCGTTGGCACCCTGGGTAGGCACATGATGACCTTTTCCATGAGAAGTGAAGGCAGGAGCCCTCTGGACAGTGAATGTATGTACCCTCATCTTCCATAGGTAAAAGAACCGTGTGTGGGGGTGGGGGGGTAAGTCCTTGAGGCTCCTCCCTGTTCTAATTGGGTGAACTGGGAATTTTGAGGCAGGAAGCAGGTCCTGTGTGTCCTTGTTTGCAGGGAGCATGCATTCTGATGGACAAAACGGAAAAGGGGAAGAATGAGCAGCTGCTCAGATCTGTTTGTACTGTGCTGGCTGATTAGCTGTGACCTGCAGATGTGGGTCCCATCCTCGGCTCTGCTCTCTGCCTGCTTATGTCTGACTTGGGGCAAATCACTCGCCTCCGGCCTTCTGTTTGCTTGTTAGTATAATGAGGTGGTGCTTATCTATGTGATCTTTGCGGCTCCTCTGAAAAGACTCTAGTCCATCCTGGCTTGCAGATAAGGAAACTGAGGCCTGAGGTGTGATGACTTCCTTTAAAGCCACACAGCTAGTTGGGGCCAATCACAGGCCAGATCTCCTGACCCCCACGCATCAGTCCTTGGAAATCCTACTGTAATATGTTCCTTTCCAGAGGCCACAGGTGGGAACTGAGGGAAGTGGGACAATCAGAACATTAAGAATAGCGCAGAAGATGGCACAATGTCCGCATGCCTTGGCACCTGCATTTCACCAATAGGGCCACCTCTTACCTTAGAAGAAGTTCCCACAGAGCTGGTGATCTGGATGCCTGGCCTGGAGCTTAGCTATGGTAAATGGGACCAGAGGGAAGTGATGGCTGTTTGAGGGGGACTTTGTTGACAGCAGCTGGAGATAGCAGCTGACAGAGGAGGAACAGGGAAGAGTGACAGACGGCAGATAGCCGCAGGCCCGCAGGTCAGCCACTGTTGCCCAGGGTTGCCCATCCCCAGGAGCCAACTTCGTATCACAGGATCTGAGTGCTTACCCTGTGGGTTCTTAGTTCGATGTCACGTCTTGATGACAAGATTTCATTCTCTTCCGCATCAGTGTGAGACAGACATCGTAATGAAATTCTAATTAGCCAAATATGGAATGTAAGCCTGGGACTCATTTTATAGAGAAATTTTCTTATGTGAACTACTTTCCCTGATGATAGAGGAGTTGTGACGATGTAACATCAGATAAAGTTTATCTGATTGGCACTTGTAAGAAGGGTTCCCGGCAAAAAAGAACTGTTTTTTTGTTGTTGTTGTCCTCCCTTTTGATCTTTCCTTTCCATTACTTTTTTTTTTTTTTGTCTTGTGAGTGGTCATCTGATTTATAAAAAGATGCAACAAAAAGTAAAATGGTACAAGATAATCAGTTTCAAAACATAAAAAAGTGAGTGTCTTTAGCCATAGCTCAGAACAGAGGAACTGGGTAAGGAGAATTGCTTGTATGAACTGGCAACAGGAAAAGTTGGTAAAGGAGAGCTGAGGAACTCTATTAAGACATAGGAGTGAGGGGCTCCATCATCATCTGGCATTTGCTCAGTGTCATCTATATGGTTAGAGATGTCCATGATGGGAACTCCAGCAATTTTCTGGGTCTGGGTCAGCTGATGCCACAGTGTAACACTCTGAAGTACTTCCATACTGAGCAGTCATCTGCATAGTTTGTCTTGTGTGTATGTGGTAATCATTTGAATCTTGGCTCTTTCGCAATCTTTAGAGCCTCTTGATACTTTCACCCCGGTTTCTCAGTTTCAGCCATTACACAGTCAGTTGTACAACTGGTAAACTTGGCACACAGCCCATCCATCATTGACCGGTCAAGTTTGGCTTAAATAGAAAAGTTGATAACATCGGTACCAACCAGGATGTGGTAAGTCGGCCCAGCTGTGTGTTTATATTGGAAAAAGCAGGAGGGATGTTGGGGGACTTCTCTTTCCTTGAGTGCATGGGATCCTTCTTTTATTTTTTTTTAGGTTTTAATCTGTCCTTCTCTCAGAGAAGGATCTCAGAGCTAAGCATTCGCTTCCCGGTCACATACTTTCTTGCTTTCTCTTGCTTCCCCATGTTCACATCATGCCCATTTCTCCTTGCTTTTGATTTTCTAATTCACTCTTTGTAGTACCATAAAACTTATTTAAATAAAATGTTGGCCTACTAAGTCATTGATTATTAGTAAGTTCTTTGTTCAAAATTTGAGAGCAAGAAGTATTATGTAAATATATCTTTTTGTTATTTAACTAGTCTTACAACATTTAGCATCAAATTTCTTGAAACATTTAAACAAATTAATCACAAACTGGGGCTTGGGCTCTTTCTTTCTTTTTTTTTTTTTTAAGTAATCTCTATACCCAACATGGGACTTGAACTCACAACCCTGAGATCAAGACCTGCACACTCCAGTGACTGAACAAGCCAGGTGCCCTTTGGGCTTTTTGTTTTTAAGTTCCTCAGGTGAGGGGGTGCCTTAGTGGCTCAGAGGTTTAAGCTTCTGCCTTCAGCTCAGGTCATGGTTTCAGGGTCCTGGGGTCGAGCCCTGCATGGGACACTCTGCTCAGCATGGAGCATGATTCCCTTCCTCTCTGCCTACTTGTGATCTCTCTCTCTGTGTCAAATAAATAAATAAAATCTTAAAAAAAAAAGTTCCTTAAGTGATTCTAATGTGTGACCAGTGTTGAGAACTCTAGCACTGGATAATTCCTTTAAATAGCTCAAGAAATTAATTTTGAAAAGCGAACGAAAAGCCTACATAGATTATGATTGGTGTTAAATTGAGGGGAAAAAAGAGATAAAGAGAAGAAATCAGCTGGAACAGAGTGTAATTAGGTACTCAAATATTTGTTAGATGGATAAATACATTACGGAATGTAGGGTTTGTTGGTTTTTTTTGTCTCTTCATAAATATGTCAAATGGGTATATAAATTCAAGAAAGGAGTTTGATATAAAATTGATTAAAATGTTAGAACAGAAGTTTTTTAGAATTTTAGTGTTACTATTTCATGATGCTTTTAAGATGATCTCTCTGTAGATGGTGGGAAGATCTTGTTAGCATATGTTTTTAATTTCTCAAGCTTGAATAATTTAGTCACTGAACAAAGATTTAGAATGAGTTTTGGGAGACACAAGTCCTAGATTATGTCCCCACCTAGCTGGGTCAGAGATTTGAGAGCAGGGGCTGGAGGGAAGAGCTCCAAGGACATTTTTGTATACATGCTGATACCTTGGGTGGGAACCCTCTTCCCACACTTCCGGTGGCTAGCTCTTTTGTGTCATTTGGATCTCAACTCATTGTTCTATATTTCCTGGTTCATCCAAGTTAAAATACATCCCATTTGTCACTCAACCTTTACTGTGTCCTGTTTTCTTTTTAGCTGTGATCACTATTCATTAATCACTATTTGATCACTGTTCATTAATATAATGTTTGTTTACATATTTATTTTCTCATTTCTGCATTAGAATATCTGCTCCTTAAAAGCAGAGACCTTGTCTTTTCTTTTCATGACTGTGTCCCCAGGTCTTAGAGCAGAGCTGGAGTTGCATGATAAATATTTGAGGAATATTTATGGGATATACAGGGACATTTATTCATCTCTGTTGTCCATTGTTTTCAAGAATGGTTGGAAACACACACATACGTGAGCTCACACAAACTTTCTATGTCTTTCAACCCCTATGTAGTGTGCAGATTAGTGCTTAACTATTTTGGTTTTTTGTCTCGATGAAATGGGACATGTTTCATAAATTTCATATGCCCTCTTAGTACTTCTCATCATTACAGAGTGATGGTTCTTGGGGATTCTGCTTCTCGTGGAGATAGTATATAGTGATTTTATAAGTCCATGTATCTGGGAAGGAGTGTTTTACTTCTTGGCAGCTTAGAGAACTTCAATCTTTCCAAATTCTATGTAATTTTCATAGCATTAAAGCTACTAATTTCAGATTATTGGTAAGTTTTAAATGATTAATTCCCAGGTTACTTTGAATTAGTCTTTGTTTGCCATCCCTGATTGCAGCTAGTTAGTAAAGTAGCTAAACTTTTAAACTCTACTTGGTTTTAATTTTGAGTGATGTCACTGCTTCTCTCATGGTTAATGGTTCTTAATTACCTGCAGCTTGTCTGGTTTGCTCATTTATTTTTCTGTGTTCCAACACCTCTTGTGATCTCCCAACTTCTGGCCTTTTGGGGGATTTGTACTTTAACTGGGTTCAGATAGGAAATACCCCTGAGTACAGATATTTTTCTTCTAACTTCACTATCTCCTATTATTAATGTATTACATTGTTGTGGTACATGTGTTACAACTGATGAACCAGAATTGATACAGTATTAATTAAAATCCATGGTTTACATTAGGGTTCACTCCTCTTTCTATAGTTCTGTGGGTCTTGACAAATGTATAATGTTATTTACCTACTGTTGGTATCTTACAGCCTAGTTTCATTGCCTTGAAAAACCCTGTACCTCATCTATTTGTTTCTTCTCCTCTCTCTGCACCCTCCTTGCTCACCCCTCAGCCCGGGATCTTTTTACTGTCTAGAGATTTACCTTTTTAGAGGCACCTGGCTGGCTTAGTTGCTAGGGAATCTGACTCTTGATCTCAGGGTTGTGAGTTCTAGCCACCACATTGGGTATAGAGATGACCTAAAAAATAAATAAAAATTAAAATGTTGGTTAATTTTTACCTTTTCCAGAATGCCATAGAGTTGGAATCATATAGTATTTAGCCTTTGAGACTGGTCCTTCACTTAGCAATATGCATTTAAGGTTTTTCGAAGTCTTGTGGCTTAATAATTCATCTTTTAATTGTCTAATAATCCGTTGTGTGGGTGTGGCACAGTGTACCTGTTCACCTACTGAAGGAGATTGGATTTTTTCAAAGTTTTGGCACTTCAGAGAATAAAGCTGCTGTAAATATCCGTGTGCAGGTTTTTGTGTGGACACTAGTTTTAAGCTCTTTTGGGTAAATACAAAGGAGCACAATTACTGATCTTATAGTGAGAATGTGTTTAGTTCTGTGAGAAACTGCCAAGCTGTCTCACACAGTGCCTCCCATTTTGCATTCTGTCCAAACAGTGAATGAGAGTTCAGTTGTCCCACATCCTTGCTAGCATTTGGTATTACTAGTGCTTTGGATTTTTTATATTCTACGTGATATGTAATAGTACCTTGTTTAAATTTGCAATTTCTTAATGACATACAAAGTTGAGCATCTTTTCAGATCCTTTTTTTTTTCGTTTTTAAAGATTCTATTTATTTATTAACAGCACAAGCATACGGAGAGGTAGCAGCAGGCAGCAGGAGAGGGAAAAAAGCGGGCTCCTCACTGAGCCGGGGGCCCAGTGTGGATTTCAGTCCCAGGACCTGAGCTAAAGGCAGATGCTTAACTGACTGGGTTTCCCAGCCACCGCTCTTTTCACATTTTTAAATTAGGTTTGATTTCTTGTTGCTACTAAGACATCTTTATATTATATTTCTTATTTTAAGTCCTTTACCATGGCTGTGTTTTGCACATATTTTCTCTACTCTGTGACTGGTCTTTTCATTCTCTCTCTCTTTTTTTTTTTTAAGATTTTATTTATTTATTTGTCAGAGAAAGAGCGAGCGAGAGTGAGCACAAGCAGACAGAGTGGAAGGCAGAGTTAGAGGGTGAAGCAGGCTCCCTGCGGAGCAAGGATCCCAATGTGGGACTCGATCCCAGGACGCTGGGATCATGACCTGAGCCAAAAGCAGCTGCTTAACCAACTGAGCCACCCAGTTGTCCTGTCTTTTCATTCTCTTAACAGTGTCTTTTACAGAGAAGTTTAATTTTAACAAAATCCCTCTCATCAGTTTTTTTCTTTCGTAGATCATGCTTTTGGTTTTATATCTGAAAAGTCATTGCCAAATCCAAGGATCCCTACATTTTTTCTTATGTCATCTTTAAGAAGTTTTGCATTTTACGTTTAGGTTTTGTGAAAGGTGTGAAAAGTTTGTTTTTATTCTTTTCATTTGTTTGTTTTTTCTTATCAATGTCCCATTGTTCGGTTCCATTTGTTGAAGACTGTCCTTGCCATTGAGTTGCCTTTGCCTGTGTGTGTGGATGTTGTTCTGGGCTCTCCACTCTGTTCCAAGCACCTGTCTCTTTTGCCAGGCACCTTCTGTCTTAATCACTATAGCTTTAATGGTAAGTCTTGAGATTGGGTGGTGGCAATCCTCAATTTCCTTTTTTTCCCCGCTCTTTAATATTTTGTTGACTACTCTGGGACTCTTGGTTTTCCAGTTTTCCATCCAAATTTTAGAGTCAACATGTTGCTATCCACAGAATAACTTCCTGGCATTTTGATTGGGATTGCATTGAGTCTGTCGATCAGTTTGGGAAGAACTGACCTCTTAACAGTATTGAGTGTTCTTACCCAAAATTATGGACTTTCTTTCCACTTCACATCTTACCTTGCTTGTTATCTTTCATCAGAATTTTATACTTTTTCTCATTTAGATCTTGTGCATATTTCGTTAGATTTGCACCTAAGTATTAATTTTTTTGGTATGCTAATGTAAATGGTCTTGTGTTTTTAACTTCAAATTCCACTTGTACATTGCTGGTATATATAAAAGCAATTGACTTTTTAAATTTTTTAATTAAAATTCAATCTCGTTAACATACAGTGTACTTTTAGTTTCATGGTTAGAATTTCATGATTCATTGGTTGCATACAACACCCAGAGCTCATCCCAACAAGTGCCCTCCTTAATACCCCTCACCCAGTTACCCCAACTTTCCCCTCTCCAGTAACCCTCAGTTTGTTTCCTGTAGTTAAGTCTCTTGTGATTTGCCTCCCTGTCTGTTTCTATTTTTCCTTCCCTTCTCCTATATTCATCTGTTGTTTCTTAAGTTCCACATGTGACTGAAACTATATGGTATTTGTCTTCCTCTAGTTCCATCCATGTCCTTGCAAATGGCAAGATTTTGTTCTTTTTGATGGCTGAGTAATGTGTGTGTGTGTGTGTGTGTGTGTGTGTGTATGTATACCACATCTTTATCCATTCATCTGTTGATGGACATCTGGGCTCTTTCAATAGTTTGACTATAAACATCGGGGTGCTTTTGCCCCTTCAAATCACTTTGTGTACTTTGGATAAACATCTAATAGGGCAATTGCTAAGTCATTGGGTTGTTACATTTTTAACTTTTTGAGGAGCCTCCATACTGTTTTCCAGAGTTGCATTCCCACCAACAGTGTAGGAGGATTCCCCTTTCTCCACATCTTCGCCAACATCTGTTGTTTCCTGACTTGTTAATTTTAGCCATTTTGACTGATATAAGGTGGTGTCTCATTGTGGTTTTGATTTGTATTTCCCTGATGCTGAGTGACGTGGAGCCCTTTTTCATGTGTCTGTTGGCCATTTGGATGTCTTCTTTGGTCTGTTCATGTCTTCTGTCCATTTCTTGACTGGATTTTTTTGTTTTTTGGATGTTGAGTTTGATAAATTCTTTATAAATTTTGAGTACTGGCCCTTTGTCTGATACATCATTGGAAAGCAATTGACTTCTGTATTTTAACTGTGTATTGTGCAGACTTGCTATAATCACTTGACTAGTTTCAGGAGGGTGTGGGGTGTGAAGTCTTTGTATTTTCTGTAGACAGTCATGTCATCTGTGAACAAAGTTTTATTCTTTCCCAGGTTGTATACCTTTTGTTTCCTTTTCTTACCTTATTTCATTAGTTTGGCCTTCCAGTATAGTATTGAATAGTAGTAGTAGAAGGGACATCCTTGCCTTGATTCCCTGTCTTCTATTTTCTCAGTATTAATATCATGTTAGCTGTGAATTTTTGGAAACATTCTTTATCAAGTTGAGGAAGTCCTCCTATTCTTAGTTTCCTGAGGGTTAATAATGAAGAGGTGTGGATTTTGTTAAATGTTTTTTTTCCTCCCTTCATTGATATGATCATGTGATTTTCTTTCTGTTGATATGATGGATCACATTGATTTTCTAATGTTGAACATTTTCTAATGTTGCATACCTGGAATAAATCCTACATGACCCTGGTGTATAATTTTTTAATATAGTGTTTGCTTTTATTTGCTAATTTTTGTTGAAGATTTTTGTGTCTGTGTTCATGAGAGATACTAGTTTGTAGTTTCTTTTCTTGTAGTATTGGTTTTGGTGTCAGGGTAATAATGATCTCCTAGAATGATTTAGGAATGATTTAGGAAGTACTCCTTCTAGTTTTACTTTCTGGAAGAGATTTTAGAGAATTGTGTAGTATTCCATAAATGTTTGGTTGAATTTACAGTGATTGGGATTGTTAGCAGTAGCCCTCCCTTCTTTCATCTGATATTAGTAATTTATGTCTTCTACCTTTTTTTCTTTGTTTGACTGGCTAAGGGTCTATCTGTTTTATTGATGTTTTCAAAGAAACAGACTTGGGGTTTATTGATTTAAAAAAAAATTCCTGGTTTTAATTACATTGATTTCTGCTCTAATTTTTATTCTTTTTCTACTTCCTTTAGGGTTTTTTTTAATGATTTTATTTGACACAGAGAGAGTCAGTGAGAGAGGGAATACAGGCAGGAGGAATGAAAGATGGAGAAGCAGCTTCCCTGAGCAGGAAGGACCCTAGGACCATGTCCTGAGCCAAAGGCAGATGATTAACCAACTGAACCACTCAGGAGCCCCTCCTTACTTTAGATTTGATTTTGTTGTTGTTGCCTAAAATGGAAGCTTAGATTATTGACTTTAATCTTTTTTTTTCTAATATTTGCATTCAGTACTGTATTTTCCCTTTAAGCAGCATTCCACACATTTTGCTACATTGTATTTTGTTGAGACTGGTCTCCTGTCATTTAGAAGTGTGTCATTTAATCTCCATGTATTTTGGACTTCTTCAACTATCTTCTGTTACTGATTTTTAATTCCATTGCGGTCTGAGAACATACTTGGTATAATTTTTATTTTTAAAAATGTGTTGTGTTTTGTGGCCCAGAATTATTCTGTCTTGATGAGTGTTCCATATGAGCTTAAGAAAATGTGTGTGCACTATTACTGGGCGAAATAGTCTGTGTACATCTGTTGTACGGTAATTGATGGTGGTGTTAAGTGTGCCATGTCTGGACTGAATCCTTGTTGCCCTGCTGCTGGATCGGCCCATTAATGATGGAGAAGTGTTGAAGTCACCAGCTGTGATAATGGAATTGTTTATTTCTCCCTGCAGTTCTGTTAGGTTGTGTCTCACCTGTGTTGATCAGGCACACATACCTTAAGGATAATTGTGTCTTCTTGGTCAGTCGATTTCTTTATCATTATGTAATGCTGCTCTTTATGCCTGATAATTTTCCTTCTCTGAAATCTGCTTTGTCTGAAATTCATGTAGCTACACCATTGTTCCTGTGATTAGTGTTACTTTGGATTTTTTTTAATGTATCCTAGCATTTAGCTTGTTGATATTTAAGTTGTTTCATTTTTCATCAAAATATAATTCACAGGGGCGCCTGGGTGGCTCAGTGGGTTAAGCCGCTGCCTTCGGCTCAGGTCATGATCTCAGAGTCCTGGGATCGAGTCCCGCATCGGGCTCTCTGCTCAGCAGAGAGCCTGCTTCCCTCTCTCTCTCTCTGCCTGCCTCTCCATCTACTTGTGATTTCTCTCTGTCAAATAAATAAATAAAAATCTTAAAATATATATATATAATTCACAAAGCATAATAGTTGCCATTTTAAAGTGTACTCTTCTCTGGTTTTTAGTATATTTACTGTGTATATGGTACATACGTCACTTCTGTCTAATTCCAAAATGCTTCCATCACCCGAAAAATAAACCTCTTACTTCCAATTCTCCCCTCCCCTTATTCCCTGGCAATCATGAATCTACTTTCTGTTTTTATGGATTTGCCTTTTCTGGAACATCTCATATCAGTGGAATTGTATAACACGTGACCTTTTGTGTCTGGCTTCCTTTAACCTGAGAGTAGAATGTTTTCAGACTTCACTCGTGTTGTAGCATGTAACATTTTATTCCTTTTTATGGTTGTATAAGAGGCTCTTCCACATTTTATGTATCCATTCATCAGTTGATGGACGTTGGGTATATACTCTTTTGGCTGTTACGAGCAGCGCTGCTGTACACATTCATGTACAGGTTGTGGCAGGAACATCTGTTGTCAGTTCTGTCGGTGTCATACCCCTAGACGTAGAACTGCTGGGTAATTGTACGTGTGTAACTTCTTGAGGAGCTACCGAGCTGTTTGCTGCCTTAGCCACACTGTTTTACATTCTCACCGACAATACAGGAGGGTTCCAGCTTCTCCGCCTTCTTGCCAGCACTTTTCTTCTTCTTTTTTTTTCTTTTTCTTTTTCTTATTTTACCATAGTTGTCCTAGTGGGTGTGATGTGGCATCTGCATGTGCTTTTGATTCGCATTTCCCCAATGACTAAGGATGTCGAACATCCCGACATGTGCTCTTGACCGTCTGTGTATCATCTTTGGAGAAATGTCTATTCAAAAGTCTTTGGCTTGTTTTTAAATTAGGTTATTTGTCTTTTTGTTGTTGAGTTATAAGAGTATATTTGCATATACTGGTTATTAGACCCTTGTCAGACAAATGATTTGCAGATACTCTCTCCCATTCTGTGGGTTGTCTTTTCACGTTCTCTGTAGTGTCCTTTGACACACGAAAGTTTTTATTTTGATCAAGTTCAGCTTATCTAATATTTCTTATTGCTTTGTGTATCATGTCTAAGAAAGCTTTTCCCGATCCAAAGTCATACAGATTTTCACCTGTTTTCTCTGAGTGTTACAGTTTTGACTCTTACATTTAAATCTTTGATCCATTTTGAGTATTTTTGTGTATGTGTGACGTTGCTGTTCCAAGTTCATTCTTTTGCATGTAGATATTCACTTGTCCCAGTAGTAGGCACTCGAAAAGACTGTCCCCCCCCCCCATTAAATGGTCTTGGCATCCTTGTGAAAAATCAGTTGACCATAAATGTATGGGTTGTAAATACTTTCTTTTTGAATACTTGGGGAATCTACACTATAAAGTAAAACCCATTTCTAAAGTAGTAAAACCATTCTTGGTTAAGTGAAATGGGTCTCTATCATGGCACTGTGAGTTTGGGTTTGCTTTTCACAGCAAACGCTGCCTAACCCAGTATTCACAGATGTTCTGAGTTATTTAGTCATGTGTTATGCAACTTTTGTTTATCTGAGAACAAATGCATAAATGGTAAGTTGAGTACTAATATTACCTAATAGCATTTGTTCACTGAGGCTAAGTTATATGATTTACTTATTTATTTATTTATTTAAGATTTTATTTGAGAGTGAGAGAGTGCAGGAGCAGGAGGAAGGGACAGAGGGAGAAGCAGGCTCCTTGCTCAGCAGAGCGCCTGATGTGGAACTCAAACCCAAGAGACTGGGATCATGACCTGAGCCAAAGGCAGATGCTTAACCACATAGGCACCCCAGTTATACAATTTAGAATGCCATCATGAAGTTCAAGAACTTCAACAACGTGTAACTGAGGCAGGGAAAGTGATCGACCTAAAGGTATACAGTTGATGAGTAGGATGGCCAGGATTATGAACCGAGACCCCCTCCCATGATGTAATACATAACTATGATGTAAGGTCTGAAATTGTCTCCGGAGAGAAAGGTCCAGGCTAATTTGGTCACCAGTGTAAGGAGCAGGTGGCTTTCTGTAGATGACTGTGAAATTACGGTTTTAAATGAAGTCCTTCTCTCTGACACTAGCACGGTCAGTCTTTGGTTGATTAACTAAAAAAGTCAGTTTAAACAAGTACTCTTAGGGAATGGTACATACAGTTTTTAGCATTTTATTTGGAAAAAAATATGTACATTTATTCTCCATTGAAACAGTGCCAGGTCTTTTCTCTGGAAACTGGCCTGCAGATTAGATTTCTGAGTTATCACAGCACTTGGGTCGCTCAATAGGTTAGGCATCTACCTTCGGTTCAGGTCATGACCTCGGGGTCCTGGGATGGAGTCCCACACTGGGCTCCCTGTTCAGCAGGGAATCTCCTCCCATTGCCCCTTTCCCTGCTCATACTGTCTGTCTGTGTCTCAAATAAATAAAAAGAATCTTTAAAAAAAGCTTTCTATGTTGTCTTTTTTTGCATTCAGTTTCAGTTTCTTTAACTGAATTGAGTGAGAATCCTGTGATCACTCCCTCCCTGCCTGGTACTTGGTCATCTCACCCATACCTAACTTAGCAAAAATTTTCTTATTGATTTCTTTGTATCAAATCTTTCCAAAGTAGCTGTGTTAGTTTTCAAAAGAACAGTGATTTTTTTTGCAGTCATATTTTGTTGGTTTACATAGTGTTTAATGAAAAGTAAGTGTAGGTGTCCTTAACTAGTTTGGGAATCATCACATTTGATTCTTGCTGACTAAACAGGTCATGGAGTTAGGGGAATTAGATAGTAATTTATTGCCTCTAAGCATATAAGCCTACCAGGGTATCACAGTATTGTAAATGGGAAACACAGGATAGCTAATCCTGTGAGACCAATACTTGGAAATAGGTTATGAAAGATTTGGAACATCTGTTCAATGGGAAACTCAGCATGCACATAAAATATTAATAGAAATGTATGTGTTTTATGTAAAGACATTCAAGTTATATTTTTAGATGGGAAATTTTTTTTAATAGAATGGGTTTTTATTTTTTATTTTTTTATTCTTTTTTTAAGATTTTATTTATTTATTTGACAGAGAGAGAGAGAGAGAGGTCACAAGGAGGCAGAGAGACAGGCAGAGAGAGGGGGAAAAGTAGGCTCCCGGCTGAGCAGAGAGCCTGATGTGAGGCTTGATCTCAGGACCCTGAGATATGACCTTAGCCGAAGGCAGAGGCTTAACCCACTGAGCCACCCAGGTGCCCCTAGATGGGAAATAGTTTAGAAGAGCATGAATATTTGTGTGTGTGTGTGTGTGTGTGTGTGTGTGTACACATATGTGTGTGTACACACATACATAGAGAAGGTCTGGGGTTTCCATTCAAGATGGTGGCATAGGAGGATCTTGAACTCATCTCTTCTATGAAATACACACTGAATCTATAGCTCCATATGGAAAAATTTCCTGTGGAAAAAACCCTACAACTAGCTGAGTGACTCCTACACATTAGGTGAGTAAGGAAAAAAAACCTATGTTGAAGTAAGAATCAGTCTTGCCATAAACCCCACCCCTGGTACAGCGACCTGGGATTGGGAGGGTACTCAAAACCCCAGGCTTCTCCCTGAGGAGCAAAGGGTTTGAGCCCCACTTCTGGCACCCCAACTTCCAAGTCGTACATCTAAGAGACAAGACCCCAAAACATCCAGCTTTGAAAGCCATCAGAGCTTGCACCTATGAGACCCACAAGGCTATAGCAAACTGAGAAACAGTTCTTAAAGCAGTCCTGCGAGTAGACTGACCCACCCTGGAACTCAGCACAGAAGCAGCAGACTGAAATGGGATCAGATTTCTGTGAAAGAGGCTCATTTGCTTATCTTAAAGCCCTGAGGGGCAGGCATCTAATTTAACGTGGATCTGGGAGCCTAGTAAGGTATTCTCCAAAGATGGAGCTGATGGGTACCATCTTTGCGCTGTCCCTCTACCTCACTTCTGCTTTCTGGTATCTCCTGGAAAGGAGCTTGAATGCTCGTATGATGCCCCGAGGTTTGCAGTTGCTACCCAGGTATACCTCTAGATCACCTGGCTCTAGCGGCTAGCAAGACTCACACTCACGGTAGTGAGTATCACAGTATTTACAACAACCAAGACTTGGAAATAACTAAAGTGTCCACCAATGGGGTGAATGGATAAAGACAATGTGTGTGTATACGATGGAATATTAACCATAAAAAGAAGGAAGTCTTGCCATTTGCAACAACATGGATGGACCTTGAGGATATTGTGCTGAGTGAAATAAGTCAGACAGAGAAAGAGAAATACTGTATGATCTCCCTCACATGTGGAATCTAAAAAACAAAACAAAATGAAGTCATAGAGAACAGATTGGTGGTTGCCAGAGGCGAGGTTGTAGAGGAAAAAGATGAAGGGGTCCAGTGGTATAAACTTCCAGTTAATAAGATAAGCCTTGGGGATGTAATGTACATCATAGTGACTGTAGTAAATAATACTGTGTATTATTGTATATTAATTTTATTATTTTTTATTAGAAATATGTATTATTAGCCCCAGGGTTACAGGTCTGTGAATTGTCTGGCTTACACACTTCCCAGCACTCACCGTAGTACATACCTTCCCCAATGTCCACAACCCCACAACCCTCTCCCTGCACCCCTCCCCCCAGCAACCCTCAGTTTGTTTTGTGAGATTAAGAGTCTCTTATGGTTTGTCTCCCTCCCAATCCAATATTTTTTTTAAGATTTAATTTATTTATTGGACAGACAGAAATCAAAAGTAGGCAGAGAGGTAGGCAGAGAGAGAGGAGGAAGCAGGATCCCCATTGAGCAGAGAGCCCGATGTGGCCTCGATTCCAGGACCCTGTGATCATGACCTGAGCCGAAGGCAGAGGCTTTAACCCACTGAGCTACCCAGGTGCCCCCCTCCGAATCCAATCTTGTTTCATTTTTCCTTCCCTACCCCCACACCCCCCACTTTGCCTCTCAAATTCCTCATATCAGGGAGATTGTATGATAATTGTCTTTCTCTGATTATTTCACTCAGCATACCCTCTAGTTCCATCCACGTCATTGCACATGGCAAGATTTCATTTCTTTTGATGGATGCATAGTATATTATATATATATATATATATTTTTTAAGATTTTATTTATTTATTTGACAGAGATCACAAGTAGGAAGAGAGGCAGGCAGAGAGAGAGGAGGAAACAGGCTCCCTGCTGAGGAGAGACCTGATGTGGGGCTCGATCCAAGGTCCCTGGAATCATGACCTGAGCCGAAGGCAGAGGCCTTAACTCACTGAGCTACCCAGGTGCCGTATATTATTATATATTTAAAGTTGCTAAAGCTTAATAGTTCTTAGCACAAGAAAAAAATGTTTTTGTTTGGTGATGGATTTTAACTAGTCTTAGGGTGATCATTTCACAACAGATAAAAATATGGAATTTTCATGTTGTACGCCTGAAACTAACATGTGTCCATTATATGTCAGTTTCTTTAAAAAGTAATTGATATTTTATTTTTTTAAAAATTATTTATTTATTAGACAGAGATCACAATTAGGCAGAGAGGCAGGCAGAGAGAGAGACAGGGAAGCAGGCTCCCTGCTGAGCAGAAAGCCCAATGTGGGCTTGAACCCATAACCACTGAACCAGCCAGGCACCCCAAAAGTAATTTATATTTTAAAGAGAAAGACTATGGCACCTGGGTGGCTCAGTCAGTTAAGCGTCTGCCTTCGGTTGAGATCTTGATTTCAGGGTCTTGGAATGAACCCTGGCATCAGGCTCCCAGCTCAGCAGAGAGCCGGCTTCTCCCTCTGCCCCTCCTCCCACTTGTTCTCTCTGTCTCTCTCTCTCAAATAAATAAAATCTTAAAAAAAAAAAAGTAAAGAGACCAAAACAAAGTCTGGAAGGATGTGAATCGCTGTGTTAAAATTAAGAAGAAAAAGCTGTTTCTATTTTGAGAAGAGCCTCTTTGAAATGTATAATTAAAAGAAATAAAATGCCTGTAGAGTTAGGCAACAGGAGAGAATGGTCTTGGTGAGGGGCCCCCTTTCCCATAATCTTAGGAAGTGAGCAGACCCCCTGATGTCCTGTGTGTGTTCCCCTGCAGTAATACAGCCTCTTATTCTTTCTCTGATCTTATTTTTCTATGTAAAATGTGGTATCAGTGCAATCATTTTTTCTTTCTGGTTTGATTTTCAGGAAGATTTCGACGTCGATCACTTTGTGTCTGACTGTAGGAAGCGTGTCCAGCTGGAGGAACTAAGAGGAGATCTGGAACTCTACTATAAACTTCTTAAAATAGCCATGGTCGAGATCATCAACAAGGATTATGCAGATTTTGTCAACCTTTCCACAAACTTGGTAAACCTGAAATTCACAAGTCCTACACACACACACACACACACACACACACACACACTTTCTCTCTCCTTCATATTTATTAAAAGGGCAGAGTTTTTAGAAACCTTTCAGTTGATTACCCCACCAACCCCACCAGAAACTAGAAGAAATTACCAATTTCATTAATAAAAGAACTAAACTTTTTGGAATACATTTTTTTGTTTTAGTTTTTATTCATTTAAGGTTGCTCTAGTTTGATTGTTTCAAATTCATTAGTCAACAGTGAAAAGTAAAGGATAATAATACCCAAGAGGTTGTTTTATTAGTTGCTAAGTGATTACCCTGAAGTCTTCCTTGATTTAGACTAATTTGTAGGAGCAAATGTCCACCACTCTTACAATGTTTAATTTACTCCCAGGTATATCTGTTAGCCAGAGCTAGGTTGAGGGAACATTGGCCAATATTGATATTTAAAAAGTTTGGTTTTATAAAAATATAAGAATGATTTGCAGTGAGCTTATCAATTGTTTGTAAAAGCCATTTAGAAATGTTGAATTTTGTTACTTGGCAGAAAAGTCTCCTTGTTGATGCTTCATTTTGTTTTAAATCTGTTTGTCCAGAGAAGCACAGAAAGTTGCAGCTCCATGGGAATTTCAAGAAGCATTAAAATTAATGATGCACATTTGCTTTTGGGAAATATACCACTAAGATAAATATCCCAATAGGATTAAAAACCTAGAAAATTTTACTTCTGTTTAATTTCTATTTTTCTCAAGGCTTATAATAATGTTTAAGAGAGACGTAGCCCGTCAGACTTTCACATCAGCTGGCTGAGTATCATCAATTACAGACAGAGAACTGTTCATCTTCTGTGAAAATTTTTCACATTCATTTAAAATGTCATCTAAAGGCAAATTGTTCTTAAGGAAGCTTTCGTTTCTCCTGACTTCCCTTATTTTTATAGTTTCATGTATTTCAACAGATTTTTTTCATATTCTATGAACAACATTAATGCCCAAATAACACTTCTGTTGTTTAGCTAGTTATGTAGCAAAATACAGTTGTGCCAAAAAAATAACTTAAATCTGGTACTGCTTTGATCGTTAAATAGATACGTCACTATTACTCCTTATCGTGATGTGTTTGTGCCAACCTGGTTTTGCCTTTAGGTTGGCATGGACAAAGCCCTCAATCAACTTTCTGTGCCTTTGGGACAGTTACGAGAAGTTCTGGTAAGTCCCCAATTAATGAAAACAGTCTGCTGTGATGCCTGTTGTCCTCGTTGGCTTTTCTCTAAGAATTCTTTTCATCTGTTAGTTTGGTGGTACTGGTGGTTGTATTTTAATGGTTCATGATTATAATATTCACCTTCAGAAGAGTTGTAAATGATTTTGTTTTTGCATATGCTAAAAACCTAAAAAAACATGTTCGATTTGAAGAAGACATATTCTCAGAGTAGACAACCTTAAAATGTCAGGGGAGAGGAAGCATATTTCCAAATTCAACTTATTAATGCCACTTTGGTCATATGTAAGTGGTTTCTAACTTACGAATGACTTGTATTTTAACAGTTTGTAATCTTGTAAATATCCCCCCCCCACCCCACGTAATCTACGTGTGGTTAGGTTCCTGGGCTGATCTACAAAAACTGTGTAATCCCTAATGGAACTGAAGGATAATATAAATAAAATGTAATACTTAATAAATGTTACATTTGCATGTTCTCTCAGAAAAATCTCTGTTGTGGGAATGGGACTCCCCACCTCTAAGCCATTGGGAATAGGAACTCCACCTGGGTGAACAGTGGAGGGGCAGTTGTGGCATCACTTCTTACAGAAAACTGTGCTGCCCTGTCTCCCCTCCCGCCCCCCCCCCGTCTGTGTCTGGTGCCCTGACTTACGGCCTCTGTCCATTTTGATGCCCTGTCGTAAACTTGTCATAAACGACACCATCCTTCCTTGTGTGTCTCCTCTAGCTTGAGTGGCCTCTTACGTCCCTCCCCTAAGACAGTGCCTGCATCCTAGAGAGAATATAAGGAGAACATAATTTAAGGGAAGACACAGTACATGATTAGAACCAAGAAAAATGCGGAGTGATGGAAATATCAGTACTGAGAAGCCTAGGGGAGGGGCAGGCAGGAAAGAGTTTGTGAAACAGGTAAAAATCTTGAGTTGTGCCTTGAGGTAGCCAATACTTTCCATGGTTTATGTCTCATTTGAATTTTACAAAATCTTGTTAAAGATACTTTTCCTTGGAATGGAAGGAATTTTCATGGTCCGCTGTTGGATTCCACACCAGCCGCTGTGGGGCTCTCCCACTGCCTCCTTGGTGTGCCTCTTCCTCCCAGGGCCTCATAGTGGTGTTGTTTCCCAAGCCTAGCCTTCCTTTGGCCTCCCACTCTTCTCTCGAACCCCCTCCCTGGAGGCAGATTTGCTCTACTCACACAGGCTCCTGTCCCGCCTCACCCCCTGCCATCACCGTATCCCCTCCCTTTTCCATGGCCTGTTTTTATGGCCACTTTGGTCCTGCTCAGCCACAGGCATGACCTGCCTTTCTGGTCCCAACTCTGAAGCTGTTCTGTGAGATTCTCAGACCACTGAGGGATACGACTATATCTGTCTTCATTGCATCCCTGTAGGCTGCCACAATACTGACGTCCAGGAGGTGTTTCATAATGTTGATGGAGTGAATTAATTCACCTTCCTGTGGAATTTTTGTGATATGCCTACTTCATTCTAGTTGTTTCTTTTAACCTTTGTTTTGGCCCTAATTCCTAATTATCTCTTTATTCATTAGCTTCTGGACATGTTTCTCTACCTCTGTGCTCTGCCTTTTTCTGGTCTTCTGTTCTTCATTCTTGATTCCTGGTATTTCCATACCCACATTTCATCATCATGCATCAGTGCTTTGACATTCTTTCGTTCTCCAAAATATGCAGAATCTAAAGACTTCATCTCAGTGAAGTTGGCCCTCCATTCCTATTTCTGCTTCTCTCCAGAAGGAAGCCTGCAGTGCACATGGCTGTGTGCCTGTCTGACCCTGCCCCTGAGTGTGTGTGCACTTACATCTGCTCCCCATCCCCTCCCCACCTCGGCAGCTGTGTACACATGGCTTTCAGAGTCCGATTCGAGCCCCGTCGCATTTCCAGACTCTCCTGTACTTTGCTTCATATTATCTGTTCTCCATTCTAAGCCCCCTCATCCCCATAACTTTCACTGTATATGTCATTCTTCTTTTGGCCATGCGACCCTGCCTTCGTGTCATTATGCCCCCAGGTCATGAGTCCCCTCAACAGTAACTGTATCTGGTATATCATGTTTTTTTTTTTTTTTTTTTTTTTGGTCAATATCTGCATAGTACAGGTGCACAGGTATTAATTTCTGTGGAATTGAATGAGATGTAGGAAATTGATAATGTGACAAAACAATGTCTGTAATACATTTTCTTTATTATTCTTTTAAAGAGTCTCAGGTCATCAGTCAGTGAAGGAATTCAGGCAGTAGATGAACGAATGTGTAAACAAGAGGACATAAGGAAGAAAAAGGTACCCTCCAGTAGATTTCTTTTTTTTTTTTAAAGATTTTATTTATTTATTTGACAGAGAGAAATCACAAGTAGATGGAGAGGCAGGCAGAGAGAGAGAGAGAGGGAAACAGGCTCTCCGCTGAGCAGAGAGCTTGATGTGGGACTCGATCCCAGGACCCTGAGACCATGACCTGAGCCGAAGGCAGTTGCTTAACCCACTGAGCCACTCAGGCGCCCCCTCCAGTAGATTTCTTATGCTGCATGCCAGTTGAAGCCCTCTCCTCTTGTCTCCGTGAACTTGTCAGCACTATTCAGCTTTTTTCTTTTTTTTTTTTAAATTTAGCTTTTTTTCAAAGCTCTCACGCATGTGCATTTTATGCATTATGTCACGTTATCTACCTGAAATAAGAAGACAGAATTTCAGAGGTACCCACACGATCTCAAGTCACCCACTTTTTCCAGAACAAGAAACAGTGATAACTGTTGTCGGTGCAGCGCTTGACAGTTAACGACTGTATAAATTGTCAGTGGCCCTGTAAAGAAAATAGGCCTATATTAGAGACTAGGGGAGAAGTGGGCTTTCCAAAGCAAACTCAGGATTCTGCCGTAGGTTTGCTGTTATTTTCTGATCCTGTGTTCTTTATGTTCTGGTGTTCACTTTAATTTTTCAATTCCCGTAGTTAGCATGCGGTGTTGGCTTAGTTTCAGGTGTGTGAGACAGGCAACGGCTCTGTACATCTGAGGGCTCACCCCGGGAGTGTGCCCCTTAGTGCTATCTCCAGTTCCAAGTGTCCCCGATATCATTCATGATCATAACGATGTAGGGGCACAGCGGGCATTGGGTGTCTGGGCTTCTGACTCTCGCCTGCTGCTCTGTACAATGTTTTCTATGTGTATTATTAGCATATTTGTTAAAATCTCAGTGGGGAGAAGCCTGTTTGAGGGACAGGCTTCTGTTTAATTCGCCTCTGGATCTCCTCACAGCTTTTGTCCAAAGAATGCTTGTCGTGCGCTTCCAGACAAAACAGTAAGCTTTGTGAGAGCAGGGTGTATTTCTTGCTTTATTTTCTCGTGCCCCCCCCACCCCCCGTCAGAATGAATATCGAGCTCCCAGGGGTGTTCATTATTATTATTATTTATTGAATGGATGACTTTGTATTTTTTTGTTCTTTAAGGATGAGAGTTTTCATAATGTCCCTCAACCTCTTTGATAATATTTGTAGTGTAAAAGGTCTTTAATGATTTGGTGCTTGGGCATATAGGTATATGCACATGTAAACTGAGAGGGCCAGTACAATCAGAAGCCAAAGTTAAAACATGAATAAAGGGCCATAAGAAAACAAATGGAGGGGCGCCTGGTGGCTCAGTTGGTTAAACGTCCGACTCTTGATTTTGGCTCAGGTCATGATCTCAGGATCATGAGATTGAGCCCCGCATTGAGTTCTGTGCTCAGCAGGATGTCTGCTCGAGATTCTCTCTCTCCCTCTGCCCCTCCCCTGCACGCGCACATGCAGTCTCTCTCTCTCTCAAATAAACAAATCTTTTTTAAAAAAATAGGAAAGAAATGCCCATAGAAAGATTCAGGATGGGAAAAAAAAGAAATAAGAGTATAGAATATGAGAAAGCAAAGTCTAGGGTTTTTTTTTTTTTCCTCTATAAACTTGCAATAGAATATGGAAGTATGCTTATTCTAGAACTAAGATTTGCATTCTTGAGAATTCTGAGTTTCATAGAAATATTCAAAATATAGCATGCCCTATATATTTGAAGCTAACTTTTGGTCTTATATTTTCCTGCATTTAGCATGGGAAATAAAGATGATTAAGAGTAAAGATGGTGACGTTTTTTGTTTGCTTAATTTTTATTTTTATAGATGTGTGTGTTGAGGCTTATACAAGTTATTTGATCAGTGGAAAAGATTGAAAAAATCTTAAATTCACAAAGTTCGAAAGAAACCTCTGCACTAGAAGCAAGCAGGTAAGCATTTTTTTTAACTAAGTAGCACATAAATTAATACTTCACATTCAATCTAATTAGGCGGGGATGGCTTAGTTAGAATTCATTTCTGAACAAGAAGAAAATCCAGGTTTGTGGCTAGAATGTAGCTCCAAGAGAGTGGAGAGCATGAAATGGTGAAATCTATAACACGTTCCTATAAACGCTTTGGTTATAGACCACAGTTCCAACACGTCATTATGCTTGCAGTGTAAAAGTATATTTGGAATCACCTTCCCTGAGGACTAGCAAAGTCCGGTTGATCTTTAAGGCATACCTACCATTCATCTTGGTTTTTCTCCATCTCATTTTTTTTCCTAGACATGCCCAGAGTATTACCATTGATGTATTTTGCACCAGCATTATATTATTATGAAACAGTATAGGACATATCCAGTTGAAATTTACAAACAGGAAAGGAAAAACTTATGAAATAGGAAAAAAGATGATGGCTCTCTTTGTTATACTGTGATTGTCTTGTTCCCTTCCTGGTGTGAATTTTCAATCAGCCAGGGTAGATGAGTGACTCAGAAAATGAGTAGTTAGGTCCTGTCAGCACTGTGAGACGCACAGTGGTGCAGTGGGAGTAGCCGGGGCTGGTCCTACACATACCAGCTGGGCTGCCTGCGTCAAGGTCGCCTGGTGCCCTGAGTGCTCTGTTGTGTGACGCTAACAGTCCCTCCCCTTGCAGGCGGAGTTAGGTTTCTAAATTTTAGGAATTAAGGTTTTAGATTTGGAAGGAACTTGAGAGACCATATGCTCCACATGTCTCATGATGGAGATTAAGAACGGACACATCCCAAAGGAAGCGATTCTCTGGTCCTAGGTCTCTGTCCCCTTTCACATCAAGGCATTCAACTAAGTGGTCAGCCTCCACTGTGCTTGTGTCTCTAGCCCGTTGCACTCGTGCTTCTGCCCCGTTCGTCCACACTTAGCAGACAGTCTGCACACGGCCCTTCTGCAGCCCGTGTGTCTCCAGCGGCTCTGCTTCACTGCGGCCCTTGGCAGTGCCTGCAGCCCCTCCAGCCATGTCCACGTTCGGCCCTTGGGGAACTGGCCCTCCAGTGTTCTTCCCGTCTTTGCTGTTGCTGCTGTGCTCATCGGATAGAAACACCTCAGTGAGCTCTGTGTCTACAATCCTGTCCCTTTGCAACACTGTCCTTGATAAACAGACATTGTGCGCTTTCTTGCTCAGAATTACCTTGGAGGACTTTTTTCTCCAGAAGAGCAGCTCTGAGCTCTAGAGTCAGGAAAGCCAGAGCAGCGTCAGCGCACAGTAAATCCATTATGCTCTGCCAGGCCCAGAAATGCCGAGAAAAGGATAAATAGGAAATGCGCCTGGGATCAGTCAGTAGAGGTTGGGATTAGGCTTCGGCACTGTTCCTGCCAAGCGCTTGCCTTCCCTCCACACCAGTTCTGATGCTCTGGGACGGGGCACACCATGGCAGGTCTCCAGAGATTTTGGGTTTTCTTACAGTGTGTTTCCTCACTACCTGACTGCCCATTCTCAGATGTGGGATGCCTCATAGAGCCCAGCAGGGGCTTTGGGGCCTTTGTTGTGTGTTTTTTTTTTCTTTCACTGTTCGACTTCCTTTTGAATGGGGTTGACGCTTTCTAATGTGGGGGGCAAGAGGGAAGTGTATCCAGTCCACTTGATGGCAGATGCACTGTGAGTGATTTCTCACCAGCTCCCGGAGCACCGAGCTTGCTCTTTCTGCCGTTGGGTAAATTTAAACTTGGAGTCCGCTGCTCTGAGCGATTTCCCAGGTTGCTGCTAGGCGGTCAGTTTTAGCTGATTGAGGAGACAGCAGTAGTTGGTACTGGGGAGGTACTTGGGAGGGAGAATGAGGCAGGCAGAGAAGAAGAGGGGGCTTCGGGTATGAACGGTAGGACAGGGCAAGAGAGAGGAGGGGGTTAGAGAATGGGAGAAGAAGGGAGAAGAAGGGCACGAATGGGAGAGCCCGAGGAACGTGGAGGAATCATGCAGTTGTACCCACACTGACCTAAAATAGCTCCATCCCCTTGCCTGGGCCCTGTGGCCTGGGCCAGGCTGCGTCAGTGGCTTCTACAACCTCCCCGCTTTTCACCCCTTGCACTGGGGCCTGCTGCACAGACAGTTTGTCATGAAAATTGATGGCGTTCAGGTGCAGGTGCCTGAGCGCTGTAAGGCATGTGGGGCGGTGGGGGTGGCAGGTTTTTAACTTTGGGAATTACATTTCTCTAATTGTCTCTACTAGCCCTCTCTGGACTAGACAGATTTTGGAGAGAATTGCCACAGAATTTAACCAGTTACACTTTCATGCTGTTCAGAGCAAAGGCATGCCTCTTCTGGACAAAGTAAGACCAGCAAGTGTTGGTTTCGATTTTCAATTTGCTGTTTGCGAATTTCCTGAATGATTTTGGTTTGACCTAGCATTGCCCCTGATAATTGCTACTCTACAGGATTTTGAAGCTAGCTTTGAATTTTTTTTTTTTCAGTGTCTCCTGCTTGGGACCCTGCTTCCATTATGTCACACTAGATAGATTTTGTGTAAAGACACAAGCGTAGTCTCCAAACTATGCAAGTAAAATTAATTCTGAATTTCATGTAACTTGACACATCATATGATGTAGTCAGAGTTCATTTATCCAAAGCCCTTGACTGGGTTTAAATGCACGTTTGTCAGATTTACTCCGTAGCTTAAGAGGCAAATAACTTTTTGTCATTCCGTAATTGTCTAAACTTCACTTTGATGAAGCCAACTTACTTTCAAAGAAATCATAGGGAGGGGACACCTCAGTGGCTCAGTCAGTTAAGCCACTGCCTCTGGCTTAGGTCATGATCCCAGGGTCCTGGGATTGAGTCCCACCTTGGGCTCCTTGCTTGGCAGGAAGCCTGCTTCTCTTTCTGCCTGTGTCTCCTTGTGTGCTTGTGCTCTCTCTCGACAAATAAATAAATAAAAACCTTTAAAAAAAAAAGAAAGAAAGCAATCATGGGGAGAAGAGATTCATTGTTATTCTCTAGGAAATGTTGGGATTTTAATCTTACATATATTCTGGTAGAATTAGAGGCTCGCTTTATATATATAACACATATGTATATAAATTATACACATATATTTGAGCTTTTAGAAACTGTGGTACCTGGACCTTCTTTCCTGGTCTCTCTGTTCTTGCAGTGTATAGCCCACATTACGGCCATGCTGCAGCAGTCCCTGGGAGGCCTGCTGCTAGAAGGGCTTCAGACTTCCAATGTGGACATCATACGGCACTGCCTCCAGACTTACGCTACAATTGACAAGACACGGGATGCAAAGGCGTTAGTCGGTCAAGTACTGGTGAAACCATACATGGATGAGGTTTGTGCCCCCATGCACCTCATTCCACAAACACAGAGCATCTAATCTGGCTTCGTTTCTTGACTGGGTGCGAGAGAGCTCAGGGCTCTTCCTTGAAGATGCTCTTAGTTCCTGCTCTTCTGGTTGTAAGAAAAGGTTGGTCCCGCTTGGTGCCCATCAGCATGGCAGGAATCAGGCATGCGCTCTGGTCTCTTCCAGTGATGCCATAACTCAGGGATCATCTTAATTTAGTAGGGGTGAGGGACTTGCCTAGGAAGAAGGTACGGATCAGAACATTTTCAGGTCAATTTCCATTTCCATAAGTTATACGTTAATGAAGTTGCCGAAAAGCGTGACCCCACCAAGGCGCCCGTGCCCACTGGAGGAGCTGGAAGACAGCTCTGTGCGCAGGGAAAGTCTGTGAGGGGAAGCGTATTCGCAGAATTGATGTGGCCTAAGTCTTGAAGACCATGGGGGAGTTTGCCAGGCTAGGAAGGTGGGAGGGAGGGAATATTCAAAGATAAAGGGCTTTGAAGGGCGAGTTAGCGGGGTAGTACCTTAAGTCCAGAACTTGGTTACCCAGTGTTCTTGACCTATAAGGATACAGTAAAATACAGGGAGTCAGTGTATCCTGCCTCTGAGCGGCCGGAGTATGGGCTGCACCATGTGAGGCCGCCAGCAATCAGCAGCTTCCAACTTAGAGAGCGTCGGTTTCATCTAGTTCAAGCTGACAGAAGTCATGAATCCAGTCTCAGCATTTGAGGGCTTTCTTCCAGTCACCTGCCAGTGCGAGTGTTCTTTCTGTCTGGTAAGTATAAAGCTACCCACCATGATTTCAGGATGAAAGGCTTCCAGTTTTAAAACGAGACAGTATCCCAGTGATAGAAGTGAAATTGAAGGATTAATTTCAGTAATCTTCTCAGCTTCATTAAGACTACTAAAAGTAAATGATCTGTCAGTTCTTTGTATGTATCCTATTATAGTTCATAGCTCTCTCTGTGGGGGTGAAAAAGATCACATTATTCTTTGTCACTAAATGAAAATATTTTAGTTATTTAATTTATGCCCTTTTCATTGAACTGAATCTAATATGCTAAATTAGGGAAGTACTTTACGTTTCCGTGTCATTAAATGAACTGTGGCCACGTTTGCATTTTAAGTTTGTATGCTTGTCATTCACCTCCTGCAACTCAGCCTCACCAAAAAAAATTAAATACTAAAGCAAAATAAGATGTGTTTTCTTCCATCACTTTCCATCTCAGCCCTTTCCCTGTTCTGGAGACGGTAGAGGATAAGGCCAGGGTGAAGATGATACAGAGCTGTTGTCTGCAGATACAGTATTTTGCTTTTAAGCTCAGAAGGGAAGCAGATGAGTGTGTGTGATGTTTTAGCTTCAGGCCAGTCTCTGTCCCTCAGCCTCTGTGTCCCCTAGGGTTGGAGTAGTATTCCCAAATCCCGGGACCTAGATTTTTATGCCATTGTTACTTACCTCCTGTTTAGAAAGCATACTGAGTGGGGAGGAGGAAGGACGAAGTGCATTTTTAAGGTTTACACGATTCTTTTCTCTGTAGTGTATAGTTCATACTTCTCTTTTAGGTGCTTTAAAAACAAACAAAAACACAAACAAACAAACAAATAAATAAATAAAAATAAAACGCTCTTCCTTCTGCTAGGTGATTGTAGAGCAGATCGTTGAGTCTCATCCAGACGGCCTGAAGATCATGTATGCTAATAAGCTCCTGGAGTTTGTTCCTCACCACTGCCACCTTCTTCGAGAGGTCACAAGAGGAGCCATCTCAAGGTGACGTAAAATGCTGTGTATGCACCTGAGCTCAGTTTAGTGACCACCTGTCACCTCCTCATGTGCCGCTGATCCCTGGCTGTCCTGTCTGACCCGGGAACGTGGGAACGTGTGCTCTTCCCTATTTGTTACCAGTGCTGTGAGGCAGGTGTCACTTGCCTGGGTTTACAGGGAAGGGAATGAAGAGTGGGGATGAATCTCAATGGTGACATTTGTGTGACTCCAGAGCCTCTGCTTTTCTCTTGTCTATACTGTCTCCTTAACCAGGCTCAAAATCAAAATTGGTTTCCTTCCATTATTGTGATGTCATCATCGGTCTAGAAATACCAATTCATTTTAATTCAACATGTTTTATACTGATGGCAATTAAAGTCATGAACGGTTTTCCCTCCCTCTCTTATTTCATTTCCATGGCTTTCCAGTTCTGTTTCATGAATATCCCATTACCTTCCACCATCTCCGTCATCCCAGTCCAGACCTTTGTTGCCTTTTGTTCGAGGGTAGCAGGCTCTCCCCACCTGGTCTCCCAGCTCCACCTGTCCCTCTTCATTGCAGCCCTCAGCTGTCCCACCTGCCCAGAGCTCTTCAGCCTTCCTGAGTCGCTCGTGGCTTCTCATCGCCCACAAAAGAGCATCCAGTCTTCCTGGTGTAACCTGTGACCGTTGGTGCTTGAGTCCTAGTGGTTCTCCGCTGTAGAACTTTCTACTGTGGAACTTTCCCCCATACCACTATGGTTCCTGGCCAGACAGGAGCACTTGACCTTCCCTAACAAACCTGGTACAGAAGATCCCTGACTTCACCTTGGTTCAGTTTATGGTTATTTTGACTTTTTATAATAGTGCAGAAGTGATATGCATTTAGTTTGGATCTTTTTCCAGGCTGGAGATCTACAGTAGGGTCCTCTTTTGTAATGCTGGGCAGGGGCAGCGAGCACAGCCCCCAGGCAAATTACGTGATCACGAGGGTCAGCAACCAACACACTTGAACCGTCCTGTTCTGGCTTTCAGTGCAGTGTTCAGTAAGTTACATGAGATACCAGACACTTTATTGTGAAATAGGCTTTGTGTTAGAGGATTTTGCCCAACTGTGCAATACTGTAAGTGTTCTCAAGACATTTAAGTTTGGCGGGGCTAAGCTCTGATGTTCAGTCGCTTAGGTGTTTTCCATGCATTTTCAACTAAAGAGATTTCCAGCTGAACAATGGGTTTATTAGAAGCCGAGGCCGTCATAAGCCGAGGAACATCTGTCTATACTGTGCGCCTCTGTGTTTTCCTTCATTGCTTCCTGTCTTTGTCTTTCTGTTGTCTTTCTGTTGATCTGTCACTCCACATGAAGCTCCAGTCAAATACAACTTCTTTTTTTTTAGGTTATTTATTTATTTACTTATTAGAGAAAGCATAAGCAGAGGGGGAGGCAAAGAGTGAAGCAGGCTCCCCACTGAGCAGGGAGCCCAATGTGGGACTCAATCCCAGGACCCTGAGATCATGGCCTGAGCCACCCAAGCGCCCCCAGGCTATGGTTATTTCAAGAAAAAGTCCTATTTGTGAATTCTTCATCTAGTGAAGATGAATTAAAATCAGAAAGTCAACTCTGCCACCTTTAAAAACCCAGGAACAGAAAAAAATTCCACGAGCAGGTATAACCCTATCCACAATAAATCACTTTCAATCCAGTCCTGAAAACTAATACAGAGTAGGAAGAAAGCATTACAGAAAAATTTTGTTTTCATTAATCAAGCTGGAAAATAACGGGCCTTACATGAATGCCCTTTAGGAAGACAGTTCTTATAGTTTTATGTTGATAGAAACTCACATTACATTCGAAATGCATGTTAAAACCATGACTGTAGATTAACTACCACTTTCAGTCGTCAGAAGATGAAAAATGGTCAAGAGTCACCCAAACTGAATCCTGGTTCCTCCTGGAAAATGTGTTCCTAAATATTTCCCCCCTGAACTACTGTGCTCTTTCTGTATCTTACATAGCAGACACTGTGATGCACAAACACATCCAGAAGGCCTTTGAGGGCTGACAGCCTGTTGGAACAATGAGGAATTCACCTGGGTTTTTGCCTTTCTGCCGGGCCCAGAAAGTTCTGGGTAACCCAGGTGACGTGTCATGAGAATACATGTGTAGCTCACACCATATGTATTATCTCCTCAGGGTAGACACCAAAATCCATGTTCATATATGAAAATCCGAGATGCGTACAGAAATCAAGAGTGATTCTGTCATCTTGAAAGAAAAACACACTGATGCGCTGGCACATGCCTCGTTTCTCCTTGAGTGACTGCAGGAAGTAGCGATTGCAGTCAGAAATCTCAGAAAGAAAAATTAGAGTAAGGGCAACACCTGAAGTTTATTCCTGAAAATACTTGGAGAACTACTGTGACCAATAAACCAGGGCTTAGTTCATGAGACTATGTCAATGAGCTTATACCATCCCATGTCCTGGTCAAACCCTCATGTCTGGGAGATGGAGGGATGTCTTCATCTTCCAGAGCTACTATTAGGGAAAAAGGTGGAGACCATACTGACTGAGTCCCTACTTCAGCAGGAGAGCCAAAAACACCTTGCCCCTCCATAATCCCAAATGAAAATAAACATCTCGGGGCGCCTGGGTGGTTTAAGCTTCTGCCTTTGGCTGGGATCGAGCCCCACGTCGGGCTCTTTGCTCAGCGGGGAGCCCACTTCCCTCCTTCTCTCTCTGCCTCCCTCTCTGCCTACTTGTAATCTCTGTCTGTCAAATAAATAAAATAAATAAAATCTTTAAAAAAGAAAAGAAAAGAAACATCTCATTTTACTAGTGTTCAGCAGTGACTATGCAGGAGAAATTATTATTATTTTATTATTAGATGATATATTATTATTATTATTATTATTATTGTACTATACTGTTAACCTTTTGAATTCGGACACCTAAAATTTTTAATAAAATATGAAGGCCTTTTTTTTTAAAGATTTTATTTATTTGAAAGACAGAGATCACAAGTATGCAGAGAGGCAGGCAGAGAGGGGGAAGCAGGCTCCCCACTGAACAGAGAATCCGATGCAGGACTTGATCCCAGGACCCTGGGATCATGACCTGGGCTGAAGGCAATAGGCTTTAGCCCACTGAGCCACCCAGGCGCCCCATGAAGGCTTTTTTTGTTTTTTTTTTTAAAGATTTTACCTATTTATTTGACAGAGAGATCACAAGTAGGCAGAGAGGCAGGCAGAGAGAGAGAGAGAGGAGGAAGCAGGCTCCCCGCTGAGCAGAGAGCCCGACATGGGACTTGATCCCAGGACCCTGAGATCATGACCTGAGCCGAAGGTAGCGGCTTAACCCACTGAGCCACCCAGGCGCCCCATGAAGGCTTTTTTTAAAGAACAAAACTTCAGACTATATCTTTATCCTATCAGTTCCCACTACAACTGGCTTCTGTCTTGGCCAACATTTAGCCATTCAGATAAAGTCCGTATTTAGTGCTTCGTGTGTATGCATGTGTAAAATAAGCGGACAGTCATAAATCTTTAAGATTGTGTATAATAACCGTGAAATAAGGATTCTTGATACACAAGGTTTCGTCTGGGGAAAACAGCTGGAGAACAGTATGCAGTTTTCAAATGACGAAGGGGAAATACGCATTTGTTTATGAGAAAGGGAAGGAGAACAAGACCAAATATTAATAAAAGGGAAAAAAGCTTTTTCTGCCATCTTTCCGTGCCGCAGTAACAGTGTGAACAAATGTCCCACAGATGCCCTCAAGAACATTAACACTGCTGAAAGGGGGGGCGAAGGCCAGGCTCTTAGGAGGCTCTGCACCAAAGTCATCGTCCCGTTTCCTCACTGTGATGACGAAGCATGAGTACATTGGCAAATTTGAAATTATTGATGACCACAGAGCTGGGAAAACTGCTGTGAACCTCACGGGCAAGTTAAACAAGTGTGGCATGACCAGCCCTAGACTTGTATAACTGAAAGATCTAGAAAAGTGGCAGAAGATTTCCATCCCCTCAGTTTGGTTTCACTGCATGGAAAAATTCTTCTGGCATCATGCACCATGAAGAAGGAAGAATCCAGGCAGGAGGGAAAATCCTGGGATTCCTTTTTCCTAGAAATATAATATACATGGCACGTGAAATGCCTCAATGGGGAAAAAAAATAAGGAAAATAAATTACAGTCAACTAATGTTTGACAAGACTGCCAAACAATTCAATGGGGGTAAGAACAGTATTTTACTCCCAAGCAGCCACATGCAAATAATGAAACAGGAGTCCTGCCTCACACCATACAGAGAAAATAACCCCAAATGCATCAAAGACATAAGTGTAAGCATTAAAATGATAAAGTTCGGGATGCCTCGGTAGCTCAGTTGGTTGGACGGCTGCCTTCTGCTCAGGTCATGATCCCAGAGTTCCCGGATTGAGTCCTGCATCAGGCTCCAAGCTCCACAGAGCTTGCTTCTCCCTCTGACCTTCTCCTTGCTCATGCTCTCTCTCATTGTCTCTTTCTCAAATAAATAAAATCTTTTAAAAAATAAAAATAAAGTAAAATGATAAAGTTTTCAGAAGAAAACACAAAGGTAAATGTTAGTGGTCTTGAATCTAACAACGGCTCCTCAGCCAAACACCAAAGTACAAGCAACTTAAAAAAAATAATAAACAAATAAATGGGACTCAACCAAAATATTCCAGTTTTGTGCTTCCAAGGACCCCATTGACAAAGTCAAAAGACAAGCCACTAAATGGGAGAAAATATTTGCAGGTCATATATAAGGAACATGCATTCAGACTGTGTGAAGAATTCTTACAACTCAAATAAAAAGACAACCAAGTTAAGAAATGAGCAAAGAGGGGCGCCTGGGTGGCTCAGCGGGTTAAGCTGCTGCCTTCCGCTCAGGTCTTGAACTCAGAGTCCTGGGATCGAGCCCCGTGCTTTCTGCTCAGCAGGGAGCCTGCTTCTTCCTCTCTCTCTGCCTGCCTCTCTGCCTGCTTGTGATCTCTCTCAATAAATCTCTCTCAAATAAATAAATAAAATCTCTTAAAAAATGAGCAAAGAACTTGAATATACATTTCTCTAATATTCAAATGTATACATTAATATATAAATGTATATATAAATATATTTTACATGATCATATATTTATATAAACATATTTATGTAAATATATTTACATTCTTAAATATGTATTTAAATATAAATAAAATATGAAATATATAATATATATTTAAAGATACATATAAGGTATATATAAAATATATGGGACAATAAGCACGTGAAAATATGCTCAACATCACTAATCATTCGGGAAATGCAAATCAAAACCATGGTGAGATAACACCTCCCACCCACGTGGATGGCTACTATCAAAAACCCCAAAAGCAGGTGTTGGAAGGATGTGAAGAGCTGGAACCTGTAAATTGCTGGTGGGCTTGGAAAATGGCACAGCCACATTAGAAATGGTTTAGTAGCTCCTCAAAATGCAGAACACAGAGTTGCCATATGACACACCAATATCACTCCTGTGTATAGAGCCAAGAAAAAAACTATGCCCACACAAAAACTTGTGCATGAAGGTTTAGGGTTTATTCGTAATAGCGAAAAGGTGAGAACAACCCTGATGTTCATCAACTGATGAAGAGATAAATAAAATGTGATCCATCCAGCCTGTGGAATATTATTCAGCCTTGAAAAGGAATAGAATGTTGATATGTGCCACGACACAGAGGAGCCTTGAAAACATTCTGCTGATTGAGAGAAGTCAGTCACAGAAGACCACGTATTGCATAATTTGATTTATATGGAATTTCCAGAATAGCTAAATCTACAGAGACCGAAAGTAGATGAGCGGTTGCCTAAGACTGGTGGTGATGGCTAAAGTTTTCTTTTGAGGATGATGAAAATGTGTAGGTAGTTCAGTATAGTATAGTTAAATATAGTGAAAGCCATTAAATTGTCCACATTAGATGGTGAGTGGTATGGCCTGTGAATTATATCTCAATTAAGCTGTCATCGAAAAATGCAAAGAACTTCTCTATTTATCAAGTACAAAAAGAATGAACTTGATTAAAAACATCAAAAATGGGGAAAATAAAAACAAAATAAGATGGGAGGAATAAAATTATAACTGTTTATCATTAATTTAAATGTGTACAGACTGACTTTTTCTATTAAAGCGCCTATCAGGAGGTTACAGATCCACGCTGTTCAAGAAACATACTTAAAATGCAAAAGGGATTGAGAATGTATCAGGTGAGGAGATACCATGCAAAAGAGAAAGCCGGAATGGCAAAATTTATCGCAGACAAGTTGGGTCTAAAATTATAGGTACTAAGATGAAGAGGGACATTTTTAAAGGCAGTGTTTGGAAAGAAGATGTAAAAGGTATAAGCAGGTATACATCTAACAACATAATACCTGAAGACTCTAAAAATGCAATAACAAGGTAAAATTTTAGCTTTTCAAAAGGGAGTATCTACTAGAAGGAGGGAAAAACAAGGACACACAGAAAATAGACATCCTGGGGCGCCTGGGTGGCTCAGTGGGTTAAAGCCTCTGCCTTCGGCTCAGGTCATGATCCCAGGGTCCTAGGATCGAGCCCCACATCGGTCTCTCTGCTCCGCGGGGAGCCTGCTTTCTCCTCTCTCTCACTCTCTGCCTGCCTCTCTGCCTACTTGTGATCTCTGTCTGTCAAATAAATAAATAAAATCTTTAAAAAAAAAAAGAAAATAGACATCCTTATTTCCCTCGGAAAACATTTCTTTCTTACACCTAAGGAAAGCCATATTTGTAAAGATTAATTGCATACTAGGCAACAAAGGAAACCTTTACAAGCCTTCCAAATTAAAGATTTAAAGAACAGTTCTTTGATCACAATCCGGTAGAATCAGAATTAGATAACCTGGTAACAAAAAATTGAAACTACATACAAGTTAAGAAATACAGTCTTCAGTCAAAGAAGAAATCATAAGACGACTGAAGAAAATCTTGAAAGCAATGGAAAGGAGACAATTTCATACCAAAACTTACAGAAGACACCAGAAGTTATACTCTAAGGAGACTTTAGTGTCAAATGTCTTCAATTTCAAACATTTTTTTAAATAAAAGAAAGTACTCATTTAAACCCATCAGAAAAGGGCAGCTCAATCCAAAGAAAGGAAGTAGTTATAATAAAGATAAATTTTTAAACTAAAAAAAATTTCAGGGGCAAATAAACTCAAAGTTGTTTCTATGAAAGACTAATGAAATAATAATAATAAAAAAAACTTCACATGCCCTATTAAGGATAAGAGAGGGGGAAGATGGGGTGTGGGAAGAGGTGGGGAGAGGGAAGAGGAATGGGGAAAGGGGGGTTTCAGGGAGGAGGGGACAGAGAGAGGGAGAGAGTTGCAAAACAGATAAGGATTGGGAACAGAGATATAAAAGCAAATGCATAATATAAAAGAATCACTAAACTGCAAGGCACTTTATACTAATCAATTTGATAACCTAGAAGAAACGATGATTTCCTAGGAAAACAAAATCATCCAAATGATTCAAGAATGGAAAATTAAGAAGATGAGTTCCAAGATCAGACAGGTTTGCAGCTGGATAACTGTCATTCTACTGTTAAATGGCAACAGGCAATTAAACAATAATAAGTCAATTCACTTGATGAAGCTGAGCACAATTTTAATACCCAAACCTGAGAGGGAGGAACGGGGAAGCTATTAACAAATCTGGCTTAGGACAGATTAGTTAACAGAAACTGAACTAATGTTAGCAAATAACAGAAGTCAGGCATCTATCAAAGGACTATATCCTGAGACCAACTTGGATTCATTCCAGGAAAATAAAGGGAGCTCAAGACCAGAAAATCAATAAGATTTACCTCATCACTAAATTAACTGTGAAAAAACTCTTAAGACCATAGCAATAAATGCATTTGATAAAAAAATAAAGGCACCTGATAAAAGGTGAGCAGCCATTCTTTATAAAAATGAAGATAAAAACAGAAGGACGTTATGCAGGAGGGATTATTAACTGGGAAGCACTAGATCAAGAGGTAGATAAAATGAGCCCATATTTGTTAAACAGTGACAGAGCCCCATGCGTGCGTGGATAGAGGCGAATGAGCTCATAGATGAGCACCAGGCTGTCAACAGGTATTATAGGGACAAAGGCAGCGGTGAGGAGAGGAGAGTCTTAACAACAGGGAAGAAGGTAAAAGGAGGATTGCAGTTAAAAATTGTGCATGATACAAACACATGCAAATAAGACCGGATATTTTCCGGTATATAGTTTTTTAAAACCCTGCACGCACTACTGGAACTACCAACTCTTGCTTTAAGCTCCGCAGCCCTCGCGTGCTTTCCCAGTACCAGGATGCAGGGGTAGATCCTCCGTTGGTGACATCCTATGTCATTGTACTCCTAAAGGGACAGGTGAAATAGCGCAGGGGCTTGAGGTCGGAACTTAGGCATCGCTGTGCCCACCCCAGCTCCCTGCTCGCCCAGCCCCCACTCTGAAGCGGCGGGCACTTGGAGCTGTTAAGAAGCAGGGATCTGAGCAGTTCTCTGGTTTCCCCTGGAGCCATCTGCATCCATCATATTTCCCACAGCTCTCCCTGAGTGTTGGTGCTGGCTCCCCCTGAGTATTCCTTTAACTCCAGGCATACCCTTCTTATGACAGCACCTAGTACTCCCCGTCACAGTGCTCTGTCTGTCACATGCATCCATTGATCAACTTTGTGCTGGTTGAGGGCTGGAGCCCCCTCCTGTTAACTTCTCAAGTCCGTTTCTAATGCAGCAGCACCTGGCACTTAAGCACCCTGTCAGTACCTGCCAAATGAATGAAATGTACTCAAAACATAGTATGAAGTCTGCGTTCTGAAACTCCTTTTTGGAGCTGTTTGCTATCATTTTCCCAGGCAATTAAAAAAATTTCCAGCCTTGCTGCCAATAACCTGAAGGGGTAAAGGAATGCCGGCATGCCCCATGGGACATGTCACTCTGGATGGTCCTTAGGCAGCATGGACTTAGATAGCGCTCTTCCAAACCCAGCAGGATGGTGGAATGGGTACGTGGCTGAGTGCCTCCCGGGTCTGACCCTGTGTGACGCCACCCGGTGCCTGCAGCTGCCCTCTGGAAGGTGTTGCTTTTGCGGCAGAGCCGGAGGGCACCAAGCATGAGTCTGTCTCCAAAGTCCTGGGCACCACATCACAATGCCTTTCTGAGAAGCAGAATCAAGGACAGTTGCTGATCTTCATTCCTTCCCACAAAAGGTATCTCATACACCATCTTTGGAAGTTGGAGCCAGGGGGTGCCTGGGTGGCTCAGTCGGTTGTCTGCCTTCAGCTCAGGTCATGATCCCAGGGTCCTGGGATCGAGTCCCACACATTTGCCTCCCTGCTCAGTGGGGAGCGTGCTTCCCCTTCTCCCTCTGCCATTCCCCCCACTTGTGCTTTCTGGCTCTCTGTGTGTCAAATAAGTGAATAAAATTTTTTTAAAAAGTTTGGGCCATACTCTTTAGCCATTCTACTTTCCCTGGGGTAATTTGCCACCTCCCTGAATTTACCTGCATCTTTCCCAAAATCTACTTATCTTCCAGCCTTCTTGACCATAATGAGTCTATAAATTTTCAATAGACAGTGTGAACTTACACTTGCTAATATTTGCATAACATGCACCTCTTTCGATCTCAAAGAAAAGCTTTGCACCGCAATCGTCTCTAATCTCCAATTAGGTTCTGTTCCGGGATCCCACTGGAATTCTACGCGCCTGTCCCCTAAGATCCCATAAATTGTGGTCCAGTTTCCCAGCCAGCCAAGGAAAGCACATGGGAAATCTTGCTGAAGTATGAGTAAGAGCCAACGAAAGGGAACATATTTATCTGCCTCGAATGCTGGGACCTGAGGAAAGCAAGTTTCATTACAGACAAATCAGGAAGGAGGTGCAGATTGCTTTTTATGTCACTCTGGAGTGGAGGTCTGCCATTGATCATTAAGGCCATTTCCTGCAATGCACTCACCAAAGTGATACTCACTTCGGAGTGGACAAAACTTAGGAAATGGCCAAGGGGAGCTCTGCTTACACTTTACACTCTCAGCATTTATTTGTATTATTTTCTTTGTAGGGCAGTATAGAGACTTGAGACCACATTGAAAAAGCAAAGCTTGTCATCCTGTGGCCTTGGGTCAAGAATAGAGATAGTGCTGCTCATGTCAGTTTCAACCTCCAGTGGCCAAGTGTTTGATCTGATGCTCTTTCAAGTTTTCACCATAGCCTTTCTCAAGCTCAATGGCCAATAATCCCACAGGAGGAGATTTTAGGGCCCTCTCAAACTTCTGTTTTGCTATCTCTCCCCAGCCTGCTTCCTCTGCAAAAGTCACCACTTTGCCTGTGCATCTACCACCTCTTAGAGCCTTTGGAATCAGCCACGAATTGCAGTGCTGATTCCTTCCATGACCACATATTGTTTACAGGAAAACTCTTCTTCGTTATGCCTTGCCAGTCAGAGTGACGGTTTCATCCGCAATCTGGACCAGGTTCGGGAATGTTCTACACATAAATGTGAGCAAATGTCTTCTGTATTGAGAGACATGTACAATCTGTAAATGGAATCTATTGAAAAACCAATACATAGGGTACACTTATGTCCTGACCCAGCTGGAAGGAGGCAATTCATTTCTATCTTTCAGAAAATTGGTGTAACACATTGATTTTCATAACAAAGAAAGCAGTTTTGTGTCCTCTACCAAAAGACTGTCATAGTAAGCAATAAATTGCCTCTTTGGGGTGAACAAATTAATAAGATATTTTCTAAATTTCAAAATAACAAAGACAGAACGATGTCTGTAATGCTAAGTGCATCCCCTTAGTTGCAGGGCACTGTGTCATGGACCACCTGAGCAATGACACATGGCGGCCGGTAGTCTGATTTGTACATCAATTCACCTGGCAACCTGTTAAAAGAAAGTCTTGCACATGACAAGCTTTCAATAAGACACTGACAAGATGGCCAGGAAGCCCCCTTAGCTGGCTTTTTCAGGTGTCCAGACATCTAGTCAACCTACCTCACCAACTCATCACCATGCTTACTGGAGTAAACCCAATCTCTTCCTTCCCCCCTGGAGATGGGAGAAGAGCCACTCACACGTTTGTATGGAATTCTCATTCCCCCTCGCTCTGTCCCCACATGGCGCTGTCCGTGTAATAAATAAACAAATCTTTATGTCACCCGGAAGTTTCTGGGTCAAATTACACAACTCGGACAATTTTGGGTCACTACAGCCTTTTGTTTTTCTCTCCACCTTAAGCCTTCTGGGTGACCAACAACTATCTAAAACTCATGTTGCTGCCATATGCTGTTGTTCTGCTTCATCTTCCCAGTAAAGTTCAGTATTTTTCCCTAAAGTTTGGTTTATCAGTATCTCCAGCGTCTATCTCCAGCTAGGGTCCTGATCCCAGGTCCTGGGATCAAGTCCCACTCTGGACTTCCTGCTCTGCGGGAAACCTGCTTCTGCCTCTGCCTCCCATCTCTTATGAATAAATAAAAAAAATCTTTAAAAAAAATTTAAAAAACCATTTCTATCTTCCCACTTTTAAAGATTAATTCAAGGAATTATTGCTATAAATCCAGTGTCCTATCTCTTTCTTAAAAAGTCTTCTCCAGGGCACCTGGGTGTCTCAGTTGATTAAATGTCTGACTCAAAATTTTGGCTCAAGTCATGATCTCAGGGTCATGGGATTGAGCCCTTAGTGAGGCCTCTGTGCTCAATGGGGAGTCTGCTTCTCTCCTTTTCCCTTTGCCCCACCCCCCTACTCACATGTGCACACACGTGTTGTCTCTCTCTCTCTCAATAAATAAATAAACAAATCTTTAAAAAGTCTTCTCAAAGGGAGTTTGACAAATAGTCCAGTAAGGGGCTGGAAGAAAATATTATAAGTTTTATTCATATTTCATGTCATCCATTTAACTGCTTAGCTTTTGCATGCCTTTTATAATAATTTAGTAGAGTAGTAGAGTTTATAATTTATCAAAAATTTGCTTAAATTTGTGCTATGTCCGCAAATATTTTTTGTATGTATGTATGTATGTATTTATGTATTTATTTATTTTTGTGAAAGAGAGGTGCACAGTAATAAATGGAGATCACTGCTCCAGGGACCCAGATATTTCCCCAAGTCCTGTTTCCTTCCATTCCCTCTGGGCTTCATTAGACCCTCTTAACACCAATCTTGTCCCTAAAACACGCCCTCTGCAGTACCAAGTTCAAATGCTTAACTCGGGCCATCACTGCAGGCTGTAGCTGCATCACTGCAGCTGCTTAACCAACTGAGCCATCCAGGCGTCCCCCTATTTCATTTTCTGTGGTTTTTGATCCTTACCCCAAATTCTCACAGGCCTCCGCAGCTGGCACAGAGTCCACTCCCATAACTATAATCCCTGTACCATACTCTCACCTCCATCATACATCATACATACCTGATAAAACCCCACCCTGGTAAAAACCCAACCTTCTGTCCACCCTATGTCTGCCCCTGGCAGCTGAAGGTGGTTGGTGAGAAAAGCAACAATGCTGGAAGCTTTCACATTAAATTCTTTTTTTTTTTAAGATTTTATTTATTTATTTGACAGAGAGAGATCACAGTAGGAGAGAGGAAGGGAAGAGATCACAGAAAGTGGAAGGGAAGCAGGCGCCCTGCTGAGCAGAGAGCCCAATGTGGGACTGGATCCCAGGACCCTGAGATCATGACCTGAGCCGAAGGCAGCGGCTTAACCCACTGAGCCTACCAGGCGCCCCTTTTACATTAAATTCTCAGCCACAAATCCAAGTATGTTTCTCTGACCGACAGAATCTCCATTCTTCTCGTGAAATATTTTGACTATTTCACATCTTCTTTCCTCCAACCTTAAGCCAGGGCTTCTCAACACTGGCCACACTTTTGAATCACCTGGAAGACTTTAAAACACAGGAGTGCCCACCTCCAAATGACCTGATCTAATTGGTGTAGAACCAATTAGATTAATATCCAATTGGGGTCTGGATATAAGTGTGCTTTTAAAATTCTCCCAGTGATTCTAATGTACAGCCATTTTGTTCAGAGTGAGAATTGAACACCTTCCATCAGATACAGCTGATGACCGACCATTCTGATGACTTCTCTGAGAAAAGTAAATTGAGGGCACCTGGGTGGCTTCAGCTCAGATAATGGTCTCAGGGTCTCGGGCTCTCGCATCAGGCTCTCTGCTCAGCAGGAAACCTGCTTCTCCCTCTTCCTCTGCCTGCCTCTCTGCCTACTTGTGATCTCTCTCTCTCTTTTCTCTCTGTGTCAAATAAATAAATGAATAAAATATTTTAAAAAAAGAATGAAAAACAAACTGGGTGTGTGTCTAGTTGGCTAAGTGGTTAAGCGTATGAATCTTGGCTCAGGTCATGAGCTCAGGGTTATGGAGTCGAGCCCCACGTCAGGCTCCATGCTCAGTGGGGAATCTGATTGAGATTCTCTCCCTCTCCTTCTGTCTCTTCCCCCTGCATGTGTGTGCTCCTGCTCTCTCTCTCTCTCTCTCTCTCAAATAAATCTTGAAAAGAAAAATCGGTAAGGAAAGAAGACCCACAGAATCCCACTAAGTTTACCTGGGTGGAACCCTTACTCCAATCCCTTATGAGTGAGGACAAGCCCCTCCACTTGGGGTTTATTCTCATTTCCCTGATCTCTGAGTATGAATGTGCTCCAGGACCCAACCTCAGACTTCTTCTCTGTCTACACTGAGTCCTTGGTGACTGTCCCTCTTCTACCATCTATCTCCTAATGACTCCACATCTCCACCTCCAGTCCAGACCTGGATTTTGAGCTTTCTTCCACTGCCTGCTTTCCAGATCTACCTAGATGAGTTAAACCCAACATGTTCAAAACCAAGCTCTTATTCTTCTCGAGCTCTGCTGGTCTTGCAATAGCTCAAACAGGAAACTGTAGAGTCATTCTTGATTCATCTCTTTCTTTCACTGCCCACGTTTAATTCTTTGGTAGAAGCTGTGGATTCTATCTTCAAAATATATTCTAAATCTGACCAGTTCTCCACATTTCAGTTACTCCCACTGTGGTCCAAAACACCGTCTTCTATGAGTTATTGTAATAGTCTTCTATCTGGTCTTCTGGATTCCATCTTTGCTCTGTTCTAGTTTATTTTCCACTCAGCAGTTAAAGCAATCCGTTTAAGACAAAAGTCAGACCTTGTTATTTCTCTGCTCTAAGATCTCCAATGGCTCCCCACTTCACTCAATACAAAATTCAGTCTTACAAAATTTAACACTCAACTTCCTTCTCAATGCATCTCCTACCTCTTCACTCAGCTGTCTCTGCCTCCGCTCACCAGCCTCCTTAGTGTTTAACAGAGTACAGCAAGTGCGTGCCTTTCTTGGGGCGTTGCACTTGTTTCCTCTTCTTAAATGTACCCGTCTTGTTCTCTGAATCCACTCAAGGATCTGCCAATGTCTTATCAGAGTAATCTCCCCTAACTGCACACACAGCCAGCACCAGCACCATCACAATCAATATAGTTTCTGTCCCTCTCTACTTTTGACTTCTTATCAACAGCTGACATATTATATATTTATTTATTTACTGTCTGTTCTCTCTCTTCTATTTGAATGCATGTGCTATAAAAATGGTATTTGTGGGTTTTTTTCCTTATTTATTCTGTGTTCAGAAGAGGATTTGATACATAATACTCAGTACATAATTGTTGAACGAATGAATGAATGAATGAATGAATCAATGGAAATATCAGGTTATCTCAATCATAAGAGAGATTTCTCTCAAGCATTTTCTATAGTATTGCCCTATTTCATTCTCTGCATCTCTGGGTTGATTAGTAGATAAAATCATCATGTAAAATCAGTTTGAGCAAGGTTGGATCCTTAAGCTTCTATGTCACCTAGGACTCCAAATGTCACGGTGTACCATGCACATTTGCCTCCAGCCTTCTCCCCCATATTTTGGTCATGGTTCAGCAGCTGTGGCATCGTTCAGCTTTCTTTTCCCCTCCCCTGTCTCAGTTCCAGGAGGTCCTCCTTGGCTTTGGGCCCCCTCCCTGTGGGTGATGAAGGCAATGTAGGGAGAAGCAGCAGCTTCCCTGACTCACCCCTGCTTTCTCCATTCATACTGATCCAGTAACGCATAGCCTGTGCAGTACACGGCTGGCCAGGTCAGTCTCTGCCACCTTAGGACCTCATTTTTGTTCCCTGCGGCAGCTTGGCCATTTGCAAAATCAGAAATTGTAAAAGTACAAACAGGAGACAATATGCCATATTTTATGGATTTTAAGATGCCCCTCCCCTCCCATTTTCTTTCACATCTCCAATGTCAGGAATTGTCTTATAGTTGGGGCTGAGCAATTGGAAGTCCCTATAAAGTTACCACAGCTTGACCCTGGGCCATGTGGTTATTGCTCCTAGGGCACAACTGATCATCTACATCCCTTGGCATGCCAAGCCACAGGCCTTTTGAGGACCATTTAAAGAAAGAAAATAAACTGGTTATTATATGAAAATCTCAGATAAGGAAAAAAAAAGAAAAAAGAAAAAGAGAAACCCTACCAGCATCAAACCAAGCAGAATGGATGACCTCAGAATACTTTTATAAGAAGTGTAGCATGCAAAACAATCTTGAGAAAGGAGAACAAAGCTGGAGGTATCAGTTTCTTGGATTTCAAGATATACTACAAAGTTATAGTAATCAAAACAGTAGGGTACTGGGATAAAATATACGCATAAATCAATGGAAACAGGATAGAGAGCCCAGAAATAAATCCACAATTATATGGTCAATTAATCTTTGACAAAGGAGGCAAGTATATGTAACAGAAGAAAGTCTCCTCAAAAACAGTGTTGGGAAAACTGGAGAGCCATTTGCAAAAGAATGAAACTAGACCACATTCTTTTACCATACACGTAAAGAAACTCAAAATGGATCAAAGATCTAAATGTGAAGTGTGAGGTGTGCCTGTCTTGCTCAGCCTTTACAGCATGTGACTCTTATTCTTGAGGCTGTGAGTTTAGGTCCCACATTCAGTGTAAAGCTTACTTAAAAAAAAAATTAAATGAATAAATGAGAGCCCTGAAACCATAAAACTCCTAAAAGACAATAAGCAGTAATCACTTGGAGATTGGTTTTAGCAACATTATTTGTGGGTATGTCTGCTTAGGCAAGGGAAACAAGAACAAAAATAAATTATTAAGACTACAACAAAATAAAAAGCTTTTGCACAGTAAGGGAAACCCGCAACAAAACCAAAAGGGAACCTACAGAATGGGAGAATACAGTGGTGAATGATAAATAAAATAAAGAATTAATAACCAAAATATGTAAAGAACACACACACACACACACACACACACCAAACCCCAAAAAAACCCAAACCCCAACATATAATCCAATTGAAAAATGGGCAGAGGACTTAATAGACATTTTTCTAAAAAATACATACAGACACCCAATAGACATGTGAAAAGATGCTCAATATCACTCATCATCAGGAAAATAAAATCAAAACCACAGGGAGATGTATCACCTTATACTTGTCAGAATTGCTAGTATTAAAAAGACAAGAAAGAACAAGTGTTGGCCAGGATGTGGAGAAAAAGGAACCTCTGTACATTTTTAGTGGGAATGTAAATTGGTGCAACAACTGTGGAAAACAGTATGGAGGTTCCTCAAAAAATTAAAAATAGATTTACCATATGCTTTAGTAATTCTAGTACTTGATATTTACCCAAAGGAAATAAAAACACTTGATTCCAAAAGATATATGCCCTCCTAGGTTTTCTGCAGCACTATTTATAATAGCCAGTATATGGAAGCAGTTCAGGTGTTTATCAGTAGATGAATGGGTAAAGATATGGTGTATATAGATATATAATGGAATATTATCCAGCTATAAAAAAGAATGAGATCTTGCTATTTGTGACAATATGGCTGGATCTAGAAGGTATTAGGTTAAGAGAAATAAGTCAGACCGAGAAAGGCAAATACCATATGATTTCACTTCCTTTTTTTTTTCTTTTTAAGATTTTATTTATTTATTTGAAAGAGAGAGAGATCACAAGTAGGCAGAGAGACAGGCAGAGAGGCAGGTGAAGCAGGGTCCCCACCGAGCAGAGAGCCCGACTCGGGCCTCGATTCCAGTAACATGGTATCATGACCTGAGCCAAAGGCAGAGGCTTTAACCCACTAAGCCACCCAGGGGCCCCTGTAATTTCACGTCTATATGGAATATAAAAAAAGAAACAAGTGAACAGACAAAACAAAACAAAACAAAACAAAAATAGACTCTTAAATACAAAGAACAAACTGGTGGTTATGGGAGGGAAGGTGGATGGGGGATGGGTGAAATAGGTGAAGGGGATTAAGAGGTACAAATTTCCTGTTATAAAATAAATAAAATAATTTCCTGTTCTCATCTGGAGATGAAAAGTACAGCATTGGGAATACATCCAATGATATTATAATAAGTTTATATGGTGACGTGATGATATACTTGTGGTGATCACTGAGTAATATATAGAATTGTCAAATTACTATGTTGTACACCTGAAACTAATTTAACATTGAATGTCAGGTATATGTCTAATAATAATTTTTTAAGTGCAGCATGACAAAAGCTCTGGGTGGCTCAGAGGAACATATTGTGAGAAAAATCTGGGCACTGAAATCTCTCAGTTAGAAAGTAAATAAAAGTAATGAGATTCTTAATGTGAGGTTTGGAAAAACGTTAACCAAAAATTTTAACTTTTATTTTATGTATGCATTAAGGCCATATGTAATAAAAATCTGTCTAAATACTTACCAAAGAGCTTTTTGAATACATTTAAATTAAAATATTAATGAAAAGAAAACATTGTATCATAGTTTGAATGGTAGCATTTTTTGTTTCTTTTTAAACTATACCAGGAAAGGAGGCCAAGACTCAATGAAATATGGCTATTATCCCCAGTTTCACAAGAGCATGAACCTCTCTGGCTTAACAAAGCCTAAGGAATCTACTACAGAAATGGGTTGTTCTTACTACCCTGGAGCCTTTTGTGCAGACTATGAACCAAAAGCTCAATATTAATCTTAAAATTAATTATATTACAAAGTTGTATTATTTGGAAGACTCAAAGTTAAAAGATCTCAGTATAATGCTGGTTCTATAATTATCCTCCCAGAAAACATTACTTGTAAAACTTAATGATGTAGAACCATAATCATAGCATCGAGTAGGAGGTTGCCAAGCAGATGGGAAAGTTTTTTGGTTTTTGTTTTCCAGTTGTTTTCTTCCCTTTCCTCCCCTCCTTTCACAAGGAGAATCAGCCACCTGTTTTTTTTTTAAGATTTTATTTATTTATTTGACAGAGAGAAATCACAAGTAGATGGAGATGCAGGCAGAGAGAGAGAGAGGAAAGCAGGCTCTCTGCTGAGCAGAGAGCCCGATGCGGGACTCGATCCCAGGACTCTGAGATCATGACCTGAGCAGAGGGCAGCGGCTTAACCCACTGAGCCACCCAGGCGCCCCCAGCCACCTGTTTTTAAAGGCTGAAGTATTTTTACTGTTCTTGGTCGGAAACATTTGTTTAAACAAAGTAGCACTTGGTTGCTAAACCCTTGATTCTAAATGGACATAGCCATCTCATTTTTGTTGGGCCAGGGTTTGGATAACAATTTGATTTCCCAGTCTGTTTCTTTTGTGACCATATAATCCTCTCCCAGTGTTGCATGCTCTGTGAGCTACAAGCACTTGAGAGCTCATAAGCACAAAGACTCTAAGGTTTCTTTGGGATTAGCACCATACAAATGCAGATTTGGCACAATGGAAGACTGATTCCATCCTTGTAACTGTTACTACTCTACTTCCTGCTTCCTCTGGGTAGCAAAGCAAGCCACTGTTTTTAAAATGCACACTTTAGCTGCTGACTTTTCATTGGCTGCCTGGAGAAGAGAAGGAGTTCTTGCCTATGTATTTTAGTGTTTTGATCCCTTTCAATTATTTTTTAAAATATATGTCATTAAATTTTACAGGAGTATTACAGAATTCCTAATTGCAGAATTTGAACTTGAGCTACACAATCTTACTTTTCGTCTTTAATCTATGTGTCAGTGACCTTTTTAAGTCTGATTACCTGTATGAACTCTCTTCAGAATCTTTCCCTGGTTAACACAGTATAGAGAAGTGCTGGAAACCAGTTCTTTTCTGTGACACAATTCTTCCAACGGAGTTGAAATGCTTTGCAAACAATTTCACGTATATCAGCCAATTCATATACAAAGCAATGTCATGTGAATCCTTTCCTTTTTATATATCATCTTTCAGTGATGATCAGGAATTCATGCTGGTACAGAGACTCTGGTTTGGGAGGAGGAAACAGGGGCTTGCGAGGGGAGGGCGAGAGCAGAAGCTGCTCACCTGCTGTTAGAACGACCTTAGCTGGTGGTACCAACATCTTCACCCTTTATGCATCTGCATCCTTTATGCATGAAATAGCAATATGCCTTTCCCTTTCGTGTCATCCTTATTTAGTTAATACCCAGTAGGATTTGCAAGCCCTTCACATCTCTGTGGATTTATTTTATTTCAGAGTGCAAGTGACTTTATGGCCCAATTACCATCATTGTGACTTATTGCATTAGTGTGGGAGGGAGAGAGGAGCAAGAAACGCCTGATCACGTGTATCGTCATCAATGGAATGAGTGCCATGCACTCCTGGCCAAGGCAGAGGGATGGATGAAACCTTTCTGATCTATTGTTTATCAGAACACTGAAGCCTGGGTGATTGTGCCGTACTTTAACAGACAAGTGTGTCAAATGTATGTATGGGTGAAGATGTTGCAGTGGTGGTGTTAGAGTAATTAATATTTGGAAGGTAATGAATATTTTTATTTTAAAGATGTCAAAGGTCAAAGACGGAAGGAATGACTAAGATCAGATGTTGACCCCCTCAAATTACAGGGTATTGAAGCGAGACTGAGTCACCACCTGACCCCAGGAATGAACCAGCGAGGAGGGCTCCTTATTAGAGCAAGGCTCCCGGAAGCCAGATAGCCCTTGTGCTTGCAAGAGCTCAAGGTACAGCCGGCTGTGGAGCATCGAAGCAGCAGCAGCCACAGCAGCCACGGGAATCGTGACCCTCAGGCCCGGCGCCTACCTGGAATTTCCGCAGCGCCTGGTTCAGAACCACCGGGGCGGACAGCTCCCCGCCGCCGCCGGCGCCGACTGCGGAAGGGGACCGAGAGCGCGGGCTTCACGCTCCGTGAGCCGGCTGGGGCGGCGGGAAGACCGGCAGCGTCCCCCCCAACCTCCGACACCCACTGGGTTCCTCCCTTCCCCCTGCGGGGCCGCGCGGGGCCTGCGGGTGGCCGACCCGGGCCACACGTCCCGCAGGCGAGGAAGCCACCGGCCGCCCTCCCCCCTGCCGCCACCGCCACCGCAGCTGCTCTCCTCGCCCCGCTCGGCCGAGGGGTGTGGGGCGTGCCACGTGCGGGCCCCGCCCCGGCCTGCTCCCCATTGGCCGGCGGGCGGGCCGCAGGTGCGAGGAGGCGGGTCCGTCTCTGGCGGCTCGCGCCCGGGATGGTCGGCCAGGGAGCGCGGGGTGCGGCAGGAGGGCGCGGGGGGACGCAGCGGGCGCCGAGGAGACGCAGCGGCGGCGGTAGCGGCGGCACCTGGGCCCGGCCGCAGCCCCTGCCTCCCGCCCTCGCGCCCTGCGTCCCTCCGTGGCCTGCAGCCTGCGGCGCCCGAGCTCCGAGGGCGCTTCCTCGGGCGCTGGGCCCGAGGCGGCGAAGATGGCGGTCCGGCCGGGCGTGGGGCGGCAGGCGCTGTGCTGTGGGCTGCGCTGGTGGGGGGCGGCGGGCCGCGGCGCGGGCCTGGTGCCCGGCGCGTGCGGCTGGTAGGCGCTCTGGGGGGCGGGCGCGCGGGCGGCGGCCGGGGCCATGACCCAGGTCGGCGGGAGCGCGCGGAGGAGGGCGCCGGCGCTGCTTGAGGCGGCCCTCGCGGGCCAAGAGAGCCTGCACATCTGGGACGAAGTGTTCGGCGAGTCCGGCCCGGACAGCCGCGGGAACGCCTTCTACAGCACGTCCGCCGCCTCGCGCTCCTCCTCGGACGCCGAACACGAGCGCCCCGGCCCCCCCGCTGCCTCCCGACGCCCCCGAAGGGCCGGAGTCCGACGAGGACGAGGCCAGCGCGGGTTGGAGTGCCACGCTGCGGGACCGCCCGCCCCCGCGCTTCGTGGACACTGGCGGTAAGGCGAGGCCCGCGGGGGAGGGGGCGGCCTGGGGAGGCGTGAGCGCGGGGCTGGGAGAACTCCAGACGCTCCGCGGGCCAGCTGCTTGAGGGTGGCTTTTCGGTCAGCACCCAGATGGGACCCTGGCAGCGGGGATTTGAAGTGGGAGAATCAATCTGGTTGTGTGGTGGTGGTTGGTGGGGGCCGCTCCGACTTCCCCGCGGATGTAGAGGATGAGGCGGAGGCCCAGGTGGCACCCTGCCGCTGGCAAGGACCCAAGGGGGGGCCTTCCCTCCCTTGCTGGGAGTGTCCAACCCAGTCACACCTGTGGGGTTGCTCGTTAGGGGTGCATTTGAGTTAGGTTCCTAAAGCCCGATGCAGCTTGTGTGTGTATGTGTGTGTGTGTGTCTGTGTGTCTGTGTCTGTGTGTGTTTGTTGCGGGTGGGGGGTACGTAAATCGTTTTGTGTGGATGGCCTCAGAGCAGCGTTACCCAGGTGCCAGGGGTGGGGCAGCCACCCTTTGGAAGGAGGCCTAGTGCGAGCCGGGACGTCTTCACTGGCTCGTGTTTTCTCCAGTGAATCTGACCAACTTTGTCCATCCCTTTCAGGATCACTTGCTGAGAGCAGAGAAGAGTGAGAGGACCAGTTATCAGCGTTAAGCTGTCTTCTCTCGCTCCAGAAGGCACTTGTGTGTTCTGCTTACCAACACGGTCATGGTCAAGCCCCTGATATCTGGAGGTCGCAGGCCTGCTGGTGGTTGTGGCTGCTTGAAATCCTCCTTTACTGCCTACTTTTTGGGAAGGTAATTCTGACACGTCTCTGCTTAGCCTGCAGAAGCTCTGCGGCCTCTGCCCTCTGGGAGAGGTGGAGACCAGCCAGCAGTCCCACCTGTCCCCTGATGCTTTCTGTTCCTTGCTCGACAGCCTACTGTGGCAGGCCCTTGATTCTGCACACCATTTTCTTGTGTTGAAGAGTGTGCAACCAGTGTTGTGGAGGACCAGGGAGTGGCCATACTGGACCCAATGCCGCTCTCCCTGTGGCTCTCCATTATTGTTGTTCAACCATAAGAGGTCAGGCCAAAGGGAACCCTGGCTGGTGCCTGGGCTAGGATCTGGACCTTGTGCCACAGCCTGCTGGTAGGCTGATTGGGTTGGCTGGACTCTCTCAGCAGGGAGTGGTCTGCAGACCTCCCACAGCCAGGCTGCAGTGTGGACACCCTGAGCTACAGCTGGGCTCTAGGGTCCGAGTCAACTGTGCTGTGTTTTGGAATGGGTGAATTTAACATATTCTCATTTAGGCTTCCGTTCAGAGTTTGGGAATTTTGAAAGTCACATCACCCTGCATAATCCTTTTAAAGCCCATACATTTCCCAGAATGTCATAAGGGTTTCCAGCCCCAGATGGCTGTTTTCCATTCAATTAGCTCTTTAAGAATTGTACATACCCAGAGCTCTGGTTTGGCAGACTTGATGCTGTGAGTGCTGTGATCCAGTTTTCGATCTTGGAACATGAGAGACATGTCCTCTTGTTTCCCTCCCTCTCTGAGGAAAATAGGGGAATCGTGTTAGCTTAAGCCTGGTTATGACTAAGAGCCCATGAGTGTTGGTCTGAGAAGGATGAGCGCACCTAAATACATTTTCAAGCAATATTATGTTTCTCAGTAACCTCTACTTGGGAGAAATTCTGCATCAGAGCAATTTAGTCTAGCCACTGTGGCACTTAAATGGTCATGAAGTTCAGGATCATTTGTCATTTAGCATCAGGTTCAAATTCTGCTTCCTTTGGATGTGCACTGAGCTCACATCTGGACCTGAGAATCACAGGCAGGCAGGTGCTTTAACCAAAGACATTTAGTGGTTATTGGATGGTATTTATACCCAATTTTGTTTTCTGGTTTTTTGTGGAAACTTGCTTTTAAAATCCAGCCCTAATGAAGAATTTCCTTTTCTTCTTGAAACAGTCTTTCCCTGTGGGAAATTCGGGGTGGTGGCGGAAGGGTGAGGTGGATGGTTTATTAAGCATGAGTTCAGATGGCCTGGAACAATGGGATATGATTTATGGGGCCTGGAAATAGATGCCGGGCAGAGAAAACCCTTGTGCCCCACGGTGGGGGGAGAAGAGATGGACGGGTTTGGTAAGAGTGAGAGCTGCACCCTGGCCAGTCTGAGAGCAGAGAGGCTCAGGCTCTGAGGTTTATTAAAGTGTCAAATATAACCCCACTTTAGGAAGGCAGCTTGGGCCTGTCTTCCATCTTTGTTCCATGGTTCACTGACAGACGTCAGCGGGCCGGTGGGGTAGGAAAGGGTGGCAAACAGGATGGTGGCATTTGGATCTGTGATCAACCCTCGAATAGGAAAATCCGTAGCAGAAATGGATGTTGCTGCTAGAAGCAGATGAGGAAAGCAAAGGACTTAGGGAACAGGTTTCATGCCTGCCTTCTGCTGCAAAAGCGTGTGTGTGTGTGTGTGTGTGTGTAGATAAGTGAATGTGTATGTGTGCATAGGTGTCTTACACATAAATATGTATTGCTTGTGCTGGATTGGGCTGGTTGGGGATTTTGGTTTTGGTTTTAAATTAGAGATCACAGGTGCTGTCTAGGAGTCCCGCTGATGCCCTAGAGTCCCTGCGCCGGAGAGAGGCATCGGCACTGGGCACCCCTGAGCTTGGATCTGCATCTGGAGTGCAGTAGGGAGGCACCTGGTGCCCAGCAGAGGGGAGGAGGGCAGGGAGGCAGAGGTGTTTCTGTGGTTCAGGTTGAGACTAGTCCACGAACAGCTCTTCTAGTCTTCCAGTCTTCCCAGATTCTTCCTTCTGTTCTGTCCACACATTTAGCTTCCTGGATCAGGCGCTCCAGAAGTGCAGCCAGCAGATAGGAGTGGAGGTACCCTCTCCCTCTCCCCCTTCCCTCTCCTCCCTGGCTTCTGGTTGTGCCTGGAGATATGGGCCCCCTTGAGGTGATTTAAATACAAAGACCATGCTTGCCCTGCTGCCTCTTAAACCCTGTCTGAAGGGAGGGTCAGCTTGGAAGCTGGAGATGCGTGCTGGGACCCCAGGGTCCAGAACCTTCTCCTGATCAGACTTACAGCTCTCCCTCTAAAATAACCCCTTCAAGCTGTCAGCCTCACCTGCCCACTGTGTAAATAACTGACACAGCAGCACAGCAGGCGGGCTCACTCCTTGGAAGCAGCACGAAATTCAGGACGCGCTGCTTTCCGGGCTTCTGCCCTTCTCATTTCCCATTCTGAGCAGTCTTGTGACTCGTTTCCTCTGAGGAGGCAAAGGAACAGGCAGATTCCCAGATGCTCAGGGGCCCATCTGTGTTTGGCTTTGTCGGTGGTTCCTTTGCCGTGGCTGGCTGCATTCTGAGCTGTTTGCTTTTTCTCTTAGAGGCTGGACATCCTAAGATTTTTTTTTTTTTCTGTGTACCGTGTCAGCAACCCTCGGTAATCATTCAGCAGGGAGGTGTGACCTTGAGAAGCTGAAGACGACCGTAGGCCTTAGGAAATTAACACGGTTAAATGTTTTATCTTAGGGTTTGTTGTTGATTTACTCAGCTTAAAGTCTTTTTTGACTGAGAAGTAAGAGGAGAAACATCTTAAAGCTAGAGTTAAATGTATATGCTTGTAATGGGTTTGTGAGCTGAGGTACCTGATCCCTCATCATTGGTGTCCACGGTGAGCCACTGCTCCCAGCTTTAGCTCTGTATGGCATTCGGTGGCTCCGGGAGGAGCTGGGCATCTGGGCAAGCGACAGGGTACGCCTTATGCAGTGCTCCTACCACACAGAATTCAGAGAAGGGAGCTTCCTGGAGGGAGGTGGTGTTCAGGCTGTGGGCATGACGGTGACCACAACCAGCGGGCCCCGGTCATAGTGTTCCGTTTCATAATCACGCCAAACCTTTGCGAGTACTCCGAGAGAGCTGCGATCACCTCCACTTCACAGAGAAACATGGTTTCGTCTGAGGCGATGAGATTACCTGGGGAAGTGGTAGCCTTCTCTGGAGGGAGACTTGATTAATCAGGGAAGGTCGTGCCTTTTTAGTTTTTTTTTTTCTTTACAGCATCTGAAAACTTTTGCTGTCAGAAATACTTTTGTATTTTTTACAGGGAATTGCTTTACAGGGTCTTTTTCTCAGGGCGTACGCAGTTCAGTGAGATCTAATGCATGTATGGATTTGGATTTGTGTAACCAATCTGCACAGTCGGATAAGAGACAGGAAATCTGCAATGTTATCTCTTTATTTAATCTGTCTCAGCCACTGTGATGAGCGTCGATAGAGCGCTTCTGCAGGCAGCAGGGCTCTGAATCCATGGGGAATCTGGGAGTTGTGTGGGGTCTGGTACTCAGTTTTATTTTATTTATTTAAAGATTTTATTTATTTTATTTGACAGATAGAGATCACAAGTAGGCAGAGAGGCAGGCAGAGAGAGGGACGAGGAAGCAGACTCCCTGCTGAGCAGAGAACCCGATGCGGGGCTCGATCCCAGGACCCTGAGATCATGACCTGAGCCGAAGGCAGAGGCTTTAACCCACTGAACCACCCAGGCGCCCCTGGTACTCAGTTTTAGAGTTGAAAACTCACCTTTATTTTTAAGAAGTGTGATTGTGTATTTTTTCTTATTAATAAGTAATATATGTACATTTTAGGGAAAAATGATAAAATTTTAAGAAATCCCATAACTCCTCATGACCTTAGCTAATCATAGTTAATCATATTGAGTATATTCTTCATATATCTTAGGTGTCAGCTTGTTGGGTGCCCTGCTCTTTAATTGTAATTAATATATTGTAGTCGTTTTCCATTTACATTTTTAAATGTCGATTTAATGAGTCCGCGGTATCACACAGTTTCCTCTGGGTCCATGTTGTTGCTGCCTCCCTCTTGTATTTGTTCTGCTGTGATAAGTATTCTTGAAACCTAAGTCTGTGTGCACATCTGTAGCACAATCCTTAGCAGAAAATGACCGAAGCAGAATTGAATCAAGGACCCACTGTAAGGTTTTTGGTGTCTGTGGTGAAATAGGTCTCCATAAACATATCTACAATGCTCCTGCCAGCTGTGCACCGAAATCCTTAGAAAGTCATGCTCGGAGGACCTGCTCCAGTGTGTGATTCCTGCCCGCCGGGGCTCTTAGAGGACCGTTGCCTTTGGTAAAGCTTGCTGAGGTGTAATACACACATACAGCACATGAGTCCTAGCATGCAGCACGCTGTGTGTAACTACTACCCAGATGAGGATCAGGAACATTCTGAGCACACCAGAGGTTCGCTCCTGCTCCTTCCCAGTCAGTCACTCCGTGCCCCCTGCTTCTCTTCCATCACCAGCGATCAAGTTTGCCTGTTACCTTGCTCTGGTGGTTCGGTTCCTCAGGACATCTGTGGATTCCTTCTTGTTGTCACGTATGTGGCATCTTAAATTTCGTTATCGTCTGTTGTCTTCCATCACGTAGGTACTGTAGTCGGTTATCCGTTCTCCTGTTAATGGTCTTTTACATGGCATCCAGTTTGGGGCTTCCGAGGATAAGCTGCTTTAGACATTCTTGTGGTTTTGATGGACAGATACATTTCCCTTGATCATGTAAACCTAGGAAAAGGTTTTCCAGTTCCTAGATTAGATGCGGGTCTCCCCTGTCGACCTCGTGTACTGGGTGATGTTTTGCTGAGGCCTGTCTTGTGCATGGCCAGATGTTGGCCACCTCCAATTTGGCCTCTCCCCACCAAATGCCCAGTGGCGCCCTTTCCTCCAATTACATCAACCAAACGTTTCTCCAGGCATTGCCATATGTCCCCTGGGGAGCCAAATCACCTGCAGCTGAGAACAACTGCTTAATTTTTTTAAAATTTATTTTAAATTTATTTTTTGAAAAGATTTTATGTATTTATTTGAGAGGGAGGGGAGAAGCAGAGGGAGAGGGAGAAGCCAACTCCCTGTTGAGTAGGGATCCCGGTGCAGGCCTGGATCCCAGGACCTTAGGATCATGACCTGAGCCGAAGGCAGATGCTTCACAGACTGAATCCCCTGGTGCTCTGAGAACCCCTGCTTCAGTACATGCTGCCACACTGTGTTCCAGTTCATCCAGCTGCCAGCGATGTGCGGGACATGCCATGTGTTAATTCAGCAACATACTGAACCCTGCTGGGATATAATGATGAGTGAGACCTGTCTCCTGGGGTCCAGCAGGAGAGACAAAGTAAAGACAAGGAGAAAGAGCCTCTGGGAAGCAGTGGGATCAACGTTAACAGGGATTTATATGGAATTCTGGGGAGGGTCACCTGGTCCAGCGGGGTTGGGGAGGAGGTGGCCCCTCGGATGGAGGTGGCCCCCTGAGCTGCTTCTGGAAGCAGATATAATGATTACTCAGGTGAAGAGGAAGGAACAGGGCATCTCCAACTCGGGCAAAGGCCAGGAGGAGAGAGAAGGTATGCCACTCTGCCCAGGGGCGAACCCACCCTTTTCCTACCCTGAGCATCCCGACCCGAGGCCTTATATACGAAAATGTCCTGAAACGCGACATGATGTCCTTGTTACCACAGCACAAGTAACTGTAGCTGGGATCCAAGGTCCCATGTTCAGGTGCAGATACAGATGTTTCCGGCGTTTCCTGGCGCCCACAGGGAGGGGAATGTGGTCGGCTCGGTGAGATCTATGAACTTAGGATGGAATCTCTGGAGAAGCCCTGAGCTCTGCCCTCGAAAGAAGGAAGAGGGAAAGGGAAAAACTCAACTTCTGTTGGCGGAAAGAGGCACGGTGTTGTCTCGGGGTGGGAGGGATGTCGTACTAAAAGGATAACAGGCTCTGAAAACACCCTGTAATGTGACGATGATGTTCTGCCCCGACTGGCACGTGGTGCAGAGAGCCCCTCTCCCCTTTTTGAGTTTCAGAAAAAACTTATTACAAAAGTAGGAACCCCGGGCAATAGTTAGCTGTGTGTTTAATAAGCCACTTTACTAAAAAGTTTAGAACTGCAAATCTTGACACTCTCACTGCGACAGACTCACTCCTTGGCCAGGATATTGGAAACTTCATCTGCTTCCATTTCCAGCTTCTAGGCTCGTGGACACCCCCACCCCATCCCCATTTCTTCTGTGGAAGAGGAGCGATCTTTTACAAATATAGGCTAATCTGATGATTCCCCGCTTAAACCTTCATGTAGCTTCTGGCTGAAACCAAAGGGAATTCCAAAGTCCTTCGCAAGGCCTCCAATGCCGACAGCTGCTCTGCAGCCTTCCTTTCCAGTGTCCCCTTAGTCCCCTGTCCTGCTGTCTGCACATAATCTATTCATTTCCGCCTTCATGCCTATGGGGCCCATACCTGGAATGTTCTTCATGGCAGGCTCTGCTTGTTAGTTTGATCTTGATTCAGATGTCACTGCCTTACCCCATCCCTCTTTGCTGCCACATTTGCTAATATGTTTCCTTTGTGGGATGAGATGCTGGATGTCTTGGTCACAGTTAGGACACGGTGAGTCCTCTATGTTTGTTGAATAAAGGAACTAACAGAAGACCAGATGAACACACAGCTAGATTGTTAAAAATGAGGATGGAATCAGCACCAATGGAGAAATGTCTAAACGTTTTCTACATCCCAAATAGTGGAAGAGAGGTTGGACCACTCTTGAGGGAACGGATTCCCTACTAGGAAGGCAGCGAAGCAAGTCTGGGATGTGTTTTACAGGTTTTCTGTCCTGCATAGAAAACTGAACTTGGCCTCGGAGGAACTCTACAATCTTGGACTTCTGCGGCCTGCCCACTTCCTAAGAGCTAGAGACCCCCAGACAGGAGCCTATTGGAAATCTGAAGGGAAGCCAGCCTCTTGTACCCTTTTATCTGTTTAACAAGTGCTTGTGTGTCCTTTACTATGTGCATATAGTGTTCTAAGAACTTCGTTTTTTTAAAGATTTTATTTATATATTTGAGAGAGAGAGAGAGGGCAGGAAGTGAAGAGGGAGGGAGAGGGACATGCAGACTCCTCGCTGAGCAAGGAGCCTGACACGGCCCTCTCCCAGGACCATGAGATCATGACCTAAGCTGAAGTCAGATGCTTACCCACTGAGCCACCCCGGTGCCTCTAAACACTTTGTAACGTGTGTGCTCCTCAAAACAATCTTGCGATGTATTGTTATCCTCATTTTTAGTATAAGGAAACTGAGTCACCGATTGGTCAAGTGATCTCAGGTGAAAGAGTTCCTTTGATTAGGGCTCGAGGAAACCCCATCCTTACGGCGTGAATGTGGAACACAGTATATCTGTTCAGATCTGCTACTTAATGTTATTTCCCTTGTGAGAGGCCCTTGAAGGCCAGTGTCATTCTCCAGATCTGTCTGACCTGCTGCCTCTCTTCCTGGTGGCGGCACCTCGTTACTCAGCACCCTTTGTCGTGAGACGGGGCCGCTGCCTGGATTCAGCGCGGTGGAAAATGAGCCCAAGGGTGGGCTCCACTCTCAGGCCTGGCCGCGGGGAGGCCCCTGGCAGCCAGACGTCAGGGATGTTGGGGGCCGGCAGGCAAAACGACCTCGTATTGAAATCACCATTTGGAGAAAAGCTGCTCCTGCATCAGCCACAGCTCTCAGGGATTAAAGGCTTGTCGGCCAGAAATGAACTTCTTCCCCCGTTGGTTCTTGGTACGTTTGGTGGGGGGTGTTAGAGGAGCCGGGTTTGCAGACACAGACACTGAAGAAAAGCAGATTCCTCCGGGGAAGTGGATTCAGAGCAGTTGGGCCCACGCGGCATTGCTGCGTGGGGACTCCTGAGGGGCTACGAGGGAAGACAACTCAGAGGATAAAAATCGAGTCCCTGTCTCCTTGCTACGACATTCCCACGGTGATTTTGGGAGCGGCCACGGAAGGGTGCCGGGAAGCCACGTGCATCCTGCGCTCTGGAGATGGGTGCTGAACCGCACGTCACTGGTTTGAGGCTGTAGACGGTTTGGAAGGGGCTAGGGGGTCAGTTTATGGCTGGAGAGGACCTGGGGCAGGAGGCCTGGGCTATGCGTGGGCTCCCCCTGTGACTTTGCACCAAGGGGCTCCTTCCCAGGGTTCTGAAGGTCAGGAAAGATGTGTGGGGAAGCCCAGAGCTGCTGGCTCATTCTGGGGAGCTTTATCTTTCTTCCTTTAAACTCCCTCTGTCCCGTGTGGCCAAAATGCACATGATGGCTTTTGTGCTACTTAGGAGATTTTCAGACCTTTGCAGCAACCAGGAACCTTAAAGAGGGCAAACCCAGGGTACCTATATGAGGCAGGGGAAAGCAGGCGCTGTCTTTGAAGTTGGGAGTGGGAGGGCCCCAGAGCCCCCCACCCCACCCCAGGGTGCTTCCACACCCCATCCCGCTCAGTACCTCATACTCTAATGTGAAGGACCTTTGGCTGGGACCTGGGTCAGGAGGGGAGAGAGGCCTCTGAGAGGCACCCAGTCCTTTTCTGAGATGGTGAAGAGGACACTGATAAGTCAATGAGATTCTGGTGTTTCAAAGCCACCCAAAAGTGTCTATGGCAAAGTGATTAAAAATTGAATTATTTTGGGGCTTCCTGGGTGCCTCAGTTGGTTAAGCATCTGCCTTCGTTCAGGTCATGGTCTCAGGGTCCTGGGATCGAGCCCCAAATCGGGCTTCCTGCTCAGTGGGAGAGTCTGCTTGTCCCTCTGCATATGTGCTCTGTCTCAACAAATCACAATTTTTTTTTAAATTTTAAAGATTTTTATTTTATTATTTTGGATGGAACTGGAATGGGAGGACACCTGTTTCCTTCTTTAGGAAATTGTTACAAAAAGTAGATCATGGATTGGGAGAGAGGATGATTTTCTAGGAAGAAAAAAGGTAAATAAGTGTAATTGCCTAAAAGTGGTGACAGTCTTGCTTGTAGATGTTCCTCCTGCATTTTGGGAAGTTGGAGAATCCTTAATACTTTCAATTAAAGTTTTCCTGAGAATCCCCAGCTGACTTTGGGGGTGGGGGGCATTGTCCTTTGTGAAGATTTTGAGCTTCTGTGAGTGAGCAGACCTCTACTCCAGAGTGACATAAAAAGCAATCTGCACCTCCTTCCTGATTTGTCTGTAATGAAACTTGCTTTCCTCAGGTCCCAGCATTCGAGGCAGATAAATATGTTCCCTTTCGTTGGCTCTTACTCATACTTCAGCAAGATTTCCCATGTGCTTTCCTTGGCTGGCTGGGAAACTGGACCACAATTTATGGGATCTTAGGGGACAGGCGCATAGAATTCCAGTGGGATCCCAGAACAGAAACTAATTGGAGATTAGAGACCATTGTGGTGTGAAGCTTTTCTTTGAGATCGAAAGAGGTGCATGTTATGCAAATATTAGCAAGTGTAAGTTCACACTGTCTATTGAAAATTTATAGACTCATTATGGTCACGAAGGCAGGAAGATAAGTAGATTTTGGGAAAGATGCAGGTAAATTCAGGGAGGTGGCAAATTACCCCAGGGAAAGTAGAATGGCTAAAGAGTATGGCCCACACTTTTTTTTTTTTAAAGATTTTATTTATTTGCCTGAGATAGAGAGAGAGAGTACACACAAGCAGGCAGAGAGGCAGGCAGAGGCAGCGAGAGAAGCAGGCTTTCCGCCGAGCAAGGAGCCCGATGTGGAACTCGATCCCAGGACCTTGGAATCATGACCCGAGCCGAAGGCAGCGGCTTAACCAACTGAGCCACCCAGGCATCCCTGGCCCAAACTTTTTTTTTTTTTTAAAGATTTTATTTTTTTATTTGACAGAGAAAAATCACAAGTAGATGGAGAGGCAGTCAGAGAGAGAGAGAGAGAGGGAAGCAGGCTCCCTGCCGAGCAGAGAGCCCGATGCGGGACTCGATCCCAGGACCCTGAGATCATGGCCTGAGCTGAAGGCAGCGGTTTAACCCACTGAGCCACCCAGGCGCCCCCTGGCCCAAACTTTTTAAAAAGATTTTATTCACTTATTTGACACACAGAGAGCCAGAAAACACAAGTTGGGGGAATGGCAGAGGGAGAAGGAGAAGCAGGCTCAGGGGAGCTGAGCAGGGAGGCAAATGTGTGGGACTCCATCCCAGGAGCCTGGGATCATGACCTGAGCTGAAGAAAGACACTTAACCAACTGAGCCACCCAGGCGCCCCCTGGCTCCAACTTCCAAAGATGGTGTATGAGATACCTTTGGTAGGAAGGAATGAAGATCAGCAACTGTCCTTGATTCTGCTTCTCAGGAAGGCATTGTGATGTGGTGCCCAGGAGTTTGGAGACACACACATGCTTGGCGCCCTCCGGCTCTGCCACTAAAGCAACACCTTCCAGAGGGCAGCTGCAGGCACCGGGTGGCGTCACACAGGGTCAGACCCGGGAGGCACTCAGCCATGTACCCCTTCCACCATCCTGCTGGGGTTAAAAAAATTACCTATATATATAAAAAAAAAGAACCAGAATAGTGGGAATGAATGAAAGATAAAAGTTTCCTATGTAGTAGTGGTAGTTCTCTTGTAGTACTTTTTTTCTCTCTCTCTCTTTTTTTTTTTTTCTTTCTTGGTTTGTTTTCTGGGGAAGGGGCTTGCCATGTGGGTTTTCAGTCAATGATGTTCCCTGACTTAAGTCCTACCGCCCCCCTTGAGGGGGTGGGCTCTGAGGAAACTTTTTTTTTTTTCAGGCTTTTGTTCTCTGGCGTTTTTTTGTTTGTTCACTTTTTTTTTTTCTCACTTTGACCGCTTTTGATGGTTTTTGTAGTTTTAGAGGAAAACAAACCGCACCCTGATCTCCCTCTCAGAGAGAAGCCTCAGTCTGGCTGCAGAGCCCAAATAAGTTCCCCCTTGGCCGCTGGCAGAGCAGGTTCCAAGTCGCTGTCCCTGGGGATGGAGGATCTTTTGCTTGTACCCAAAAGCATGGCAGCAGCAGCTTTGGGCACCTCTAGACCGCTAGAGAGGTTCCAAGCAGCAATCGCACACTGAGATTTTCCCGCTGGCCCGGGCTGGGAGTGCCCGGTCTTTCTGGGTCTAAGAGCGCCCACCTTACATGCACCAATTTCAGTGAAGGCAGAGGTTCGCGCACGGGTCTCAGGCTCTGAGAATGGGGCACAGGTCTGAGAGCACCAGGCTGGGCCTTCGCGCACCTCTCTGGGGCGAGAGTTTGGTGCAGGCTCTGAAACAAGGGCGTGTATCAAAGGGCACTGGCTGGGCCTTTATACCTCTCTCAGGGGAGTATCTCAGGCTCTATAGCAGGACTCTTGCATTCTGCCGCCTGGTGTGGCTCCCATCCCCTCACAGGAAACGGACCCCATGCATTCTCCTTGCTCTGGCAGCTTAGGGACAAAGAGCTGGTTTCTCTGCCGCACTCTCTCTGACTCAGTGCCAAGGGAGGCTGTCCTGGGACCAGGGACTTAAGCCCCTGTCCCTAGCCGCCCCGATTCCCACAATTTCCCCAGAGATGCTTTGCTCTTTTGGAGTGCTTTCAACCAGTCTCCGAGTTAATGCTGGTCCCCAGACGCAGGGCACTCTCGCTTGTATTGGGGTATTACTTTCCAACTGGTTGCCTCTGGTAGCTCCCTCCCCCTTTTGTTTATCTTCTGATATCAGTTCACAGTTCCCACTCTGCTTTACCTGCCCACTGGCTTCTTCTCCCCCTGTAGAGATCCACACGTGTATAATTCTGATCTCAGGCTGATTTCATGGGTGATTGGAGTTCATGGGTGATTGGTAGGTAATCAGCTCATTTTGGGGTACAAGTTGAAAAGACGCCTCCTACTTCCGCGCCATTTTGTCTCCCCTCTTAACTTTTTTTTATTTTTTATTTTATTTGACAGCACAAGTAGAGGGAGAGGATGAAAGAGAAGCAGGATCTGCACTGAGCAGGGAGCCAGATGCAGGGCTGGATCCCAGGACCCTGGACAGATGCTGCACTGAGGGAGCCACCCAGACACCCTTTTAGACCTAGGATGCAGGTAGGAGAAGCAAGCCAGGGGTTCCTTGGCCCAACACTAATGACCATGGCTCAGACAAATCCATCTTCCACTTCAGGCTTCCAGATACTCTGCGAAGGAGACATTCCCCTTCCTGTCCCTGAATGCTCTGCCAGTTCAAGGCAGATCCATGTTTCTGAGGGTTCCTCTTTGGTCATTCTGTCAGGGACAGCCAAGAGGGCTCCAAGCCTGTGTGGACCCCAGGCCTGGGGATACCAGCCCTGAACTCTTTGCTCTGCCCTTGATGACCCCAGAATAGATCAATTCAGCAACTGTCAATCCATGCCAGGCCAGGGAACAAACACAGCAGTACACAAGATCAACTCGCCTTGGTCCCAGGAGCCTGGATTCCCCAAGGAGGGCTTCACCTGGTCTCTGAAGGGGATTCCAGGGGTTCCAAGATGGCCATGGGTGGAGCCCACCAGGTAGAGAGTCCCCTGGAGAGTGTCCACTGGCACTGAGCAGACGGAAGATCCCCTCAGGCCTTCCCTCGCGGCTCCACTGTGCCCTGGGTAGAGAAAAGGGCCAGCCACACCGCACCGGGGCCACAGCTCGGCCGCCCAGGAGCAGCAGCGGGCCTAGCCTGGAGCTCAAGCAGTGGCAGGGAGCAGCAGGGAGGCTGGGACTGGGCGGGGACTGGGGTCCTGGAGTCAGCAGAAGAGCAGCGGGAACCAGCAGGGGGCGCAGCCAGCCCCCTCACCAGACAGGACTGAACAGGAGGCTGGGCGAGGGCGCGCTGGCCTGCAGAGAGGCCTGCACTGCTGTTTGCCGTCCCCCACCCGCCAAAGCTCGCCTGCACCTGCCTGCCCCGCCCACCGCCTTCTGTGGGCCCAGCAAACTCACTGAGCAAGTAGCGCCTCCCGGGAAGGCAGGGGTTCTGGGCTGGCTGGGCAAGGCGCGGGGGAGTGCATCGGTGCCCCGCTGACTCAGGTACTGAGGGCTGGGGAGGAGTAGGGGCGCTAGGCAGAGAGGGAGACTGGGGCCATGCTGCCCGCTGCCACCTGCTGCTTCGTCCAAGGGAGCGGGAGGGGGGCCTGGTGCTCCTAAGCCCCATAGCCCTTGCCCCACAGCCCTCGCTCCACTTCTCAGTATCCATGGAACCCGTGGGGCCCTACTGACATCAAGGGGCCCAGCACCACTGGGCTCGTCTGAACCCCAGAGAGACACCTGTGCTGACAGGCTTCTTTTCCAGAACTTGATGGAAAATTTTGTCCCTCAGAATCGCCGGGCTCCCTAGCCTGAGAGGCGCTGGCTCTGCCCGTGCAGCCTGGACCCCACTGGGCCCCCTCCACTTCAAGTGCCTTTTACCCAGGGGCCCCAGAATACCATTTTTTTCTGGCCCATGGACCCCTTTCCCCCACCCCCACCCCCACCCCTCTACTTTGGGCCTGCAACCACCCTGGGATCACTTCCATCTCCGGCCCCCTACCCCACAGGTCCTTGTCCACCTCCAGGCCTGACCCCTGGCCCCTCTCACCTCTGGAGTTACTGAAACTCTTCCACTTGGGGGCCACTGGCATCTGTGATACCAGACTCCCGGGACTCCCCTTCACCTTGGAGCTCCCTACCCTGTTTCCTCTAGGAACTGCTGTGCCTAGAGCACCAAAACCCCACATTCTCAAGCCAGCTGTCTTTGGACCAAGGACTCAGGTATCCTCAGGGACCTTCCTTTCCAGGGCACATACTCCTCTCTGTGCAGGAGAGACCAGAGAGAGCAGGCTTGGGGATCCTTCTCTCCAGCTGGATGGAGGGGCAGAAGCTGGGGTGTGTGTGGGGGGGTGCTCACAGGTGGCCTCCCTGGGTAAGGAGCTTCCAGGAGGAAACTTCAGAGTGAGGCTATGATGTGGAAGCCTCAGGAAGCACTGGCTGCACAGACTCCAGGCTCCTGGCTTGGGCAGTGGGCATTTAGTGGCCAGAGCCCTACAGGACCAACCCTGTCCAAACCCACCCCACCATGGCCGGCTTTTTTTGTCTTGAATTTGCACAACAACCTTTTCTCCAGTATGAAATTGAAAGCTTTGCTTTGGAAAGTTTTGTGTCCAGGAGGCTCCTGGGCATCCACTTACTTTATTTCCGGAGGCTAGTTGAGGAGGGTGGAGTCTTTGGGACCTTAACAGCAGGTCTCCTGATCCTTCCTGACATCCTTTTTTTTTTTTTTTGATTTATTTATTTGAGAGAGAGAGAGAGAGAGATAAAGAGCACACCACAGAACACATGCAGGCACAGGTGAATGGGCCAGGTGAATGGACCTGTGCCAAAACAAAGAGTCAGATGCTCAACCAGCTGCAACCACCACCCCCCGTCCAGCTTTTACAGATGGGTTACATCTACACACTGTTAGGCGCTTTGCCTGGACCCGGCTAGTCTTACAGCAGTCCTAGGACACTGTCTCTTGCCCAGTGTCTCTGGTCAGTACCAACCCATGCCTCAAGTGTGGGAATGACTTCTTCCTGACTCCTTTTTTTTTTTTAAGATTTTTTATTTTATTTTATTTATTTGACAGAGAGAGATCACAAGTAGGCAGAGAGTCAGGCGGAGAGAGAGAGAGGAGGAAGCAGAGAGTGAGCAGAGAGCCTGATGCGGGACTCGATCCCAGGACCCTGAGATCATGACCTGAGCCGAAGGCAGCAGCTTAACCCACTGAGCCACCCAGGCGCCCTTCCTGACTCCTTCTTAACTCCCTGTCCAGCCTGGGTTGCCCACCCCCCTCCAGGCTGTCCTAGTTGTATATATTGGATCTCTGTAGATAGTGGGCACCATCAGATCCTCACCTGTCGTGGCCAGCGCAACAAATCAACCAGGAACATGAGGGTAAGAGGATGAAGAAAAGAACTCGAGAAGCAAAGAGATGGGGGACAGGAGGAGCATTGTGGAGGATGTCCAACAGTGCTAAGTTTATTCAAAGCCTTAAGGCCATATATATAGTGACATTACATCTGTGTTTAGTTAAGCAACTATGGTTCCTCATGACGCCAAATGGCTGATGCCAGTACAAATACAGCAAACCTGAAAGTAAATTATGGGTTGTACTAAGGCAGCAAGGACCAGCAACGAACTTTTTAGCCCAACCGAATTGTTCTCATTTGTTTAGTAAGCGTGTGGGAAGTCACGTAGGCGAGCGCACAACACATAGCACAGACTCTTGCCCAGTGCTCCTGAACTTTTCCCGTCCTAAACCTTTTGTTAGGTTATTTGGACTTTAAAGGAGGCACAAGTCAGGGTCTGCTTTGGTTCTCATCTCAAGCCTTATTGCGGCCTCCCACACTCACCGAAATGAGAACATGGCTCAGGGTTATGGAGTGAATATACCCTTTAGGAAACATTAAAGGACATAGCATAACTGGTCCGGGGTCACCCAGCCTGTGAGAGGCATGGGTGAGATTCAGACTGCACTGGGTGCCACAGCCATTTTCAGCTCACCTTAGTGTCCAACCTGGTCCCAGAAGGTTCCTGCTCAGGACTTTGCTTTGTGCAAAGCCATTTTCACAGTGTATCCCCAGCCCACCCTCTCACATTGAGCATCAGTGCTGCCTTGGCTGGCCTCTGTTGATCGTGCCATTCCTCTCAATCCCTCTGTCACCCCTCCGGCCCACTGTCCTACTGCCCTCTGTCCGGTGGGCCAAGTTCTGAGTTTCTTACCTGCACTTCCTCTTAACTGTGCTCTGTTGAAATCCTCTCTAACAGGGAAGACGTGCTTATCAGAGCAGCTTGATTTGGAATCCATCTCCCCTGGAGGTCAGAGCTTCTGACCATCATGTCCCCAGCCTCAGCACTGGGGATGCCTGCCCAGCCTATTCTGGGTGCTCGTGGAGATCTGGGATCTTGGAGAAGATTTGCCATGAAAATAAGCATTTATACATAACACGGAAGAGAAGATTTGAGGAAATTGAGTGAGTGTCATCTGGTAATGTTTGTGTTAGGATGGTTCTGAAATTTCTGGGCCCTGAGTTACCAAGAACCCTAGGTTGCCCAGCTGGAAGGACCTCAGATAGATCAGCTGGGCTCCTCACCTCATTTGACAGATGGGAAGTTGAGGCCCAGAGCTTAGTGCCACAGAGCAGGAGTGAGGAGAGATGTTAGTGACAGGAAGAAATCATAGGGTAAGCACAAAGTGGCTGAGCCTGGTCTTTGTATATGCAAATGAGTTGCTAAAACAGTGGGCCTGAGGCTGATGACTCTATCTAGTGGCCAGCAAGAAGTAACACCAGCCCACACCTTCTGAGGTTTAACTCATGCCAGGAATGATTCTCAATGTTTTATTTGTGGGCACCTGGGTGGCTCAGTTGTTCAGCTGAGGTTATGCTCCCAGGGTGCAGGGATCTAATCCTCACCAGGCTTCCTGCTCAGTGGGAAGCCTGCTTCTCCCTTTCACACTCCCCCTGTGTGTGTTCCCTCTCACCCTGTCTCTCTCTCTCTGTCAAATAAATAATAAAATCTTAAAACAAGAACAACAACACCAAAATGCTTTATTTGCCTTAGGAGATAGGGTCTGTTATGGTTACCATTTTAATGCATGGAAATATGGGCACAGGGGAGCTAAAGGAGTCCAAGGTCACACAGCTTGCAAGTGGAGGAGCCAAGATTTGAACCCTGGGCAGCCTGCCTCCAGAAACTGTATTATTTTTTCCCCTTGTGTATGTCATTTTTAAAAACCTTTCCCTGAATTCTAACAGAGATGTGTAAACATTGTTAAGCATGTAGTTTATTGATCATCACAAAGCTTAGGTTCTGAAGCATTGCAGCAAGCTGGGGTGGGCTTTGATGTCAGAACTGGTTGGAATCCAGTTTCTGGTGCTGCATGATCTTAGGTGACTTACTCAGCCTCAGTTTCTGCACTGAGTTTGGCAGCCTTGTGATGAGTAGAGCGTGTGACAGTGCCTAGCGGGTTTGGTGCCTGGTGAGTGTTTAATAAATGGTTTTCTCTTCTTAATAATGAAAATTCTAAGTTGTGTTGGTTTTGTTAAGCAGTCCGAATACCTTCCTCATCGGTCAGTTGCCTGTCAGTCGCCTTGTAGGTACTTGTGATGAGTCACTTTGGTAAGTCACTATATATAGCTGAAACATTTGGGGGTAGTTGGGGGACACCCCCCCGCCCCCACTGCCCCTGCATTGAAAGTCTGTAATTTAAAATGTTCCACCTGTGCCTTTTTTTTTTTTTTAAACATAACCACTTTGGGACAGTGAAAGTTATATGTCTTCTCCTTAGGGTTGTGACGGAGCCTTTGGGGACCTGCAACAGCTTACTTCCAGTTTCTGTCTGGCATACTGATGGGCCAGAACTTATTTTAACAACACTCCATCACATTCCAGGCACCTGGAAGGAGGAATATGTTGAACTTCTCGGAAATTATTTTTTGGAACAGTTTTTATCCTGAGGAATAACCCATTTAAAAATTGAATGACCTTTATGGTTGACTTTTCCACTCTACATAATGCAAACTGAAAAACTCGTTGTTTTCAGCTGCTTCTGCAGCAGTGGGAAGAGCAAGCCTGTGGGAGTCCTCCCCCGGTTGGCCCCAGCACAGAGCTGCATCATTCTACAAACCCCTCATGCCTTGTCTCCTTGTCTGTGAGGTGGTAAAGATGGTGCAGGGAGCTCCAGGGGTTGTCGTGAAGGTTACAGAGATGGGGGGTGTAAACTTTGAACAGTGTGCCCCACATAAAATGCAGATCTGGTGAGCAGAGGCAGCTGCTCACATTAATTGTTGATGCCAAGGCACTGGAGTTCCACAACAGCCTATGCCTTTCTTTCCTGGGTCCTTTTTGTCTCAGCCACCACCTTAGAGAAAGTGACTCAGCAATGCTTGGTGCTTGTGGAGCCCTCTACAAATCCAGCTAATTCACATGGGCGATGCCCTGGAGATAAGGGGGTTTTCCTGGGTGGTAGGACCCCATTTCAGAGGCTTAACTAGCCGGTTTCTCCTAACTGGTCCTGTCCTCCAGGGTCAAGTTGAAGGCCTGCCAGGAGACTGGTGGTCTCACCAGAGTTTTCCACTGGAAGCATGAAGGACCCCATGGGGCCTCGTGCAGAATGACATGGGTGTTGGGGGGAGAACAGAGGGGACATCGCCTGTACCATCATGGGCAGGTCACTATATCTGGCTCACGCCGGCTTTCTTCCCATCTGGGAAATGGCAGAAGACCATGCTTTTTCACAGGAGGGATGAGGGTTTAGGGAGGTATTTGATGACTATGTTGGGGCTGCATGAGTAACAGAGTTGATGGAGGGGCCTTGGAGTCACAGACTTGGGTTCAGGCCCCTGCTGCTGCCACATAAAAGTAGATCGCTTGGGTAAGCCATGGACCTCAGTGTCTTCCTCTGTGCACTGTGGATAATACCTAGCATGTAGGTCTATGAGGGGTACAAAATAGAAGGCCATATTAGGAGCTTAGAGCAGAGCCTGGTACTCACTAGATTGTAGTTTTATGGAGATACTATGGCATCACTGGTGTTGCAGACCTGGTCCTACCCTCTGGAAACTTTGGCTGTGTGACAGATGGCTTATGAGGTCGTGGCTGACAGAAAGAAGCGGTGTCTGTCTTTTCTTAAGATTAAGGGTACAGAGGGGTGCCTGGTGGCTCAGTTGTTGAAGCATCCAACTCTTGGTTTCAGCTAAGGTCATGATCTCAGGGTGGTGGGATTGAGCCCTGAGGTGTGCTCTGCTCTCAGTGTAGAATCTGCTGGAGGTTCTATCTCCCTGTATTTGTGTGTGTGTGCTCTCTCTGTATCTCTCTCTCTGTCTATCTCTCCCTAAAATAAATGAAGCTGTAAAAATAAATAAATGCATACATGCATAAGTTAATTAATTATGGGTACAGAAATCAGTGATGGAGCTGAGCTGATGGGACGCTTGGCAGCAAAGACAGGTGCACCCTGCTTGAAGGCTCGGGGATAGCTGCGGTGTCACCAGTGGCGATGGGGGTGTGAGGAAGTTGCCTCGTGCAGCATCCAGAGAGGAACTTAGATGGGGGAGTTCCAGGGAGTAAATGCCCATGGGTAGGAAGCATCTTCAGATGAATGTCAGAGGGTGTCCTCATGGATGGGGAGGCACCCTTTCTCCCTGAAGCTGCCCACGAGTGGAGGTGTGCCTGCTGGGGACATAACTAAATCATTGGGGTTTAGCCTCCTAAGCTGTTAATTTATGAAGATGTGGCCAAGACCTTGTCTCACTGCTTTTTAAAGAGAAGTAAATTAAACTGTTGTTTGGGATGGTGTTGTCTTCCAAAGGCTCATTCAGAGTCAGTGGCAGAGCTGCTGTGGGCTTTCCAACTTGTCTTGAAAGCCTGGTCCAGGCAAGGGTGAGGGATATTCCCATCTCTTGGGGTCTCTTGCCCTCTCTGTTTATGGCAGAACGTGGTTTTGTGACTGGTAAATAAACAGGCATCCTGTGCAGATCCTTCAGCTCTTCGTGTGGCTGCAGTAGAGGAAATTCCCATTCACTGGGCACAGACTGTGGCTGGACGGGCGGTGTGGCGGGGCTCTCACTGAGCATTCTCCTTTCACGTAATCCCCGACCAGATATGAATTTTGTGGTGTTGCCACTTTCCTGCTGGCCAGGAGGGAAGTTGAGGCCCAGGAAAGTTACACTTTCTCGCTGTGGTAAGCGGCAGAGCCATGTCAGCCAGTCCAGGCCCTGGCTTTCAGGTCTGTTTACTGTGAGCATTTCCTCTTGTGTTTCCAGCTTTTGGCCTGTTTGACCTATCAAACTACTGATGGTGTATTGATAATTCTAATACTCTCGACATTGTGAAAGATTAGCTCTTCACTTTGTGCTAGAAATGTTTCTTGCTGTATTTTTCTTTTAATTAAAAAAAAAAGTCAAAGTCCCACGTTTCTGCCCATTTGAATCTCCCTGAGTCTCCCTGTTGTGAAGTGGTTGGGTTTGGGGATTTCTAGGGCCGGGGCCTAGTTGGTGGTGGCTTTGCCTGGAAGAGCCCATGGCTCAGGACTTAGAGTGGGGACTGGAGCAGTGTGAACTGTGGCCTGAAAATGTGTTCATGTGTGCTGAGGTGGTGCCCAGATTCTTTTGGAGGATGAACTGAGGTTTTGATCAGTAGGTTAGAGAAACACTTGATGGAATAACACTGATAATTTTGTTTTTGTATTCAATCCTAATTTTGTGTTTTCGTTTTCGTGTAGTGCAGTGTGCTCTATGTTCTAAGAAAAAATTGGCAATCAATTCATACAGTATCATGATTTAATAATCTTTCCTCACTCACCGGGTCATATTTCAGGTTTTTATATGTAGTTTTTATATCTGTAGTTCTGTTTCTGAATTCTGCATTTTGATTCATTCCTTCATTTTTAAATTTCTTATTTTAAAGATTTTATTTATTTGAGAGAGAGAGAGAATGAGCTAGGAGCAGGGGCAGAGGGAGAAGGAAAGGGAGACTCCTCACTGAGCATGGAGCCTGATGTGGGTCTCAGATCCCAGGTCTCTGAGATCAGGACCTGACCCAAAGGCAGATGCTTAACAGACAGAGCTACCCAGGTGCAGCCACATTCCTTCATATTTTTATTTTTACTCCAGTGCTGCACTGTTTGGCTGGTTGCTTCAGTTTCTGGGAGGGAGGGAGATGACCCCCTCCCCTGTTCTTCTAACAAGTTTGCTTTTGCTGCGTTGACTGGAGAAGGGCCAGGCTTCCTGAAGATGAGTAGGATGATTCAGTGACACCCAAAAGGCAGTGGCTATCATTGTTCCCACTGTGCTTCAACAACTTCACCCACTGACTCTTTGATGATGGCAGCCACCAGCAAATCTTCTGCAGAGGACTGCTGCCTTGGGATGCTTTTCTTGTGGTGCTGGACTTCATTCCCCCTGGCAGCCAGTACAGCTAGGATTAGAACCTAGGAAAAGTCCCATTAGAACCCAAGAAAGTGGGGTGCCTGGGTGGCTTAATCGATTGTCTGCCTTTGGCTCAGTTCATGGTCTTAGGGTCCTGAGATCAAACCCTGCACTAGTGTCCGTGCTGGCTGTGGAACCTACTTAAAATCAAACAAACAGAAATCAGCCCAAGAAAGTACCATCCTTTGAGTTGTTCTATACTGTGGATCAGATTTTATTTTTCTTTTCTTTTTTTTCTTTCTTCTTTCTTTTTAAAGATTATTTATTTGTCAGTGAGAGAGCACAAGCAGGGGGAGCAACAGGCAGAGGGAGAGGCAGGCTTCTGGTTGGGTAAGGGGTCTGATGTCGGACTTGATCCCAGGACCCTGTGATCATGACCTGAGTCATGTTAGGCTGCTGCCTAACAGACTGAGCCAACCAGGCATCCCCCAGGATCAGACTTCAATAACCCTACCAGATTTCTTTAGCTTTGACATTTTAAAGGACAATGAAAGCTAGCTAAACCTACACCAGGATTCTGCATCTGCTGGGGCTGTGCTGTACGGGCCTATGTGCCTCCTGTTCTTCTAACCCCATCAATTCCACCCATGTTTTAGCCAGAGAACTGTAGGCAGTTGTGGGTGTGTCACTGAAAGCTTTGACTCGTCATTCATATCTTTATTGTAAGCTTATAATCTTTATTTTTTCTTTTTTTTGGGTAAGATTTTATTGATTTGTTTGTTTATGAGAATGAATGGGGAGCAGAGGCAGAGGGAGAAGCAGACTCCCTGCTGAGCAGGAAGTCTGACATAGGGCAAGATCCCAGGATTATTTATGACCTGAGCCCAATGCAGATGCTTAACCGACTGAGCCACCCAGGCGCCTCTTTATTTTTCCTTTATTGATTATCTGCCTTTCTGAGGCAGCGTTCTACCTGGGTTTTCATAACTCCACACTAAGGTATTCTTCCACTAGTGTGGCCTGTTTTGAGGTAATTCCTATACATTCTGGCTATGCTGCTAAATGATGCTATGATCTTGGACTCTTTTTTTTTTTTTTTAACCTCTCTGAGCCTTGGTTTCCTCTGTGCTAATGTGGATAATATACCCTCTCTTGCAGATGTGTGGAGGGCCATGGCTGACTTGGATGCAGTCGGAGTCATCTCACGGCACATGGAATACACAATTTATCTTGCTTCCTGTCTTGATAACGACATCTTGGTTTTCATGCTGTCTTAGAACAAGTAGAACTTGACTTACATGTAAGTTGTGAATTCACGTACTTTTGACAGAGCTGTTATTTTAGTTTAGTTTAGTTTAGTTTAGTTTAGTTTAAAGCAGGCTCCACACCCAGTGCAGAGCCCAGTGTGGAACTCAAACTCACCACCGTGAGATCAAGATCCGAGCTGAGATCAAGAGTTGGCCGCTCAACCAGCCTAGTCACCCAGGCATCCCTTCTGTTTATCATTTTTCAAAAAATGTGACAAGTAACACTTTCTCTGCTTGGACCTGTCCTCACACCTGCTATGCTGGTCTGGAGGTCAGACGTGTAGCTGGTGTGGTGCTGGTGATGTTGAGCAAGACAGTTGTTAAGTCTTTTTACCCTAATTGCTGTTGTCCTATTATTTCCTTTTTTTTTTTAAAGATTTTATTTTATATCGTGGTGATATATGCTAAAACTGTTGCTTCTGGTCCTGCCTTAAAACTTGAATATGTAGGGCATTTTTTAAGGATTCATCCCTGGAGATACAGTATTTGTTTTTCTATGTCTGACTTATTTTGCTTAGCACAATACCCTCTAGGTACATCCATACTGTTGTAAATATCAGGATCTCATCCTTTTTGATGGCTGAATAATATACCATTGTGTGTATGTACCACTTTGTCTTCTGTTGCTGGACACTTGGGCTGCTTCCATATCTCGGCTATGGAAAAATAAATGCTGCAGTAGGCTTAGGGGTGCCTCTGTGCTTTCAGAATGTTGAGTCTGATGTGTCAACTGCCACAACAGTCGTGGCAACTCAGGAAGGGAGCCAGGTGCAGGAGGTAAGAGGAGGAGTGCAGCTTTAGGCAATCTGAGTTGAGGTGTCTGTTGGACGTGCAGGTGTAGGTTCTGGTTGGACAGTCAAAATGTAGGAATGGGTGCTTGGGGGAAGAGAGATGCAATCATGCTGTTGCCAAGGGATATATTCCTTGTAGAGAGAGTGACAGTTAAGGATTTAGGGTAATTCTTTCTTTTCTTGGGCAGATAAAGGGGAAGAATAAAGGAGTAGTGGATGGAAGGGGAGGGATGTGGCTTTGATGCCAGGAAGGCATTTTTGCACAGATGTCTAGAGAAGAGAGATTTCAAGGAATGAAATGTCAGCAATGTTTGATGATGTGAAAAGTTGCAAAGCAGCTTGATTAGGGGGTGGGGGTAGATCGAGGCGGTTGTCACTGAGTACTGAAAGAAAATGGGAGGTGAGTAGTGGAGTCCTAAGCCAGACATAGAGATAGAGTGACTGGGCGTGATACCATGGAGGTCACACACAAGAATAGCCTTTTAGAAAGTTTGATGGTAAAGACACAGACAATCATAACTCCAGACATAGCTTGGACAAGGGTGGGTTTTACAGGCTGTGTTTACCTATTTGCAGGTTGACTGAAGGGAGATGACAGATGGTGCATGCTGCTGGATGTTGTGGGTTGAGATGGGATCAGGTATACAGAAAAGCACACAGAGAGGAGTGTATGGATGCCCTGACTGCTTCTGTAGAACACAAGGCCAACATTAGGCATGGAGGGAATGGAACGTGGCTCAAGGAGATGTGCAGTCTCAGATACAGACCACATGGCTCAGAGTCTTACAGGGCTCTCCTTGCCTCCGCGTGGCCCTTCTCACAGGGTTTAAGTTTTGAAGAGTCCTTTTGTTTCTCTGGGTTTGGGGTGTGACTGGAGAGACATAGCAGAGAGCAAGGGCTGAGGAAAGACCAAGAGGGCAGGAACTCACAGAGGGGAGTCTACTACCCTCTCTGCCTTTTCTGGTATGGACTCTCTCCTGATCTGGATGGACGGATGACCTGCCATTACTTCTTTTAAAAATGCATTTGGCTTTACCCTGCCAGAAAGCAACACATGTTTATTGAAGAATAGTGGGAAACCCCAGAGAAACTGAAGGAAGAAAATAAGCACTCAGCTGAAGACAACCATTCAAAAGTTCTGGCACCTTTTCCTCCCAACTTTCACTGAAGTTGAACAGATAAATGTATATATATGAAGTGATTTCTGGGAAAGACCAAAAAAAAAAAAAAGATACCAACAACAAGAAAACAAAAAAGAGAACAAAGCAGAAGAAAACGGTGTTCATTTTCTTCCTGAGGCTGCCCTTCCTCGATACTGCTACTTGGTTTTACTACCTGCTTTTCTCCCTGGGCTTTCTTGACAAAACATGGTTCCACTACTTTTACCTTCTTCAAAGTGTTTGACAGAGTCGTTTGCTTTCAACATGGAGTTTGAGCAAAATGGACTATTGCTTTAAAATATTCTATCATGTGTGCTGTAATATCTCATCCTGGACATGATACAAATGCTATGATAAAAAGAAGAGATGCTTTTAAAGTGATCACCAGAGTTGTGAAATTCATTGGCATAATCCCTCTTTTTTTTTAAAAAAAGATTTTATTTATTTATTTGACAGAGATCACAAGTAGGCAGAGAGGCAGGCAGAGAGAGGAGAAAGCAGGCTCCCTGCAGAGCAGAAAGCCCGATGCGGGACTCGATCCCAGGACCCTGGGATCATGACCTGAGCTGAGGGCAGAGGCTTAACCCACTGAGCCACCCAAGCGCCCCGACATGATCCTTCTTTTGAGGGTCATAATTCGTTTAATTTTTTTCTGCTCCAGCTTAACCTTCGCAGTCTTCAGTTGTTATGTGCATTAGACACAGTATTAGCAGTAGTGGCAGTAAAAATACTCCTGTCACCCTTTACAGGTACCATTTTACTAGCATCTCCTTACCACTGTAGCAGCTTTAAACCCTGTTTCCACCCTGTTCATTCCTTTAAATGCCTTTTCCTTAAAACCTTTTCTTAGTTTTTGGTGTTCTATAGCTTTACCACAAAATGTTTAATTGAAGATTTCTCATCTTGCTTGGTATCTGTGCATTTCCTGTATTTCTGGATTTATCATTTCTGTAATATCCTCAGCTGTTTTCTTCTGAAATTCTGACTCTGTCTTTCTGCTGTACTTCCCAGGATTCTTATTTAAACCTCCCGTCTGTTGTTCGTGTCTCTCAAGCTGGCGTTCATCCTCTTCTCCTGCCTCCTTGTGTTGCATTCTGGGGAATGTCTTCACTTCTTGGTGCAGTGTTGTGAAGTCCTTCATTCGGGGCTCATCTACTGCCCCACCATTCTGGTGTGTTTTCTGTTGTGTTTTACGTCTCAGTGATTTTTGGTCCCTGTTTAACTTCCTTCAGTTCCATGTTCACACTTGGCCTGTTGCTTTTGATAGGCTCTTGATCCTTCTTCATTTTTAAACCTCTTTTGTGTTCTTAAACAATTAACATGTAATATTTTCTATTCTGTATCTGATCATTCCAGTGTCTAAAGTCTTCATTTTCCCTCAGTCTTCTGTCTCTCACAGTGGCCTCATTTCTTGCATGCTCTGTGAAGGGATTTTGAGACCAGATTTATTGGAACATAGATGTAATCTCTTTTAATTCTGTTTTTTGGTGTTTTTTTTTTTGTTGTTGTTGTTTGTTTGTTTGTCTGTATGTTTTTTCCTGGAGGGTTTGTCTTTCCTTTGCCAGGAGGCTGGGAGTGTTCTTGGTTGGGATCACTTTGGTTCCATTTGAGGGTCCTGGTTTATTAAGGAAATCTCAGGTTCAGTTCCCCCAACTTACCGTGTGGTGGGAACGGGGTCTGGAGGGCACAGGCCTGTAGAGATCCTGCAGTGAAAATGGCATTTGTTCTCTGGCACCCTGATTTGTTTCTCTTGAGCTTGTTGCTTACAGATCAGGTTTTGGCTCACTTGTTTCTGCCACCTCCCTCTTCCTGCTTCCTTTCCTACCATTTACTAAGTCCTTTGCTAGTTTTCCGATGTCTTCTAAAGCCCAGAAATGTTTTGTGAATTCCATTTGCCATCACTAATTGCAAGTCTCATCCTGCAGCAGGAAGGCCAGAGCCAGACACTGTAATGCTCTGCCTCCCACAGAGGAGATTTTAATACCCTCTCCTCGTGTTCAGAAATTCTAGATTGGAGATGGAGTTATGGATACATTACCATCTACAGAGGATTAGTTGCCTATATAATAGAACAAGTATGCATTATTCTAATCTTCCTAAAACTTCCATTTTGCATAATAAATATGAATGAATAAGGAACCCGCATTACTTTAGTTTATGCAGATGTTCTCTTTCTGTCTCTGGCTTTAGATGGTAGGTTGTCATTTGTATGCTTCATTCTGAAAATTGGGTAACTTCATTCTTATTTTCTACATGTTGGTGCCATATAAAGTGATGATTTATGGAGATTCAGAGGTAAATATTTATCAACATCTAAATAATTGGGGAAGGCTTCCTTTACAAAAGGTAGAATTATTAAGACCTGTTTAATCACAGAAGGGATATCCTGTAAAGCTAGCCCATAAATAAAAAGTGAATCAGAAGAAAGCAGAGAGAGGAGAGAATTTGGAAGGAGCACGTGGAGGGACACCTACTGCCTATCCCTGTAAGTCAGGGGCAATCTGGAAGGGAAACCTTGTTAAAGGAGGCAGTAGTGTTTAGATGTAATGAGCTACTGGAAACCTCACAGTGTTCTGGTGAAGCAAGTGGTGTGCAATCAAGTCCGCAGCCCAGTTGAAGTTGTGGCTTCAGGCAGCAAGCGAGCAGGCCTTTCTGTCTGCCTTTATCTCCAGTGGGAGCGGCTTGTCCTCCTTGAAGTCAGCCTCCAGACATCTTTTCCTGTCGCTACACATCTGTGCATCACTGAGAATTTCTGCGGTTGCTGCTTCATGGAGATGTTTGTCAGTTTTGGGTTTTGTTTGTTTTGTTTTGTTTTTTACCGAGGTTCACTTGCTAACTTTTCTCTTCTCTTAAAAAATATATATATTTAATCTAGGGGTGCCTGGGTGGCTCAGTGGGTTAAAGCCTCTGCCTTCGGCTCGGCTTGAAGGCATGATCCCAGGGTCCTGGGATTGAGCCCCACATCAGGCTCTCTGTTCAGCAGGGAGCCTGCTTCCCTTTCTCTCTCTCTGCCTGCCTCTCTGCCTATTTGTGATCTCTGTCTGCCAAATAAATAAATAAAATCTTTAAAAAATATATGTGTTTAATCTAGGGGCACCTGGGTGGCTAAGTTGGTGGGTTAAGCCTGTTTCTTCAGCTCAGGTTATGATCTCAGGGTCCTGGTATTGAGTCCTGCATCAGCAGGGAGCCCTCTTCCTCCTCCTCTCTCTCTCTGCCTCTCTGCCTATTTTTGATCTCTCTCTGTCAAATAAATAAGTAAGTAAATAAATCTTTTAAAAATATATATATAATCTCTTCCAGGAAGAGATTATGCTGAGTGAAAAAAGTCAAGCAGAGAGAGTCAATTATCATATGGTTTCACTTATTTGTGGAGCATTACAAATAGCATGGTGGACAAGGGGAGATGGAGAGAAGGGAGTTGAGGGAAACTGGAAGGGGAGGTGAACCATGACAGACTATGGACTCTGAAAAATAATCTGAGGGTTTTGAAGGGGTAGGGGGTGGGATGTTGGGGGAACCAGGTGGTGGGTATTAGAGAGGGCACGGATTGCATGGAGCACTGGGTGTGGTGCAAAAACAACGAATACTGTTACACTGAAAAAATATATATATATATTTCATCTCTTATTACCATGTATTTCAAATGGTAGTGAGGGATGATGGTGTGGGACTCCATGAAGTGAATTTACACTGCTATCTTGACCACAATATAAGTGTCGTACACAGCCGTCCTGTGTCCCCTTTCGTTCTGAAATGGATTCTCTCTTCCCAGCTGTTATCAATAGAAGACAGGGGTCTTTGTTCTTGTAGGTGACTTGTCCAAGATCGCACAACTTTCGAGGTTTAACCTTTGGTCTGATTGTAGGACCCATTTTCTTTAACTCAGTGCCATGCAACCTACCATGTAGGACTCTCAATACTCTCCTTCTTTTGAAGCTGTACTCCACAGGCCACGTCTACCAGTGCATATCTATTTTTGTCTAGTTCACTCATTTATTGCACACATTTACTGGATGCCAGCTATGTGTTTCAGGCACCTTTCTAGGTGCTGGAGATATGGCAGTGGGCAAGCCAAACACAACCCCCTGCCCTCATTGAGCATGTTCCATTTCCTACTACTGGAAGCATCCACCAGGAACAATGGACTTGTGCCAGAAGTCCAGCAATGATATGAGTTCCAGAAATTTCTGAATGGTTCTTTGTGGAAGTGATGATTTGGCGGCAGCCCTCAAGGTAGCTACCTGCACAGGCAAAAAAAAAAAAAAAAAAAAGGAGGGCTGGTGTAGAAATGCCTGATGAATGGGCTTCAAGGTCAAATAACTGAGCCAGGTCTTTAAGGTCTTATTTAGCTCGGAGATTTTTCAAGAACTTTCCATGATACATAAGCATATTATAGAAAAAACCCTATTCAAAGCACACTGTAAATTTGGAGGATGATTGTCTTTGCATTATTTTTGTGATTAAATGACAGTTGATGATACAGGCACTGTTGTAAGTCACTTATACCTGTGCAAACACTTTGTGGTAAATTCTTTTATCATCCTTATTTTTCAGAGGTATAGACTGATGCAAAGGGAGAAGTTTGGTGGTTCTCCACTGGCCACAGCTAAGCAAGCAAAAAGCAAAAAGCAGAGCCTGCATTGGAACCAGGCACTGTGGCTCCAGACCCCAACTCTTCACCCTTGGGCTTCTTGCAGCACGCCTGATTTCTTGTCACTAAGAACTTGGTGCAGGAGTTTAACGGTACCTTTAATTTCTAGTTTTTCTTTCTCAGAACTGAATCTGCATTGCAGTGCATCTCTGCATAAACATGTGTTTAATTTTGTCACCTTTAATTTTGTTTTTAGGTAAGATCTGAAGGAGTCAATCTGTTTCTTCTGTGGCTTCAAGCACTTCAGACAAACTTTGCAGAAGAGCAGGTGCTTATTTTTGCTTGCCTCGTGCCTGGTTTCCCAGCGATCATGTCATCCTTAGGGACCTGCATGGTGGAGACACTCATCAGTTATAGCCCTGGTGTGGCGGATGGTAAGGAACATTTTAGCCAGCCTTACAGGTTGAAATGACTCTGGAAGTTCTCTTGAGGGATTCCTCAGCTTGTCATGATCCTGAATAGAACCCTTTATTTCGTAGATGGGTTTGGAGGAGGAATTATCCCCTGCTCTTGTTCACAGTAATGTCTTACAGACATTAGAATAGAAAGAATCAGAGCCTTTTTTATATGCAATGAGGATGGGAGACATTTATTGAAGTGGTGGAAACAGGAATGGAAGGGAGGACTCAGATGTTGGAAACAACAGGAAGTGGAGACACATCATGTATCTGGAGTGTTTTCTTGGCTGTGAATGAAATTTAAATCTGCCATCCAAAACTACTGTTTATTGTCCTCAGCATGATTGTTTCACGAGTGGACATTCATCTGCTCACCCAGCCCTGTATTTTCATGCCGCATTCATGGAAAGACAGTAGCTGCTTCCTGGGAAAGTCATGGCAACCATCTGTGTCCCATGAGTTTTTAAGGAACTTGCCAGTTAGGGCCAATGATTGATTAATGCACATCACTTTATTGCCCAAAGACAGGTATTTGATCCTTAGGCTGACCGAAGCAGAATTTGGCAGAGAGAAGAATAGTTTAGAGGGAGAGGTGGCTTCATGGGAGTTTGTACCGTATTTCCAACCCCTTGATGCTCGCTATCCTGGAGTGTAGCGTGAGCAGGTTCCAAAGGAAGGGCAGATGTATTTTAATGAAGGCCATTTTTTAAAAACCCTTTGAACGTTGGTGAAAGAACTCCTTTTTTTCCCCACTCTGGAGCAAAGATATATCCACAAGAATCACTCCACTCTTGCCGGCCATATCAGGGGAAAGGATCGCTGAGGACCAAACATGCTTTTTCCTTCAAGTACTATTGAACTGTATGGTTATTCAGGTAAAAGCAAAATCTTGGATACTTCAGGAATGGTCTTTCTCTTGATAGGAAAGAGGAAACATTGCTTATTTTCTCCCAGCTCATCCATATTTTGTATGTTTGCTTGTTTGTTTGTTTGTTTGTTTTTTGAGTTGACTCTTTATGATATTTCACTAGAACTTGAATATGTGCTATATCACATCAGCAAAGACCTGGCATACATAATATTTTGTGTGAGAGTGTATGTCAAGCAAACATTTCAGTTCTCCCATCGGCTTTTATATTACCACATTCACACAGAACACTTCACTTCTAACACTGTGGCTGAGGCTGTGGATTTTTCCCTCACCAGGCAACTCTGCAACACCAGCTGGGTGTCCTGTAGTTTTACTGAGCTTTGACACTGTCTGCCTTGATATGGCATCTGATCCCACAGGTTAAGGGCTCAGTCCTGTGAGACTGTTCCATCACATTCAGGTGTCAGTCATAAGTAGGAGGAGCCCAGGTTACCCACAACTTCTCTACAACTTGGCTACAAATCAGAGGTTCCTTCAACTCCTCCTCCGGTTCAACTGAGTGGCTCGCAGAACTCTGGGAAACATTTGTTTTCATTTGCAATTTATGAAAGATATGATAAAGGATACAGATGAACAGTCAGATGCAGAGACACAAAGGGCACAGTCTGGGAGGGTCCCAAGCACAGGAATGTCTATTCCTGTGGGGCTGGGTTTTATCCCCCTCCTGGTACCTGGATATGTTGACTTACCTGGAAGTTTCCTGAACCCCCTACTATGAGGATTTTTTTTTAAAAAGATTTTGTTTATTTATCAAAGAGAGAGAGGGGGAGAGAGCGAGCACAGGCAGACAGAATGGCAGGCAGAGGCAGAGGGAGAAGCAGGCTCCCTGCTGAGCAAGGAGCCCGATGTGGGACTCGATCCCAGGACGCTGGGATCATGACCTGAGCCGAAGGCAGCTGCTTAACCAACTGAGCCACCCAGGCGTCCCTGCTATGAGGATTTTTATGGAGGCTTCCTTACATAGATGTGCTCTGCTTTTAGCCCCCTCCCCTCTCTGGGGGAATGTAGGGGTTGGGGTGGGGGTGCCGAAGATTCTAAATTCTAATCATGGTGTGGTCTTCCTGGTGATGTGTCCCCACTGAGGAGCCATCTCGGAGCCCACCCAGAGTTGTGTTATTAGAACAAAATATTAAACTCAAAATGGATGGAAGACCTCAATGTAAGATAGGAATTCTTGCCAGTTTTCTTAAGGTGATTCTTTCTCTCTGCTATCCCTCAAGATTCTGTCCTTGCCTCCCTTCCTGACTGCACTGTCCTATTGGGCAATCTTGCCTATTGGGCAGGTGGAATGGACCAGTAGGGTCAAAATGCACAGCTTCTAGAAGGCAAAGGGATACTCCAGTCTGCTCTCAGGACTTTGGAGTCTTTGTGTTTTTGGTGCTGGTGAAAGGAAATGAGAGAGGACAGCAGACAAGAAAGAATGCTATGTCATTAGAGAGAACTGGTAGGATAAAATACAGGCATGATGAGTAGAATGAGTTTAAAAACATGATACCATTGGGTGACTTTTTTAATACTCAGTAAGAATATTTTTAACAAAGTGAACCATTTAGTTTTGAAATATTCATTCTTAGCATAATTTGAGTTTTAAGATAGGATTACATTACATGATTGTCAACATTATTTGTCACCATGACTTTTTTTTAATTTCGGATAGGAATTTTAATAAGATAGCATTTTATTTCAGTAGACATTTAAGTTAAAATTTAAATGTATATATGTTCTTTCCCACATATTATCCAAAGGCTACAAATTAGAGTGGAAGAATAAGGAGAATCAAGATACTTGTTTTAAAGTTCTTTTTACACTGTTTTGAAAATATTGTCTTCCTCATTTATTTCCATCATTTACCATGTTAGCAAAATCTACAAACTTGTACTTGGTAAGTACTGATTGGGCTGGGTATAGAGGATGTCCACAGGGAAGCTGCCATTCTCTTTCAAAGTGACCTTTGTTTATTTTTAAGCAAAATAGTCACTTTATTCTTATATTTAATGGTAACTTTATTGTAAGAGGTTTAAAGTTTCCTAATAAATGATTTTACCTATTTGTACAAACTATTTATTTGTACCTCAGGAAGACTGTGGCTCCTAAAATAATTCAACATGTGTCATGATTCTTCTTGGTATAATTATATTTAAAATTAAGTTTTAAAATTTTAATTTTTAATTGAAACTGTTTATTGAAGGCAGTGTTTATTTTCTCATGCAAAGATGTTGAAATAAACATTCTCGTTGAAGTCTTCTCTTAACGGTGTTGAGGTACGGTGACCCCAGACCCCAGACCTTGCCCAGTGGTGAGGCAGACCATCCCAGGCCATGCAACTGCCCAGAGTAGCCCTTCCTTATATCCTGGATCTTTCATCCACTACGTGCTACTTACAGCTTCTTATGGAGGGGCCAATATTTGGGCAACTGTGCAACCTAAGGGCAGTAAGCTCCAGAAAGGAAGGAAACATGAGGGAATTTCTAGTTTCACTGCTCAGGGTTTTTTGGGTTTTTGTTTGTTTGTTTGTTTGTTTTCCCCTATGAAAAATGAAGGCTCACAGGACATAAGTATCCCTTTGATTGGTGCTGGGGTGGGGAAGCAAATTTTCTTCTCCCTATTATTGAAAAGCAGGCAAAATTAGTTAAAGTGAATAATCAGAAACAATTTGGGAGGGAAAGAGATCACAACGGGCATTAATCCATGTGGTGAATGTGGACTACTAATTCAGTTGTCTTTGGGTGTTTACTTACATACACACAAATGTGCATGCTTGGATCAGGGGAAAGCAGCAAAAACTTGATGCCTTTTGAAATATGTAGAAGTACTAACCTTTAGAGGTACCGGGCTGTTTATTTGTTAGCTATCTGTATATAGTATACTTTAATATATTGAATTAAAGTTCTTTATTGAGAACTTGTCTGCCTCATGCAAGTGCCTCCAGGTATATAAAAGGTGGGAGGTCGGGGTACCAGGTGGTGGGTAATATAGAGAGCATGGATTGCATGGAGCACTGGGTGTGGTACAAAAGCAATGAATACTGTTATGCTGAAAATAAAAAAAAAAGAAAGTAAGAGAGCTGGACATACAGCAAGTAGTAGCTCAAGTCCAATACCATGTAACTTTTTGTACTGATTATGAAATTTAAAGGAGAAAGGGACTTTTTTTTATTATTCTATTTCTTTTCAGTGTTCCAGAATTCATTGTTTATGCACCACACCCAGTGCTTCATGCAATATGTGCCCTCCATAATACCCATCACCAGGCTCACCCAACCCCCTACCTGCCTCCCTTCTAAAGCCCTCAGTTTGCTTCTCAGAGTCCACAGTCTCTCATGGTTTGTCTCCCCCACCAATTTCCCTCAACTCACTTCTCCCCTCCATCTCCCAATGTCCTCTGTGTTATTCCTTATGCTCCAGAAGTAAGAAACCATATGATAATTGACACTGCTTGCCTTATTTCACTCAGCATAATCTCTTCCAGACCAGTTCATGTTGATACAAAAGTTGGGTATTCATTCTTTCTGATGGAGGCATAATAATCCATATTGTATATGGACCACATCTTTATCCATTCATCCATTGAAGGGCATCTTGGTTATTTCCACACTTTAGTGACTTTGGCCATTGCTGCTATGAACATTGGTGTACAGATGGCCCTTCTTTTCACTACATCTGTATCTTCTTGGTATATACCGAGTGCAGTTGCAGGGTCATAGGGCAGCTCCATTTTAATTTTTTTGAGGAATTTCCACACTGTTTCCCAATGTGGCTGCACCAAGAAAGGGACTTGTTATTAATTCTGTGGAGCTGGTCAAGTCAAAATTCAAAGATGAATTTTTTCAGACATAAAGTAGTTTATACTGATTCTATTCTTCAGATTCATCTACAAGGAAAAGGCTATAAAACTAAAGCCTCATGGATTTGATTAGGGTAGTATTGGATGTTAAAGTACCTGAAATGATGAAGAATGTCTGTACATTCTTCTAGATTTGTTTCAGTCCTAAAATATTAAATTAGTTATAATGTATGTGAAAATATCCTTACTATTAGAATTGCTTATCCTTTCTCAAATTTTCTAGTGGCTTAGTACTTAGTACTTCCACCGCTGTATGCCATAGCTATAATAAGCACGCAGTAACAGGAGTCACCATCCCACCTTTGTCAGGTCACAAGGCAGAATCAGAAACAAGTCTACCAAAAAAATGTCATCCCTAATAATTTCTGGTACTTTAATTTTAAAGTTTTAGTTGATATTCATCCAATCAAATATATAGCTGAGGTATATGTTTGTGAGAAATTGAACTGTTTAGGGTGGTGGCTTACACTCACTCCCCTAATCATGTATTCTGTTTCCTTCCAGACATCCCCCATTTGAGACCAGCGCCAGTGTATGTACATTACTACAACTCAAGACAATGAAAACATTTATAGTATAAAAATTCCATACATGGCAATTCACATTGTTTTTATTAAATGGATTATAAATTTCTTTTTGGAAAAAAGTATCTAGCTATAATCCAAAACACTCAAAATCGAGTTGCTGTACTGCCCCAAATCATACAGGTATGTCATTCGTCTTTTTCTTCTATTTTACATAGGTAAAAATACACTAACACATACCAAAGTAATTGACTCATAGGGGTTTTGGTTCCTAAAGGATGCTGGTTCTAGGGATTATGTTTATGGGTGGGCTCTCTCTCTGTTGCTGAGGTGTCAGAGGGACTTCTGAGATAGCACTTGCCATGCCCTGCTGACATTGCCATGACAAGGTGATCTTGGGGGCCAGGGAGATGTTCTGAAAACATGATGTTGTGTGCAGTCTCCTGGACCCTCTCATTTTCCTTCCTTTGCTCAAGAGCCAGTGACATCAGAGCATAAGACCAGGGGCCCGTGTTGCCTTCACCCATCCCCAGCACCAGGCAGGCCCTCAATAATCATGTAGGTGGGCTGTGGGAAGGACCTATTTGACTGCCAAGTGCCTCTTGGCATCTCAGAGGGAGCAGTGGAAGAGATCTCAGGATTTTGAGGTGCCATGATGGAATGCCTGGAAGAAAAGGCAGACTCTCTTTAGAAGGCTTTCAGTGAAGACCTCTTTCTGTGTGGGGCCCATGGTATACCTTCCCTCTCTTGTGGTCCTTGGTCATAGAGAAATGGGCTTTCCCAGCAGGTTGAGTTTCTTAGAGACTTTGTGCTGTGTAAGGAAGGACAACTTGGGGAGGTTTGAGAGGGGCTGCTTCATGGCAGGGGCCTGCTTTTATGCACAAAGCATGGTCCCCTTAGAGTAGCTTCGCTGATGCCCCAGAGTTCCCAAAAGTGTGACTAGGCCTGAGCTGCAAGAGTTCACACACCTGAGTGGCAGGTAGCATCTTGGTGGAGGAGCACCAAACTGAGGTCCAGAGCACGTGTCCTCATTGATTAAGAACTGACTACAGAGCTAGACAAACTTATTGTCAAGAAGTCTGAGGGGGATACAGTTACAGTAAAGAGCAGCAAAATACTTACTGAAGATTTTGAAAGGGAGCTTTGGGGTGCGGGGATGGCTCAGTTGGTTAAATGTCTGCCAGAGATCAAACCCTGTGGTGGGGGGTGGGGAGTCCCTGCTAAGTGAGGAGTCTGCTTCTCCCTCTCCCTTTCCCTCTGCCACTCTCCCTGTCTGTGCTCACTTTCTCTCTGTCTCTCTGTGTCAAATAAATTTTATAAATCTTTTAAAACATAAAAATACAAGAAAGATTTGAAACTTAAATTCACTAGTTGTAACATGTAATAGGAACCCTGCAAACAGTAATGATCACTGCTGAGAACAAAATTGATTTTTTTAAAGATTTTATTTATTTGGCAGAGAGAGATCCCAAGTAGGCAGAAAGGCAAGCAGAGAGAGAGGAGGAAGGAGGCTCCCCAGCAAGCAGTGAGCCCAATGCAGGACTCGATCCCAGGACCCTGAGATCATGACCTGAGCTGAAGGCAGTGGCTTAACCCACTGAGCCACCCAGGTGCCCCACAAAATTGATTTTCCAAAGGAATATCCCAGAACACTGAGGAAAATTTCAAAGAGATGGAAATGAGAAACGAATAAGTAAGATCTGAGGTCAGGTCCAAATCTACCTTGCAAGTACCCTGAGGACAAAAGGAGAAAATAACAGAAGTTATAACTGAACTAATGCAGCATTTACTTGAGCTGAAAAACAGTCATGCCTTCAGTTCATAAAGCCTTCAAGTCCCAGGGAGAATTAGCTGAACAGACTCAAACCAAAACAGACGTAAACCTATTTGACTTTCAGGGACTAAGAAGAAATTGTCAGAGTTCCAAACAGAAACCACCATTTCCTTCTAGAAAATGAGACAGAGTATCATTGAATATTGACTTTAAGCTCTATCCCTCAGAGCTGAAAGAACTCTCTTTCTTAGAACTCTTGCTTCCTATCACATATGTAAGCAGATGTCAGATTGATTAACCTTGTAAATTGGTTTAAGTTCTAACTCTACAAACAAAATGATAAAGAATTTGGAGACAATCTAGGGGCATGTAAAAATTTGGGAAGTGGTAGACTACCTTAGGTAGAGATAAGACCCACAGACCATAGAAGAAATGACATGCCACTTTATTTTAAAAATTTGAAAAAGATTTGTATATCAAAAACGAGTAAAGCTGCATGTTGGCAACAGGCTGTGAAAAGCATCTGTAACATCAGCTATTCAAGGAGTTCATGTCTCTGACGTGCCTACAAATTGAGAAGAAGACAAACGGTCCGATTGAAAAACAGACCAAATGAGGAAGGAGAAGTTCATGGAAAAGGAAACAGAAATGACCCCGGATTTCATAGTGAGCGAGGGAACACCATTAGTTCTGGACCATGTTGAGACACCTTTATTCACTCACCCTGTAGACAAAAACTAAAAATCATCAGGTAGACAAAAATTTGCATGAAATCATATATAAGAAACTCAGCCCCACTCTTTGATAAATTTTACAGTCTATTTTGTGTGATTGTTAAGTCAATTCAAAACAATCTGTTTAGAGACTCTGACTGTTCCCTACTTGGTTACAAATTTTCAGGGAACCATCACTGTATTTATTGAGAATAATTTCCTCATTCTTGAAAAATACATTTGAGTGATGAAAAATAGCAAGAATAATGGAATAGCCACAAATTCAAGGTTCTAGTTTTCCCCCCGCCCTTAGTGGGAAAGGAAACTTTTCACACATGTGAGTCATCTACTTTTATTATCTGGATTTCTTAGTTTCCGTAAAGTCTGACCTCCTGAATCAGTTTGGATGGTTGTCTCATCCTAACTCAAACTGTCTTAAAGATTAAAAAACAAAAACAAAACAAACAAAAAAAACAAAACAAAAAAAAAACCTTCAATCTCATGAAGAAGCAGCTCATGGCAGTGCTTGCAGAGAATGTGTTTTATTCACACTGTCTCCATGATTTTCTCCATTTTTCCCTACTGTGCCCTTTCCCTCTGGCCAGTTTGTCTTCCACCCCCTGCTGACTGTGTGATGGCTGCCCGCAGTGGGGGCACTGCTTTTCTTGTTCACATTCAGAGACAACCCAGATATTTCTGTAAAGCCCTTCCCATTTGTGTGTGTGGGACAACCTAGGTTACTGTCTCTCATAGAACAGTAACAAGGCACTGACTGTCGTGCAGCTGGCTGTGTGAATGGCCCAGGAGGAACATGACTGGCTTCCATGACAGACCCCTTCCCTGTAGTGTGGATGGGGCCAGCTTCCTGTGAGTCACCTGGGCTGCAGTGGAAGAGGCACACAGTGCACTGGGGTTCAGGGAGGGGGAGGGAGGAAGGATGCTGGCAGTCAACTCTCCAGATCCAGTACTACCACACCCTGAAGATAGTCCTACCTAGAAATGGTCCCTGCCATTGTACAGACTCAATATGTCTCAGTGAGTTCTTCTAGTAGTTTTTAGTGCCACTGTAGCAAATGACAAATTCTCAGTGGCTTGAAACAACACAAATTGATTATCTTGCAGTTCTGGAGGTCAGAAGTTCAAAAATCAGTGTCAGTGTGGTAAAATCGGGGTGTTAGCAGCCTGTGTTCCTTCTGGAGGCTCTAGAGGAGAATCCACTTTCTTGCCTTGTCTTGCTTCTAAAGCTGCCTGCATTCCCTGACTTGTGGCCCTTCATTGCACCACCTTTTATTCCTCTGTTTCCAACTTCACATTGCCTTCTGATTCTGATCCTCCTGTCTCCTTATGGATCCTCATGATTACATTGGGACCACCGAGGTAATCCAGGATAATCTCTCCCCCCTCACACCTTAATTTAATCATGCTTGCTAAATCCCATTTGCCAGGTAAGGTAAAGTACTCAGAGCTTCTTGGGCTCAGGATATGGTCATCTTTGGGGCAGTCGCTATTCAGCTGGTCAGTTGCCTCCTGTGCTCCCTTTTATGCCTCACACCTCATCTCACATGTGTCTGCTGTGTTCCTCTCTTCATCTGCATTGCAAATGAGAAATGCAGCAATTTAAACCATTGAATATTAGATTTTGGAGATAGTTGCAGGAATAAAAGCACATATAATTTTATTTGTGTCCTAAAAGTTTTTGTTTGGAATTTTAAATTTTATCTAATTGTCCCTAGGTAAATTAAATATGATTCAATCAGTTGATCTGAAAAATCTTTTCAAAGAGTATACTGCTGTTGTAAAGGCCCTTCAAAACAGTATTTTGAGTGCTGTTTCCAAATGAAGTTTACACTTTCACCCTTATCACTGTATTAAAGGTCATGTTGGAGGGTTTTGTGTGTGTGTGCTTTTTTCCAAAGTGAACTTGTTTCTCTATCTAAAACTAATACCTCTAACAGTATTTTCCACCAGGGAGGAGAGGAATTAGTGTATCTTCTAGACTAAGTTTTCTTTCCACGTGAAGAATCTGTTAGGACTAATATTCATGGGAGAAGGAAAAGACAGTAGCTCTTACACCCCATATACTATGTTGACAACAACAGTATAAGCCTGACCAAAGCTGTACATCTTGGTGCATCATTTCAGCTGAAACGTGTTCAGTGAAGTATGATTTATTCCTTAGTAATTCATTTTTGTGTGAGATAAAAGTACATCAACAGAAATTAGGGAAAGCAGAGTGGTAATTTTAAAATTTCATCATTGACTGTTTTTTTTTTTACCAGTTCTATAAGCACATTAATTGATATTAAAACCCATAAAAGCTCATTTGGGAATGAAAAAGAAAGTTTGAGGTGGTATTGATTTTTTAATGATATTTGTATTTATTTGTATGATTACGCTTAGTTACACTTTGATTGAGTCCGAATGTGCCCTTCAACAATAATCCATGGGCTCTGGGTTTCCTGAAGTTGTATGTCATGGGGTGAACAGTTAGAAAAAGTGAATCCCACCAATTGACAACCCTATGGGGGTTTATATATTACACAAACACATTTGTTTGTTGACTGCCACTCCAGTACTTTCTGTGTCCTAGAGCTCCACCCACGTGGTGCAGGCTGCCCCCATCTGTGCTGGAGAATCATGACGGGGCATTCAGTGGCCTTAGGCATCCCCAGAGAGCTGCAGTTGCATCCTCTCATTTCCCACCTAGTTTGTGGGCATCCCCCTTTAGCTTGACCCTGACAGTGGACAGGTCTCAGTATGAGCTGTCTGTGGGAAGAAACAAGATGTTGGGGGGGCAGCAGTAGTTGTTGATGGGAAGTTTTAAGTGTCAGGTTGTATCTTGCAATTTTCTGAACCCTGGCAGTGCAGGCCTGGGCCAACCTGTTATGTCTGTTTCACCAACCAAATCTTCCTCATGTGCCCAAGAAGTGAAACCATATTTGCATTTGCCACCAGAATCAACTAATACTAAATAATAGTTGAGAATTCCAGCTTGATTATAGTGAGTGGAAAATGGACCTCTCTCTGGTTAATTCTTACATATGATTTTACTGTTCATCTTCATAAAAGGGATAAGAAATGAGGAAACGTGGATTATCAGTTCGTTTTCACTCTCATCACTCACTGCAGTTATAATTTTCAAAATACCAAGATGTTTTTCAAAAGTAGTTGTTTTTTTTTTTGTTTTTTTGTTTTGTTTTGAAATTTTGTTTTTGTGAAGGGAGTAGGGACTAAGACTAAGGAAAGCATTGTTCTATCAAGAGAAGTCGTTTTCAATTTATGGTATGATGGGAAATCCATCTCGTATGTCCTATTTGGATAACAGAGCTCACTCTTAATTTTTTTAAACTTCCTTTGATTTTTTAATTGAATTATAGCTGACCCACAATGTTGCATTCGTTTCAGATATAAAACAACAAGATTTGACAAGTCTGTATGTTATGCTGTGCTCGCCGTACTGGACCACCAACCATATTCCCTATGCTGTGCCTTTCGTCCTGCAACTTATTAATTTTGTAACTGGAAGCCTGTTATCTCCCACTGCATTTCACCCATTTTGCCTGTCCACCCGCTGCCTCCTCTTTGGAAACGATCAATTTGTTCTCTGTAGTTATGGGTCTCTTTCTGTTTTTCTGTGTGTTCAGAGAACTTTTTAAGATAACTTGGTGCCTTTAAACATATTCCTTGATTTACATTAGTTTGGATACGTATTTGCCATGTTACCCAATTAGTTATGTAATGACTTCAAAATTTGGGGGCTTAAAACAACCCTTTTGTCATATTACATATGTTTTGGGGGTCAGAAATTAGGGCAGGATCTCATGGGGCAATTTTTATGCTTAATACGGCATTAACTGAAGTCAGTGGGTGGTGGCCTTCAGCAGGCGGCTGCTTGGTCTAGAGGATTCAGGATGACTTTATGCACATGCCTGTCACTTTGATGGGTACAGTTGGGAGATGAGGCTCAGATGGCCCTCCACTTCCGTGCAGTCTTTGTAACAAGGTTGTTGGACTTATTTCCTGTCCACTCAGAGCTCCAATAGCAAATGTTCCAAGAGAGGGGTTCCTTTTGGACTTGGGCCTGAAACTGACACGTTTATTTCACTGTTTAACACAGTCACATAACCCATGTGAATCAAAGGGAATGGGGAGTCATAGGATTTGTGATCTTTTTTTAACGTGCTACATATGTTCATATGTGCATTTTTTCCCATTTCTCTGACCTGTGGGAAAATGGAAGTTATTGATCAAAGAGTCACAGGTTATCAAGCTGTATGAGAGACTTCAGACTTAATCCAACCTCCATACTTTATAGATTAAAGAATATATATGTAGGTGCACATGTACATCTCCATATCAGTTATTATATATACACTTGTATATCACTAAAAATGGTATCTGTGGATTAGCCAATTCTTCTATCTTCATAGGAATGAAAAGGACTCGTCATTCCCTGGCAAATCTGAAGAAAGAAGCCAGAGCAAGAGTAAGGGAGAAAGAGAGTGAGAGGAGCATCTGATGGGATAGGATTTCTTACAAAAGGACTCCTGAAGTGACCAGAGAAAACAGACCAACAGAAAAGGGCAGACTTTGACCAAGCGGTGCTCAATGACTTGAATATTCACATGGAACAGAAGAGGTTTTAACGCTATTCCCTACTGATGTACCCTACATACTAAAGAGGACATCAGAAGTTTTCTGGAAGATACCATAGAAAACCATTTTGAGGACCTGGGGGCGGTGGCAGAGATGAGTGGAACAGAACACCAATAGCGAATAGAAGGATTGAGGAAGGTCAAATGTTAATCCCATCTTGCTGACAAGCAAGAAGGAGGATAAAGTTTATAGTTAAACAAGCACATTGAAAGAACTCTTCTAACTAACAACAGGCACTTCTGGGAAGAGAAAGGCTCTATGGCGGATAAGGGAGGCAGGCAGTTTTCATTCCACCCTGAGCTAACCTGTCGTTCCCAGGTGCTCCGCTTTCCTGAAGCAGGCGGCATTCTGCCCTGGGCCAGCCGGGCTTCTAGCCAGCGCAGCTTCTGTGAGGGGGCTGCATTCCGCCATGAGCAAGCGAGGTATCCCCCGCTGCCCAGCTTCTGTGAAGGGGCGGTGTTCCGCCCTGAGCAAGCTGGGCATCCCCAACTATAAGTGCTACCATTTTACTTAAAACTGTGAAATTGGGTCAGATTTAAATTTCAATTTATGTTAAAACATTCTGTAAACTGTGTTAAACTTTGACATTTGTTCCCTCTGTTCAGTGAATAACACTATATCATATTCTGAAAAATACGCTAATTTTTATTTTGAAAAATATCCCTTTTTCCTCTTATGGTAATTATTAATATGAATTAATAGAATTTGATATGGTTCCATATGCCCATAAATACTTTATTGTATATTATCAAATTTAATAATGAATATAATGTACTTCTTTGGACAATTTTTAAAGACCAGTCTACTCTTAAAACAAAAAAATGGAGACGCACTTCTTTAGTTCACACAAATTTCATTTTATTATATATAACCTCAGATAAATTTCAACAAATCATAATTTATTAAAATTATGTCTACTTAAAAATCTCATAGAAGAGTAAAACCATCAAAAATAATAATAAACACACACAACACACACACACATCACCCATGTATTGGCAAATTACAATTGCTGTAACAATACATTAGGCATTCCACTGTTAAGGGCTATCAAAATTTCCATCAGTGACAAAAAGATTTGTATCCAAATGGACTGATTTTCCAGAATCCAAGAAAAAGTCTCCTAGGGTTTATTTAAAGATAAATATTTGAACAAATACTTCTTAAATTTAGGAAATTCAGAACATATGATTAAAGAATATTTGCAGTGCAGACTATATTCAATCCTTCCTTCAAAATGTGCCTTTGAGTACATAATTCTGTTTTCTCTATCTAAATTGAGCTGTCCTCCAAGGAAGTTTTCTAAAATGTGTGTCTCTGTGTGAAAAATGTTCTAAGACCTAACATGCTTCATTGTATTTTTACTGTGCTCTCAAATTTAATCAATAATTTGGCTTGATGTATAATATCTAGTTTCAAATATCTTTTCCATCTATACAAACCCCCAGCTGTCTCCTTTATATGCTATTACTATTGAGAATTCTGCTGTCAGTATTATTCTTGTACATTTTAGGTGATCTGTTCTTCTCTTGGGCATCATTTATGCTCTTCTATGTTTTTGATATTCCTAAAACTCACCATAATGTATATGAGTGGTTTTGTGTGTGTGTGGATTTTGTTTTGTTTTGTTTCTGATTTCTCATGTTTGGCATCATTTTAAGTCTGGTAATTTTTATCTTTCTTTAATTCTCCAAAATTTATCTCAGTACTTATTTAAATATTTTCTTTATTTTTTTTCTTTTCTGTGGCATTTGGGCAGAAGTCATTAATTTGTTTGTTTGTTTGTTTGTTTGTTTTTCCCAACTCATTTATTCATTTTACAGCTATATTCGTCTTAGTCTCCATTTATTGTATTCTTTATTTCAACAAGTTTCACTTAATTTATATTCACAGTATAGTATCTTTTCTTTGTATATGTCTATCATTATTTTATCATATACTTTTAAGCTATTTTAAAAAATATTTTACTGGGGCGCCTGGGTGGCTCAATGGTTAAGCCGCTGCCTTCGGCTCGGGTCATGATCTCAGGGTCCTGGGATCGAGTCCCACATCGGGCTCTCTGCTCAGCAGGGAGCCTGCTTCCTGCTCTCTCTCTGCCTGCCTCTGCCTACTTGTGATTTCTGTCAAATAAATAAAATAAAATATAAAAAAAAATATTTTACTTATTTATTTGACAGAGATCACAAGTAGGCAGAGAGGCGAGCAGAGAGAGAGGAAGGGAAGCAGGCTACCTGCTGAGCAGAAAGCCCGATGTGGGGCTTGATTCCAGGACCCTGAGATCACGACCTGAACCGAAGGCAGCAGCTTAACCCACTGAGCCACCCAGGCGCCCCTTTCAAGCTATTTTTTAAAAGTACAGTCATTCCATTTTTTTTAAAGATTTTCTTTCTTTATTTATTTGACAGAGAGAGATCACAAGTAGATGGAGGGCAGGCAGCGAGAGAGAGAGAGAGAGAGAGAGGGAAGCTGACTCCCTGCTGAGCAGAGAGCCTGATGCAGGACTTGATTCCAGGACCCTGAGATCATGACCTGAGCTGAAGGCAGTGGCTTAATCCACTGCGCCACCTAGGCGCCCCTAAGCTATTTTTTTAATTCCTGTTCCAATAACACTTGGATTGCCATATAAAGTTAACCACATCATCTTTTTTAGGTAAGTAATTGTACTTTTTATATGCATAGTTATTTTGATCCATGAGTTCAGCTCCTCTTCGGATTATCAAATATCTGTAAAGTCTGGGTATGCTAGGATTTTCTAGGCAACAATAAAATACATTGAAACCTGGTAGCTTAATTATAATAATGTTTTCTTTCTCAATCATTCACAATAGTATTACATTCTGAGTAGCTTCCTTCTATTTTGCAGCTATAGTGTTTGGAAAAACTTGAATTGTGATATCACTGTGATAATGTGAATTAGTCAGGGTTTTTCAGAGAATCGGGAAGAGAAAAAAAGGAAGATATTCTCCAGGGCCAACTCTAGAAGTGACTATTAAAACATCTGTCCAAATTCAATTGAAGAAAACTCAGAAATGCCATCTCCAGTGAAATACAAAGAAGATTATATATAGTTCTGGGCACACACATCTCATTTGACCCAATGATGTACATCAATGAAAGACTGAAGGCCAATCACCACTCCATGGGAGAATTTAAAAATAAATTTACTAATGAGGCCAAGAATTCAGAATCACAAATACTTCAAAACTAATAATAACTGCCTTCAGTTGATGTTATTCTATAAGATAAATCCTACGATCAAGTTTCAATTTTAAATTCTTACAATTTTAAATTCTTAAATCCTTATAAAGAAGCATCATTTGGAGGGAGCAGTTTTCATAATTTATCATCCATCAGCCTTTTTTTTAAAGATTTTATTTATTTATTGGACACAGAGAGAGATAAAGAGAGAGAGAGAGAGAGAGATCACAAGTAAGCAGAGAGGCAGGCAAGCAGGGAGGGAAGCAGGCTTCCTTTTGAGCAGAGCCCGATGTGGGGCTGGATCCCAGGACCCAGAGACCATGACTTGAGATGAAGGCAGAGGCTTAACCCACCACCCACGTGATGAGAGAGCCACTCAGGTGCCCCTCATCCATCAGTCTTAATTGATTGGAGGAAAACGTGTGGAGGAATAATGCCTTAGGGAGCTAATCTCTCTAAAGAATTTTCAAGTCCTTACCCCTTCAAGGTTTTTGTACAGTTCTGATAGCCTCTAAACATCCAGCTGATTTCTACAGTGACAGGCCTGTTAAAACCTGTCTTCAAACCAGGAATAGAGCTTGAAACATACCAGTCAAGAGCAACTTTGAGTCTTTTAAGGAATTTATCATCATTTCTTTGTTTTTGGTTAATATCTGAAATAGTTCCATATTACATTTGCATAATTTCTCCAGAGCTGACTTTGAAGGAGGCATTCAGTTCCAGCTAGTTCCATATTTTGGCAAGAACTATAATTCTATATATATATATATAAAAAAACATATTTTAGGGCGCCTGGGTGGCTCAGTGGGTTAAAATCTCTGCCTTCGGCTCAGGTCATGATTCCAGGTTCCTGGGATTGAGTCCCACAGTGGGCTCTCTTCTCAGCAGGGAGCCTGCTTCCATTCCTCTCTCTCTGGCTGCCTCTCTGCCTTCCTGTGATCTCTGTCAAGTAAATAAATAAAATTTTTTAAAAAACATATTTTATACCAGTTATTCATGTTTATTAACTAAGATATCACAATACAAATAATACAAACAGTTGCTCTTTATTAATACCTTCAACCAAGATCAAAAAATATGTCATATTTTCTCCAAAAATTTTATATCATCTGATAGGTCAGATATATATAAAATTACATTTAAAGTTTTAAAAATATCATCAAATATTTTCATTTAAATGCAAATTTGAAAAAAAATCAACTTTTCCAAACACGACTTTTTATCCTATTTTTTTTGAATTTTGTCGACAACTGATAAAATGTTTAGCAAGACTATAAATGTTAGATCGAAAAAAATGATTAATACATGTAGGTTCAAATTATTATGTTCCATTAAAAATGATTTAGTCTTTGATGAACATCTGTTTGGTAATATGTTGTATCCAGATATAGTAAATTAATGATATATATAAAATTATAGGGAAATGACACCTTCCGTTCCATTATGTGTAGAGCTTTTAAAATGCTATTTGTCACAACCTGTCATCTTGTCATTATGTAGCATTATGTAGCATTTAAAAAATGTATACTCTTCACTTCAAAGTCTTTTAGAAATCTAAAATATGACTTTCTATGGTTTGTGTTTCCATATTCCTTTATTGCCAGTTTGAACAAATCCACATGCTTGGATTCAAAAGTAATAAATTCCTCTTATTTGGAAAAATGATGTTTATTTTTGTTCTCTCACCCTTCGCAGGTGGTTTCATTTTAGCACACTTCAGAGTTATAATTTCATGCTTATTAAAAACATTTATTATGATCTACATAGATGAATGAAACTTTTATTAAATTATTTGACAAAAAAATCTGTTATTTTTAAAAATGTATTTCCTTTGAAGGGTTAATTTAGAACGTTCAGAGAGGATCTAGGAGTGTCGTATTATGCAGATTTTAAGTAGGTATGAAATGGTTATTTATATGATTGTTTCTTTAAGGCTTATGCATATTGTCCATTATATACTATAAAATATTTTGAAAGTAAATTTAAGGTATGTTTTACATAGTTTATATTTTGGAAAAAATTATTGAAATGACTTATGAAATTCAGTATACTCTCAACATTAATTTATTCTGAAATTTACCAATTGTCTATTGAACCTATTATATGGCAGATATTACTTCAGACTACACTGATAAATGAAATACTTGGCTTTGTAGAACTTTTATTTTCATGGGTGAGACAATTAAAAGCTATAAACCTTAATAAAAATTGCATAGTGCATTCAAAATTGATGAGTATAATGGGGAAAAAGAAAAATTCGATCAGGGTGAGAAAAATCAAGGTTGCTAGGCAGGGGATGGGGAGTTAAAATTTTTAATAGGAAGATCAGGGTAGTTACAATGAAGCTGACAATTGAACAAAGGTATGGAAAGGTGATGAATTTGCCCAGAACTATCAGCAATAAGGTCACTCCAGACAAAGGAATTGGCTATCTTGAAGGCCATAAGGTTGGATCATGCCTGGCATATCTGAGGAATAGCAAGGAGGCCACTGTGAGTGACTGAAGAGTAGCAGGGAAAGAGGTCACAGAGGTTAAATGAGTGGCTAGATCATGTAAAAGCTTAGAAGTCATTGTAAAACTCTGGCTTTTATATTTGGAAACTTACTGTGTGATAGAATTTCTGCTAATAACTGAGAGTTCAAATGTCCATAAAATTTCAAGGATTCTTATTGTAGTAAGACAGAATAAAGAAAAAGAGTTCATATTTTCACATGGTGTAACAAATGCTCAGAGATCCAAGTGTAGGAAGCCATGGGAGCACAGAAGAAGGCACTAAAATCTCACCAATATATTTGGTGACTGTGACTATATATAAATTTGTATTTTCTAGATTTTTTTATAGTCATGGAATCACACAGTATATACTATTCATTGCCTGGCTTTTCTTTTCTCAGCATCATTATTTTGAGAATCTCCAACTGTAAATAGTTCATTTTGATGTTGAATAGTAATCTCTTTAATGAATAGATCATAATTTGTCTTTGCTCTATTGATGGACATTGATGAACATTTCCATTGTTTTCAATTCTTAAAAATAAAGCTGCTATGAAATTCATATACAAGTCCTTGTATGAACATAGGGTTTGTTTCTCTTGGTTAAATGCCTAGAAGTAAAATGGCTATTTGTGTAACTGCAACATATTTTGCATTTAAAAAAATTTTCAGACTATTTTCCAAAGTGGTTGTATCATGATATATGCCAACAACAGTTTAGATTTTTTGTTGCTTCTCAATCTAGCTCAGACGAAATACAATTAGCCTTTATAATTTTAGCCATTCTAATAGATATGTAAGCATGTCTCATTATGATTTTAATTTGTATTTCTTTAATGTCTAAATGTTGAGAAATTTGTCATGTGCTTATAAGCCATCCATATCCTTTTGGTGACATGTCTCTTCCATTATTTCCTTCACATGTAAAATTGGATACTCTGTTTGGTTATTAGTAAGGTTTTTTATTTTTATTCATTTTTTAATAATCAGAGTAGATGTCCATTATCAGATATATAATTTGCAAATCCCTTCTCCATCTTTACGGTTTCTCAATGGAGCTTTGATAGCTGTGTCTTTCAAGAAATATGCTACTTCTTTCCTGGTACACGGAGGTATGACTAGAACATTATCAATGTTGACCTTTGCAAAGAAAATCATGGCTTAAGATATATGTAGTCTGCAGTTGTTGGGAGTGTTCACCATCCTTGCCTCTAACTCACCTCTCACTGCCCACACATTCAGATATAGGGGAATATTGATTGACAAAATATTAATTGCCAAATAACACTAGTTGGAGAATAAGAAAAATGCAGGCACCTGATTATAAAATATTACTTAAAATAAAATATGTTTTTATAAGTGCTATTGGAAGTAAATTCCTCAATACTTTAATCACACAGAATGATGGAATCCTAGATTTTTTTTCTTGTATTTACTAAGAAAATGATCATGCCTCAAGTATATTAAAATGGAATAGGGAAAATTAAATATTGTTTTAAGTTGATTTGCGTGTGTTGTGCGTATGTGAGAGAGAAAGTGAGAGAGAAATAGAAAAAGAGAAAGGGAAAGACAGAGAGGTGGCTGGCTGCAGTGAATTATGAGTTGCAGGATAGATTTTAAAGTTTTGTCTTTTGCTTTCTACATTTCCTTTTCCTTAGGTTCAAGAGAACAATCAGTAATATCTCAGATGCCTGCTGGTAACATCAGCAGAAAGAGTTAGAGGTTCCCAGAAAATTAAAGATGAGATATAGTTTTCCTGACATAAGAAAAGTCATTTTTTGTCCCCAGCTATTTTCAATGATCTATACCCCACCTGTGTACTTGCCCAAGCACACTTCTTCCAAAATTTCCTGGGAGGCTCATACAAAGAAATGCAAAAACCTCACTAGTTAAGGATTTTGAGGGAACAAGGCAATGGGAAAACTAACAGTCACCACCAGACCAGGAAATAGCCTAAGCTATTGAGACAATAAATCAGTGGTAAAACTCCTAGTGCTATTTCAAAAGTAATCAAGGCCTTGCATTCCTTGTCCCAGAAAATGAGCCCAAGACCCCATCTAATTTATATCTGCTCTTGAAGCCTGCAGAGTCCCTTTCCCTTGTCCAACAGTTACCTCTGCTTTATTCTAACGTTGAAGTTTCTGCCCTCGGTGGAATACAAGCTTCATTCAGGTGAACATGCAATACATATTGCACAAATACATATGTGGATGTGCATGCATCTACAACCTTATGACCAACCATACACGGGATAATAAAACTCTCCCTTCTGAGTATTCATCTTAAATACTAAATAAAAATCTCTTTCCTGTTCAAACAGTCAAGGCTTTGGAACTTATTCCCTGTGATCTCCTTGTATGTTGTAAACAAAGATTCCTTTGTTTGACAACTCCACCTGTTTCTGTGATTCACCAAAGACTGACCTCAGTTAGTTTCGTTACTGTAATGGCTTTCACTACTCTGATTCTACCTCTGCAAGTCTCCAAATTTAACTATTTTCTTCTCCCAATTCCGCATGTTCTTGGCTTTAAACTGCAACTCTGAAGAGATGCTTTGCTTGTTTTAAAAAAAAATCAAGAAAAGGGAGTAGTAGTCAACATTGTTACTTTGAACTTCCTGCCCTAAGGGGCTCTCCTGTTGTTTCTCTTTGACTTCCTGGACTGAAACGACAGAAATTTGGCAATACATCACTCCCCAATCCAGATTACTAACAGAACAGTTTAGACTCTTGGAAAAATATTAGTTTAAAAGATCACATAATTAAATACTTAAGCATGTAGGGTAATATAGTGGTTTACAAGAAATATATTTTGGTCATCTGAATATTTGGTTTTCAACCATGGCTACTGACTCACAGCTCCTAAAACTCTTGGAATTTCCTGTGATAAGGGTGAGAGAGGTGTGTTTTGTTATGTTAATGAAGTGACCTTCAGACCTCACTCAAGGCAAGGGCTGTTTGCCTGAAGGACCAACCACTTGGTGAAAGCCTTCATAACTTTTTGCCCAACATGCCTCCCCTTCCTCCCAATTCAGGAGTATCTGGGGAGGGAAGAGGAGCTGGAGATTAGATCAGCAAATGACAATGATTTAGTCAGTCATGACTATGTTATGAAGCCTCCACAGAAAACCTGAAAGGACTGGGTTCAGAAAGCTTTTAGTTTGTTAAATGTATGAAAAGGCAGGAAGAGTGGCAGTCTTACAGAAGGTCATAGAAGCTCTGTGCCCATTCTCCATACCTTGCCCTGTGCACTTCTTTATCTATCTATTGATTTAAATCTTCTATTATATCTTTTAATAAGCTGGCAAACATAAAGTAAGTATTTTTCTGAGTTTTGTGAGTCCCTGTAGCAAATTAAAAGAACATAAGAAGTAGGCCATTGGGACCTCCAACCTGTAGTTGCTCAGTCACAAGCACAGGTAATAACCTGGGGCCTACAGTGAGACTGGCATCTGAGATGGGGTTGGAGATAGTCTTGGAGGACTGATCCCTTAACTGATGAAATCTTATGCTATGTTCAGGTAGATAGTGTCAGAATTTAGTTGAATTCTTGGATATCCTGCTGTTTTCTGAAAATTATTTGGCATTGTTGGTATGATGTCCTAAAACCCAAAAAGATATAGCTACCTCAAAATAAGAATAAGGTTGACAGCTTATATATAATAAGTGAGTATATCAGGGATTTAAAATATACCCAATAAATAATGTAAGGAATTAAGGAAAGATTTTGAAATAAAAACAAGAATAAGAACCTAGTGGTACTAATAGATTAAATATATGTAATCTAGTTGAATTAAGAATACAATGGATAGAATATATAATGGATTCAATAGAGATAAGAAGTCACTTAAGGATATAGTCATCTGGATACCAGCAAAGCATTAAAATTATCAATATAAAAGAGGTGTAAGATGTAGGTGATACGTGTGGAACAAAAGCTAGAGAAAAAATTAGATTTCCTTACTACTCATAGCCTGTTGACAAGTCCTTGAAGTTCCTCTGGGGACTCAGCTGCTTCCATGTGGACACATCTACTCAGGGCAAAAAGCATTCTTAGTCCACCGCCCCAGGATACTGAAAATCTACTTTCACATGTAAAAATTACTTTGGAAACTTCTTTATCTCTATTCCCCACCCCTGCCCTCGAGATATACATTGGCAATCATCTCCCAAGCATATACCCACTGATACACATCAGAAGAGTCTCTTCCCTGAGTTTTTACTAAATAGTAATAAATGACCTTTCCCTAACAATAGCTAGCCCCCTCAAGGTCCTGGAAACCTTGTTTATAAAATACCTTGGAGGCTTGTGCTATCCCTAACCTCTTCCCAAATTGAAAGTATATAATCAGCCACTCTTCATGACCCTCTCTCTCTACTCCAAATAAATGAATAAATATTTTTTTAAATAAAATAAAATAAATGACTTTTTTTTAAATGAAATAAGAAAAAGGAAAGAAATATTTGAATATTAATGTACATCTATTTCTCAAGCATAAAATAGTCAAGACACTGGATTAAAACTTACATACAAAAAAAGAAAGAAAATATTCATAACTATAGTTGACTCTATGAATCCCAAACTAGGGCATACATACCAAAGACAAAAAAAAATCATAAGTGTTAGAGAGAAAAAAAATAATTCATTAATAAAGAAACAAGAATCCGACTGACAGAAATTTTTTAAATAACATCAGATATAAAAAAGAATGAAGTAATAGCTTTATTATTTTGAAAAAAATAATCACAAATGTAAACATTTAGATCCTTATAAAATGTCATTGGAATAGGAAGGCATAATAAAAAAAAATATTTTCAGGAATACAGACCACAGATAATTTGCCTTAATTTGTGTAGGCAGCACTTAAATACTAATATTTTAACAGTTAAAATGTACTCTATGACCTATGGGGTGGGATAAAAGAGGATGACCAAGTAATCATGAAATAATTCAGTTTTATGAAAAAAGTAAAAAAGTAAAAAGATCGAAAAAAAGACTTGAAGAAAAGAGAGATAAAACATATGCATAATAAAAATAAATAAATAAATAAATAAACAACTGGAGTGCCTGGGTGACTTAGTCGGTTCAAGTTGTCTGCCTTCAGCTCAGGTGATGATCCCAGGGTCCTGGTATTGAGCTCTTCATCAGGCTCCCTGCTCAGTGGAGAGTCTGCTTCTCCCTCCCATTGAGAAAAATAATTTGACTTATTTATTTGAGAGAGATAATCTTTAAATTTTACTTATTTATTTGAGAGAGAGTGAGAAAAGAAAAACATGCACACAGGAGGGGGAATAACAGAGGGAGAGGGAGAAGCACCCCACTGAGCAGGGAACCCCCTGCGGGGCTCTATCCCAGGAGCCGGGTATTATGACCTGAGCTATAGGTAGACACTTAACTGACTGAGCCACTCAGGTACCCCAATGAATACAATCTTCAAAAATAATAATAATAATAATAATAATAAGTAATATTTCATATAGTATGATTTTTTAAAATGTAAGACTTGGTATAAAAACAGGATGACATACTTGTCTAATAATAGCAAAAGACTTTGATAAGTTTAGATGCAGTAGTACATAAAAAATTTAACTTCTTTCATTAACTGATAATTTAATTAGATTAAATTAAGAGACATCAAAATTTAGAGAATCTAATAGTCCTGATCTATTAATAAATGTAGCCATCCTGACCCCAAAACAATAGTCTTCAGTAAGTATATAAGCATAAGTTGAACATTTACACAAACAGGCCATTATTTAGGCCAGAAGTATATGCCAATAAATTCCTAGAGTTAAATATCAGGCTATATTTTCCAAGAATAAGGCAATAAAATTAGAAAACAATGACCAAAATATTAAATTCATATAATTGGAAGTTAACTTCATACCTAAAAAGAAATAATACAGCTAATTCAGAAATTTTTAGAATTACAGTACTTTGGTAATATCAACTCTCAAAATGAGAAACGGACAGGTGGGGCTAGGGAGGAAGAGATCCATAGGGAACTTTGTGAACAGGCTCTCAGAAATCCCCAAAATGTGGTGTGGGAAAACCAGAGTAAAGAGATAAATTGGACCACCCTATCCCAGGGAAGAGCACCCTGATCTAGGCATGTGGGATAGAGGACCACCCTGCCCTAGGTGTATGGAGTGGGTCATGTGGGGTGGGTGTCTCTATGATAAACACCTGTAACCAAAAAAGAATAATCAGACCCTCAAAAGGAGGTAAGCCATTGCAGGAGTTATTGATAGAGATGTTAAAAGGATTAAAGTTGCCTGGTTACCTTTTTATAAAAAATAAACCCTGTAGGCACTCATTGTTAACTGTGTGGGGACCCCTCTTAGTTGTGAGAGCTTTTTCTATATATTCACTTGATAAACTTCTGTCACTTCCTCACTCTCCATTGCCCACGAGATTCCTTCTTTGATTCCAAGAGACAAGAACCTAGCTCTCCCACATCATTCCCTAGAGTTAAGTATCAGGCTATATTTTCCAATGATAAGGCAATAAAACTAGAATAGAATGACCAAAATATTAAGTCCATGTAACTGGAAGTTAACTTTATACCTAAAAAGAAATACAGCTAATTCAGAAATATTTAGAATTACTGTACTACGGTAATATCATTTGTGAAAATAAGTGACAATAATTAAAGGTATGAAAGAAATCTAAAGGTTTAATTGTATTAATTCAAAAGAAAAACAAAACAATACAACAAAAACACCAAAGCATAAAACAACAAAACAAAACAAAAAGAATATAAAGGCAAAACCTAAGAACGACAGCAGTCATAACAAAATATTATAGAAACAAACAAGTTTTTGGAATAGATTAATAAGAAAGATTTGACCAATGAGTACTGGTCAGGAATACTCAGAGATGATGAAGATAAAATAAAATACTAAATGAAATGTATAAAAACTAAATTATAGACCTAAGAGACTGATTAAAAATGCTTCTAGAAAAAGAGTCTCATTTGAAGACAATAAAATTAATAGCACCATAGAGAAAACTGTATTTGTGACATAGGGGATCAATTAGAGATGATAAAGTATTTCCTTAAATATCAAAGATAACAATTAGACTCAGTGGCTCAGTCAGCTAAGCCTCTGCCTTCACCTCAGATCATGATCCCAAGGCCCTGAGACTGAGCTCGACTCCCTGCTTGGTGGGAAACCTGCTTCTTCTTTTCCCTCTCCCTCTGCAGCTTCCCCTGCTTGTGCTTGTTCTCTCTCTCTCTCACTCTCTCTCTCAATAAATAAAATTTTAAAAGTTAAAAAAATTAAGAAATAAGCATCAAAGATTAATCCATAAGGTAAAAATATTTATTAAAGTGATTAATTAATTTATATTAAAATTAAATATTTCCTTGCAATTAGGTGCAGTGTGGAGAAAAAGTTACTTGACAACTGACATAGGAATGAACAATACTTAAAATATTTAAAACTGACAAGGAATTATTAGATTTAGACTCGATGATGATCTCTATGTATGTGCATATAAAACACCTTAAAATACTTTGTAGGAATGTGCTACAGGAAATTAAAGAGACAGGGAGATAAAGGGGGGAAAAATAGCTCAACTTGAAATGACTAGTTGGCTGCCACTGTGTTTTATTTACATTTTCCACCACTTTTTTGGTCAATGAAATTATTTTACATGTATCTATTATTATCTTGTAGGACATGTTACACTAATATCATTATTAATGAAGTTGAGAATAAGAATATGATGCCTCATTTCATCATAATTGTTAAAAATGATCCCTAAGCTGGTAAATGCAGGAAGCCAGAAACAAACAAATAATAATTAGCACCAGTTCAAAAGCTTGTCCACCTGGAACCTGTAAGAAAATCCAACTAGATCCTGAAAATAATGAGTGATTTGAGGAAACTGGACAGGGATATAGATTTCCAGATGCTTTTTACTTATAATGGCAATAGCAACTTAGACAAGGTAATGGAAAAAAATCTATTAATTGGAAGTAGGAAAATTATTAAAAAAATATAAACCATAAGCCAATGAACTTGGGAAAATTATGAAGAATCTACATAAACATAAAATGAAACAATATATATTTGCCAAGGCACATTCACATTTAAAAAAATAAGTTGAAAGGGGAACAATATGCCATAATACATATATCAATGTTTTTCATAGAAGTTTAGTATAAAAAATAAACATTTTAAATAATTTATTTGGAAATTGATATCACATATCTGAAAAACTTGGAAGAAGAAATGGATAACCATGACTAAACAAATGTAGCAGAAAAATGATTTACAATAATAGATAAAAGCTATTCAAAAATGCAGTGAATATTGGCCAAAGCTTAGAAAAATCGATAAAATATAAAATGTAAAATGAATTCATGAATGAAAAACAGAATCCCATTAAATCTAATTTGGAAAGAACTAATATTTTTTTTTTTTTTTGCCTGAATCTGCTCTGCCTTTCATTAGGTGGGACACTGACCAAAACCACTCAGCTCCTCTCTCATGCCCATTAATAGAAAAGTCAGGGACATTAATTACTTCTGGGATGAATTTTAACCACTGTGGATAGGATGCAGAAGCCAGTGGGTTAAACAGATTCTTTCTTGTTTCAGGAAAATAATTCTGAGATGTATTCTGTGCATTAGGATTGATGCTCAGTTGTCCACAATCATAATCCACTCAGTCTGAACTCATATATGTTTCTCCTGGACCACTTAGCTCTTCTCATTCTCTCCTCTTCCACGCGATCAAATCCCAACATAATTATTTAGGTTGTGTATGCAAGTCCTGATTTTGAAGGGAAACTCAGTTGCAGAAAGAGATGAAAATAAAGATACAGGGAAAAAACTGGTGCACTTGGGTGACTCAATTAGATAAGCATCTGACTCTTGATTTCAGCTCAGGTTGTTATCTCAGGGCGATGAGATGAAGCCCCTTTAGGCTCTGTGCTGGGCAAGGAGGATGCTTAAGATTCTCTCTTCTTATCCCTTTCCTTCCACCCCTCACCTCCCATGCTGTCTTTCTCTTAAATAATAAGCACTGCTGAACTATCTTAGATTCTGTACCTTCTCTCCAGCCATGAACCTATCACTGTCTTTAACTCTTGAAAACTTCATTAGACAAATTAATGTGATGAAGGAAGCAATATGAAAAAGCCTATTAATCTGATGAGCATTGAACTGAACAAAAGGTATAGATACTTTCCCTTTGATTTCTAGCCTATCAATACCTACAGTGAGTCACATACACTCAAGATTATTCTTTTTATTGTATACTTCATATATTCATTAATTTTTGATTCATTATCATTTTGTTGAAGTGTTAAACTATGGTAATAAACAAACTTTTAATTAACTTTTCCTCCTAGGATACAAATATAACTTGCACTTGAGCTTTAGCTAATTTTATGTTCTAAAATTGCCAAAACACAATGATCAAGGTTTCTAGATTATTTACTGTATTTTCTACTATATAATATTGTTCTATCTCTTCTGTATAAAGAAAATGAATGCTTGGGGCTCTGGGTGGCTCAGTGCGTTAAAGCCTCTGCCTTCTGCTCAGGTCATGATCCCAGAGTCCTTGGATAGAGCCCCACATCAGGCTCTCTGCTCAGCAGGGACCCTGCTTCCCTTCCTTTCTCTCTGCCTGCCTCTCTGTCTACTTGTGCTGTCTGTCAAATAAATAAATAAAATCTTTTAAAAAAGCAAATGAATGCTTGATAACTAAATGAATGCCTTTCTGAATAAATTAAATATGGCAATAGCATTTTATTTTATCATGCTTTACATATTAAACTATAATATTATATCACTAGTCTACAAATAATCTACTCACATAGTGATTTGGAAGCTTTTAGCAAAAGAATTCTTCCTCCTGATTGTAGTATAAAAGCCACAGAAATATACAGAAGACTCCCAGGATAGAAAGTTAAATCCAGTTATCCGTGATGCCTTGAGTAGGACCTGACCTATGTATGTCCTGGGATGCACTAGTAACTGTTACATGTGATAGGATTATATTTAATATATACAGTTTCATTTACTTCACAAAGGAGATATAAATTTGAGAATAAAATATTTGATGAATCTATAAAGTCTATATCTATTTGTAACCAATGTGGTAGAATTAAGATGTTAATTTGAAAAAAAAATTTCATTGAACACATACACATATTCAATTGTTTTTATATATATAAACAGCATTATTTATTTATGTAAATAAATGCATTGTCAGTAAAATCCATTTACTTATCAATCATAAGGGTAATTTTAAGTACTAAGAATAAGAAATATGTGAAAAGATAAGTGTTCAAGAGTGCAGTTTGTGGTAATTAATACAATATGATAGGCTCATAAGAAAGATATATTACTTGAACTTAAAAGCTTCTATAATTAAGCAATTACCACTTGAAATTTGTAATTAGTCTTGCTGCAGTTTTTCCTTGCACTTATTGCCCTTCCCCAGAAGTTCATTAAGAATTTCTGTGAATGTCCTTATGTTTAATCTCATTCATAGATTCCACTGCTGCTCACAAAACAAAGCCAAAAAGAGAGGTGACTCTATGTGGCACTCCATCCACAAGCAATACATTCATAAATAATTAAAAAGCTCTCTACTTCATTTGTTACCCATTCAGCTGATAATTTAAATGAGTAACTGAGGCCATTTTATCAGCACTTTTAATAGAATGCGACTCAGAAACTTCACAGTGTTATTTAAGAAGAAATGCTCATGTGTTAAGGTTTTTATTTTTTTTAAATCAACAAAATAATTTTCAAATATTAAAAGCAAATGTCTCCTTTTCCTCCAAGTTTCCTTGCTACATCAAAGTTATAAATAAATACATTACAATCGTATTTTGAGTAGTAGGTAAAAACAAATGTTTTGAGGGGCGCCTGGGTGGCTCAGTGGGTTAAGCCACTGCCTTTGGCTCAGGTCATGATCTCAGGGTCCTGGGATCGAGTCCCGCATCAGGCTCTCTGCTCCACAGGGAGCCTGCTTCCTCCTCTCTCTCTGCCTGCCTCTCTGCCTACTTGTGATCTCTCTCTGTCAAATAAAAAAATAAAATCTTTAAAAAAAACAAATGTTTTGAAACTGTCTGTGGGTTGAGTGTCTGGGTCAACTTGTATAAATATCTGATCTCAATGTATTTAGACTTTATTAGATGGTTGTTTTTAGACTATTTAAAAATACATGCTCAGATAATGAAAACATTATTTTATTCATTTTAATAAATAAATTATTTTATTTAATTATGTTTAGATGTTTATTTATTAAATTAATGATTTAATATTTAACAATCTAAATTTGAAATATTTTAAATTCTAAAAAATAGTTATTTAATTAAATCGATATATTTAATATAAATATTTAATAAATTATTTAATCATTATTATAATTATGCAATACATTATGTATTGTGTAATAATTGCATTTTAATAAATAAATAAATGTATTATTTACATTATTTTATTTTACTTTATTTTATTTAGTTGACAAAGAGAGGGAGAACGCAAACAAAGGGAGCTGCAGGCAGAGGGAGAGGGAGAAGTAGGCTCCCAGCTGAGCAGAAAGTTCAAACTGGGGTTCCATCCCACGACCCTGGGATCACCACCTGAGTCAAAGGCAGATGCTTAACTGACTGAGACATCCAGATGCCCAAGGCTTTGTATTCTTCGCTTCTAAATATTGATGCTGCTTCATCTCTGGAGTTAGTACATTGATGCTGAGAATTCATATCAAAGAATTGATAGTAGCTGTTAAGCAGAAACATGTAATTTACGGGGAAAAAAAAGAACAGAATGAAGAGAAAGGCCAAAAGTCAAAAGCATATTAATATAAAATTTAATTAGATAAATAAAGCTGGTATTCCTGAAGGGGGCTAATAAAAGAGCTGCAAAGAGCTGATAGGATTAGGAAAATTGTCCACTCCTGGTCATTTCATAATTTTAAACTATTCCTTATTAATAAATATACTTAGTTCCAGAAACACAACCACATAAGGACATTTCCACCAAGTTTCCTCTAACAGCATTTACAAATTAGACGTTCAAACAATGTAGTTTTTTACATGTTGCATCTGTATCTTAAAGTTTAAACACTTTCTGTGACACATTTTCTAACAATGAATATATATATATATATAAGGTATATATATATATATATATATACCTTATCCCTAAATGGAAAAAAATATATATATATATAGAAACCTTATCCATAAATGAAACCTTTCTTTGTTTATTAGCTTAAATAGGTAAATTAGCAACAACAACAACAAACAGCTAATATTATAGAGGTAGGAACAATTCACCTTTTCATTCATATCTATTTTCTAAAATCTCCTATTTTATTTTTTCTCAAGTCTGTCATAATAATTTTCTAAATCTCCTGCCTTATTCAATTTTTTTCTTTTAGTGGAAATCTCTATTTCATATTTATTTTCTCTTCCTCCACTCTTTGCTCTAATAATTCAATGTATTATTAGATTTTCTGTTTTTCTCTTTATCCAGATATATCTTTTCTTTCTTTCTTTCTTTTCTAAATAATTTGATTTGCTGGCATTTTACATCAGTACATGATTTCTTATGGATGTTAGAAATGTCTGTGGAACTTCTAGAAGAATAAACTTTTTTACCTTTAAGAAGTTTACAGTCTAGAGTGCCTGGGTGGCTCAGTTGGTTAAGTGTCTTCCTTCAGCTTAGGCCATGATGCCAGGGTACTAGGATCCAGTCATGCATCAGCTGCCTGCTCAGCAAGGAGTCTGGTTCTTCCTCTCCCTCTGGCCCTCCCTCTCTCTCTCTAATAAATAAATATAATCATTAAAAAAAAGACTTACTGAAATCTGAGACTGAATTACTAAATTCAGTCTTAATATAAGACAGCTAAACAAAGCAATGATCACAACTGGAAAATTTATTCAGATCATGGTTTAACATTTTTGGTTGACACAGGACCTCTTTCAGTAACAACTTTCCCTAAATATCAATTTCTTTTTAAGGCAAAAAATTTTGACAAGAAATCCAGATCCTTCTCATCATTTTCATATCAATTTAATGTGACATCCTCGGAGTATATAATCAAATATGTAATTATTCTATCTGTTGCCTTGTATATTGCCTGTATCTTTTTCAGACTCAAAGTTCCATTGAGGTAGAGTTTTTTTGTTCTGTTTTTAAAGCAGAGATTTTTAAAGTGTTTGATATATACAAGATGCTTAATAAGTGTTTACAAAACCTATGTATTTCAGAAGCCTTAAACAGGCTTTAAAATAATGTAGGTGATATTAGTAGTCATATCAAACAATTTGTAGGTTTCAGTCATGTAAATAACTACATTTCTCAGAGACAGAGAAACATACAAATGATCTGGGTCCAGTAGGATAATGCTAGCATGTGTTGTAAATTCTCTTATATGACCTTATTCTTGCAAGAATTGGTTATGTGGCAGAAAAAAAGGTATCACTATCTTATACTTTATGATTTAAAGAGATTTATGGAAGTTGTTAATTTCTTACACTACCCCTTTGTTTCAGTGGACCCAATTTCTGTGGTAATGGTGAGAGGAAAGTAGGCAATTTAGGCAGCAGCAAAAATCTCCTACAAGGCACTATAAAATAAGGCTTGTTCTAGATCATGGGTCTGTCCAAAGGGGAATGTTAAGGGGTAGAATGGATGATGGATGCATTGTGGACTTATAACTATAAGATTAATACTGTTATGCCCCAATAATGGGTCTATGATTAAAGGAGCGAGACTGATGTAAAGCGAAGGTCAAGCAAAGCCTTATTTCATGCCAAGCATCAAGAATCTAACCGAACGTTTAGAGCCACACCTCTTATGAGAGAAGGCAACCCTTCACTGTTTCACAGTCTAGCTTTTAAGGGCAAAGGCCATGAAGTCAGGCCTGGCCACGCACAGGTGACCAATGAGATTTTAACACACACAGGAAACTCCACAGTGAGGCTAGGTGACCAATTGAGGTTCAATTTACCCTAGTATAGACATTTGACCCAGCCTATTACACCTTGATTAGGATTGGTGCCAAAACGGTTCCCAAAGGGCAGAGGAGTGGGGCATACTCCTTAGTATCTAGGGAGACAATATGCAAACACCGCCCCCCCTCCCGCTGATTGATGTCTCCACCTGGCCTGACCCACCCTTGTATATGGGCTTTGTTACCTGGAGCTGATTTCCAGGTCTTGTTTTTAAGTGAATCCCCTGGGGGAAGGGGAGCAAGGACAGTTTCAGGGTTAACCTCAATGGAAGCCTCTTGCTAAAATATAAAAATATAAAATAGGTCCTTACATTACCACAACTCAGTAGGGAAAGTCCCTGTGTGGTGATAAAAGAAGTGATGTAACTTGCATTGCACATTTTATTTTTAAAACGTGTAAGTTGTATTTTTCCATGCCATGAGATCATACTTTATCTTCATCTCTGTCTACTAGTTTAAAACTAGTTAAACAAACTCAAAAATTTTTTTTAAATATTTTATTTATTTATTTAAGAGCAAAAGCCAGAGAGAGAGAGAGAGAGAGAGAGAGAGCGCGCATGAGCAATATGGGGCTCGATCCCAGGACTCTTGAGATCATGATCTGAGCCAAAGGCAGACACTTAACTGACTGAGCAAATGAGACTCCCACAAACTCAACAATTTTATAAAATTTTTATTTGTTGGGGTGCCTGGCTGGATCAGTCAGTAAAATATGTAACTCTTGATCTTGGGGTTGTACGTTTGAAATCCACCTTGGGTGTAGAGGTTTTTAAAAAAAATTTTTTTTCATTTTTATATTTAAGCCGTTGTATGGCAGTGTTGATCACTATATTGTACACCTGAAACTAATATTAACCTTATTTTAACTAACTGGAATTTAAATAAAAACTTTAAAAATAAAATAAAAATAATAATCATAAAAATTATTTGGCAGGCAATTTTCTTAATTGAATTATTATTTATTATTATCATAGTCTGTGTGTGTCGGTGGGAAGTGGCTGGTATTCCAGTGAGTTCCATATCTGTGTTACACTGAGGTCCATGTCTGTAGTCAGTCTTTTTTTTTCTTTTAATTTATTTTCAGTGATCCAAAATTCATTGTTTATGCACCACACCCAGTGTTTCATGTAATAAATTCCCTCCTTAATACCCACCACTGGGCTCACCCAACCATCTGCCACCCTCCTCTTCAAAACCCTCAGTTTGTTTCTCAAAGTCCACAGTCTCTCATGGTTTGTCTCTCCCTCCGATTTCCCCCAGCACACTTCTCTCCATCTCTCAGTGTCCTCCACGTTATTCCTTATGTATTGAGTCTTATAAAAACTTTTATTTCTTTCCCTATTCTGCTTTGCATATGCTTACCTTAGATGTTAAAATGTTATAAACCCTCCTGCCTGGTCCATTTTCTCTCTCTTCTCTCATGATTTCTCATGCTCTCCCTGCCAACCCCACATGCCTTACAATATCTGGATATGACTAATTTCTTCCTGAGCTACTTTATTCTACTCTGCCATATGGTTGCCCTTCCCTCTTCTGTACCATAACTTCTATCCCCTGCATTTGTGCTTTAACAATACCTAATTCTTTTCACTACATCTGTATCTTTGAGGTCAATACTCAGTAGTGCAATCGCTGGGTCATAGGCTAGCTCTATTTTACTGGAAAGAAGGGCCATATGCACCCCAGTGTTCATAGCAGCAATGTCCACAATAGCCATTCTGTTGAAAGAGCCAAGATCCCCTTCAACAGACAAATGGATAAAGAAGATGTGATCTATGGATACAATGGAATATCACTCAGCCATCAGAAAGGATGAATACCCAACTTTTGCATCAACATGGATGGGACTGGAGGAGATTATGTTAAGTGAAATAAGTCAAGCAGAGAAAGTCAATCATCATATGGTTTCACTTATTTGTGGAACCTAAGGAATAGCATGGAGGACATTAGGAGAAGGAAAGGAAAAATGAAGTGGGGGCATTGGAGGGGGAAATGAAACATGAAAAACTATGGACTCCAAGAAACAAACTGAGGGTTTTAAAGATGAGAAGGATGTGGGGATGTGTGAGCCTGGTGATGGGTATTAAGGAGGGCACATATTGCATGGGACACTGGGTGTTTTACACAAACAATGAATCATGGAACACTACTTCAAAAACTAATGATGTATTATATGGTAACTAACATAACATAATTTAAAAAAAAAGGAGGGGGACAATACCTAACACTCAATCTTTGCTAGTTTCTTGTTTACCTCCTTTTAAGAGTAAGCTCATTAGTGGTTTTTTGTTTGTTTGTTTGTTTTTGTCTCAACTAAAAGAAGAAAAATAATACACATTATTTTGAAAACTTTTTGAACAGTTTACAAACGTTAGTCAAGTCCACAATGTCTCATCTCTTCTTCCTCCTAACATGGCTAAGTTGAAAAACCCTTTTTCTGGGAAAAGACCATTCTCCTGCCACCTTGTGTAAGATTTTGGCTTTAGCTTAGATTATCCTTTCTTTCCTTTTCTGAAAATAAGTTGAAAATATTAATAGCCTCAGTTTCTTCTTCCAAAATATGACTGCTTCTTTACCAAGTGCAAAAGCAACTCATTTTGAACATAGTAAACAGCTTGGACCTACTTTTTTTGGCTCACTGTTTTAGTGAGACAAGTGGAGTGAAGATGACACACCATTTCCAAATGTATTCATAATTGGTAGACCATACTTCTAACTTGAAGTTTGTTGCCATTAAACTACGACCAGAATCGCTATAATTACAGAGGTAAATTTTTTATATTTACTATATTTGAAATTACCATATAATACCAAAATAAAATTATGATTATGTGAAGAGTCTGTAATATTAAGAAGATGACTTTGAAATTATTGCTTATCTAAATGAAATTTCCCATTTTATAATCTTGTATAAGCTTCTGTTGTCATTTCCTATTTAAAATCTATTGGAAGGCACTCTTATTTTCCCTTAAGTGGGAAGTCAAATGTGGAACAAATTCATCCCAAAGGAACTGAATCTATATTGCACTGAAGACCAGGTGGCTTCCATGTGGCATTTTGCCTCTTGCATATTGTTCATCTCCTACAACAAATGGGGGTATGCTCTTTAGTAAACAAATTCAACTCAATTAGAGACATTGGCTTCAAGGGATAACATCATAGAGACTAGAATCAGAATCATACTTTTGGGAAAATTGGGCCCAGGTTTTTTGTTTTGTTTTGTTTTGTTTTAAGATTTTATTTATTTATTTGACAGACAGAGACCACAAGTAGGCAGAGAGGCAGAGAGAGAGGGGAAGCAGGCTCCCTGCTGAACAGAGAGCCTGATGCAGAGCTCGATCCCAGGACCCTGAGATCATGGCCTGAGCCAAAGGCAGAGGCTTAACCCACTGAGCTACCCAGGCATCCCTGGGCCCAGGTTTTGATGGCTTCTTTCCTCAATCTTATAAAATCTATTTGAACTCTACTGGATGCCAGTCTGCTTAAAAATATTTGGTCCCTTGTAATTTTAACCTTCCAGTATTCAATGCACCTGATTCATGTAATATCCTATAGTATTTTTGTCAAAGGAAGACTCTCAAAGTGTGTTTCTTGGGAGACACTTTTCAATTGGTTGCTTACATTTCTGCATTTATTATTTGTTCTAGACCATCCTTTGAAGATGGTTGTATTGAATAGACTTGGAGGACAGAAATAGTATCTTTTTTTTTAACTTAACCTGTTGTGTTTGCAAATATTATCTGCCTCTGTTTTGATTCTTCTTGTGGGAACTGAGGCTCAGAACTGATATATAACTCGCACCCCTACACACACACACACACACACACGCACACACACACAAACACAGAAACACACACACACACAAAAATACTGTTAATATTCTGGCTACCTCTAATGCTGTGAATAATAAACTATATTATTTCTTTTTTTTTAAAGATTTTATTTATTTATTTGACAGACAGAGATCACAAGTAGGCAGAGAGGCAGGCAGAGAGAGAGAGAGAGAGGGAAGCAGGCTTCCTGCGGAGCAGGGAGCCCGATGTGGGGCTCGATCCCAGGACCCTGAGATCATGACCCGAGCCGAAGGCAGCAGCCCAAACCACTGAGCCACCCAGGCGCCCCATAAACTATATTATTTCTGAACCATGAGTCTGCGTCTTCTATCAACACCCAAGAAACCACGGCAGACTCATACACCAGCTTTCAAATAAGGGAAAATAATCTCAGATGCTTTATATTTTTTGATAGTGTTACCTACTTCTGAACATATGACTGAACACATATAAAGCTGGAGCCATGACCATTTAGAGCTTCTTCTGTGGAAGAACTATGCATTCACTAGTAAACAAAAGTAGTTTTATCTTTTTTATTTTTTTTCCTCCTGGACACCATTTCCTCTCTCACACTGTTGCTCAAATTGGATGGAGTCTAAGGTCCTTTGAGGAAATTTTTGTTTAATGACTCAAAATAAAATAGGAAGAGTCTAAAGTGCTAAAATTAATTCTAGATAAAAGGTATAAGTCATGCCAGAAAGGATAGTAATTTTATCTAACAACTGCCTGTTCACCCCTTATTTGTTCATCAACTAATCTCCAAATTCCTGACTAAATCCCTTTTGTAAGCCAGAATGTGAGCTAAAAACTGGGATTTTAAAAAATTTTCATTTGAAATCCAGTTAGTTAACATATATGGTTGTATTAGTTTCATGTGTACAATATAACATATAGCACTCGGTGTTCATCATGACAAGTGCTCTAATTAACCCCCATCACTTATTTAATCCATCACTCCTTTCAGATCCTCTCAAGTAACCATCAGTTTGTTCTCTGTTATGAAATGTCTGTTTCTAGCTTTGTTTCTCTTTCTATGTGTTATTATTTTCCCCTTTGCTTGTTTGTTTTGTTACTTTTATTCCATATATGAGTAAAGGTATTTGTCTTTCTCTGACTTATTTCACTTTTAGCATTATACTGTCTAGTTCCAGCCATGTTATTGCAAATGGCAAGATTTCAGTCTTTTTTATGGCAGAATAATATTCCATTGTATATACATACCACTTATTCTTTATTTATTCATCAATTGATGGATACTTGGGTTCTTTCCATATCTTAGCTTTACAAATAATGCTGCTATAAACATAGGGGTGCTAGCATCCCTTTGAATAAGTTTTCTTAAATTCATTGGGTAAATACACACCAACAGGATTGTTGGATCACAAAGGACTTCTATTTTTAAATTTTATGGAAATTCCATACTGTTTTCAAATATGGCTGTATCAGTTTGCATCACCACCAACAGTTCACAATTGTTACTTTTTCTTTTTTTTAAGATTTTATTCATTTGACAGAGAGAGATCACAAGTAGAGAGAGAGAGGAGGGAGCAGGCTCCATGCCTGGCAGAGAGCCCAATGTGGGACTTGATCCCAGGACCCTGAGATCATGACCTGAGCTGAAGGCAGAGGCTTAACCCACTGAGCCACCCAGGCAGCCCCCACAAGTGTTACTTTTTCACATCCTCTCCAACCCCTTTTGTTTCTTGTAGTGTTGATGTTAGCCATTCTGACAGGTGTGAGGTGGTATCTCTTTCTAGTTTTGCTTTGCAATTTTCTGATGATACATGATGATGGACATCTTTTCATGTATCTACTGAACATTTGAATGTGTTCTTTGTGGAAACACTTGTTCATGTCTTCTATCCATGTTTTTATTGGATTATTTGTTTTTGGATGTTGACTAAAAACTGGATATTAAGTAACACACAAGACAGGTTTCCTTGAGCTTAAATTTTATTTGCATGAGTATCATTAACAGGAAAAAATATGCATATGTGTATGTACAAGTGTGTTTATGTATACATCTATCTATCTATCTATCCTCTATCCCCTGTCTTCTAATTGTGGTAAATCCTGTAAGGTGGGGAATGGGATAGTCTGAAGAAATATGCTGCTGGATATGTTGGGTAAGCAAATTTAATTGCACTCAGATGCATTGGATATAAGTGAATCACTCAAATGAGTTATTTAATATTATATAGAAACAAATAAAAATTTTATATAGTTGAAAATAATAGGTAGTTAAAATAATTTTTGTTGTTTGTTGTTTTTGTGTCTCTTTTGTTTATATATACTATGGTGTGAATGTTTATGTCTCCCAAAATCATATTACAAAATCTAACTCTGGAAGTGATAGTATTAAAACATAAGGGCCTTTGGGAGGTGAGTAGGTTATAAGTGGGATTACAGTCCTTTTAAAGGAGACCCCAGAGAGTTCTCTTGATTCATTCATCATGTACGTTTACAGTGAGAAGATAGCCATCTATGAGGAAGTGGGCTCTCCCTGGATCTGCCCATTCCTTAATCTTGAACTTCTCAGTTCTAGAACTGTGAGAAATAAATTCCTGTTCTTTATAAGCTATTCAGTCTATATCATGTCCGTTATAGCAGCCTGCATGCAGAAAGACACTATGACCTAAAACGAGAGCAATAAATATAAAGTTTCAGTAAAGTCAGTTGGTACAATGTTTTTTTACTTAGAGAAGACATGCTGCTTCATGTTAAACCTTGATATTGTATATGTTTCTTGAAGGGCCACTTCTTACTCCTTTGTGTGTTTTCCACAAAGTCCAGGATGATGCCTTACATAAAGGTAATATTTTATAAATACTGTTGGAAATATATACTTCTCTAAAATCTTATTTTGCCTACAGATTACTTGGATCCACTTTGCCTTGTGTAGAATATTTGAAATATATTAAGAACAGAATGTCTCTCTAAATAACATTTAGAATCATCATTAAAAGATTGGTAGCAGACTGAAGGAAAAGTCCAAGAAGCTGGCAGAAGCAAAGGACCAAATTTTTGACCTGGCAGAAAAGGATTGGTAAATAAGGAAACAAATCCAAAGAAAGAAGGAAGAATAATGAAACATGACAATGAGCTTAGGAAAGTCATTGACTCCAAGGAATAGAAAGAGGTGCTTATTGTAGGAGAAGTAGGAGTGAGAGAAAAAAAAGAGGGCTGAACATGGATTTGAGAATTCAGAGCTAAAACTGTCCCTCATCTGGGAGCAGAAACAGAGATCCAGATTCAGAGGCAAGGAGGACTCACATCACCATCCACAGAAGCATAGAACAACAAGACATAGTTTCATTCCCTCTGCAAAAGCTATCAATGGAGGAATTCTCTTTACCTAAATATGCGTGGGAGTGTAGTTTGTACATAGCCAAGTCACTTACCTCAAGAGGACAAACTATACCAGCTCTCGAAGCAGGCCAGATAGCTCAAGCAACACCAGCCCAAGCCAAAATCCATTTCCCCTGCATTTGTGAACAATGACAGAACAGTGGTTCACGTCTAGAACTAGGACGTATTCAGAAGTCAAAGATTGTGTCATGGATTGTGCCTATCGGTTCAGAGGCGGCCTTCAGCTCAACTCATGATCCCAGGGTCTTGGCATCGACTCTGTTCTCAGGTTCCCTGCTCAGGGGTAAGTCAGCTTTTCCCTCTCCAGCTCTACACCCTGATTGTGATCTCTCTGTCTCTCTGTCAAATATGTGCATGTGCATTGTTTGACAAAAAGACAAAAACATAACCGGGGTACAAGGATTGACTGTGGCCATGGGATGTTTTCTTTAATTTGGACCTAGATCTCTATGGAAGGCAGCCAGGTTCAGAGAACCTCCCACCATCCTCAAATGCCAGACCTTCGCTCAGAGCTCCAATGTTCATTCTCCAGTTCCTTGTCTTCCTGAATATCCTCACCAACCTGTAGCATACGCTGTCTGTGGCTCTCTAGTGGCCCTTTGTTTTCCCACTGTTCATCTTCTGCTGCCTCCATTAGAACACGCCCATCTTCCACAAGAGGCACTGTTTGCTTATCCCATGAAACCATTTGGGGGATGTTCATGAGAGGGTGAAGGCAGGCTTGTGCTGTCACATCTACATGTACTTCTCCAGAGGGTATCTGCAGGACCCTGTGGGAATGCTCCAGGTTCTTTGACATTTGAATCCTCTTCAATGCGTCCTTTTGAAGATACAAGTTGTCTTCCTGAAATGGGTACGGACATCTTTCAGATGGCTTCACTTGGGCTATGGGTCTTTTCCAACATGCTCCATGCTTGCTCCTGTGGACTCCAAGTACATGAGTCCATTCTGGACCTAAGGTTCTAGGATGTAGAATCTGCCTTTGGTACATCGTCAGTTTTGAAGATTTGGAAGTCATTTTGGCTCAATTTCTAGAGACGCTACAAGTACTCGTTATAAGGGCCACTAGGCCAGAGGGAGTCATTTTGTGTTTCAGCAGTAAACTTATATTGAACCCATGCAGTAAACTAAATTGACCCTACTCCTCCCAGAGGAGCTTACTCTCAAAGCCTAGATACAAGGGTGAATCAGGCCAGGAGAAGACATCCCATTAGAGGGGCACGTATATATCTACTAGGGTATATTGAGATCCAATTGTCCACCCATGTGTTACCTAGCATTTTTGTTTTTGTGGTGTAGCAGACTTAGCACGACTGTGCAGTTTTTTCTGTATTGTTATCTCATTGGCCAACTCTGCATAGCCTGGCTAAACTACCGCTATAAATGTTAGTCTCTGAGGCTGGGAGTGGTCGCCTCTTTGCAAGAGAAGGCCCTGACCGGTCAATATGATTCTCGATGCTTTGTGCAAAATTAACATTTGCTTGAACTTCACTTTGTATCAGTCTCGCTCCTTTGAATAAGGACCCTATCTTTGGAGGGCCACCCGAATTCAAATGATGAGAACTGAAACAGCATTGGAATTTTTGGAAAAGCCTCTGGAGGTAAGATTATGGGATCCTGCATGGAGCTGCAGGCTATGGCCCACTGGTAGAAGTTGGCAGCAGCCATGCTCCCCAGAGCTGGTGTGGATGTGGAGATGCCCCATCCTCTGCTGGTAGATCGTATGGGGGTTCAAGTCCCCCTGGGTGGTCAGGGGGTTCGAGTCCCCCTAGATGGTCAGGGGGCTCGAGTTCCCCTTTGTGGTTAGAGGGGGTTCAAATACCCCTAGGTGAACTCCAGGGGGTTCGAGTCCCCCTGGATAGTCAGGGGGGTTCGAGTACCCCTAGACATTCAGGGGGTTCAAGTCCCCCTGGGCAGTTTGGGGGTTCGAGTCCTCCTAGGCGATCAGGGGATAAAGAAAGCCCCCACCAGTGGCAGGTTATGGGTAAGAATCATTGGGCCTACGGTTGTCTTTGCCTGGTCCTTTTGTTGTCTGTTGTATTGTTTGTTATGATTGAAGGAATGGGGCAAGCAGAGAGTAAAGGGACTCTGACTTTCATCTCTCTGTTCTTCATAATAGATGTGAGGCTTCTCACTCACTCATTTCGTGTGTTAAGGGCTATGACTGTAGCCAACTGGGGTTAGTCTAAGAGTGAGTTAAGGTGCCCATGCTGATGCTCATTGGAGCTGAGCATGGAATATGAGTGCCTAATGGACCACTTTTGGTAAGCAGAACTGGCACTGTGGGATGAACCGACCTTGAGCCAAAGACTTTAAAAAATATTCCCCAGCAGCTGCCGAAACCCCCTTTGTTTTGGGGAATTCTTTGCCTTCTCTGGCCTGATGTGGACTGCCTAGCCCCTCCCCCTTGTTGGCGGGAGAGCATGGCATCTGAAGTGGAGAAAGTTTTTTGTCTGTCTCAAGGTTTTAATGGGTAATTGTTAAAGTGGCTTCCAAAGTCTTTGGTAACCTGAAACTGTGAAGGGTTGCTTGAATGACAAATGGAATTAAATTCGTTGGACATGTAGGTCTTAACCAAATGAGATATAATGCTAGACCATTAGGTCAAAATCTCATCTTGACCACCACACACGCTATCGTGGACCTTCGTAGACTCCAACTGACTGATGGATGGTGAACACCCGAGTGACAGGGTATCAGGCCCTCCTCAACAAACCAAGAGTGATCTCACAGCCACAAGTGGTGCTAAATCCAGCCACACTGCTCCCAGAGGAGCTGGCTGAACATCCACACAACTGTGCGGAGGTCCTAAACCAAGTCACAGGAATAAGACTGGATCTCAGAGACATGCCCTTCCCAGATGCAGAGATGACTCTGTTCATGGAAAGAGGTATGTGAGGTATGTGAGGGCTGTGGTAGTTTATCCTGAGCAGGAATTCTGGGCAGCACCCTGCCACATGGAACTTCGGCACAACAAGCAGAACTGATTGAAATCACTAAGGCACTGCAGATGGCTAAAGGTAAAACCACCAACATCAATACGGACCACAGGTATGTCTTTGCTACTCTCCATATACATGGAGCTACTTACAAAGTAAGGAGCCTATTAACAGCAGAAGGAAAAGGAATTAAAACAGAAGAGAAATATTGGGACCCAAAAGAGGTGGCTGTTATGCATGTCTTGCGACACCAAAAGGGGACTGATCTTATTTCAAAAGGAAACCAATTATCAGATCGAGATTTAAAGCAAGCAGCCTGAGAAACAATGCAAGAGCTGGTTACACACCTGGATCTATCCCTACCAGATAAACTGGAGTATTCAGAGGAATATTTAAAGTATTTACAAAAATGGCTAAATTATATTATAAAGGAGACTGGGCTAAGACTAAAAGAGGAAATTTAATTCTTCTTCGAAGACTAGGTAAGAAATTAGTAGACCAGATACATCAGGGTACTCACCTGGGGTCACTCAAACTCAAGGAACTTCCAGGCTTCTAAATTACGGTGTATGGTTCAGGATATAGTTGATAGATGTGCTCAGTGCCAGGCAGTTAATGTGGGAGGAACTAGAATTGGAAGAGGGAAAAGAGAAAGAGGTAGGGTACCAGGAATTTATTGAAAAATAGATATTACAGAAATAAAACCCGGAAAATATGGGGACAAGTATATGTTAGTTTTTGTAGATACCATTTCAGGCCAGGTTGAGTCTTTTTCCGAGAAACATGAGACGGCAGGAGTGATAGCCAGAAAGCTACAAGAAAAATAATTCCTAGGTCTGGGCTGCCTCTCACGGTTGAGTCAGACAATGGCCTTGCATTTTGAGTTCAGTCTCACAGGAATTGGCCAAGGCCCTAGGCACAAATTGGAAACTACATTGTGCCTATCAGACCTAGAGTTCTGGGCATGTAGAGAGAATGAACTGGACTCTTAAAGAGACCTTGACAAAACTAACCCTGGAGACGGGCAGTGGATGGGTGGATCTGCTTTCTTTCACCCTACTCAGGGCAAGATGTACACACTATTTAAACAGGGTGACCCCATTTGAAATGTTTGGGAGAACCCCTGCTCCCGCTCTGTTTTCAGCTACAAAAGGTTGCCCTAGCAGAAATGACTGATCAGTCTGTACTCCAGTCACTGCAGGCATTACAGTCTGTAATAAAAAAAAAAAATGCAGGGATCCAGACTGCCCACACTGGTATGGAGACGGAGGTGGAACCACTTCCTTTCCAGCCCAATCACTTGGTTTGGATATGACATTATCAAGTGGGGAGCTTGGAGCCTCGCTGGATGGGACCTTTTACTGTTACCCTGACCACACCACAGCAGTAAAAGTAGAACGCATCAGGGCCTGGATTCACGCATGTCACATCAAACGAGCCAAGGATGAAGATGACCCCAAAAGGTGGAAGCCACAGCCAAAGATCCCGTTCACTGTGGACTAAATCTAAGACTGAAAAGACTATGAGTTTGTTGTTGCTCCTATTTTTACCTGTTTATGTAAAGTATAGGTAGTTAATTAGATAAAGGAAATTAGAAAAAAAAATGGAAAGGGTTCTATGAAGCGGTAAATGGGTAAGTCATCAGCCGACTGTGCACTAGTGTCATTTACACTAGTGTAAATATACAGCCGACTGTACACTAGTGTCATGTACAAAAGAAAATGAGAGTGATAAAAATGTTAGAATTACATGCTCAATAAACCCTTTATAACCAGAGATTGTAGAACTGGATGAAAAGTCAAAGATTGGACTAATCTCCAAAGAATAGGGAGGAATGTAAGAGCCTGGGTGGCCAGAGGGAATCATTTTGTGTTTATGCAGTATACATAGATTGACCTCATGCAGTAAATTTAGATTGATACTGCCCCTTCCAAAGGTATTTACTCTCAAAGCCTAGATATAAGGGCAGGTCAGGGCAGATGAATATATCCAGTCAGTGGGGAGCTTATATCTACTAGGTAAATTGAGATTCAATTGTCCATCCGTGTGTTACTAGCAGTTTTTTTCTATGTCTGGCAGACCTAGCACCACTGTGCAGTTTTCTCTGTGTATTGCAATCTCAAGGCCAGCTAAACTACATCTATACATGTTAGTCTGTGATGCTGGAGGGGGTCGAATTTGGAAGAGAAGGCCCTGACCAGTCAGTATGATTCTCGATGTTTGGAATGAAATTAAGCTTTGCTTGACCTTCGCTTTGTATCAGTCTTGCTCCTTTGATTAAAAACCCTGACACTTGTGTCTGCACTGTGGAAGACTCCAGACATGTCTATGTCATGATTGGGGGTGTTCCCTTTGAGCTTTCCTTGGGTGGCCCTTCTCCTGTTCAGAAGATTGGTGAATGGGTGGGAGGGCCTAACCCTTGTGCAGGGCTCAGATTCCCTCCCCTGAGGTTTGCTTGAGGCCTGATTGTTACTTGACCTTTCCTGGCTAAGATGGAATGGTGGATTCTTGCCTTTCTCCGAAATCCAGAGGGCTGGTGCTGACAGTCAGGACCAAACACTACGAATCGGGCCATGGAGATGGTGATACCGACTCGCTTCACAAATTGCCTTGGTGAGAGACCCAGGCGGCTCCAGCAGTTTGGGATGGCTAGGGGTCCTATTGGCACACCCATGAATACTCCAACCAAGTGTAGTGATCAGGCATGGGTTTATGAGGATTGGTTGCTATGACCTCAAAGCGTTGTGACATCACAGATGCTGGCTTCACTGAAGCAGCTGTCCCTCTCCCATGACCTTGGTATCCTATGGCTTTAGGTAGGAAGCCCCGGGAAGGATAGAACAAGAGCCCTCTGAGCCTGATCAGGAACTCAGGTTGTGTTGTGGGTTAATGTCCCATTTCCCCTTTCTAGATAAATAGGAAAAAAATGATGTTCATTATACCTTCCTTTAGGCCAACAATTCTCCAGAGACAGCAAGGTGTCCTATTTCCACTACAATTTCTATATCTCAAGAAACAGTGAGGCATCTTGGGTACCATCAGCTCTCCATGGGGCTTGTCATCCTGTGGGTGAGCAAGTCCATTGTCAGTGTCTTTTCCTAACGGGTCAGTGATGACTAACGGACAGAAAGTCCCTTTTTGAGGAAAAAGGTGAGGGCATGGATATATGGTACTGCCTTTGTCCTCATCTCCTAGAGTTCTGAAACACAAGGTTAAGGGATTAGGGCTCTGTCTACCTGGTTTTCCCTTAACTTTGCAAAGTCTTCGAGGAAAGTGACGTTCTGATCAGAGCTAACTCTTCAGGAAGAGGCCTGGACCGCACCTGTTGTCATCATTAGTTAACTGTACTTGTAATGGAACGGGTATAGACATGTTGACCAAGTCTCTTTAGTCAAAAGGAAAGGGATGGCCTATATCGACGTCTTGCAAAGCCCACTTGAGCAGAACTGTGGACTGAGCCTCAAGGTCCTTGCAGACTAGTGATGAAGAAGGTGTGGTCCATCTTGGTAACAGAGTATTCCTCAGCCATCGGGGAGGATGAACCCCTGGACCTTACATTGACATGAACTTCCCATGTCTGGGTGATGGGAAATGGAAAAGACAGGCAGAACAATGGAAATATCATGTAGCTTTCCACAATATGTTCCTCAGGAGGAATACCTTGGCTCTTAGTAAAGGAAAGGAAAATTGAATGGGAAGAATGCAGAGAAGGAGACCCACCAAGAGTGACTCAAGACTCTGAGAACCAAGCTGAGTGTTACAGAGAAGAGACACATGCAGGGAATAAGTGAAATGCTTAATGGGTGTTCAGGAGCTGTGGCATATATTAGGAAAAGCACTAGGTCGCATATGAAACTAAAAGATCCGTGAATACTGTGTCAAAAAAAATGACAAAACAATTCCAAGAAGAATTCTAAGATTTTCAACAAAAAAATTCAGAGAAAAACAATGTGACCCTTTCAAAACCTAAAGAAGGCACAGGGAGAAAAGGAAAGAATTATAATTTTTATTATCTTTCCTTATTGAAATGGCATGGGATTTGTTTCCTAAAATGTCCTTATCTGAATTGGGTCTTTATCCTTGTAAATTAGAGTCTACCCACCTCTTCCATTTCTGAAATTGATGAGAAGACATGACATTGCCTTCTCTAAATACCTAGAAGAGTGGCCCAGGAAAATGACTTGGACCTGGCCTTCTGTGTGCTGGCAGGTGTTTGATTGCTGCTTCAAATGCCTCAGTCACTACTAGAGAGCTGAGATTTTGTAGGTTTCCTGACCTAATCGTGGGAGTTTCTATGTGTCTGGGAGTTTAACCTTTTCTCTCCGGTCTTGGATTTGCTAGCATAAATGTGTGTATGTGCCTCTTAGGTTATTCTTTTTTCCTTTCTACCAGTTGTCATGTGGTTTCATACTTTCAGCTGTGAGCTTGTCTCCCTGCTGTATCCCAGTAATGGCTTCTGCAGTTTGTTTATGTTTTCAGAACTGAAGTGTGAGATCTCCGGATTTTTTTTCTATTGGTTTGTTTGTATTTCCTTTATTTTGATAATCATATATATGATTTCATTTTTTCTGTTAACTTTGGAGTTAGGCTCTTCTTCTACTTGCTCCTTCAGGCGTCCAGTTAGGTTCCTTTTTTTTTTTTTTTCGTTTTTTTTTAAATTTTGGAAATGCATGCGTTTAACCCTTTATGGTTTCCCAATAAAATGTTTTTGCATCACCCCATAAGTTTCTTGACATTCCTTTGTTCATGGCTATTTCTGTATTTCCTTTGGATTTTCTTTGTTGATTCATTGCTAGGTCGTGAGTGTGTTGTGTTTTCCAACCTTTAGGGTATGGCTGTATTTCCAATTTGAAAGTGATATCTTCCCGTTTTCATACCTTCATGATCATAAGAGCCCAGGATAGGTTTTGACTTCTCTTCCATGAATTACGACTGGATTTGGACTCGAGCTCATGACCTGCGATAGACAAAGTTAGGTCCGCCGCTGGGAAGAACATATCTTATTGTCCTCAGAGACGCAATCTTACTCATGGATCCCCAAAGTTCAGGTGGTCTCCAGAGACCATGTGGACATCTGTTATTCCTTACCACCATTCCACCAAATGATCTGTGCTGTGCTTAACATGGATATCATAGTCCCCAACAATATTGGATTAAAGTCCCCATCTCCCTTCCTCTCTGATCATATGCTTCCAACGTTTAGATACAGCAATGTCCTGGTATATATGTTGGCAGTTCTTCCAGGTTTCTGATGTTTTGATGCTCCATTATGACAAAACACCTTCCGCTCTCTTTTGTCTCTGAAAGGCATAAAATCACTCAAGATGATTTAGGCACAATCACTTTGGCTCTCTTCTCCTTGGCAAGAGCATAACGTACATTTCCCAATTTCTTCACTTTCAAGCTATGTGTATTTTATAATCAAAGGAAATCTCCTATGGGCAACAGAGGTCAAGCTTGTTTAATACTTGTTGTTTTTTGATGGATCCTTTCTGTTTTTTGTTTGTTTGTTTGTTTGTTTTATTTTATTTTATTTTATTTTTTCTAATTTCAACCACACCTACAAAATGTTTGTATTGACTGGAGACTTTCGTCCTGAATGCTGAATGAATTATTGTTAGGTAAGAAGATCACTTTCTCATTTCGGTTGAATTCTGACTTGAATTCTCTGTGCCTTTCCCTTTTACGGTATTTTCTTTGGGGATGCTTCATTAGTGCGATTTCTCACTTCCTCCCCTTCTTTCTCGTGTCTTCTCTGTGTGTTCGTCTGTGTGTGCATGTGCATGTCTTAATGTGTGCGTGGTCTGTGTGTGTTTCACAAAAAACTTATAATTAAATTCCATTTTCTTTCTGAGAATGATAGATATGACAGGGCCCAAAGCTCTCTGCAAGCCTGTCACATGAGACATATGGAAGAATTCATTCTTGCTTAAGTCTCAGTAAGAATTTGCGGTGACATGAAGGACAGTGAGATGGTAGTAGTGTCTAATATCCTCATGCTTGTCTTCAGCCATGAAAGCAAAAGGAAGATGACAACAATAACGGGGGCGGGGTGGAAATTGACCTGAAGCCTACACAGTAAACTCCACAGAGTAAGAGATCGGAGGTCGCAGAAAGTATGGGAGAAGTTTGGAGACATGGCTCATGGGATATTTGGGTAGTTCATGCATCAGAGGGCAGTGATATCATGCAAAGGACAAAGGCACAGGAGAACAGGGCCCACTGGGAACCCACAAGGAACCTGTTTCCCAGTGCAATTGGCTGTGATGAACAGAGGGTCTGAGTTCCTTACAACACAATTCTTGAGGGGTGGAGTTTTTAGATCAGCGAGCTTGGCAGAAATTGACTCGAAAGAACACCGTGTTTTCTTGTAGGGGACACGAACAAGCAACCAGGTGCAGACAGCCTGGAGACCATGATCAGAAATAATACCAGGAAATGTAGTTGGAGGGGAGTGGGTCCTGGCAGTGCATCCGTGAGAGGCAGTGTTTGTGGAAATGATTCAATGGGTGCATAAGAAATGATTGGCTCTCAAACCAGTAGCAACAGGACCGAGCTAATGGCCAAGACAGGATGGTGAGACATTTGCTGCCTACCCTGCTGACACAAAAACCCAACCGTGGAACACTTGGAGGACTGCCTTCCTCAGTCCAAGATGCTTAGTTTAAGGAGAACACATTCTCCCAGAGGGGACAAGAAGAATGCCTTGACCACATGCTCTCTTCTGAACACAGCATTCTGCAGGCCTGCATTCTATTCGGTTGTGGAAGGTCTCCTTTCACACTCACACTAGACCCTACTAAGTGAAACCTCAGCATATTTAACCTGGGCCCTAACACACCAAACGCCCGGCAAGGAGGGCCATTGCAGTTGACTGGTCTCAAGGACAGGGTCAGCCACAACACAACAGCAGATGGCATGCATCACACACACACACACACACACACACACACACACACACTCACACACACACACCCATCATCCCTTAAAGGCCAGCACTTGGTCACTCCTGATTTCCTCTTCTTAAAGACATTAACCTCAGGATGGAAAAAGAATGAGCATTCAGAATACGGAGAGACTTATATCCAAGGCAAAGATGGAAGAATCCACTGACGCCAAGGTAAAAGAACAAGAAATGATCACGGCGAGGCAATCAGAGAGAAACTTCTACATAGAACACGCCCGATGGGGTATAGAAAGCAGTGGCCTGGATACTTCCTGTACATCAGAAAACATAAAAGATATCAGAGAGTCTTGAACCACAGAGATAAACTGATAAAGATAAATGAACATAAATAGCTCCTGAAGAGAAGATTGGTAGGAGACTGGATGCCAAGTCCGGAAACATGGCAGAAGTACAGGATCCAATGAGTGACCTGGAAGAACAAGTCTAGACAATAAGGAAGCAAATTCTAAAAGAGAAGGAAGAATGACCGGACATGACAATGAGCTTAGGGAATCATCATCTCCAGGAATTGAAAGAGGTGCCTCTTGTAGGAGAAGTAAGAGTGAGTGGAAAAAAGAGGGCTGAACATGGATTTGAGAAATCGTGGCTGAAAATGACCTACATCTGTTAGCACAAACAAAGGTCCACAATCAGAGGCACAGAGGACTCCCATCACCTTCCACAGAAGCAGAGCACCAAAAGACATAGTGCCATTTACCCCTAGAAAATCTAGGCATGGAGGAATTCACTTTAGCAAATAGGTATGGGAGAATAGTTTGTCCATAGCCCAGTCACTGACTTCAAGAGGAAATGCTATACCAGCTCTCGAAGAAAGCCAGATAGCTCAAGCAACACCAGCCCAGGCCACAACGCTTATCCCCTGCATTTCTGAACAATGACTGAGCAGCGGTTCTTGTCTAGAACCACGAGGTTCTCAGAAGTCAACGGTTGGGCCCCAGGATGTGTCAATCAGTTCAGAGGCACCCTTCAGATCAACTCATGATTCCACGGTCTTGGCAATGACTGTGGTCTCAGGTTCTCTGCTCAGGGGAAAGTAAGCTTCTCCCTCGCCAGCTCTACCCCTTGATTGTGAACTCTCGGTCTCTCTGTCTAATAAGTGCAAGCGCATCCTTTGACAAGATAACAAAAACAAAACCAGACACAATAATTGACTGGGGGCAGAGGATGATTTATTGAATTTGGACCAAGGTTCCTATGGAGGGCAGCTAGGTACAGAGAACCTCCCACCATCCTAAAATACCATACCTTTGCTCGGAGCTCCAATGTTCATTCTGCTGTTCTTTCTCTTCCTGGATCTCCTTACCAACCTGAAGCATCCGCTGTGTGTCACGCTGTACTGACACCTTGTTGACACATGTTCATTCTCTTCTGGCTCCATTATAACATGCCCATCTTCTACTACAGGCACTGTTTTCTTATCACATGACATCATTTGGCTGGGGGTCATGAGAGTTAGAAGGCAGGCTTCTGCTGCCACATCTCCATGCAGTTCCACAGGGGTAGCTGCTCCACCCTGAGGGAGTACTCAAGATTCTTCCACATTCGAATCCTCTTCAATGCGTCCTTTTGGACATAAAAGTTGTCTTCCTGAAACGGGCAGGGAAGACTTTCAGATGGCTTCACTTGGGCTATGGGTCTCTTCCAACATGCTCTCCGTTTGCTCCTATGGACTCCAAGTACATGAGTCCAACCTGGACCTAAGGTTAAGGGTGTAGAGTCTGCCTTGATGCATGGTCATTTTTGAAGATTGGGAGGCTTTGTTGGCACTGTTTCTGGAGATGCTCGAGGTACTCGTGTCCTCGCTGTGGAAGACTCCAGACATGTCTTTGGCACGGTTGCAGGGGTTCATTTTGAGCTCTCCTTGAGTGGCCATTTTTCTGTTCAGAAGCACTGTGATAGGGTGGGAGGGCCTGACCCTTGTGCCGGGCTCAGATTTCCTCCCCTGAGGCTTTGCTGGAGGCCTGATTGTTTCTTGGCCTGTCGTGGTTAAGAAGGAATGGTGGATACTTGTCTTTCTCTGGAATCCAGAGGGCTGGTGCTGATAATCACGACCAAACACTATGAATTGGGTCATGTAGTAGGTGACACCGACTCGCTTAACAAACTGCCTTGGTGAGAGACCCAGAGAGCTCCGGCGGTTCGGGACGGCCTGGGGTGCTCTTGGCCCACCCACGACTACTCTAGCCAATTGTAGTGATCAGGCGTGATGTAATGAGGAGTGGTTGCTATGAACTCAAAGCATTTTGACATCACAATTGCTGGCTTCACTGAAGCAGCTGTCCTTCTCCCATGACCTTGGTGTCCTAAGGCTTTAGGTAGGAAGCCCCCAAAGGACAGAACAAGAGCCCTCTGATTCTGATCAAGAACTCAGGTTGTCTTGTGGGTTAGTGTCCCACTTCCGCTTTCTGGAAAAAGGGGAAAGAAAATGATGTTTAGTATACCTTCCTTTAGGCCAACATTTTCCCAGAGACGGCAAGGTGTCCTAATTCCACTACAATTTCTAGAGATCTCAAGAAACGGTGAGGCCTCATGGGTATCAACAACTCTCCATGGGTTTGGAAATCCTGTGTGTGAGAGCGTCCTTTCTCAGCTTCTTTTGCCTATGGCTCAGTGATGACTAATGGACAGAAAGTCCCCTTTCGAGGAAAAAGGTGAGGGCATAGATATATGGTGCTGTCTGTGGTCTCATCTCTTAGTTTTCTGAAACACACGGCTAATGGTTTAAGGCTCTGTCTACCTGGCTTTCCCTTACACACCTTTGCAAAGTCTTAGAGGAGAGTGTCATTCTGCATCAGGGCTAAACCTAAGGAAGAGGCCCGGACAGCACCCGTTGTCATCATTAGTTGTCCTTGTTGCGGTAACGGGTATAATCATGTTGACCATGTCTCTTTAGTCAGAAGGATAGGTACGGCTAATATCGAAGGCTTGCAAGGCCCATTCAAGCAGACTTTTGCAGTGAGCTGCAATGCCCTTGCAAAGACTAGTGGATAAGGAAGGCTTGGTCCATTTTGGCAAGACAGTATTCCTCGACCGTCGAAGAGAATGAACGCCCTGGACCTTGCCTTGACATGAATGTCCCATGCCTGGCTGATGTGAAATGAAAAGGCAAGCAGAAAAAGGGAAATATCATATGGCTTCCCACAATATGTGCCTCATTAGGAATACCTTGGTGCTTTGTCCTCTTCAATTAACACGTATTCTCATAAAACTGCCTTCACACAATCACCACGATTGGGTGCCTCATTAGTGTCGTATTGTTTGTCCCTATACCCCTTGCTTTTTCATATGTTTCTTGACTGTCATGAGGGAGTGAAGTCATCTGTTTGTTGTCTTTCTGAGAATGATAGATGTGACGAAGCCCAATGCTCTCCGCAACACTGCCACATGTGGCAAGTGGAAGAATTCATTCTTTCTTATGTTTCAGTAAGAATTTGTGGTGACATGGAGGACAGTGAGATGGTAGTAGTATCTAATAACCTCGTGCTTGTCTTCAGCCAAGAAGGCAACAGGAAGATGACCAGAACAACTGCAACGGAGTGGACATTGACCGGAAGCCTACAAGGGAAACTCGACAAGAAGAAAGGTAGTCGCAGAGACTAAGGGAGAGGTTGGAGACATGGCTTATAGGAGATTTCGTTGGTTCATGCATCAGATGGCAGTGATCCCTTGCAAAGGACAAAGGCACAGGATAGCAGGGCACGCTGGAAAACCACAAGGCACCTGTTTCCCAGTGCCATTGGCTGTGACGAGAAGAGGGTCTGAAGGGCACGAGTTCTTGACAACACAAGTCTTGAGTGCTGGAGTTTTCAGATCAGCAGGCTTGGCAGATATAACGTTGAAAGAACTCCGTGTTTTTCCGGCATAGGTCACCAACAAGCAACCATGTGCAGACAACCTGGAGACCATGATCAGCGACAATACCAGGACACACAGTGGGATGATGGCGGGTCCTGGCTGTGCATCCATGAGAGGCAGTTTTCGTGGAGTTGTCTCAATGGGGGCATAAGGAATATTGGGCTCCCACACGAGGAGCATCAAGACCGAGCTACTGGACAATACAGGATGGTGAAGAGCATCCTCACCTCATTCAGAGAACCAAAAGACTGCCTACTCTGCCCACACGAAATCCCAACCGTGGAACACTTGAGGGACAGCCTTCCTCAATCCAAGTTGTTTAGTCCAAGGAGAACAGACTCTCCCATAGGAAACGAGAAGAATGCCTTGAACACATGATCTCTTCTGAACACAGCATTCTGTAGGCCTGCGTTCTGATGATTTTGTGGAATGTCTCCTTTCACAGGCACACCAGAGCCCACCAAGGTAAACCTCAGCATATTCAGCCCAGGCCCCAAACACACCAAACGGCAGGCAAGGAGATCCACCGCAGATGGCTGGTCTCAAGGACAGCATCAGTCACAACACAAACATCAGATGGCATGCATGCCACACACACACACACACACACACACACACACACACACACGACAAACCTTAAGGGCCCTCCATTGGACACTCAATGATCTCTTCTACCTAAATAAATTACCCACAGGATAGAAAACAGAATAAGTATTTCGAATACAGAGAGGATACAGAGATCTAGATCTAATATAGATGGAAGGATCAATAGATGCCAATGAAAAAGAACAAGAAAGGATCACGGCTAGGAAATCAGAGTGAAGCTTCTACATATAACACGCCCGATGTGGATTTGATAGCAGTGGCACGGATCCTCCCTATACATCAGAAAACATAGAAGATATCAGAGAGTCTCGAACCACAGAGATAAAACTGATAAAGATAAAAGAACCTAAAGAGCTCCTGAAGAAAAGATTGGTAGGAGACTGGATGCAAAGACTGGGAACATGGCAGAAGTAGAGGATCCAATTAGTGACCTGGAAGAACAAGCCTAGAAAATAAGGAAGCAAATTCTAAAGGAGGAGGAAGAATGATGGAACATGACAATGAGCTTAGGGAATCACCATCCAAAAAGAAAGGTAATAGGTGCCTATTGTAGGATAAGTAAGAGTGAGAGAAAAAAAAGAGGGCTGAACATGGATTTAAGAATCAGGGCTGTCAATGACCCTCATCTGGGAGCTGAAACAGAGGTCCAGAATCAGAGGCACAGAGGACTCCCATCACCTTCCACAGAAGCAGAGCACCAAAAGACATAGTGTCCTTCCCCCTGGAAAATCTAGGCATGGAGGAATTCTCTTTAGGCAAAAAGCATCGGAGAATAGTTTGTCTATAGCCCAGTCACTGACTTCAAGAGGAAAAGCTATACCAGCTCTCAAAGCAGGCCGGATAGCTCAAGCAACAGCCGACCAAGCCAAAATCCTTATCCCTTGCATTTCTGAACAATGAAAGCGCAGCGGTTCTTGTCTAGAACCAAGAGGTATTCAGAAGTCAAAGGTTGGGTCCCTTGTTGTGTCCATCAGTTCAGAGGCGGCCTTCAGATCAACTCATGATTCCAGGGTCTTGGCTATGACTCTGGTCTCAGGTTCTCTGCTCAGGGGCCAGTAAGCTTCTCCCTCTCCAGCTCCAACCCCCGATTGCGATCTCTCTATCTGTTCAATACGTGCATGTGCATCATTTGACAAGATAACAAAAACAAAACCAGGGTACATTGATTGATTGGTGCCAGAGGATGTTTTCTTGAATTTGGACCTAGGTTCCTGTGGAGGGTAGCCAGGTACAGAGAACCTCTCACCATCCTAAAATGCCCGACCTTCTTTTGGAGCTCCCTCATTTATTCTACTGTTCTTTGTCTCCCTGGATCTTCTCACCAACCTGAAGCATCTGCTGTCTGTCGCGCTGTACTGACCCCTTGATGACAATTGCGCATATTCTCGGGGCTCAATTAGAACATGCCCATCTTCCGCAAGAGGCACTGTTTGCTTATCTCATGAAACAATTTGCGGGATGATCATGAGAGGGTGAAGGAAGGTTTGTGCTGCCACATATCCATGCAGTTCCTCAGAGGGTAGCTGCTCCAACCTGAGGGAATGCTCAAGGTTCTTCCACATTACAATCCTCTTCAATGCGTCCTTTTGGACATAAAAGTTGTCTTCCTGAAACAGTTAGGAAGTCTTTCAGATGGCTTCACTTGGGCTTTGTGTGTCTTCCAACATGCTCTCCGTTTGCTCCTGTGGACTCCAAGTACATGAGTCCATCCTGGACCTAAGGTTAAGGGTGTATAGTCTGCCTTGATGCATGGTCATTTTTGAAGATTGGGAGGCCTTGTTGGCACCGTTTCTGGAGACGCTCGAGGTACTCGTGTCCTCACTGTGGAAGACTCCAGACATGTCTTTGGCACGGTTGCGGGGGTTCATTTGGAGCTCTCCTTGGGTGGCCATTTTCCTGTTCTGAAGCACCGTGATAGGGTGGGAGGACCTGACCCTTGTGCTGAGCTCAGATTTCCTCCCCTGAGGCTTTGCTTGAGGCCTCATTGTTTCTTGGCCTGTCGTGGTTAAGATGGAATGGTGGATGCTTGCCTTTCACTGGAGTCCAGAGTACTAGAGCTGACTGTCACGACCAAACACTACTAACGGGGCCATGGAGAAAGTGACACCAACTCGCATTGCAAACTGCCTTGATTTGAGACCCAAGCAGCTCCAGCAGTTTGGGATGGCTTGGTGTCCTCTTGTCCCACCCGTGACTACTCCAGCCAAGTGTAGTGATCAGGCGTGGGTTAATGAGGAGTGGTTGCTATGACCTCAAAGCTTTGTGACATCACACATGCTGGCTTCACTGAAGCAGGTGTCCCTCTCCAATGACCTTGGTATTCTATGGCTTTAGGTAGGAAGCCCCGGGAAGGACAGAACAAGTGCCTTCTGAGTCTCATGAAATACTCAGGTTGTCTTGGGGGTTAATGTCCCACTTCCCCTTTCTAGACTAAGAGGAAAGAAAATGACATTCAGTATACCTTCCTTTAAGCCAACATTTCCCCAGATACGGAAAGGTGTCCTCTTTTCACTAAAATCTCTAGAGAGCTCAAGACACAGGAGACCTCGTGTGTATCAACAGCTTTCCGTGGGTTTTGTCATCTTGTGGTTGAGAGCGTCCTTTGTCAGCATCTTTTGCCTACGGGTCAGTGATGAGTAAGGTTGGAAAGTCCCTTTTTGAGGACAGGTGAGGGCTTCAATAAGCGGTGCTTTCTGTGGCCTCATCTCCTAGTGTTCTGAAATGCACGGCCAGGGATTAGGGCTCTGTCTCCCTGGTTTTCCCTTAATCACCTTTGCAAAGTCTTCGAGGAGACTAACCTTCAGCATCACAGCTAACTCTTAAGGGAGAGGCCTGGACTGCACCCGTTGTCATCATTAGTTACCTATACTTGTTGTGGTAACGGGTATAGACATGCAGACCAAGTCTCTTTAGTCAGAATGAAAGGGACGGCCTATACCGATGACTTGCAAGGCACATTCGAGCAGACCTTTGGAGTGAGCCACAATGCCCTTACAAGGACTAGTGGATAAGGAAGGTTCGGTCCATTTTGGCAACACAGTATTCTTCAGCCGTCGAAGAAAATGAACCCCTGGACCTTGCCTTGACATGAATGTCCCATGCCCTGCTGATGGGAAATGGAAAAGGCAAGCAGACAAAGGGAAATGTCATATGGCTTCCCACAATATGTGCCTCGGGAGGAATACCTTGGCCCTTAGTAAAGGAAGGGAAAACTGAAGGGCAAGAAGTCAGAGAATGAGACCCACCAGGAGTGACTCAGGACTCTGAGAACCAAGCTGAGGGTTACAGAAAAGGGGTGTTCAGGAGTTGTGGCATATATTAGGAGGAGCACTGGGACGTACATGCAACTAAAGCATCCGTGAATACTGTCAAAAACGAATGATGGATGATAGGCAGGCTTTCTCAACAGAACAGCAACAACAACAACAAAAATTCAGAGGAAAACATTCTGGCCCTTTTAAAACCAAAGAAAGTCACAGGGAGACAAGGAAAGCATTATATTGTTTATTATCTTTCCTTATTGAAATGACATGGGATTGCTTTACTAAAATGTCCTTCTCTGAATTGTGCCTTTATCCTTGTGACTTATAGTCTACCTGCCTCTTCCATCTCTGGAATCGATGAGAGGACATGGCAATGCCTTCGCTCAATACCTAGAAGAGTGGCCCAGGAAAATGACTTGGACCTGGCCTTCTGTGTGTTGGCAGGTGTTGGATTACTGATTCAAACACTTCAGTCACTACTCGAGAGCTGAGATTTTGTAGGTTTCCTGACCTAATCTTGGGAGTTGCTATGTGTCTGATAATTTATCCTCTTCTCTCCGGTCTTTGATTTGCTAGCATAAATGTGTGGATGTGTCTCTTAGGTTATTCTTTTTTCCTTTCTACCCATTCTCAGGTTGTTTTATACTTTCAGCTGTATTCTTGTCTCCCTGTTTTATCCCAGTAATGGCTTCTGCAGTTTGTTCATTATTAAGACACTGAATTGTGAGATCTCCTGATTTTTTTTCCTATTAGTTTGTTTTTATTTCCTTTATTTCGATAACTATATGTATGATTTCATTTTTTCTGTTAACATTGGAATTTGGTTCTTCTTCTTCTTGTTCCTTCAGCATCGAGATTTGTTGCTTTACTCTTTTGTGTGTGTGTGTGTGTGTGTGTGTGTGTGTGTGTGTGTGTGTGTGTTTAAATTTTGGAAATGCACGCATTAACCCTATATGGTTTCCCCATAAAATGTTTTGGCATCACCCCATAAGTTTCTTGACATTCCTTTGTTCATGGCTCTTTCTGCTTTTCCTTTGGATTTTCTTTCTTGCATTCATTGCTAGTTCGTGACGTGTTGTGTTTTCCAACTTTTAGTGTCTGGCTGTATGTCCAATTTGAAAGTGATATCTTCCCGTTATCAAACCTTCATGATTATAAGTGCACAGGATAGGTTTTGACTTCTCTTCCATTAATTACCCCTCATTTTGGATTCCAGCCATGACCTGTAATATACAAAGTTCGGTCTGCCTTTGGGAAGAACATATCTTATGCTCCTCAGAAACGCAATCTTACTCATGGATCCCCAAAGCTCAGGAGGTCAAGAGAGCCAATGTGGACGTCTGTTATTCCTTACCACCTTTCCATCCAGATGATCTGTGCTGTGCTTAACGTGGATATCATAGTCCCCAACAATATTGGATTAAAGTCCCCATCTCCCTTCCTCTCTGTTCATATGCTTCCAACGTTTAGATACAGCAATGTCCTGGTATATATGTTGGCAGTTCTTCCAGGTTTCTGATGTTCTGATGCTCCATCATGACAAAACACCTTCCGCTCTTTTTTGTCTCTGAAAGGCATAAAATCACTCAAGATGACTTAGGCACAATCACTTTGGCTCTCTTATCCTTGGCAAGAGCATAACCTACGTTTCCAAATTTCTTCACTTTCAAGCTATGTGCATCTTTATAGTCAAAGGAAATCTCCTATGGGCAACAGAGGTCGAGCTTGTTTAATTTTTGTTGTTTTCTGATGGATCTTTTCTCGTATTTTTCTTTTTTTGGTTTGTTTTATTTTATTTTATTTTAATTTTTGTAATTTCAACCACACCTACAAAATATTTGTAGTGACAGGAGACTTTCGTCCTTAATGCGAAATGAATTATTGTTAGGTAAGAAGTTCACTTTTTCATTTCGGTTGACTTCTAACTTGAATTCTCTGTGCCTTTCCCTTTTATGGTATTTTCTTTGGGGATACTTCATTATTGCGATTTCTCACTTCCACCCCCTCTTTCGCGTGTCTTCTCTGTGTGTGTGTTCATCTGGGTGTGCATGTGCATGTCTTATGTGTGCGTGGTCTGTGTGTTTTTCACACAAAACTTATAATTTAATTTCCAGAGGTAGGGATTTGGTCTCTTAAGGTTAGCAATTCAATTTGACATGCCTTAAAACTCACATTCCATCCGTTTCAAGAACATCTTCTGCAAGCAATGTCATCATTTGTACTCTTCCATAAACACGTATTCTCACAAAACTGCCTTCAAACAAACACCACATTTTGTGTGCCTCATTACAATCGTATTGTTTGTCCCTATACCCCTTGATTTTTCGTATGTTTCTTGACTGTCTTGAGGGAGTGAAATCGTCTGTTTGTTTTCTTTCTGAGAATGATAGATATGACAGGGCCCAAAGCTCTCTGCAAGCCTGTCACATGAGACATGTGGAAGAATTCATTCTTGCTTAAGTCTCAATAAGAATTTGCGGTGATATGGAGGACAGTGAGATGGTAGTAGTGTCTAATAACCTCGTGCTTGTCTTCAGCCATGAAGGCAAAAGGAAGATGACAACAATAACGGGGGCGGGGGGAAATTGAACTGAAGTCTACACAGTAAACTCCACAGAGTAAGAGATCGGAGGTCGCAGAAAGTATGGGAGAAGTTTGGAGACATGGCTCATGGGAGATTTGGGTGGTTCGTGCATCAGAGGGCAGTGATCCCATGCAAAGGACAAAGGCACAGGAGAACAGGGCCCACTGGGAACCCACTATGAACCTGTTTCCCAGTGCAATTGGCTGTGACGAACGGAGGGTCTGAGTTCTTGACAACACAATTCTTGAGGGGTGGAGTTTTCAGATCAGCAGTCTTGGCAGAAATCGACTCGAAAGAACACCGTGATTTTCTTACAGGGGACACCAAGAAGAAACCAGGTGCAGACAGCCTGGAGACCATGATCAGAAACAATACCAGGAGATGTAGTTGGAGGAGAGTGGGTCCTGGCAGTGCATCCGTGAGAGGCAGTGTTTGTGGAAATGATTCAATGGGTGCATAAGAAATGTTTGGCTCTCAAACCAGTAGCAAGAGGACCGAGCACTGGCCAAGACAGGATGGTGAGACATTTGCTGCCTACCCTGCCAACACGAAAACCCAACCATGGAACACTTGGAGGACTGCCGTCCTCAGTCCAAGATACTTAGTCCAAGGAGAACACATTCTCCCAGAGGGGACAAGAAGAATGCCTTGACCACATGCTCTCTTCTGAACACAGCATTCTGCAGGCCTGCATTCTATTCGGTTGTGGAATGTCTCCTTTTACACGCACACCAGATCCTACTAAGTGAAACCTCAGCATATTCAGCCTGGGCCCAAACACACCAAACGCCAGGCAAGGAGGGCCATTGCAGTTGACTGGTCTCAAGGACAGGGTCAGCCACAACACAACAGCAGATGGCATGCATCACACACACACACACACACACACACACACACACACAAACACCCATCATCCCTTAAGGGCCAGCACTTGGTCACTCCCGGATTTCCTCTTCTTAAAGACATTAACCTCAGGATGGAAAAAGAATGAGCATTCAGAATACGGAGAGGTAGACAGAGACTTATATCCAAGGCAAAGATGGAAGAATCAACTGTTGCCAAGGTAAAAGAACAAGAAAGGATCATGGTTAGGCAATCAGAGAGAAACTTCTACATAGAGCACGCCTGATGGGGTATAGAAAGGAGCGGCCTGGATACTTCCTGTACATCAGAAAACATAGAAGATATCAGAGAGTCTCGAACCACAGAGATAAACTGATAAAGATAAACAAACATAAATAGCTCCTGAAGAGAAGATTGGTAGGAGACTGGATGCAAAGTCCGGGAACAAGGCAGAAGTAGAGGATCCAATGAGTGACCTGGAAGAACAAGTCTAGACAATAAGGAAGCAAATTCTAAAAGAGAAGGAAGAATGACCGGACATGACAATGAGCTTAGGGAATCATCATCTCCAGGAATTGAAAGAGGTGCCTCTTGTAGGAGAAGTAAGAGTGAGTGAAAGAAAGAGGGCTGAACATGGATTTGAGAAATCAGGGCTGAAAATGACCCTCATCTGGTAGCACAAACATAGGTCCACAATCAGAGACACAGAGGACTCCCATCACCTTCCACAGAAGCAGAGCACCAAAAGACATAGTGTCCTTCACCCTGGAAAATCTAGGCATGGAGGAATTCACTTTAGCAAATAGGTATGGGAGAATAGTTTGTCCATAGCCCAGTCACTGACTTCAAGAGGAAATGCTATACCAGCTCTCGAAGAAAGCCAGATAGCTCAAGCAACACCAGCCCAGGCCACAACGCTTATCCCCTGCATTTCTGAACAATGACTGAGCAGTGGTTCTTGTCTAGAACCACGAGGTTCTCAGAAGTCAACAGTTGGGCCCCAGGATGTGTCAATCAGTTCAGAGGCACCCTTCAGATCAACTCATGATTCCACGGTCTTGGCAATGACTGTGGTCTCAGGTTCTCTGCTCAGGGGAAAGTAAGCTTCTCCCTCGCCAGCTCTACCCCTTGATTGTGAACTCTCGGTCTCTCTGTCTAATAAGTGCAAGCGCATCCTTTGACAAGATAACAAAAACAAAACCAGACACAATAATTGACTGGGGGCAGAGGATGATTTATTGAATTTGGACCAAGGTTCCTATGGAGGGCAGCTAGGTACAGAGAACCTCCCACCATCCAAAAATACCATACCTTTGCTCGGAGCTCCAATGTTCATTCTGCTGTTCTTTCTCTTCCTGGATCTCCTCACCAACCTGAAGCATCCACTGTGTGTCACGCTGTACTGACCCCTTGTTGACACATGTTCATTTTCTTCTAGCTCCATTATAACATGCTCATCTTCTACAACAGGCACTCTTTGCTTCTCACATGACATCATTTGGCTGAGGGTCTTGAGAGGTAGAAGGCAGGCTTGTGCTGCCACATCTCCATGCATTTCCACAGGGGTAGCTGCTCCACCCTGAGGGTGTTCTCAAGGTTCTTCCACATTTGAATCCTCTTCAATGCGTCCTTTTGTACATATAAGTTGTCTACCTGAATCAGGCACAGAAGTCCTTCAGATGGCTTCACTTGGGCTATAGGTCTCTTCCAAAATGCTTTCCATTTGCTCCTGTGGACTCCAAGTACATGAGTCCGTCCTGGACCCAAGGTTCTACACCGAAGGTGTAGAGACTGCCTTTGATGCATGGTCATTTTTGAAGATGGGGAGGCCTTGTTGGCAGCATTCCTGGAGAGGCTCGAGGTACTTGTGTTGTCCCTTTGAAGACTCCAGACATGTCTTTTGCACGGTTGCGGGTGTTCAGTTTTCTTTCCTTGGGTGGGCCTTTTCCTGTTCAGAATCTCCGTGATTGTGTAGGAGGGCCTTATCCTTGTGCAGGGCTCAGATTTCCTCCCCTGAGGCTTTGCTTGAGGCCTGATTGTTTCTAGGCATGTCGTGGTTAAGATGGAATGGTGGATGCTTGTCTTTCTCTGGAATCCAGAGGGCTGGTGCTGATAATCAAGACCAAACACTATGAATTGGGCCATGTGGAAGGTGACACCGACTCGCTTAACAAACTGCCTTGGTGAGAGACCCAGAGAGCTCCGGCAGTTCGGGACGGCCTGGGGTGCTCTTGGCCCACCCACGACTACTCTAGCCAATTGTAGTGATCAGGCGTGATGTAATGAGGAGTGGTTGCTATGAACTCAAAGCATTGTGACATCACAAATGTTGGCTTCTCTGAAGCAGCTGTCCTTCTCCCATGACCTTGGTGTCCTAAGGCTTTAGGTAGGGAGCCACCGAAGGACAGAACAAGAGCCCTCTGATTCTGATCAAGAACTCAGGTTGTCTTGTGGGTTAGTGTCCCACTTCCCCATTCTGGAAAAAGCGGAAAGAAAATGATGTTCAGTATACCTTCCTTTAGGCCAACATTTTCCCAGAGACGGCAAGGTGTCCTAATTCCACTACAATTTCTAGAGATCTCAAGAAACGGTGAGGCCTCATGGGTATCAACAACTCTCCATGGGTTTGGAAATCCTGTGTTTGAGAGCGTCCTTTCTCAGCTTCTTTTGCCTATGGCTCAGTGATGACTAATGGACAGAAAGTCCCCTTTCGAGGAAAAAGGTGAGGGCATAGATATATGGTGCTGTCTCTTAGTTTTCTGAAACACACGGCTAATGGTTTAAGGCTCTGTCTACCTGGCTTTCCCTTACACACCTTTGCAAAGTCTTAGAGGACAGTGTCATTCTGCATCAGGGCTAAACCTAAGGAAGAGGCCCGAACAGCACCCGTTGTCATCATTAGTTGTCCTTGTTGCGGTAACGGGTATAATCATGTTGACCATGTCTCTTTAGTCAGAAGGATAGGTATGGCTAATATCGATGGCTTTCAAGGCCAATTCGAGAGGACCTTTGCAGTGAGCCGCAATGTCCTTGCAAGGACTAGTGGATAAGGAAGGCTTGGTCCATTTTGGCATGCAGTATTCCTCGACCGTCGAAGAGAATGAACGCCCTGGACCTTGCCTTGACATGAATGTCCCATGCCTGGCTGATGTGAAATGAAAAGGCAAGCAGAAAAAGGGAAATATCATATGGCTTCCCACAATATGTGCCTCCTAAGGAATACCTTGGCGCTTTGTCCTCTTCAATAAACACGTATTCTCATAAAACTGCCTTCACACAATCACCACGATTGGGTGCCTCATTAGTGTCGTATTGTTTGTCCTTATATCCCTTGCTTTTTCATATGTTTCTTGACTGTCATGAGGGAGTGAAATCATCTGTTTGTTGTCTTTCTGAGAATGATAGATGTGACGAAGCCCAATGCTCTCCGCAACACTGCCACATGAGTCAAGTGGAAGAATTCATTCTTTCTTATGTCTCAGTAAGAATTTGTGGTGACATGGAGGCCAGAACAACTGCAACGGAGTGGACATTGACCGGAAGCCTACAAGGGAAACTCGACAAGAAGAAAGGTAGTCGCAGAGACTAAGGGAGAGGTTGGAGACATGGCTTATAGGAGATTTCGTTGGTTCATGCATCAGATGGCAGTGATCCCTTGCAAAGGACAAATGCCCAGGAGAGCAGGGAATGCTGGAAAACCACAAGGCACCTGTTTCCCAGTGCCATTGGCTGTGACGAGAAGAGGGTCTGAAGGGCACGAGTTCTTGACAACACAAGTCTTGAGTGCTGGAGTTTTCAGATCAGCAGGCTTGGCAGATATAACGTCGAAAGAACTCCGTGTTTTTCCGGCATAGGTAAACAACAAGCAACCATGTGCAGACAACCTGGAGACCATGATCAGCGACAATACCAGGACACGTAGTGGGAAGATGGTGGATCCTGGCAGTGCCTCCATGAGAGGCAGTTTTCGTGGAGTTGTATCAATGGGGGCATAAGAATTATTGGGCTCCCACACGAGGAGAATCAAGACTGAGCTACTGGCCAATACAGGATGGTGAGTACATTAGCTGCCTACTCTGCCCACACGAAATCCCAACCATGGAACACTTGAGGGACAGCCTTCCTCAATCCAAGTTGTTTAGTCCAAGGAGATCAGACTATCCCATAGGGGACGAGAAGAATGCCTTGAACACATGATCTCTTCTGAACACAGCATTCTGTAGGCCTGCGTTCTGATGATTTTGTGGAATGTCTCCTTTCACAGGCACACCAGAGCCCACCAAGGTAAACCTCAGCATATTCAGCCCAGGCCCCAAACACACCAAATGGCAGGCAAGGAGATCCACCGCAGATGGCTGGTCTCAAGGACAGCATCAGTCACAACACAAACATCAGATGGCATGCATGCCACACACACACACACACACACACACACACACACACACACGACAAACCTTAAGGGCCCTCCATTGGACACTCAATGATCTCTTCTACCTAAATAAATTACCCACAGGATAGAAAACAGAATAAGTATTTCGAATACAGAGAGGATACAGAGATCTAGATCTAATATAGATGGAAGGATCAATAGATGCCAAGGAAAAAGAACAAGAAAGGATCACGGCTAGGAAATCAGAGTGAAGCTTCTACATATAACACGCCCGATGTGGGTTTGATAGCAGCGGCACGGATCCTCCCTATACATCAGAAAACATAGAAGATATCAGAGAGTCTCGAACCACAGAGATAAAACTGATAAAGATAAAAGAACCTAAAGAGCTCCTGAAGAAAAGATTGGTAGGAGACTGGATGCAAAGACTGGGAACATGGCAGAAGTAGAGGATCCAATTAGTGACCTGGAAGAACAAGCCTAGAAAATAAGGAAGCAAATTCTAGAGAGAAGGAAGAATGACGGAACATGACAATGAGCTTAGGAAATCATCATCCAAAAAGAAGGTAATAGGTGCCTATTGTAGGATAAGTAATAGTGAGAGAAAAAAAAAGAGGGCTGAACATGGATTTGATAATCAGGCTGTCAATGACCCTCATCTGGGAGCTGAAACAGAGGTCCAGAATCAGAGGCACAGAGGACTCCCATCACCTTCCACAGAAGCAGAGCACCAAAAGACATAGTGTCCTTCCCCCTGGAAAATCTAGGCATGGAGGAATTCTCTTTACGCAAATAGGCATCGGAGAATAGTTTGTCCATAGCCCAGTCACTGACTTCAAGAGGAAAAGCTATACCAGCTCTCGAAGCAGGTCGGATAGCTCAAGCAACACCTGACCAAGCCAAAATCCTTATCCCCTGCATTTCTGAACAATGAAAGAGCAGCGGTTCTTGTCTAGAACCAGGAGGTATTCAGAAGTCAAAGGTTGGGTCCCTTGTTGTGTCCATCAGTTCAGAGGCGGCCTTCAGATCAACTCATGATTCCAGGGTCTTGGCTATGACTCTGAATATGACTTTTATGTGACTTTTATATGACTTAAATATGAATTTTATATAACTATAAGATAAATAAAAAATGAATTAAAAAAATAAAAAGATAATTTCTTTACCTATAGGTATAGCATTGTTTGGGAAAAGAAGGTTACCTTGAAGTTTAACTCTATATGAACATTAGAAAATAGAAATGAAAAAGTAATAAACTAGACTAAACTAAACTAAATTTTTTAAAAAATTAGAATGCAAATGAAAAAAAATGTGTATGAATCAAAAAGTTCAGGTTAGAAGGTTAATATGGAATTTGATATACTGGACATCTCAGTTTGAAGGTAAATAGGTTAAAAAGTTATCTATATATTACAAATAAACCAGAATAGTGGGAATGAGTTAAAAATAAAAGTTGTATCTATGATGTAGCAGTGGTTGTTGTTGTGTAGTCTTTTTTCTTTCCTGGTTGGTTTTCTGAGGCAGAGGCCTGTCACGTGGGTTTCAGTCAATGATGTTCCCTGATTTAAATTCTCCCACCCCTCTCAAGGGGATGGGCTCTGAGGAATCCTGTTTTTTCAGGTCTTTATTCTTTGGAGGTTTTTATGTTTGTTAATTTTTTTTTCTCTTGCCTTGACCTCTTTTGATGGCTTTTGGAGATGAAAGCAAACTGCACCCTGTTCTGTCTCTCAGAGATAATCCTCAGTCTTCTCACCTGTGGGTGCTGCAGAGCCCATATAAATTCGCCCTTGCCTGCTGCCAGAGCAAATTTTGAGTCATAGTCCCAGGGAGCACAGAATCTTCTGCTTGTACCCAAACCATTGCAGCAGTGTCTGTCTAGGCAGCTCCTGACCATCAGAGAGGTTCCAATTGCCATCCCACACTGAGATTTTCATGCTGGCCCTGGCTGGGAGTGCCTGGTCTTTCTCTGTCTAAGAGTTCTGGGCTTGCAAGCACTCTCTCAGGGGAGGGTGTGGGTCACGCGTGTCTCAGGCTCTGATAGAAGGGTGCGTGTCCGAGAGCATGAGCCTGGGCCTTCACGCACCTCTATCAGGAGAGTGTGTGGGGTGCACGCGTGTCTCATGCTCTGATAGTATGGCACGGGTCTAAGCAATGGACTGGGCCTTTGCACACCTTTCTCAGGGGATGGTAAGGGGTGCAGGTGTCTCAGGCTCTGTTAGCAAGTCTCATTGCTCTGCTGCTTGGTGAGGCTCCAAGCCCCTAACAGGAGCTGAATCCCACATGATCATGGGTGTGCTGTTGGCTCAGGGACCAAAACATCGTTTTTCCAACACACTTTCTTGGGCTCAGCACCAGGGAATCTGTACTGGGTGTGGGGACTTAAGCCCCTGTCCTTAGCTGCCATGATTCACACAATTTACCTTCAATATCCTTTGCACTTTTTGAATGCTTTCAACCAGAGTCCAAGTTAATGCTGGTCCCCAGACTCAGAACACTCTTGTATTGTGGTATGACTTTCCAATTGGTGGCCTTGGGTGGGTCCCTTGAACTTTTGTTTATTTCAGTAACAGTCCAACGTTCTCACTCCACTTTTCCTGCCCACTGATGACTTCTGCGCTGGCAGAGATCCAGACATATATAATTCTGATCTCAGGCTGTTTTCATGGGTAATCAGAATTCTTTGGTAGGAAATAACTTCAATTTGGAGTACAGGTTGAAATGGCACCTCCTCTTACTTGCCCATCATCTTGTCTCCTCTCACATGACACTTATAAGAAAATTTCAAGAGATAGGAATTTGGCATTTTATGGATAGCAAATCAATTTCATGTGCATTGAGAACTCACATTCCATCACTTTCAGCCACAATTCCTGCAAAGAATGTCCCATTTTGTCCTGTTTTATAAACACGTATTCCCACTAACATGCCTACAAAGAAAGACAAAAGTTTAAGTGTCTGGTTAGAGTAGTATTGCTTGTCCATTTTCTCCTGCTTTTTCACATGTTTCTTTACTACCATGACGGGGTGAAATCATACGTTATTTGTCTTTCTGAGACTCAGAGATGTGACATAGCCCAATGCTCTCCACAACATTGCCACATGAGGCAAGTGGCAAGAATTCATTCTTCCTTATGGCTGGGTAAGAGTCTGTGATGCCTTTGGAAGATAGTGAGATGTTAGTAGTATCTGGGAACTCCAGGCTTGTCATCAGCCATGAACACAACTGGAAGATGACTACATCAACTGTGACTTGGTGGAAATTGACCTGAAGCCTACAGACCAAACTCTACAGTAAAAGAGAAAAGAAGTCAAAGAGACTATGGGAGAAAATTGGAGACGTGGCTTAGGGAGAAGTAGGCGGTGGTGCTTCAGACGGCAGTAAGCCAATGCAAAAGACAAAGGCACAGGAGAGACAAGAACACTGGGAACCCAAAGGTAGCATGTTTCCCAATGCCACTTGCTCTAACCAGCAGCTTATCTGAATGGTACAAGTCCTTGCCAACAAAGGGTGTTGAGTCTGGAGTTTTCAGATCATCAGTCTTGGCAGATATTGAGTTGAGAGAACACTGTGTTTCTCCTGGAGAGGACACCAACAAACAACCAGGTGCAAACAGCCTGGAAATCATGATCAGAGACAGTACCAGCAGACACAGAAGGAAGATGGTGGTTTCTGGCAGTGTATCTGTGAGAGGCACGGCTCGTGGAGATATTTTGATGGGGGCAAAAGTAATTTGGGGCTCTAGCACAAACAGCATAAAGACCGAACTACTGGCAAAGACAGGACGGTGAGGACATTAGCTGCCTCACGTACAAAAGCGAAGTCCAAACCATGGAACACTGTGGAGACTGTCTTCCTCAGTACAAGTTGCTTAGCCAAAGGAGAACAGACTCTCCAGTAAGGGACTAGAAGAAAGCCCTTCTACCATGCTCTTTAAAACACAGCATTCTGCAGGCGTTTGTCTGTTGAGTTGGTTGAACGTCTCCTTTCTTAGGCAAACCAGTGCACACCAAACTAAACCACACCATATTCAGCACAGAAACACTAAAATGGAATGCAAGGAGAGACCCTGCAGATGACTGTCTTAATGTCAGGGGACAGCCACAACACAACAACAGAGGGCATGCACTCCACAAACACCCGAGACTTCCTCAATGGCCAGACCTTGGCCACCCCATGATCTCTTCTTCCTAAAGACATTACCCTAAGGGTAGAAAACAGAATGGGCTTTGTGAATAGAGAGAAGAAGACAGAGACCTGGATCCAATGCAAAGATGGAAGACTCAATTGATGCTGAGGAAAAGAATTAGAAATGATCATAGCCAGGCAATCAAAGTTAAACCTTTAAATGTAACAAGCCCGATGAAGGATTGAAAGCAATATCCAGAATACTCAGTGTACATAGAAAAAGACAGAAGACATCAGGGAGTCTCCTACCACAGAGATAAAAGTGATAAAAAATAAAATCTAGGGTCTCTGATAATAAGATTGGTAGTAGACTGGTTGCAAGGCCAAGAAGCTGGCAGAATCAGAGGATACAATTAGTGATGTGGTAGAAAAATACTGGAAAATAATGGAAGGTAAGTGAAAGAGAGAAGGAAGAATGATGGAACATGACAATAAGCTTATGGAAATCATCAACTCCAAGAAAAAAAAAAAAAAGATGTGCCTATTCTTGCACACCTAGGAGTGAAAGAATAAAGAAGGCCAAATATTTCTTTGAGCAATCAGAGCTGAAAATGTCCCTGATCTTGGAGTAGAAACAGAGCTCCATATTAAGAGGCACAGAGTACTCCCATCACCATCAACAGATTCAGAGCAATACAATACAGTGTCATCCCCCCTGCAAAAGATAGCAAGGGAGTTATTCTCGTAATGCAAAAATGTGTGCGAGAGTAGTTAGTCCATAGCCAAGTCACTGACTTCAAGGCGACCAGTTATACCAGCTCTCAAAGCAGGTCGGATAGAACAATCAACACCAGCCCAAGCCAAAATGCGTATCCCCTGCATTTCTGAGCAATGACAGAGCAGTGATTCTGTCTAGAACTCTGAGGTATTAAGAAGACAAAGATTGGGTCCTGGGGTGTGTCCATCAGTTCAGAAACGGCCTTCAGCTCAGCTCATGATACCAGGGTCATGGCCTTGTCTCTGGTCTCAAGATCCGTGTTCAAGGGCAACTCTGATTCCCCACCACATCTTCATCCCGTGAGTGTGATCTTTCTGTTTCTCTCTCAAGTACGTTCATGTATATTGTTGGACATAAATAAATTTTAAAAAGTTTACAATGATTTACTAGAGCCAGAGTATTGTTTATTTAATTTGGACCTATGTCCCTATGGAATGCACGCAGGTACAGAGCACCTCCCATCGTCTTAAAGTGCCAGGCCTTCACTCTGTGCTCCCTTGTCCATTCTCCTGTTCTTTGTCTTCCTGTACCTCCTCACCAACCTGTATCACCCACTGTCTGTCCCAGTATAGTGGCCCTTTGTTGTCACATTGTTCATCCTTTCCTGGTTCCATTAGAACATGCCCATCTTCTGCAAGAAGCACCATTTGGTTATTACCTGAAACCATTTGGGGGATGGTAATGAGAAGGTTAAGGCAGGCTTGTGCTGCCATATCTCAATTCAGTTCTGCAGAGGGTAGCTACACCACTTTGTGGGCATGCTCAAGGTTCTGCATCATTCAAGTCCTTTTCCATTTGTCTTTTGTAGATACACGTTTTTATCTTGAAACGAGCAAGAGTGCCATTCAGATGGCTTCCCTTGTGCTATAGGTCTCCTCCAACATGTTTCATGCTTGCTCCTGTGGACTCCAAGTAAATGAGTCCATCCTGGGACTCAGGTTCTAGGGTGTAGAGTCTGACTTTGGTGCTTGGTCAGTTTTGAAGATTGGGAGGCCCTATGTCATGATTTCTTGAGATGCTAGAGGAACTCATATCCTTGCTGTTGTAGACTCCAGACATAACTTTGGCAGGGTTGCGGGTGTTCCCTATGAGATTTCCTTGGGTGGCACTTTTCCTGGTCAGAAGCGCCCTGATTGGGAGGGAGGACCATAACATATGCAGGACATGGAGTTCATCCCCTGTCTCTTTTTTGAGACCTGATTCTTTCTTGGCCTTTCGTGTCTAAGATGGATTGGGGGATACTTGTCTTTCTCCGGAGTCCAGATGGCTTTTGTAACTGTCACGACAATAGACTACAAAATCGGCCATGGAGAATGCTACACTGACTCGCTTCTCAAACTGACTTGGTGAGAGACCCAGGCGGCTACAGTATTTGGGGGAGCTGTGGATCCTCTTGGACCACTCATGACTACAACATCCAAGTGTAGATCAGGCGTGGTTTGGGGAGGAGGGGTTGCTATGACCTCAAAGCTTTGTGGCATCAGAGAAGCTGTCTTAACTGAAGCAGCAGTCCCTCTCTCATAACCTTTGATTCCTATGGCTTTAGGTAGGAAGCCAGGGAAGGGCTAAAAAGAGCCCTGAGCCTGATCAAGAACTCAGGTTGTCTATGTGTTAATTTCCACTTCCCCTTTCTAGAAAAATAGAAAAGAAAATGTTGTACAGCATACCTTTTTTTTTTTTTTTTTTTTTAGGCCAACATTTCTCCAGAGATGGCAAGGTTTTCCTATTTCCACTGCAATTTCTAGAGATCTCAATAAACAGTGAGGCCCTGGGTATCATCAGCTCTCTGTGATGTTTGTCATCCTGTGGGTAACAGAGTCCTTGCTCAGCATCTTTTACCTATGGGTCAGTAATGACTAAGGGACGGGAAGTCCTTTTTCAAGGATAAATGTTAGAATATGTATGTATTATGCTGTCTGTGTCCTCATCTCCTCGTGTTAAGAAACACTATTCATAAGGGATTAGGGCTCTGTCTACCTGGCTTTACCTTGGACAGCTTTTCAAATGCTTCAAGAAGATTGATATTCTGCATGATAATTAACCCTTAAGGAAGAACCCATGAGAGCACTCCTTGTCATCTTAGTTAACTCTACCTGCTGTGGTAATGGGTATAGCCATGTTGACTACTTCTCATAAATCAGAGGAAAATGAACGGCTTATATGGATGGCCTGCAAGGCCCAATAGATCAGAACTGTGGATTGAGTTGCATTGCCCTCACAAGGACTATTGGATAAAGAAGGTGCAGTCCACATTGGCAACAGAGTATTCCTCAGCCATCAGAGAGGATGAACCCCTGGTACTTGCATTGACATGAATGTCACAGGATGCCAAATGAAAAAGGCAAGCAGACAAAGGGAAATATAATATGGCTTCTCTCATATGTGCCCCAGGATGAATACCATGGGCCTTAGTAGAAAGAAGGGGAAATGGAAGGGGAAGAAGTCACAGAAGGAGACAAACCAGAAGTGACTCAGTACTCTGAGGTTACAGAAAAGAAAGACATGCAGGAAATGAGGGAACTGGCTAATGGGTGTTGAGAAGTTGTGGAACATCTTAGAGTTTTAGGATGAACTCTAGGTCATATATGGAACTAAAGCATCGTGAATCCTTGTCAAAATCGAATGATGGATGATAGGCCTATTTCCTCAACAGAACAAAAAATTAAAATAAAAACAAACTGGCCCTTTCAAAAGCAGGTAAAGATAGACAGAGAAAACGAAAAATTATATTTATATTATCTTTACTTATGAAAATGGCATGGAATTTGTTTCCTATAATGTCCTTATCTGAATTGGGTCTTCATACTTGTAAATTACAGTCTACCTGCCTCCTCCATTTGTGGATTTGATGAGAAGAAACGACATTGACTTCATCAAATGTCTAGAAATGTTGACCAGAAAAATGATTTGGATCTGACCTTCTGTGTGTTGGGAGGTGTTGGATTACTGCTTCAAACGCTTTAGTCACTACTAGAGAGCTAAGGTTTTGTAGGGTTCCTGACTTAATATGTGTTCCTGATTTGATATGTGTCTTGGAATTTAGCCTTTTTCTCAGTGTTGGAATTTTATCCTTTTTCTCAGTGTTGGATTTGCTGGAATAATTGTGTAGATGTGTCATTTCGGTTATATTTTTTTCCTTTCTATCAGTTGTCATATGATCTCATAATTTTATCTGTATGCTAGTCTCCCTGTTTAATCCAGGTAATGGCTATTCCTGTTTGTTAAAGTTTTCAAAACTGACAATTGAGTTCTCCAGATTTTTTTCTAGTGTTTTGTTTGTATTTCTTTTATTCCAATGATCATATATATTATCTCTCTTTTTCTGTTCACTTTGGATTCCATTTCATCTTTTTCTAGTTCCTTATGCCATCGGTTAGGTTGCTTTTATTTGGTGCTTTGAATTTTTTGAAATAAACGCATTTAGCCCTATATTCTTTCCCCAAAGAATGTTTTGGCATCATCTCATAAGTTTCTTTACTTTCCTTTGTTGAAAGTACTTTATGACTTTCCTTTTGATTGTCCTTCTTTAAGGCATTGATAGTTTGGGAGTGTTTGTGTTTTCCACCTATTAGTGTGTGGCTGTGTTTCCCATTCATAAGTGATTTCTTTACTTTTTCATATCTTTGTGGTCATAAGTATACAAGAAAGGATATGAATTCTCTTCTATTAATTATTACTGGGTTTTTACTTCAGCACAGGATCTGATAGACAATGTTAGGTCTGCCCTTGGGAAGAACTTCTCTTATGGTTCTCCGAGACACAATCTTATGCATGTTTCTCCTATGCTCAGGTGGTCTAGAGAGCCCATGATGACGTCTGTTATTCCTTCCCACCTATCCCTCTGCATGATTTGTCCTGAGCTAAAAGTGGATATCATCGTCCTCAAAATATTGGATTGTGGTCCCCAACTCCCTTCTGTTCTGGTAATATGCTTCCAACATTTAGATACAACCAAGTTGGTGGTGTATCTGTTGGCAATTCTTCCAAGTTTCTGAAGTTTTGATGCTCAATCAAGACAAAACACCTTCTGGTAATATTTTGTCTCTTGAAGGCATAAAATTTCTCTATCTGCCATAGGCACCAATGGATTGGTTCTCTTATCTTTGCCAATTGAACTACCTATGTTTTCCCAAATCCATAACTTCCAAGCTATTGTATCTTTATAGTCGAAGGATCTCCTATGGCTAACATAAGGTCGAGCTGGTTTTGTTTTGTTTGTTTGTCTGTTTGTTTGTTTTCTTGTTGGTCTTTTTTGCCTTTTTTTTTTTTCAATTTTCATCCTTCCAACAACGTGTTTATAGGAATAGGAGTATTTAGTCCTGAATACTTCAACTAATTATTGATGTGTACAGAGTTAACTTTCTCATTTTCGTTGTTTTTTTGACTTGGATTCTCAGTGCCTTTCCCACTTATGGTATTTTCCTTTGGGTTTGCTTCCTTCAGTGCGATTCCTCCCATCTTCCCCATCTTTTGTGTGTCTTATTTGTGTGTGTATGTGTGCGTGTGTATGTTGTCTGTGTGTTTCACATAACAATTATAATGAAATATCAGTAGTTAGATTTCTTTCCTTTATGGATAGCAATTCAATTTGATATGCCTTGAAAACCCACATTCCATCACTTTCAGCCACATTTCCTGCAAGGAATGTCCCATTAAGTCCTCTTTTATAAACACATATTCTCACTAACTTGCCTTCAAAAAAACACCAAATTTTAAGAGCCTGGTTAGAGTAGTATTGTTTGTCCCCTTTTCCCTTGCATATTCACATGCTCCTTGACTAGCATGAGAGAGCATAATCGTATGTTATTTGTCTTTCTGAGAGTGATAGATGTGACATAGCCCTATGCTTTCCACAATTATGCTCCATGAGGCAAGTGTAAAGAATTCATTCTTGCTTATGGCTGGGCAAGAGTCCGTGGTGCTTTTGGAGGACAGTGAGATGTTAGTAGTGTCTGGGAACTCCAGGCTTGTCTTTAGCCAGCAACACAACTAAAAGATTACTATATCAAGTGCAACATGGAGGAAATGGACCTGAAGCCTACAAAGTAAATGCCACAGCAAAAGATAAAAGAAGTTGCAGAGACTTTGGGAGAAGACTAGAGACGTGATTAGGGGAGACAGGGGATTGGTGCTTCAGAGGGCAGTGAGATAATCCAAAGAAAGAAGGCACAGGAGAGTGCACACTGGGAACCCCAAAGGAGCATGCATCCTTATGCCAGCAGAAAGTCTGAATGGCACGAGTTTTTGCTAACAAATGGTCTTGAGTCCGGAGTATTTAGATCATTAGAATTGGCAGACATCGACTCTAGAGAACACTGTGTTTATCATGGAGAGTACCTCAACAAGCAACCATGTGCAGACAGCCTGGAAACCATGATCAGAAACAATCAGAGGAGACACAGTGGGAAGAGGGTGGGTTCTGGCAGGGTATCCGTGAGAAACAGTGTTTATGGAGATGACTCGATGGGAGTACACGAAATTTTGGGCTCTCGTACCAGCAGCATGAAATGGAGGTACTGGCCAAAGACAGGATGGGGATGACATTAGCTGCCGAAACTGCAAACATGAAGTCCTGACCATAAAAAACAGGGGGTACTGCCATCCTCAGACCAAGTAGCTTTTTCCCAGAATAGAATCTCCCATAGGGGAATAGAAGAAAGCCCTGCCCACATGACTTCTCCTGACCACAGCATTCTATAGGTCTTCATTCTATTGTTTAGGTTGAAAGTCTCATTTCACTGGCACACCAGAGCCCACGATGCTAAACCTCACCATATTCATCCATACACCAAACACTCCAAATGACAGGCAAGTAGAGCCTCTTCAGATAACTGGTTTCAAGGATTGGGGACAGCCACAAAACAACAGCAGAGGGCATGCATGCTACACAAATCTGAGACTCCCACAAAGGCCAGACCTTGGGCACTCCATGATCTCGTCATCTTAAAGAATTTACTCTCAGGGTAGAAAACAGAAAGGACTTTTTGAATAAAGAGAAGAAGACAGAGACCTAGATCGAATGCAAAGATGGAAGAATCATTTGACAACAAGGAAAAAGAACAAGAAATGATCCTGTCTAGGCAATCAAAGTGAAACGTCTACATGGAACACACCCGGATATGCAGCCAGCATACTCACTGTACATCAGAAAAACACAGAAGACATCAGGGAGTCTCGAACCACAGAGATAAAAGTGATTTAAATAATAAAATGAGGAGTCCCTGATGAAAAGTTTGGAAACAAACGGGATGCAAAGGTCAGGAAGGTGGCAGAAGCAGAGGATCAAATTGGTAATCTAGAAGACAAATACTGGAAAATACAGAAGCAAATCCAGAGAGAGAAAAAGGAATGGTGGAACTCGACTATGAGCTTAGGGAAGTCATCAACTCCTCGGAAAGGAAAGAGGTGCCTAATTTAAGAGAACTAGGAGTGAGAGAGAAAAAAGAGTGCTGAACATGTCTTTGAGAAATCAGAGCTGAGAATGTCCCTCATCTGGGAGCAGAAACAGAGATCCAGATTCAGAGACACAGAAGTGTCCCATCTACGTCAACAGAAGCAGTGCATCACAAGACATAGTGTCATTCCCCCTGCAAAATATAGCAAGGGAGGAATTCTCTTAACCAAAATATGCTCGGGAGAATAGTTTGTCCATAGCCAAGTCACGGTCTTCAAGAAGACAAGATATACCCATTCTTGAATGAGGTTGCATAGAGCATGCAACACCAGCCCAAGGGAAAATCTGTATCCCCTGCAATCTGTACAATGACAGAGCACTGGTTCTTGTCTAGAAATAGGATGTATTAAGAAGACAAAGATTGGGTCCTGTGGTGTGTACATCAGTACAGAGGCCGCCTTCAGCTCAACTTATGAGCCCAGGGTCATGGAATCGACTCTGGTCTCAGGTTCCCTGCTCTGGGGCAAGTCAGCTTCACCCTCTCCAGCTCCATCCCCTATTGTGATCTCCCTGTCTGTCGGTCGGTCGTATACATGCATGCCGATATTTTGGCAAAAAACAAAAACAAATAAACAAACAAAAAACAGTGTACAAGTATTGACTGGGGCCAGAGGATGGTTTATTTAATTTGGATTTAGGTCCCTATAGAATGAAGCCAGGTACAGAGCAACTCCCACCATCCTGAAATGCCAGACCGTCACTCTGAGCTCCCCTGTTCATTCTGTTATTCTTTGTCCTCCTGTATCTCCTCACCAACCTGTAGCATTTGCTGTCTGTCCCGCTCTAGTGTCCCTTTGTTTTCACATTGTTCATCCTCTCCTGGTTCCATTAGAACATGCCCATTTTCCTAAAGAGGCACTTTTTGTTTATCGCATGAACAATTTGGGGGATGGTCATGAGAGGGTTAAGGCAGGCTTGTGCTGCCACATCTCCATTCAATTCCCCAGAGGGCAGCTGCACCAACCTGTGGGAATGCTCAAGGTTCTGCAACATTCAAATTCTCATCCTTGCTTCCTTTTGGAGATACATGTTGTCATCCTGAAACGTGCACGAAAGTCTTTAAAATGATTTTACTTGGGTTATGGTTCTCTTCCAACAAGCTCTGCGCTTGCTCCTGTGGACTCCAAGTACATGAGTCCGAACTGGGCCTCAGGTTCTCAGCTGTAGGGTCTGCCCTTGTGCTTGGTCACTTTTGAAGATTGGGAGACCGTTTTGGCACGGTGTCTGGAGACACTAGGTTTACTCGTTTCCTCACTGTTGAAGACTCCAGACATGTCTTTGGCATGGTTTTGGGTGTTCCCTGGGAATTTTACTTGATGGCACTTTTCCTGGTCAGAAGCTCCCTGATTGAGTGGGAGGACCATAGACATGTGCGGGGCGTGGAGTTCCACCCCTGAGTCATTGTTTGATGCCTGAATCTTTCTTGTCCTATCATGGGTAAGATGGAATGGTGGATTCTTGCCTTTCTCCGGTGTCCAGAGGCTGGTGGTGATAGTCATGACCAAAGACTACGAATTTGACCATGGAAAACATGACACCGATTCACTTCACAACTGCCTTCGTGAGAGATCCAGGCAGCTCCTGTGGTTAGGGAGGGCTTGGGATCCTCTAAGCCCACCCATGACCACTCCATCCTAGAGTAGTGACCAGGCGTGGGTTGAAAAGGAGTGGTTGCTTTGAGTTCAAACCTTGGTGACATCACAGAAGTTGGATTCACTGAAACAGCAGTCCCTCTCTCATGACATTTGAGTCCTATGGCTTTAGGTACTAAGACCCGGGAAGGACAGAAAAAGAGCCCTCTTAGATTAGTCAAGAACTTAGGTTGTCTTGTGTGTTAATTTCCCACGTCCCCTTTGTATACAAAGAAATGAGAAATGATGTTAGGTGTAGCTTCATTTAGACTAACATTTCTCCAGAGATGGCAAAGTTTTGCTATTTCCAATGCAATTTCTAGAGATCTCAAGAAACAGTGAGGCATCTTGGGTATTATCAGCTCTCAGAGGTATGTCATCATGTGGGTGATAGTCCTTTCCCAGCGTCTTTTCCTTAAGGGTCAGAAAAGACTGACCCATACAGAAAGTCCCTTCTCTATCATTTTACTGGTCAACATTTCTAGACATTTAAGGAAGACAATGTCGTGTCTTCTCATTGATTCCAGAAATGGAGGACTCAGTTAGACTCTAATTTCATGTCATTTTAATAAGTATAGATAATAAAATATAATTATTTCCTTTTCACTGTAGGTCTTCAACTGCTTTTGAAAGGGCCAGTTTTGTTGTTGTGGTTGTTTATTTGTTTGTTTTTTAAAATTGTTGATTTATTTTATTGTACATCCAAAACTAATATAACACTGTACATCAATTATATTTAAATAAAAACAACAAAAATAAAATGGGAAGGTATACAAGAATTTTTGGTACACAGTAATTTTTTTTAAATTTAAGTTACCAGTTTATTGTTTACTTTCTATTTTTTTTTTTAATTTCTTTTCAGTCTGGCGGTATTTATTGTTTTTGCACTACACCAAGTGCTTGATGCAATCCATGCCCTCTCTAATACCCACCAGCTAGTATTCCCAATTACCCATCCCACACCCATTCAAAACCCTCAGATTGGTTTTCAGAGTACATAGTCTCTCATGGTTCACCTTCCCTTCCAATTTACCTCAATTCCCTTCTCTCCTACATCTCCCCTTGTTCTCCATGTTATTTGTGATGCTCCACAAATAAGTGAAACCATATATAATTGACTCTCTCTGCTTGATTGTCTCCAGCATAATCTCTTCCTGTCCTGTCCATGGTATTTCCATAGTTGTGTATTCATCCTTTCTGATGGAGGCATAATACTCCACAGTCTATATGGACCACATCTTCCTTATCCATTTGTCCATCTTGTTTCTTTCCACAGTTTGACAACCGTGGCCATTGCTGCTATAAACATTGTGGTACAAACGGGCCTTCTTTTCACAACATCTGTGCCATTGGGGTAAATACCAAATAGTTTAATGGCAGGGTAATAGGGATGCTCATTTTTAATTTCTTGAGGAATCTCCACACTGTTTTCCAAACTGGCTGCACCAACTTGTATTCCCACCAACAGTGTAAGAGGGTTCCCCTTTCTCCACATTCTCTCCAACACATGTTGATCCTGTGTTGCTAATTTGGGCCATTATAATTGGTGTAAGGTGGTATCTCAATGTGGTTTTCCTTTGAATCCCCCTGAGGGCTAGTGATGATGAACATTTTTTCATGTGTCTGATAGTCATTTGTAGGTCTTCTTTGGAGAAGTGTCTGTTCGTATATTCTGCCCATTTTTTTATATGATTGTCTGCTTTGTATATGTTGAGTTTGAGGAGTTCTTTATAGATCCTGGATATCAACCTTTTATCTGTATTCTCATTTGCAAATAGCTTCTCCCATTCCGTGGGTTGCCTCTTTGTTTGTTGACTGCTTCTTTTGCTGTGCAGAAGCTTTTGATTTTGATGAAGTCCCAAAAGTTCATGTTTACTTTTGTTTCCTTTACCTTTGGAGACATATCTTGAAAGAAGTTGCTGTGGCTGATATCGAAGAGATTACTGCCTATGTTTTCCTCTAGGATCTGATGGATTCCTGTCTCACCTTGAGGTCATTTATCCATTTTGAGCTTACCTCTGTGTAAGAGAATGGTCGAGTTTCATTCTTCTACAAATGGATGTCTAGTTTTCCCATCACCATTTATTTATTGAAGAGACTGTCTTTTTTCCACTGTATATTTTTTCCTGTTTTGACGAAGATTATTTGCCCATAGAGTTGAGGGTCTATATATGGGCTATCCTCTTTATTCCACTCGTCTATGTGTCCGTTTTTATGCCAGGACAATGCTGTTTTGGTGATCACAACTTTGTAGTAAATCTTGAGATAAGGTACGCAATGCCCCAGTTTTATGTTTGTTTTTCAACATTTCTTTGGAAATTCTGGGTCTCTTCTGTTTCTATACAAAATTTTAGGATTATTTGCTCCAGCTCCTTGAAAAATACCGGTGGAATTTTGATAGGAATGGCATTAAAACGATAGATTGCTCGAGGCAGTATAGACATTTTGACAATGTTTTTTCTTCCAATGCGAGATCATGGAATGATCTTCCTTTTTTGTGTGTGTCTTCTTCAATTTCTTTAATGGGTGTTCTGTAGTTCCTCAAGTACAGCTCCTTTACCTTTTCAGTTAGGTTTATTCCCAGATATCTTATAGTTCTTGGTGCTATAGTAAATGGAATCGATTCTCTAATTTTCCTTTATGCATTTTCATTGTTAGTGTATAGAAAGCCACTGATTTCCATATATGACTTTGTATCCTGCCATGTAGCTAAATTTTTGTATGAGTTCTAGACATTTGGGGATAGAGTCTTTGGGGTTTTCCATATAAAGAATCATGTCATCTGCGAAGCGAGAAAGTTTGACTTCTTCATTGCCAATTTAAATACCTTTTATTTCTCTTTGTCTGATATCGGAAGATATAAAGGGGGAAAGAGCCACCAGAGTCGACTGATTGGAAAGTAATGCCCCAATACAAGAGTGCCCTCTGTCTTGGGACCACCATTAACTTGGACTCATGTTGAAAGCACTCAAAAACAGCAAAGGATCACGGGGTTAAAGGATCACTGACAGTTGAGGCGGCTAAGGACAGGGGCTTATGTCCCGGAACAAGTTTAGAATTTTCTGGTGCTGAGCTAGAGAGAGTGTGGCAGATTAACCAGCTCCTTGTTCCTGAGCCACCAGTGCACCTGAGGTGTGTTGTGTCCAGTTTCTTTAAGGGGTGGGAGCCACACCATAAAGCAAATTGCCGAGCCTTGCCTGAGACACGTGCACCCCTCACCTTCCCCTGCCTGAAGGCCCAGCTTGGTGCTCTTAAACCCTTGACATACTATCAGAGCCTGAGAGGCGCCTGTGATCCACACCCTCCCCTATGAAAGGTGTCACATGCCCGGCGCTCTTAGACCCGGAAAGACAAGGTGCTCCAAGCCCAGGCCAGTGGGAAAATCTCAGTGTGCAATCACTTCTTGGAACCACTCTGGTGGTCTGGAGCTGCCCACACTGCTGCTGTGGTTTTCAGTACAAGCAAAAGATCCTGCATCCCCTGGGACCGTATCTCAATATAAGCTCTGCCATTGGTCAAAAGGGAATTTATATGTGCCCTTCAGAACCTACAGAGGAGCAGATAGAGGTTTCTCTCTGTCAGGGAGGTCAGGCTGCAGTTTAATTTCCTCTAAAACTCCAAGAACCATCAAAAGCTGTCAAGGTGAGAGAGAAAAAGTGAACAAATACAAAAACAAAAACAAAAGCCTGAAAAAACCGGTTTCCTCAGAGCCCACCCCCATGAGCGGGGAGGGAGGACTTAAATCAGGTAACATCATTGACTGAAAACCCACGTGGCAAGCCCCTCCCTCAGAAATAAAACCAGCAATGTAAAAAATTAAAAGACTACAAGAGAACAACCACCACTATTTCATAGATACAACTTTAATTTTAATTCATTCCCAATATTCTGGTTTTTTATATAGATTTTTTAAGTAAATTTTTTATTTTCAGCTTAACAGTATTCATTATTTTTACACAACACCCAGTGCCCCATGCAATCCATTCCCTCTATAATAGCCACCACTTGGTAGCCAGACCGCCCACACCCCCGCCCCTGCAAAATCCTCAGATTGATTTTCAGAGTCCATAGTCTCTCATGGTTCACCTCCCCTTCCAATATCCTCCATCTCCCTTCTCCTCTCCATCTCCCCATGTCCTCCATGATATATGTGATGCTCCACAAAGAAGTCAAACCATAGGATGATTGACTCTCTCTGCTTGACTTGATTCATTCAGCATAATCTCTTCCAGTTCCGTCTCTATAGCTACAAAAGTTGAGTATTCGTACTTTCTGATGGAGGCATAATAGTCCATAGAGTATATGGACCACATCTTCCTTATCCATTCGTCCATGGAAGGGCATCTTGGTTCTTTCCACAATTGGGCGACCGTGGCCAATGCTGCTATAAACATTGGGGTAGAAATGGCCCTTATTTTCACTACATCTGTATCTTTGGGGTAAATACCCAGTATCGCAATTGCAGGGTAATAGGGAAGCTCTATTTTTAATTTCGTGAGGAATCTCCATACTGTTCTCCAAAGAGGCTGCATCAACTTGCATTCCCACCAACAGTGGAAGAGGGTTTCCCTTTCTCCACATCCTTTCCAACACATGTTGTTTCCTGTCTTGCTAATTTTTGCCATTCTAACTGGTGTAAGGTGATATCTCAATGTGGTTTTCATTTGAATCTCCCTGAATGTGTGCAACCACGCTTCTCTCTCAGATCTCAAATACCCAACATAACCCTACACCTAAAGGAGATGGAGAAAGAACAACAAAGAAAGCCTAAACCCAGCAGAAGAGGAATAATAAAGATCAGAGCAGAAATCAATGAAATAGAAACAAATAAACAAACAAATAAAAACCACAAAAAACCAACAACAACAACAAAAAACAATAGAACAAATCAATGAAACTAGGAGCTGGTTCTTTGAAAGAATTAATAAGATTGATAAAACCCTTTCCACACTTATCAAAAAGAAAAGAGAAAGAACCCAAATAAATAAATTAATGAATGAAAGAGGAGAGATCACAACCAACACCAAAGAAATACAAACAATTATAAGAACATACTATGAGCAACTCTACGCCAACAAATTCAACAATCTTGAAGAAATGGATACATTCCTAGAGACATATAAACTACCACAACTGAACCAGGAAGAAATAGGAAACCTGAACAGACCCATAACTAGTACGGAGATTGAAACCGTCATCAAAAATCTCCAAACAAACAAAAGCCCCGGGCCAGATGGCTTCCCAGGGAAATTCTACCAAACATTTAAAGAAGAATTAATTCCTATTCTCATGATACTGTTCCAAAAAAATAGAAATGGAAGGAAAACTTCCAAACTCATTTTATGAGGCCAGCATCACCTTGATCCCAAAACCAGACAAGGATCCCATCAAAAAAGAGAACAGCAAACCAATATCCTTGATAAACACAGATGCGAAAATTCTCACCAAAATACTAGCCAATAGGATTCAACAGTACATTAAAAGGATTATTCAACACGACCAAGTGGGATTTATTCCAGGGCTACAAGGTTGGTTCAACATATGCAAATCAATCAATGTGATACAACGCATTAATAAAAGAAAGAACAAGAACCACATGATACTCTCCATAGATGCTGAAAAAGCATTTGGCAAAGTGCAGTGTCCCTTCCTGATTAAAACTCTTCTAAGTGTAGGGATAGAGGGCACATATTATCAATATTATCAAAGCCACCTATGAAAAACCCACTGCAAATATCATTCTCAATGGAGAAAAATGGAATACTTTTCCGCTGAGGTCAGGAACACGGCAGGGATGTCCGTTATCACCACTGCTATTCAACATCGTACTAGAAGTCCTAGCCTCAGCAATCAGACAACAAAAAGAAATTAAGGGCATCCAAATTTTGCCAAATTGGCAAAAGAGAAGTCAAACTATCCCTGCTTGCAGAGGATATGAGACTGTATGTGGAAAACTTAAAGGACTCCAATCCAAATATGCTATAACTTGTATAGGAATTCTGTAAAGTGTCAGAATATAAAATCAATGCACAGAAATTGGTTGCATTTTTTTAAACCAACAAGACTGAAGAAATAGAAATTAAGGAGTGAATCCCATTTACAATTGCACTCAAAACCCTAAGATACCTAGGAATAAACCTAACCAAAGAGACAAAGAATCTATACTCAGAAAACTCCAAAGTGAGTACTCATGAAAGAAATTGAAGAAGACACACAAAGAAATGGAAAAATGTTCCATGCTCCCCTATTGGAAGAACAAATATTGTGAAAATGTCTATGCTACCTAAAGCAATCTACACATTTAATGCAATCCCTATCAAAATCTCGTCCATTTTTTTCAAAGAAATGGGACAAATCATCCTAAAATATATATGGAACCAGAAAATACCTCGAATAGCCAGAGGAATATTGAAAGAGAAAGCCAAAGTTGTTGGCATCACAATTCCAGACTTCATGCTCTATTACAAAGTTGTCATCATCAAGATGGTAGGGAACTGTCCCCAAAACAGACATAGATCAATGGAACAGAATAGAGAGCCCAGAAATACACCCTCCACTCCATGGTCAACTAATCGTCAACAAAGCAGGAAGGAATGTCCTATGGAAAAGAGACAGCCTCTTCAACAAATGGTGTTGGGAAAATTGAACAGCCACATGCAGAAAAATGAAGTTGGACCATTTCCTTACACCATACATGAAAATAGACTGGAAATGGATGAAGAAGCATAATGTGAGTAAGGAATCCATCAAAATCCTTGAGGAGAGAACAGGAAGCAAACTCTTTGACTTCACCAGCAGCAACTTCTTCATAGGAACATCACCAAAAGCAAGGGAAGCAAGGGCAAGAATGAACTCTTGGGATTTCATCAGATCAAAAAGCTTTTGCCCAGCAAAGGAAACAGTTAACAAAGCCAAAAGATGACTGTCAGAAGTTATCTGGGAGAAGATATTTGCAAATGACATACCAGATAAAGGGCCAGTATCTATCCAAAATCTATAAAGATCTTATCAAACTCAACACCCTAAGAACAAATAATCGAATGAAGAAATGGGCAGAGGACATGAACAGACATTTCTGCAAAGAATACATCCAAATGGCCAACAGACACATGAAAAAATGCTCCACATCACTCGGCATCAGGGAAATACAAATCAAAACCAGAATGAGATACCACCTCACACCTTTCAGAATGGCTAAAATGAACAAGTCAGTCAATGACAGATGCTGGCGAGGATGTGGAGAAAGGGCAACCCTCCTACACTGTACGTGGGAATGCAAGCTGGTGCAACCACTCTGGAAAACAGCGTGGAGGTGCCTCAAAAAGCTGAAAATAGAACTAGTTTATGACCCAGTGATTGCAGTACTGGGTATATACCCTAAAGATACAAACGTGGCATTCTGAAGGGGCACATGCACCCAAATGTTTATAGCAGCAATGTCCACAATAGTTAAACTATGGAAAGAACCTAAATGTCCTTCAATAGATGAATCAATAAATAAGATGTGGTATATATGTACAAAGGGATACTATGCAGCCATCAAAAGAAATGAAATCCTGCTATTTGTGATGACATGGATGGAACTAGAGGGTATTATGCTTGGCGAAATAAATCAATCTGAGAAAGACAACTATCCTATGATCTCCCTGATATGATGAAGTGGAGATGCAACATAGGCGGTTTCGGGCGTACGAAAAGAAAAATAAAAGAAGATGGGATTGGGAGGGAGACAAACCATAAAAGACTGAATCTCACAAAACAGACTGAGGGTTGCTGGGGGGAGGTGTGTTGGGAGAGGATGGTGGGGGTATGGACATTGGGGAGGGCAGGTGCTATGGTGAGTGATGGTGAGTGCTGTGAAATGTGTAAACCTGGTGATTCACAGACCTGTACCCCTAGGGATAAAAACACATTATATGTTTATAAAAAATTTTAAAAAAATAATTTAAAAAATCCATTAAAGAAAAAACACATATTGCAAGCCCAGAGCTAATCTCATATTCAACCATAAAAGTTTGAAAGTTTTCCCCTTAAAGATCAGAAAAAAGACAAGTGTGTCCACTTTCACTACTCTCATTTGACATAGTACTGGATGTCCTAGCCAGAGAAACAAGGAACACAAAGAAATAAGAGACTCCAAATAAAAAAAAAAAAAAAAAGGAAGAATTAAAATTTTCTTTTTTTGGATAACATGAACTTACATGTAAAAAAATCCTAAAAACTTCATAAAAATTTTTGAATAAACAAATTTAGTAAAGCTGCCAAATACAAGATCAATATATAGAAGACAAGAATTTTGTTTTGTTTCGTTTTTTTAATAGTTTTTCATGTCAACCTTGCTCAGTGATCACGCTAATCTTCTCTGCATCATTCCAATTTTAGTATATGTGCTGCCAAAGTAAGCACAAGACAGGAGCATTTTAACACTCTAATGATGAACTATCTGAAAAAATAAAGAAAACAATCTAATTCACACTAGCATCAAAACTAATATAATACTTAGGATAAGATTTAACTAAGAATATAAAAGATCTGTACCCCATAATCTATGACATTGATAAAGAAATTGAAGGAGACACAAATGGAAAGATAGCTCATATTTATGAATGGTAAGAATTAACATTGTTAAAATGTCCATACTACTGAAAACCATCTGTAAATTCAATTCCTATCAAAAATCCAATGTTAGGGGCACCTGGGTGGCTCAGTGGGTTAAGCTGCTGCCTACGGCTCAGGTCATGATCCCAGGGTCCTGGGATCGAGCCCCGCATCAGCCTCTCTGCTCAGCAGGAAGCTGCTGCCTCTTCTCTCTCTGCCTGCCTCTCTGCCTGCTTGTCATCTCTCTCTCTCAAATAAATAAATAAATAATCTTTAAAAAAATCCAATATTGTGTTTTTACAGAAGTAAAGAATCCTAAAATTTATATGAGACCATAAAAGACAACAAATAATCAAAGCAGTTCTGAGAAAGAAAGAAGAAGCGAAATTACACTCTTGATTTGAAACTATACTACAAAGCCCTCATGCTCAAAACAATAAAGTATACTGGCATAAAAACAGACCAATAAACAAGTAGAACAGAATTGAGAGTCCAGAAATAAATCCTTTCATACACTCACCTAATATTTGACAGGGGCCAACATATGTAATGGGTAAAGATAGTCTGTTCAGTAAATGATATTTAAAACTGAATAGTCACATAAACAGTATGAAACTGGAACCTTATATCACTCATAAATCTTAACTTGAAATAGATTAAAGACTTAAATGTGATGCATGAAACTAAATCTCCTAAAGGAAAACATAGGAAAAATTCTCCTTGACATTGGTCTTGCCAATAGTTTTTTGGTACCAGACAAAAAAACACAAGCAAAAATAAATAAATGGTATTACATCAAACTAAATTTTCTGCAGGGAATGAAACCACAAGGGAATGAAAACATAATCCACAGAATGAAAGAAAATACTTACAAAACTTATATCTGAAAAGAGGTTAATAACTAACAGATACAAAAAGAAAAAAATATATAATTAAAAAAATAGCAAAAGGATCTCAATAGACTTTTTTTTTCAAAAAAGTTATATAAATGACCAACAGGAGCATTAAAAAGTGCTCAACGTAAAAAACTCAGGGCAAAGTCATTATGTTGTTGTTTTTGTTTACCTCTGAAAAACACAGCAAGATATTACTACCTATTAGAATATATACTACCAAAAAATTAAAACTAACAAATTCTGGTAAATATTGGGGAAAATGGGGAACTTATGCACTGTGATAGGGATATAAATTTGTATGGAAAACAGTATGGAGACTATTCATATTATTAAAAGTAAAATTACCATATGATTCAGTAATCCCACTTCTAGGGATATAGCTAAAGGAAACGAAGTCACTATTCGAAGACATCTCTGCACTCTTATGTTCATTATAAAATTATTAACTCTAAGCAAGAGATGGAAATAACTTCAGTATCCATTAATGGATGAATGAATAAAATAAGTATGGTAAATATATACTATGGAATACTACTTAACAATGAAAAATTAAGAAATACTGCCATTTACAATACCATGGATGGATCTTGAAGGTATTATACTAAGTGAAATATTTCAAAGATTTTATATATTTTTTAATTTATGTATTACGATATCCCTTACATACAGAATCTGAAGAAAAAGCAAACTAATGGAAACTTAGAGTTGAGTTGACAAGGGGTGAACCTGGGGTGGAATAAGGTGGTCAAAGGGTACAAACTTGCAACTATAATAGGAAAAAGTTCTGGGGATCTAATGTACAGCATGATGATCATAGTTAATAAAATATACATACATTTTTTATTGTGCTTCCCTTTATTAAATTTTGCATATATCACATTCTTACAAGTTGAAAGTTTATAGCAATCTTGTATAAAAGAGGTCTGCTGCCACCATTTTTCTAACACCATTTGTTCATTTTGTGTCTCTCTGTCACATGTTGGTAATTCTTGCAATATTTCAAGTTTTTTCATTATTATTGTATTTGTTATGGTGATCTGTGATCAGTATTTATGACCCACTGAAAACTCAGAACTAGTTTACTTAAGGTATATACATTGTTTTTCTTTAAAGACATAATGCTTTTGAACAGTACAGTATAGTGTTTATTTTTTATATGCACTGGGAAACATAATTATTTATTTGCACTGAGAAACCAAAAAATAATAATAATGATTTGACTTAGTTTATTGAAATAATCACTTTATTGAGGTGGTCTGGAACAAAACCCACAAGACCTCTGAAGTTTATCTCTATGTATGTATATATATATGTATATATGTATATATATGTATATAGTACATATACATAAAAGTTGCTAAGAGAGTAGATCTTAAAATTCCTTACAATACATGCATAAAAAACAGAGGCAACTATATGAGATAGTAGATGTATTAACATTTTTATGTAGATTATATTGCAATGCAGATGTATACCAATTTATCAAATGGTACAAAATTTACACAATGTTAAAAGTTTGCAGTGTTATAAGAAATCATTTCTTAAATTTACAAATTATAATATGTCAATTATTTTTCAATAAAGCTGGAAATAACCTTTTGTATAATTAATCTATTTTTCAAAAGAGGAAGTAAGGAAGTAGAAACTGCAACTAACTCTGAAATAATAGAATACAAAATCCATTTTAGTTATATACACTGTGACAAACACTATTAGTTAGTTTACAATGAAGGAATACTTATGAAGCATGAAGGATGGTCTATAAATAAGGCTGAAAGAGCTCAGTTTTAAGGTTTAAATTTAAAATCTTCTTTTGAAATACTAAACTGACCACCCAGTTTTCCAAACATAAATGTCTTAACTACATGAATTTATTTCATACAACTCTATAATCTAGTTTCATAAGAAAGCACCATGCAAATTTTGAATAAGACAGACTTGCTTAAGTTTCTTTATGTTCAACAGTAAAGGATACTTCCCTAAAAATAAATAGAAGAAAAATCAGCATAATTATCATGATAATTATTATTCATAATAAGATTCATATTGAATTAAGGAATATATAGCCTCAGAGGGGGTAAAGTAAAATGAAATTTATTTTGGTAAATGTGTCTATGAATAGTCAATACAATGCCTCAATATAAATAAATATTATCATTTTGAACAATTTAATTACTATTATTAGAATTATTATAAGTATAAAAATAGCTATCATTTTAGCATGGAATATGAGACTCTCATGCTCCATGCTTCATTACATCCACACAACAATTCTGCATAATAAGTATTATCATCACCATTTCATGGGTGAAAAAACTGTGGCTGACACATTTAGATAACTGGTTTATGATTACATGGCTAGTAAAGATGCATCACACTAATTTAGGCTTTATGATTTCAGAATTGTACTCTTTCCACTGCACATTCTATTACTCTGTAAATACTTGGCCTGTTTTCATTTAGTTCTTTAATTTTATTCATGTGGTGATGGCTTAAAGCTTCATTTAAAGGAAGCTTAAAAAAATTCATTTAACCAAAAGCTCCCAAGAATTAAAAATGTCATGGAGCTAATGTAGACATGGATATCATTAGTTAATGGGTAACCATATATTTTCCACTCTAGTGAGATAAAAATCAGAGTGTTTTTCTAAGTTTTAGTCTCTGAGTATTAAAAAGGACTTTGTTAAAATAGAAATATTTAGACAAAGGTCATCAAAAGTCTGCATCAGGTCACCTTAAGATAAATATTAGAAAACTGAGGAAACAAATGGAGATTCGAACACTGAGCTATGATATAATGAATGGTTTAAAGTATTTAGTAGAATATAGAAAAGCCCTTTAAAGCCTGGTCTTAGCCTAGCATTGCAGCTTCTGGGATATCTGTCTATCTATCATCTATCTATCTATCTATCTATTTAGATATAAATTTGAAAATTTTTTAACTTAAAGATTCTGAAAAATAGAACATAATCAGCACCATAGAAGATCTGTTTATGATAACAACCTAGCCCCTTCTCCCAGTTTGTTAATATTCTCTCTTATTTAATGTAACATTGTGCAAATAGACCACTGCTGATCTGCCGTTATGAATGAAATAACTATAATCATCTGTTTTCATATCCTGGTGAAAATATTTATTTAATTCAATGTTGTATTTCCAGGAATGGACCAATTTTTTTTATAATTTTTAAGTCTTCTAAATATTGTCCAACCTACCTCAAATGTTTTTATTATGGGCACTGTCATTCTTTCACATTCTTGCAAGACATTTTTACTGTTTCCCAATATGGTAAGTGTGTAATCGTATGCCATTCTAGGTTTTAATTTATTTTTAATTTAATTTAATTTAATTCCAGATTTATAATAAAGATAAACAGTTTTTACCTAGGAGTGGCCATTTGGATTACCTTTTCTGTAAAGTACATGCTCCAATCTTTTGATATCTTAACATTGTGTCATACTGACTTCTTTAATAATAGATTTCCTGAATGAACTTTTAGCTGTGTAGGTCTTCTCTATTTTATTTTGAACTTGCTTTCATTTCAAAAACTTTATATTTATTTTCATAATCTGCTTTTATTTTGCTTTGTCTATTATCTATCTATTTATTTATTTATTTATTTATTTGCAAGCAAGAGAGAGCGAGCGAGTGAGAGTGCAGGGAGGGATAGAAAAAGAAGGGAAAAGAATCTTAAGCAGGCTCCAGGCTCAGCACAGAGCCCAACTCTGGGCTCTATTTCACAACCCTGACATCATGACCTGAGCCAAAATGAAAGAAATAAAATAAAATTAAGGTGTTAAAAAAAAAAGGAAAAAGAATTGGAGGTTTAATTAAGTGAGCCACCCAGGCACCCCTGTGGTATCTTAAATTGGCTGTCATATCTTTAAAGTTCTAGAGTATCCATTTGGTTCATTTATAAAATCTTTCTCAGTATCATTTTTTAGTTTCAGTTTTTTGTTCAATTTGCTTCCCCTCTCATTTCTTTGAGCAGAGTACTCAAGCCATTTTACAATCTTTATTGATCATTTTAATATCATACTTAATCCCATTTTGTCTATCAAATCTTGTTAATGGTTTTTCTTTGTGTGCTTTGTTACATTTTGGTATGTTCAAGACATTATATTTGAAACTCTTATTGAGTAGGGATAATTAAGAGCTATAATAATGGTATGGTCCTCCTTGGCAGGATTTTCTCTTATATCTGAGACTCTACAAGACAATCATACTCCAAATTCAGTGGTTGACTTTCTCAGTTTACACAGAAGGCAAGGTAGGCTCTAGTCTTATTTCTGCTTCTCCTTGTGCTTTGGGGATCTCAACTTAAATTTGGGTTGTACCAAAGTCCTCAAATTTGATTGCTGCTGGATTATGAATTTTGTTTCTCTAGTATCAAGAGTCTATTAACAACACAGCTCAGTGTGTTTTAGCAGTTTCAAATGCTCTCATAGCTAAAATGGCTTCAGGGCATATATCTCTAGGCTCTCATTGTATTTCGTATTTTGGCCCAGTAATCCCACACTTAATTTTTATAATCATTCTGATATTTTTAACTTTAAAAGCTATTTTGTCTGGATTTTTAAGTTGTCTTAAGTAGGAGTTTTTAGATCACCATTACTAGAAGCAACAACAAATATACATGAAAATATCTGCAGTAGTTTATCACATCTTTATGGCTTTGAACTTCCATAAGCCGAGGCATCCTTCTCTAATCACTTAGGCAAACTCCAAGTTACCCTTTAAAACAACACAAGAATTGCTTCATTTAAGAACATGTTCAGGGATGACTCTTCCCCACTGTCCTTACCAACATTCCCACACACTCTTTGCTACCCACACCTTGTTTATGAAATTTCATTAGGTATATCAGAGGGACCAGAATTTTGCTCTATTGTATTTTTGTCCTTTAGAGCTTTAATTAAATATGAATTCCATAGAAAGTCTGTCCCTTTTCTTTCAAACCTGGGTTAGTTATTTCTTCTCATTCTTTGTCAGAAGTTACTTTATTAGAGAAACTTACAGCTGTATTGTGACTTTGGAGCCTTTACAGTTTTTTGACTGGAAAAATCACCCATCCCTGAGATTTTTACGCAGCTTCCTGGCTGATATTATTCAGAAATCTGTTCAAAACAGACTTTTTCAGAGAGGCCCTTTCGGACCACTCAGTTACAAAACCTCTTCTCAATCACTGCTCTTATTAAAATGTGCTTATTTAGTTCAAATATGCATCACTATTAAAGAAAAACCAGTACGATTTTTTTCTTTTTAAAGTTGGCTTACCTATTATCTATCTCTCCCATTAAAATGATTCCTCAGGGGGGCACCTGGGTGGCTCAGTGGGTTAAGCCGCTGCCTTCGGCTCAGGTCATGATCTCAGAGTCCTGGGATCGAGTCTCACATCGGGCTCTCTGCTCAGCAGGGAGCCTGCTTCCTCCTCTCTCTCTCTGCCTGCCTCTCTGCCTACTCTCCCTGTCAAATAAATAATTAAAATCTTGAAAAAAAAAAGGTAGAACTCTTAAAAAAAAAATGATTCCTCTGGGATGGGGTTTTGTTGTGCTCATCTTAGGCCAGGCCCTCAATAAATTGTCTCTGAATGATTGAATTGTTTGACTCCCTTGCTAGATTCTCAACTTCATGAGGCCAAGGATTGTTCTATTCAGTCCTTTATCCTCAATGTCTGTTATATTGCAGTCACTTATATGACTAATGGGAAAAATCACAGAAAGAAAGAGTTAAAACTACAGAAATACCCCGTAGGTTCAATAACACAAAGCTTTCTAAAATTATTTAGCCCAGGAATTGAATACTGGCTGCACTTTTTATTTTTTTTAATGGTTTTGAATTTAATTTAAATGGAAATACTTGAATGGTAGAATAATAAAAAAAATTATAAAAGCAACTTGCTCCTTAAAGTAAGAATTATATAGGGCATCTCTTCTAGAAGCAAAATTTTCAAATGTCAAACATCTGAAAGCATAGAAGGAGAAGTAAGAGTGTGAATTGTACTTCAATGCTCTTTTCTTTATATTCAGCAAACAGCTTCATTCACACCTTTCCAATTTTTTTCAACTCTTTTGACAAAGCCTTCAGAGGAGTTACTGCTGATGACAACCATCACAGCCTAACAGGAGAAATTTTATGAAGAAAAATAATAGCGTGTTTTTCCCAAATTGTTAAGGATATGGTGAAGCTCTGTCGGATTCAAAGGAGGAATGTGCAATTCCATGCTATATATAATAATAACTTATTTTAATAATGGCTTTGCAATTTTTCAGATATATCCATTTACTGAAAGCACCATCAAATAAACAAAAGCAAACAAATTAACAGGGGTTCGAGACAGGAATTATCTAATCTAAAAATAGCACATGTTCACAGAATACACAACACATATCCCAAGTACTACTATAGGTTTCAAGTAATAGTCAAAACAATAGTAAACATGATTCAGACCCTACCAGACGAATCATAAATGGGATCTTAACTGTAAATCCTTATCTTTAGATCAAAGAGGGTAATTGGGTGCTGAAGATACATTATAGAACTAATATGTTATAGAACTCCTCTGAAATGAGTCATTTATTCTATCACTTTTCCTGCACAGCTGCTGACCCATGTTTTGGTTCCTGGAAATAGCTGCTACCCTGTCATACTTCTTTAAAGCACATATATCGATAACTCTACTCACTCCTCCATTCCTCTGTGACTGTCACTGTGTTAAAATGTGGAGTCAGCTGACTCACTTGTGGTGGTAATAAAGTAGATGAGTTTGCAAAGTATTTTGTTATTTCTAAAAATGCAAAAACCAAATTACTTTGAAATCATAAGCGGTGTTTCAGGGAGAGCTGTAGGATGTGGTTTTTTGTGTAATCCACAGAGATTAGCTCCAACACATATTTAAACTCTCCTCTAGGAGCAACCTTAGTGGTAAAGCAAGAAGATAAACAGATGTATACACACCCTGGCACAAAAGTATCACTTATGTTTGGCTTCCTAGTCTCCTCGTGCTACTTATTTATCTTAACGTCTCTCTGAAATCAGGGAACACAGAATCTCAATCAGTTGATATTTTTCTACTGAATTACCCAATAGTCTGATCATACCCCTAAGACTTTTTAAAATTATTTCACTCATAATCCCAAATCTGCTTTGCCTCCTCAGCTCAGTACACTGTAATTTGATTTCAAAATGAGGACGGTTGTCAGTGATGCCACATTCATTAATCTATTTTACAACTCCATGTACTTAGAACTATGAAAATATGTTAATAACATCCATTCCAATAAGCCACCCTACATTTATTATCATGAAACAAGACCTCAAGAAAGAGAATTCAAAATCATCCATGTATTTGCAATTTATTGCAATAAAGCCTTTATCAATAGACTTCCCTGTGCACATGGTGGTCAAATTACTGGTGAAAACCAGCCAGATCTATTACAAGCTTTCTCATGGCTTCTAGGTAATCCAAGTGAGCCTTTATTGATACTGGGAAGGGATAAAGCAGGGAAGGGATAAACAGTGATGTAAGAATTTGCTGGACAAAAGTAATGACTCTCATTACAGAGTGAGTATTTTAAAGCAAAAGAGCCTGTTGGGAATATTCTTTTACAAAATAGTGTTTCTTTTATTAACTTTTTAAAATTCAATTAGTTAACATATAGTGTACCATTAGTTTCAAATGTAGATTTCAGTTATTCATCCATAGCATATAATAGCTAATGCTCAGTACTTACTGTTATAGCTTCTTGAAAGCAGAATTTTAACCCACTGAGCCACCCAGGCGCCCTTGAAAGCAGAAATTTAGATCATATTTTCTGATTACTTCCATGAAGTACAACACTTTCCTGCTAGCAACCTTCAAAACATACTGTTTGTTAGAGGAATTTCTTTAATAATAAATAAATAGGAATTTATTTAAATTTATAAATATATAAAATAAATAGAAATTTATTTAAATTTTTTAAAATATTGCACACTGTTTTATTGTTCATAAATAAGGTGATGATATTATAGCCATTAGTTGGTAGCACTGATATATCACTTTCTTTTTACTTCTCAGTGCATTCTCTTTACACAAAATAGATATATATTTTAAAAGAATCTGAATCTGTGGCAAACTTTTAAAAACCCTATACAGTAAAGTTTATCATTTTAAGTAATCTCAATTATCTTCCTCAATTGTGATAGTATATCCTTCTATCTAGGCCAGATATTGTATGAGGGATTTGAAGAGACATACTTTTCTAAATTTCACTTTTCCCATCTGCAAAATGCTGATCATGATCCTACAATAAAATAAACTTACTATTTTTTGATGAAAATTTATTTATTTATTTTAAGATTTTATTTATTTATCAGAGAAATTGGGCGAGAGAGCAAGCACAGGCAGACAGAATGGCAGGCAGAGGCAGAGGGAGAAGCAGGCTCCCGGCCGAGCAAGGAGCCCAATGTGGGACTCGATCCCAGGATGCTGGGATCATGACCTGAGCCAAAGGCAGCTGCTTAACCAACTGAGCCGCCCAGGCATCCCTTTTGATGAAAATTTAATCTGTATAAACAATATATTTGCTGTAATGCGTGGTTCATGGAAAACATCTTATTTAATTATAAGCAACAACAGTATTAGAAATTAAGTAAATGTGTCTATAATATTTAAAGTTTTAACACATAATTCCAGTGCTTTGCCTTATTTTCTCAAATCCCTTTACCACTTTCACTGACAGAGTCAAATGTACTTTTTCTACTAGTAGCCAGCACTTTGTCTTTTGTCAGAAAGATGCCCTTGTGAATTATTTATAATAGAGATATTAGCAATAATAATAATAATAAATAGCAATAAAAATGTTAAAAAAAGTTTTCTTAACTAATTAGGGTTCTTAGACATCAATTAGAGGAACCACCTCTGGCAAGCAAATTAATCTGCAAGACATTCCCAGAATTAACAAGTCAGTCAGATACAGGGTTGTCCGTAGACTGAAAGGTGAAGCAAAAGGACTAGGTTTGGAAAATAGGTAAGGACAGTGAAAAAAATGATCAAATTTTTGGGCAAAATAAATTCTTAGGTGTCCTTTCAATGGAGTCCTGGGCATTATGTAGCAGAAACTCTGGAGATTATCTCAATCCATTGGAGTCACCCTGTTTACTAGCTTGCTATTGACAAAGTTATTTACAAACTGTAGAGCCAGAGGTTATAATGTAGAAAACTGATGGTAATGCACAAGATTCTTGTTAACAATAATGCAAGTTAGTGATATTTCATTAGAAAACATAAATTCTATAACCCAAATGATGGGCCCAGAGCACTTCTGCTGCACAACTCTGCTTATATCCCAAATAACCATGTGAACTAGTTTTAATATCTGCTTCTTATTAATTTTTGAATAAAAATTCTTGACACAAGTATTTTATAATTGTGTGATAATCATGCATTTAATTTCTTGGAGAACAAAACACACTTTAGCGTAACTATGTTCGTTCACAGAACCAGCCTTGATAACACACTTCTATATGTTAGAAATGATATAATAAATGTAGAATATTGGGCACTCGTTTGGTATTCTTTGCCATATTTTGCACTATCTAAAAAGAGATCAGTGAACTTGGACTGGAGTTAGTAGACATGGAAGAAAATAAAATATTACAGAGAGGAATACTCTGTGGTCCACAACCTAAACAGGCTGGGAATCCCATCATTTGGATCCCTGTAGCTTTACAAAAGTCAATTAAATTTTTGTATCTCCTATTAAAGTGGATTCCCCAGTACTTTTTCAAACATCTCTTGTAAAGTATTGTTTCCCAGAAAAAAAGGGATTTTGCACATGTATCTGCCTTTGTCTCTGGTCATGATCTCAGTCAGGATCCTGGGATCGAGCTCCCTATCGGGCTTTTTGCTCATTAGGGAGCCCCACTCATGCTCTCTCTTTCTCTCAAATAAATAAATACAATCTTTAATTTTTTAATTAAAAATAAGATAAATAAAATAAAATAAAAAGTCTGGTCTTACTGCCCCATTTAGCTCCTCTTTTTTTTTTCAGTTGTATTTAAAGCAGCATGAGAGAACATGAGGCTCTCAAACTTAAAAAAAAAAAGGAAAAAATTGAGTTTTGTTAGGATTTAAGATCTTGTCTGCTAGAAAAAACGTTGGCTTTGTTAACATGTGAAAATTAACAAAAGAGAATAAGATAGAATTCTACTAATTTTTGTAGAAATTAAAAATTTTCTCCAACACAATTACATACAGACCCATTAAGTAAATTCATTCCAATGTCCGAAACCAACCTTTTCTAATACTAATGCATCTGTGTAAACAGAGTCAACCCAAGGAATAAATAAATATTATTATTTTTTTCCTGTCTCTTCCACAGTCACATCTGGGTATATTGGTAGCAAGCCAATTATCTATCTTATAAGACATGATATCATAAGGAAGGGTATTCTGTCCATTTGGAACAACTGAAAATCATTGTAATTTTATCTTGGTGCAGTAACTTGCATAGTGTGGGTTATGAATATATTTTATTTTTTTTTTTTACTGGGAAGAAGAGATTATAGAGATATTGGTTATCCAAGAGAGACTGACAGGTGTTGATAGTTGCCAGGTCAATATCCATTTACTTTTTCCTTGAATCTCAGAAAGCACTGAGGGATTGACAAGAAGGAAACTTAAAACAACATCAAATATTTTATTGTCTCTTTTCGATTTATATTGTAACCACATGACAAAGTATCAGTCGTACAATATATCATTCTCTTTACCTCTATCTTTCTGCCAGAAATGTGGGCTTAATAGTGAGAACTCCAACAGCAATTTTTGCAACTGTGAATAAAAAGCCATGAAAATCTCTAAGATAATTCACTTGACTTTCTTAAGATGCTGAACCAACACCAGAAACACTCTCTGTAGTCTTCTTGTTAAATGAAAAAATATGTTCAAACCACTTTTGAAAGTCTACTACATACAGCAAAATGTAAATCTTAATTGAAATATGTCCTCTCAGCTGTGCTTAAGCAACTGAGTCCTGAGCTTTTCAGGTTTTTAGTCTGAAAGAGTACACCTCTGGTGCTCAGAAAGGGAAGAGAAAGGACACCCTGTTCTCCATATAAATTAAAGAAGAGAAATCTGTGCATTTAAGTGGGCCATATAAAATTTATCAAGCAATTATCTCCTAACTCCTTCCTATCCAAATTACCTGATATGCTCTCCCTACTCCTTTATTCCACGTTACTGCCTTGTCCGGGATTCTGTATCACATCACAACATGTCTTCTGTTATTTCCTTCTTTCAAGCTAGTTTTGTTTTCTCCATCTAAAAAAATCAACAATCATTGTGTATTTCAATTCCCATTTTCCTCAAATGCATTGATTCTTCTTATCTATTACTCTTTTCTCATACTCAGTGTCTTTGTCTTTATGGGGTTTGTACTTTGCTTTTCCCCATCCTTTACTGCCATTATATAATCAAATCTAATAACTTCTTAGAGAAAGTTAAAAATTCTTGCATAGCCACACGTGAACACAAAGTCACTGATTTTTAGCAAACCTAGAAGATAGTCAGACATCCATTCAATTTCTTTTTTTTAAAGATTTTATTTATTTATTTGACAGAGAGAGATGACAAGCATGCAGAGAGGCAGGCAGAGAGAGATGAGGAAGCAGGCTTCCTGCTTAGTAGAGAGCCCAAATTGGCGCTTGGTCCCAGGACCCTGGGATCATGACCTGAGCCGAAGACAGTGGCTTAACCCACTGAGCCACCCAGGCGTCCCTCCATTCAATTTCTTAACTGAGTCTCAAATGCATCCTGAGTTCTAACCTAAACCTAAGTTCTACTTCTTACACGTTGTTCTATGACCAAATCCTTTCAGTTCAGTATTTTGTAACATTTAAATATTAATCAATTGATGCTTTGTCTGTGTATTTCTATGATAATAATTTGAATACTGTAGATTTATTGTTATATTTATAGATTTATAATCAAAGTTTCATCAGTTGAAGTTTTTGGAAATTTCAGATATAATGATTAACCTAAAATGATACTGCCTCAAATCCCTCTGATATCAAGGCCTAACACTTGATTATAGCCAAACCTGTGGTGGATAGTTCCATGGGAAATTGCAGTTACTTAACACTGATAGCATCTCATGTTCTCTCTCTCATTTTAGAATGTCTCCAACACAACCCAAAAGTGTAGGAGAGTTAATGTCCTCTGAGGACAGCTCTCAGTGAAGTGGAAATAAGAGCCATAGATAAAATTGTCAGTTTTCAGGTCTTCATGAGGACAACTTAAAGAAGTTTCTCAGGACCTTTCAGTAAAAGCAAGCCTTCATTTTCTATCCACAACAATTATATCAACAATGTACCTCTTTGACAAAGTTGTTTCTTCACTGTATCACTTTCCCATTCTTTTCTACCTTGGATAATCTCTCAGATAAACTAACAGTACTCAAATCCTTTGTCCTACTCTTTGCTCTCAGGATAAATGGAGCCAAAAGACTTAGATTAATATCAAGTTCTGAATGGGATCTTAGAGCTATTTCTGTCCAGATTTTCATAAACATAGGGACCTTTGAATTATCAGGCTATAAATAAGTTCTAAATGGAGGGGGCAAAAGCAAAAAGTAAAAATTTTTATGTTTGATTTTTAATCATGATTAAAAAGAATGTTAGTACATTATAAAAGTGTGGATCTTTGTAAAACAATGTCATAATGTAAGAAATAGGTTGCATAGTCCTTTTGAGAATATTAAACCAAGTGTTCAGGTGCCATCTAATTTCTTGTTTAATCCAGAACTTTGGTGTGCATTATCTTGAGGAATAGAATTTTGAAGTCCAGACAGACTAACAGAAAACTGACCCAAATGTGTGTGTTTATATTTCTGCTTTTGTTGTAAAAATCAAAGTGTGATTGCTGGTTTAAAATGGTAAAACTAATAATGTTCATGGACTCTATTATAAATTTTCTAATTGTATAGGAAGAATCCAAGAAACATATAAGTAATTGATTTGCAAATCCTCAAAGAGCTACAGGATCAGGTAGTGGTATGTTCTGATTCAACAGCATCATAATGCAGCATTTTATGTGTGTGGCTAATGGATATTTTCATGAATGTTTGCTAGCTAGTCAGCCAATACAGAGAAATATTAGGTAGGGTAATTACTCACAGTTGTGTTTAATAAAATGAGAGAAAATTATCAAATGACACTAATAATAATAATCCTATAGCAGGCTAAATAATTCAATGATAATTACAAGTATTAATCTAGCTTTCTTCCCTGATTATGACTCTTCTCTCCTTTATCATAATGGGAGTAGCAGATTGTCTGCAATGAATTGTGAAAACCCAGCAGTGACTTTGGCAGTGAAGGCCTCCCATCAATTTTGATAGGTTAAAATGATTCTGGATGGTCTTGAGCAAATGTGTCAATTTTTTTTTTCTGTGTGTGTAATAAAAGAAAGAAGCAATAGTAAATTCTTGCTGTTATTCCATGGAGCCAATAAAATCATACTGCCAACAAGAGGCTGTTGACACCGTAAGTGTGGTTAACTGTCTTGAAATACTAGGCCTCGAAATAAAATTCCAATATTTCACATAACCTCTTTTTTTTTTAAAGAAAACAAAACAAAACAAAACAAAGAAACTATACTGCTTACATTTAGGGCCCTGCTGTTGTGTAACTATTTTTGAACATGTCTACTGTAAGTGTATATATATATATATTTTTTTTCTGTGCAATGAATTCATTTAAAGATAAATTTGGATTGCAAATTATTTGGGGGGAGGCATGGTATTTGTGGCTAGTCTTACAAGTAAAAAGGACTAAAAGAAAGAAGAAAAACATTTTTTATTACAGCATATTTACATCTGTCCAAAGTACTTATTTACTATCATACTGACTAATGTATAATACTGTACACAAAGAAAGAAGTTAAATGAGTTATAATTCAGTCGAAGTATAGCTGGCCATTTTAAAACTTACCACTGAATCTTTCTGGTATGAAATGTGATATCTGGCAATCTGATCCAGTTCATTACATCAGGTCATTTGTATGTTCTTATTACCATTTTGATAGCATAGCACATTTTATAACCCAGACATTTTACAATGGAACTATGATGCATGTATTTTCAAAAGTATAGACATACATGAAGCTATGAGGTCAAAAAAGATGAATGTCCGTAGTACCATATAGACTCAACAAATAAAAATGTCCAAGGCTCTGAGTGAGATTTATGAATATTGTATAAGTTTAGGCCAACATGTGGTTTTGATATAAATCATCTGTTCTTAAATTAGAATTACAATCGTTGAGTACAGTGTTGAAAATGGCAGATAGATTTTAGCTATCTTTGCTCAGTAGGGAAAATGGAAAAATGTTTAGTTTGGTCAGATTTTCACTTAACTTCTGAAAAATCTTACGTTTGAGAGAACCCTTCTGAAATAAGAATCCTTAAAGACATAACCCCTTTGGCACAAGTTTTCAAGAAACTTGTTGGATGTTGTAGACAATTATATGGCACACGTACTGTTCTAGATGTTTCACGCCAATAATATGTAAGCCATACCAAGGCTACATATACATATAGAGATGTTCCTCAGCTTACAAGGGGGCTATGTACAGAGAAACACATAAAAAACTGAAAATGCATTTAATACCCCTAAACTATCAAATATCATAGCTTACCTTAAGCTTATTTCAACATACTCAGAACACTTACATTTGCCTGCATTTGGGCAAAATCATCTTAAGCAAAGCCTATTTTATTACAAAGTATCAAATATCACATGCAATTTATTAAACATTACACTAAAAAAAAGAAGAATGGTTATATATAGAATGGTTGTAAGAATATCAGGTGTTCACCCCTGTAATCTTCTAGCTGACTGGGAGCTGTGGCTCACTGCCCCTGCCCAGCATCACAAGATGGCACCATACCACATGTCACTGGCCCTTTTTATAAAGACCCAAATTCAAAATTCAAAGTACAGTTTCTACTGAATCACTTTCACTTTCACATCTTTGCCAAATATATTGTAAGTTGAATCATTGTAAATCAGGAGCCATCTTATTTGAAAGTTAAATCACAGTCACCCATATACACACAAAAAAAGGCCTTCATGTAGGGCCATCTATGTATCTCTAAACAACATAGCATGACCTATCAACAGCAAAAAATGGATGTGAAGGGGACAATTGCTTTGTGTCAGTACTATGAGCAGTAACATACATGGCCTTACTCACCTAGCAGAACTCCAGAGCTAGCTGATGGCAAGGAATTTTACAAATGTTTGCTGAACAGCTTAAGCACTATTATTTTTAAATTAGTGTGCATATCTGTTTTCTGAAGATATGTTAATTTATTTTATTGACTTATTACAAAACCAAATAATTTCCTCTTATTTAAGTGGCAGGTTAATAGAATTCTTTTTAATTTAAATCAAATGGCTTTTTAGGGAAAATATACTAAAAATTCTGAAACTTGTATTGCTTATGAATCTTATATTGGAATCCTTATCAAGTTGTATTTTTCAAGTTTTTCCTAAATAATCTTCAATGAATTGAAAATATTTTTTGGATTTTATTCAAGGCTATTAACTCACAATTTCACTTTGTTAAATATAGTGCTAAACGTTCAACCAAAACGTTGTGTCTTTTTTTTTCCACTACCACATCCTCCATCTACTGACTGGATTCTCTCCCCAACTAGCACATATATACCATTGTCTATCTTTAGGATAAGTAAGGGTCATCTTTTGTCTTTATTCTATTCCTCGCATGCTTCTGAACTTGTTGAATTTTAATATAGTCACACCATAAGCATCCCATATTTGATTCCCCTTTCAATAGTAAACAGTGCACAACCAGAGCATACCTTCAAAGCTATCAATAGACTTACTCTGATATATTATTTTTGTATTTTTGTAAATTAAAATAATTAAATTATAGAACAAGACTTTCAGGTGGTAGGTGTTGTAAGTTTTACCCAAACTGACTTTTGTCAAACTCGTTTTTGTCATCATATATGACAAGTAGTTTTCTCACGTTTGTTTTTAGAATATCCTTGTATAATGAATATTTACACTGATATCTAGTATAAAAATCTTGCAATTTATTTTAGAAACATTAAGATATTGAAAATCAATCTATTTCTTTGATTCATTAAAGTCAATTTTGGCTTGTTTCCAGTACTTTCTTACTGGTTAAAAAATGAATTTGAAGTAGTCTGAATTTCATTATTATATGGCACTTTCCCTTTGATGAATACAAAGACGATATTCTATATTAGCTATCTGAGAAGAATTTGTTTTTTTAATTTTATTTATTTGTGAGTGAGAGAGAGCACAAGCAGGGGGAGCAGCAGGGTGAGGGAGAAGCAAACTCCCGGCTAAGCAGGGATTCTGTTGCAGAACTGAGTCCCAGGACCCTAAGATCATGACCTGAGCTAAAGGCTCAGGCGTTTAACTGACTGAGCCACCCAGGTGTCCCAATCTGAGAAGAGTTCTGTATGTTATTCCTATTAATATGCAGTTTAAAGTCTAGGTGATTAACTTAATATTTTAGTGGCTATTACATAGATAGCACTATGTTCCAGGCAGAGAGTAAGAAAGAAATAGTAAATCAACCATATTCTATGCATTCTAAATGAAAATAATTAATCAATCATAATAAATCCTTCTATTTATGGAATATCAACTTATAAGCTTTCCTCCATATGAACAATGCCAAATACCAGAATAAAGGGTCATCTAATACAAATAAAGGATAGAATTAAAGAATTCTGGTAAGCCATTTAATTTTGAAAAATGGTGCTATATTGTTGCTGAGTTGTGGTTTTCAGTTACATAATATCTGATAAGTGTAGAAGTAACATGAGTGTTACGTGAGATGAGAAATGGTTTATAATTAAGATAATTTTAAAAGTACAGATAAATACAAATTTGTAAACATAGCATTATGGAGGAATAAAAATAAATGATAGCTACACACTCTAAAGTGAATAAATCTTGGAAAGTTAATAGAGAAGTAAAACAAGGGCAGTGCAAAAAGTATGGTACATTTTTATGAAGTTCAAACAAATTCTGTGAAACCATAGATGGACTTAAAGATACTATTATGTATCAAATATTGTAAAAATTAAGCAAGGAAATAGCAAACATAAAATAACCAAAGCATACAAACTTGGGTAGATACAATAGGTGTGATCATGTTCTACTTCAAAAAGAGATGAGTTAATAGATAAATAGAAGTAACTAGACTTTTTAGAAGTTAATAAAACTTTGCCTGTCATTTCTTAGTAATATAAAATATATGGTTTTCTAACAAAAACGTTTATCTTAAAAATATTTAAAAATAAATTTCAGGCTACTCATAAGGTTATATTTACTTTTCCACTGAAGGAAAAGCTGGTTGTTGTAGTTGTAGTTGTTTGTTTGTTTTAGTCTCCTCCTGGTTTTTATTATTATAATGTGGAATAAGGAATGTTAGATTGAAAAGTGAATTATTTTATAGACAAAATCATTACTTGATTCACCTCCTGGTACAGCAGATGGAACTCCTGAAAATATGCCCTTTTGCCTTACAGAAGAGTAACAGTTATGCTTACTTCTGAAACATACTTTGTGGTGGCCCTAAATAGTGACACCATAGTAAACATTTTGAATATTTGCAATTAATTTTTATAGTCATAGGGCTCCAAAAGGCACTGCTGGTATCTTAGCAGGTATTTCAATAAAGCTAAAAGTTGCCTGACTGTTTAAAAATATTAACAAGGCACAAAACGGCAGAAGTATTGTCCTCAGATATTATTTTTTTCCATATGCTCCTGATTCCAGACATGACAAGTTATTTTTTTAAAAATTTTTTTATAAAAGATTTTATTTATTTATGTGACAGAGATCACAAGTAGGCAGAGTCAGGCAGAGAGAGAGGAAGAAGCAGGAACCCTGATGAGCTGAGAGCTCAATGTGAGACTCGATCCAAGGATCCTGGGATCATGACCTGAGCCGAAGGCAGAGGCTTTAACCCACTGGGCCACCCAGGCGCCCCCATGACAAGTTATTTTTGATAGATATATATATACAATGTATTTTCCAGTTATAAGAAAAATGGTTCTGCTATTTTTAAACTTTTTTTAAAATTACATAATTTTTTAAATTAAAATATTATGTTTTAATGTTTTAATTTTATTTTCTTTTTTTTAAAGATTTTATTTATTTATTTGAAAGACGGAGATCACAAGTAGGCAGAGAGTCAGGCAGAGAGAGGGAGAGAGGGAAGCAGGCTTCCTGCGGTGCAGGGAGCCCGATGCGGGGCTCGATCCCAGGACCCTGAGATCATGACCCGAGCCAAAGGCAGCAGCCCAAACCACTGAGCCACCCAGGCGCCCCAATGTTTTACTGTTCAATATACTACTTAGAATATAAAACCTATTCCATTTGGTAAGATATTTACCATTTAAAAAATGGTAATTTTCTCATAGTGTGTTCCCCTCACATTGCTTTATTTTGAATAAAAAAATTTCACAATAAACATAACTGATGCTTTCCTTTTGATTGTCCCTCTGTTGGTCATACTGTATATGAGCCATGACAATTAGTTTTACAAAATTTATTCATGTTTGTTGATATGTTTTATCATAACTAATTTTCCCTCCCTTATCTAGATTCCCCAGCTTTCAGACAGGTGGACACTTCAATAAACCATACCCAAGGGATGTATCAAGTACTTCTTAGACATCTCTCAGATCCTTGAGGTCTCATTTTACCTAGGGATTTGCAAAAGGTTCTGCCAGAGGCACCACTGTGACAACTGATGACCATGGTCTATCTCCTGCTAAGCTCAAGAGGTCACTGGTTTCCAAGTTTATCTATACAATTAATGCATTCCAGCAAGTTCTTTGTTTTTTAATATTAACAAACTTACTTTAAAGTTTATATGAAGAGGCAAAGACTCACAATAGTCAACATAGTGTTGAAGAAGAACAAAGAACCTAGATGTCCATCCACAGATGAATGGATCAAAAAGATGTGGTATATATACACAATGGAATACTATGCAGCCATCAAAAGAAATGAAATCTTGCCATTTGCGACAACATGGATGGAACTAGAGCGTATCATGCTTAGCGAAATAAGTCAAGCAGAGAAAGACAACTATCATATGATCTCCCTGATATGAGGAAGTGGTGATGCAACATGGAGGCTTAAGTGGGTAGGAGAAGAATAAATGAAACAAGATGGGATTGGGAGGGAGACAAACCATAAGTGACTCTTAATCTCACAAAACAAACTGAGGGTTGCTGGGGGGAGGGGGTTTGGGAGAAGGGGGTGGGATTATGGACATTGGGGAGGGTATGTGCTTTGGTGAGTGCTGTGAAGTGTATAAACCTGGTGATTCACAGACCTGTACCCCTGGGGATAAAAATATATGTTTATAAAAAATAAAAAGTTAAAAAAAAAATAAATAAATAAATAAAAAATGTATTGTTAAAAAAAAAAAAAAGAAGAACAAAGACTGAGGACTGACTTCAAAGTTTACCATAACAATGGGGCACCTGGGTGGCTCAGTGGCTTAAGCCTCTACCTTCGGCTCAGGTCATGATCCCAGGGGCCTGGGATCCAGTCCTGAATTGGGCTCTCTGCTCAGCAGGGAGCCTGCTTCTACTCATCTCTCTCTCTGTCTGTCTCTCTGCCTATTTGTGATCCCCCTCTCTGTGAAATAAATAAATAAAATCTTTTAAAAAAAGTTGACCATAACGATAATTGTAAGCAAGATATTGTAATACCACAGAAAGACTAGATTAAAGGAACAGAATATATATTATCAATTATATTTTATATTTAATATAAAATCAAAAGCAATACAAGAGAGCAAAATACAATCTTTTAAACAAATGGTTCTGGAGTAATGGTGAAGCTAAATGTAAAAATATAAAATAAAAATAAAATAAAATAATAAAATAAAATAAATCCAGGCAGATATCATACACTCTTCACAAAAATTAACTCAGATTGGATTATAACCCTAAACATGAAACATGTAGAAGGTAATATAGAAGAAAATTTAAATGACCTTGGTTTTGGCAATAACTTTAGCTACAAAATCCCAAGCACTGAATTTTAAAATGTCTACTCTGTGAAATACAATGCCAAGAGAATGAAAAGGCAAAGCACAGACTATGAGAAAAAATTTGCAAAATACACATCTGGCAAAGGACTGTTAATCAAAAATACACAAAGACCCCTTAAAACTCAACAATGGGGGAAAAACCTGATTAAAAATGAGCCAAAGACCTTAGCAGATACCTCACAAAAGAAAATATTACAGATGGCAAATAAGCATATAAAAAGATGCTTCACATCATATGTCATCAGGAAAATGCAAATTAAAACAAAAAAGAGACCCCCGTACATACCCAGAATTCAGAACACTGAAAACAGAACACGAAATGTTGGTGAGGATGTGGAGCAACAGGAATGTTCTTCCATGTCTATTGAGAATAAAGAATGGAAAAAACTTGGCAGTTTCTTACAAAACTAAACATATTCTTGCCAGATGATTCAGCAGTAGCAGTTCTTGGTATTTATCCAAAGAAGATGAAATCTATACCCACAAAGAGGTCTATAGTACTTTTATTCATAACTGACAAAAGCTTGGAAGCAACCAAGATATCCTTCCATAGGTGAAAGGTCAAATAAAGTGTAGTACATGCAAACAATGGAATATTATTTAATGCTAGAGAAATGAATTACCAAGCCATGAAAAGATATGGATATAAATATTTAATAAATATTTGATTTTAGGCTTCTACCAGTCTATCAATAGTATTAGTATATTTTAACAGTGAATGCTCAGCATTCATGAATTTACCTAATAAAATATTTTGGGTTCAATATTTAAAATACTTCAACCTCTATGATTATATTCCTAATAATTTTGAATTGGGGTAAATAAACCTTAACTTTTTGTAACTTGTTTCAATATGCAAAAGAGCTCAATGAAATTTTAGAAAATAAAAATTTACAAAAAAAGTTTAGTTTACTATTGCCAAATAATTTAAAACTTTATCTTATATTCAAATACATATATTTTTCTAAATTGATTTATAGGCTACTAAAACCAAAAACTTTTAGTTATACTAGATTTCATATCATGCCATCAATGCCAGAAAGCCATCTGTTGATGACTTGTCTTAAATAGAGTTAAGATGGGCGTTATTACAATGCAAGATGGAAACAAAGATAGTATAACAATTGAGTGTTACATAACTTTTCTGTTTTGATCAAGTTACACATCTACAAAAGGCTTTTATCGGTGACAGATTTGGGAATTTAACAAAACTTTTAAACTAGCATGTGCGACTCATTCCTAGAAAACAACACAATCAATAACACTTTATTTAGATTAAATCATGACTATTTCTCCATTTGAATAAAAAAGGTAACAACCCCAATAAGTTTATTGAACGTGAAAAGTTGAAATGCTGTAATGCTCCTAAGGAATCAAATGATCCAGTCATGAATTACAAAAAAATGATATAAATACCAAAGTGTTTGTATAATTGTAATGTACAACTGCCCATTATCGTTCAATAGTGTAGGCTTGTACAAGAACTCTATAAAAGAACTCCACTTCTAAACTGTGGAAAATATGTTCCCTTTCTCCCTATATACAACTATTAAGCCATTCATTTAGCTTTTAAAATATCCACTTAATACAGGCTTTTTACTCATTTGAACCCAGCAGCAGGGTTCTATTCTTATTGCTTACATCTGAAGGATAGACTTCTAGCGTAAGAGGTAAAGCCCATAAAGGAGCCCAATAATAACAACAAAATACAGTTTAGTGATCCCTTACAATCTGCCAGCTACCTTTCTGAGAATACTTCAATTAATAAAACATATAAAATAGCTGACCACAAAGAGCTTACATTCTTTTGAAATATAATAGTGAAATAAACTAATAATAGAGGGGCGCTTCGGTGGCTCAGTCCATTGAGTGACTGCCTCTGGCTTGGGTCATGATCTCAGGGTCCTGGGATGTAACTCCCCAGCAGGCTTTCTAGGCAGTGGGGTGTTTTCTTCTTCCTCTGCGCACCCTCCCAATTCTCTCTCTCTCTGTCTCAAATAAGGAAATAAACCAGTAATAGAATAATGATTGATGGTTGATGGCGATAAGTGTTACAAAGAAATACAAGAAAGGTAAAAGCCATTGGAGGATGCTGGGATGAAAGTTAATTTTATTTTGTGTTGGGTGGTTATATCTCATTTAGGAGATGTTATTTGCACAAAGACCCAGGAAGTGAAGGAGGGTGTTATACAAATATTAAAGGAAAAGATTGCTCTAGGCAGAGCAAGTAAGTATATAGACTTTGTGTGAACAGCTTGTCTGTTACTTTTGAGGAAAAGCAAGGAGGCCAATGAGGAGTTTATAGTGGTGGAGAGAGGAAGAACGTATTGTACCTTCTAGTACATTGAAACGCCTTCAGTTTTTATTTAATATGAAAGGGGAAGATACCAAAAGACTTTCAACAGCAGAATAAAATCATCTGACTTGATTTTTAGGTTAAGTTGCTGTACCAAAATAAATTTGCAGGGAGAAAGGAGTGCAGTATGTGTGGAAGTGGGGCTATCAATCAAGTCAATAATTCAGGAACATATGATGGTGTTTTTAGCATGCTGGGTGGTAATAGAAGTGGTGAGGTATGGTTTTTATTTTGTATATATTTTGATGGTGAATATTCCGGTGAACAGGATGGGGTATGTGCAGGACAGACAATATCAACATTTATTTTACCTGCACAAACAGAAGGGTGGAGTCTTCATTCCCTGATATGGAGAGAACTCTGAGTTCAATTGTTCTTTGTCATTAAATGGCATAGTGATGATGAGGATTTAGTCAGACAGTGAAAGAGAACAGTAAGCATAGTGTTAAGCGGTAAGACATTATAATACATTTGAACAACAAAAAACGTTGTGTTGGATCATGTGTTTGTGTGAGTAAATAAATAAATAAGCTTACTGGGCTTCTGATAGAGGTAAAGAAGACTAGTATATGATCCAAAGGGGCACGTGCACCAAATGTTTATAGCAGCAATATCCACAATAGCCAAACTATGGAAAGAACCTAGATGTCCATCAACAAATGAATGGTATATATATATATATATATATATATATATATATATATATATATATATATATATATATGATGGAATACTATGCAGCCATCAAAAGAAATGAAATCTTGCCATTTGCGATGACATGGATGGAACTAGAGGGTATTATGCTTAGCAAAATAAGTCAACCAGAGAAAGACACAATCATATGATCTCTCTGATATGAGGAACTGGAGGTGCAATGTGGGTGCTTGGGGGACAGGAAAAGAGTAAATGGTACAAGATGGGATCAGGAGGGAGACAAACCATAAGAGACTCTTAATCTCACAAAACAAACTGAGAGTTGCCGGGGGGTGGGGAGGGTAGGGAGAGGGTGGTGGGGTTATGAACATTGGGGAGGGTATGTGCTGTGGTGAGTGCTGTGAAGTGTGTAAACCTGGCGATTCACAGACCTGTACCCCTGGGGCTAATAATACATTATATGTTAATTTAAAAAAAAAGAGGTTTTCAGCAAAGAGTGTGTAATCAGGCATATTTTATTAAAGTAACCATGTAAAATGATGGTTGAACATTGGAATAACAGAAAACATAAAAATTAGAGATTTTAAAAAGAGATCTGGGACAGTGTAGAGAATATAATCAATGATATTATAATAGTGTTATATGGTGACAGATGGTGGCTATATTTATAGTGATCATAGAATAATGTATGGAGATATTGAAAACCTGAAACCAATGTAACACTGAATATCACTATACTCAAATAAAAAAAATAGTAAAAATAAAACATTTTATTTTAAAAAGATAAAAAGAGGGACAAGAATCTGTAAAGTGAATTTCAAAAAGCTTAAAGATGAGGCTAAGGCATACTCTGAACCTTGAGGAAAACACCATTTTGAAAATTCTTCCCATTTTGAGAAAACTCAAATGAATCAATACCATAAAAGAACCCATTTTAACTGAGAGATGTAATGAATGCTCAAGAAATAATTTTATGACAGGATAATTCTTCCCTATGAAACAGTATACAGAAACCAGGGGAAACACCTGGAAGCAAAATAAACTATACTGAAAATAAGAATTAGGAAAAAGATAAATGATGAAAGATAAGAAAATTAGAACTGCGAGAGAGACCTAGTGAATAGAATTTTTAGCTTGTGGTTTAATGTTTTTGAGGATAATCTAGAGTTCATAACTGCCTTGAGACAGGCTGGTTGTAGGCAGTTTAGGCAGACCCCTAAGACAGGCCTACTTTGGGCAGATGGTGTTGGAGGAGGCCATTGGGCTGGACAAAGACAAATCCAACCATTTGACTAAAGTGTCTGTGAAGATGTTGAAGTCAGATGCTACAGAGAAAGACCTGTTAAACCTAATCTCAGAAATGGAGATGATGAAGATGATTGGTCAGCACAAGGACACCATCAACCTGCTGGGTTCTGCACACAGGATGGTCCTTCGTACACTCTCATGGAATATATCTCCAAAGACAACATACAGGAGTACCTGCAGGCCCAGAGGCCTCCTGACCTGGAGTACTGTTACAATATCAGCCACAATGCAGCAGAGCAACTCTCCTCCAAGGACCTGGTATCCTGTGCCTATCAGGTAGCCTGAGGCATGGAGTACCTTGCCTCCAAGAAGTGCATACACCAAGACCTGGCCACGAGGGAAGTGCTGGTGACAAAGGACAACATGATGAAGATCTCAGACTTCAGCCTTGCCAGAGATATCACCACATCAGTTACTATAAAAAGACAACCAACAGTGGACTGCCTGTGAAGTGGATGGTCCCTAAGGCCATGTTTGACCAGAGCTACATCCACCAGAGTGACTTCTGGTCTTTTGGGGTGATCCTGTGCAAAATCTTCAATCTGGAAGCCTCCCATATCCTGGAGTGCCTGTGGAGGTGGCTTTCAAGCTGCTGAAGGAGTCATTTGATGGATAAGCCAATAAGTGCACCAGAGAGTTATACACAATAATGAGGGGTGGCTGGCATGTGGTTCCTTCAAGCTGCTGGTAGAAGACCTGGATCATACTGTGGCCTTGACCTCCAACCAGGAGTACCTGGACCTGTCCTTGGCCCTGGAACAATACTGTCTATGCTTTCCCAACACCTGAAGCTCCACCTGCTCCTCAGAGAAGAATTCCACCTTCTCTCATGTGCCGTTGCCCAGGGAGGCCTATCTGCCCTGACACCCAGCCCAGCTTGCCAATGGTAGACTCAAATGACTAGTATCCCTATTACTCCTGTCCAGATTCCGTCATAAGCTGTAACCCTTACCCCCCACCCTCCCTGCAAGACTCACTGCCTTCTCCTTTGTCCCTTTCCTACTGGCAGGAGCAAGCTGCCTACCTGAGGCCTTCACCCCTTGAAGTTCACCTCTCTTCCCCTTCCTCTTCCTCCTCCTTACAACCTGCTCATGAAAGAAAGGCACAGAGAGGCAGGTACTTGCTCGTGGCTACTTCCTTCCCGCCCATATGTTGGACCAAGACCCCTCCCTGGCATCTGGTACTGCCTGGACGTCGAGGGAGTGGGAGATGAGGCATGCCAGTGAAAGCTGTTGGAGCTTTCCTGTTTTGGTTTTGTCTGCTTAGCATAACATGTAAGACTGAGTTCTGGTGGCAGGGACCTAGTCCTTGGGGCTATAGCACTAGTGAGGGGAGGTCAACTGCTGTGGGCCTTGGCTAAGAGCAACCCCTGCTCCAGAGATATGGTGCCAAGGGCTTATTAATTTTGATACTAATTTGCTTTGCTGACCAAATACCTGGTATCAAAAGATGGGAAGGCAAAGACTGAAAGCAGTGTTGTGACCATGGGGTCCAGCCCCAAACTATGAAGAAAACACAAAGTGTATAAATCTGAGTAAGTATATATTTACACACCTTTTTAAATAGGTTGTTATCAAAGATTTAATCAATGGGTAATATGCTCCTCGTGGCTGGGAAGCATCAGTTGCCATATATTAAAAACAAAGAAAAGAGGTGTCTGGGTGGCTTCCTCCGTAAGTGTCCCTTCTTTTCAGGTCATGATCCCAGGGTCCTGGGATGGAGCCCCACATCAGGCTCTCTGCTCAGTGGGAAACCTGCTTCTCCTTTTCCCTCTGCCCTGCTTATAGTTCCTCTTCCTATCTCTCTGTCTCTCAAATAAATAAAATATTTTAAAAAAAGAAAGAAACAAAATGTTTTTAAAAGGTCTTTTTTTTTTTAAATTTTCTAGGGGTGCCTGGATGACTCAGCTGTTTAAGCAGATGTTTGCCTTTGGCTGAGGTCATGATTCCAGTGTACAGGGCTCCAGCCCTGCATGGGACTACTTGCACCCCAAGGAGCTTGCTTCTTCCTCTCCCTTTGCACGTGATTCCCCCCGCTTGTGCGCTTCCTCTCTCTCTCTCTCTTTCTCTCTCTTGCTGTCAATAAACAAAATAAAATCTTTTCTTAAATAAATAAATAAATAAATAAATAAATAAATAAATTTCTAAACGTACTTTCAGTTTAGGTCCCTTAACAATAATTGCTACTGCTTCATTTAAAAAAAAAAGATAATTTAGAAATGTGCTTCCAGAGCTAAAAAGCTGTTTTGTTTTGTTTTGTTTTGTTTTTGGTCAGGATTAAATATAGAAGTGCTTTAAAAAGAAAAAGAAAAAATATGCTATATTAACACTAATCACACTATAACTTTGGTGGTTATATCAAGATAATGAAAAGTGATTTTAAAGCAAATTTCATTATCAGACATAAAGATCAAGTCAAAATTACAGAATAGTAAAAGGATGAATTCCTCAGGGAGTATAATAATTCTTGACTTTTAATACTTAATAACAGATTTGGGGATATATAGGGAAAAACTAAGAACAAAAATCATAACTTCTACCTTAGAAGAGAAATGGAAAAAATTTCAACACCTTTATTTTACGATTATATAGACAAATGGTCATCAAATTGGTAAGATATGTAAGACTTGAACAAAATTATCAACTAACTAGATATGCTTGATATTACAGAACACTCCCAACAACCGCAGACTACATATATCTTAAGCCATGATTTTCTTTGCAAAGGTCAACATTGATAATGTTCTAGTCATTCCTCCGTGTACCAGGAAAGAAGTAGCACTTTCTTGAAAGACACAGCTATCAAAGCTCCATTGAGAAACCGTAAAGATGGAGAAGGGATTTGCAAATTATATATCTGATAATGGACATCTATTCTGATTATTAAAAAAATGAATAAAAATAAAAAACCTTACTAATAACCAAACAGAGTATCCAATTTTACATGTGAAGAAAATTATTGCAGAGACATGTCACCAAAAGGATATGGATGGCTTATAAGTACATGACAAATTTCTCAACATTTAGACATTAAAGAAATACAAATTAAAATCATAATGAGACATGCTTACATATCTATTAGAATGGCTAAAATTATAAAGGCTAATTGTACTTCGTCTGAGCTAGATTGAGAAGCAACAAAAAATCTAAACTGTTGTTGGCATATATCATGATACCACCACTTTGGAAAATATCTGCCATATAATAGGTTCAGTAGACAATTTGTAAATTTCAGAAAAAAATAATGTTGAGAGTATACTGAATTTCATAAGTCATTTCAATATTTTTTTCCAGAATAGAAACTAGGTAAAACATGCCTTAAATTTACTTTCAAAATATTTTATAGCATATAATGGACAATATACATAAGCCTTAAAGAAACAATCATATAAATAACCATTTCATACCTACTTAAAAATTGCATAATACCACACTCCTAGATCCTCTCTGAATGCTCTAAAATAGCCCTTCAAAGGAAATACATTTTTAAAAATAGATTTTTTTGGCAAATAATTTAATGAATAAAAGTTTCATTCATCTACGTAGATCATAATAAATGTTTTTAATAAGCATGAAATTATAACTCTGAAGTGTGCTAAAATGAAACCACCTGCTAAGAGTGAGAGAACAAAAATAAACATCATTTTTCCAAATAAGAGGGATTTGTTCAAACTGGCAGTAAAGGAATATGGAAACACAAACCATAGAAAGTCATATTTTAGATTTCTAAAAGGCTTCAAAGTGAAGAGTATACATTTTTTAAATGTTACATAATGCTACATAATGACAAGATGACAGGTTGTGACAAATAGCATTTAAAAGCTCTACTCATAATGGAATGGAAGGTGTCATTTCCCTATAATTTTATATATGTCATTAATTTACTATATCTGGATACAACATATTACCAAACAGATGTTCATCAAAGAATAAATCATTTTTAATGGAACATAATAATTTGAACAGACATCTATTAATCATTTTCTTCGATCAAACATTTATCGTCTCGCTAAACTTTTTATCAGTTGACGACAAAATTAAAAAACAATAGGATAAAAAGTCGTGTTTGGAAAAGTAGATTTTCTTTGAAATTTGCATTTAAATGAAAATATTTGCTGATATTTTTAAAACTTTAAATGTAATTTTATATATATCGGACCTATCAAATAATATAAAATTTTTGGAGACAATATAGTTTGGGGCACATGGTAAGCAATAATCAATTTTTTTGTTGATCCAAGTGTTCTTGTATTATTTTTCTTAATTATTCTAGTACCACAATTTATAGTTCTAAGATTTTTCCACCCCCCCATTTTAATATCTCTTAAGGTGGCACTCACCTTGCACTTGATGACATATCCTACTTTAACTGACAGCATTTCTCTTTCTTAGTCGAACATAAACTATAGTGCATCTTACCCTTGATGAAAGCCAGGATGCAATTAAATACTCTATTACGGTTACAATTCTGATATTTGAAATCCTCCGGTAGCTCCCTGTGCCCCCACAGTGTAGTACCTCACCTCCTCACCATAGTATACAAACCTTCTCACCCCCAGTGTTAACCCCGGGGCTCAGCCTCCATCCCCAGGTGATGCTGCCAGATCAGCTGTCGGTTGTCATGAACTTGCTGTAGTTTCCCGAATGCACTGTGCTGTCTCCTGGCACTTTGAAACTTGACACACTCATCCTCATTCTTCGCTTTGCCCTTGTCTATCACCTCCCCTGAAAATCTGTTCCTAAGTGGCTTTTCCCAGCTCCCACCTACCCTTGGCAGTCTTTTATCTCCCTGTGGTAAAGCCTGTCAAACTGCATCATGGACATGCCCGTTGTCCCCCTGAGAAGAGAAAAGGGACAATGAGGGACCCAGCATTTGCAGCTCTAGTGCAGAGCCCCATGCCTGGCTTGCAGGAAATGCCAGATCATGAAGACAAACGGAGATCATCTTCTGGCTAAAACCAGCTCTTCTTTGCCTATCGCAGGATCTGGTCTATAAAGAGCAGCCAGTTATTATTGCTGTTTTTCTAGGGATTTTTACCCCATATATTTCCCAGGTCTTTACTCTTTTTGTAGCACTTTAATTCAGGCTTCAACCACTTCCTAGTCAGATCAGGTGAAATCATTTTCCTTCCCATACCCTCGATGTATTTCACATCTAGTAATTCTTTTTTTTAAGATCTTATTTACCCATTCGACAGACAGATCACAAGTAGGTAGAGAGGGAGGCAGAGAGAGAGGGGGGAAGCAGGCTCCCCGCTGAGCAGAGATCCCAATGTGGGGCTCCATCCCAGGACCCTGAATTCATGACCTGAGCCGAAGGCAGACGCCTAAACCACTGAGGCACCCAGGAGGCCCCATATCTGGTAATTTTTAACCAACGTGGATTTGCTGCATCAAATAGTTCCTTCTTCTTCAAATATAAATATATAGATAAAGTGATCAAGTCACTCGCATGTCTTAGGAGAATGTCATACCTTTAGTAGCAATCTTGAAATCGTGGCCATTGGTTTTGATTTTTGTTTTGGTTAGATTTGGTTCGGTTTTTGTCATTTAAAAAATCCCTCCAGCCCGTGGCTCTGTCTGACCTGATTGATTTCAGCTGTTTCTGCAACAAAATTGTCCCAGCAGCGAAAACGCTCATTGTTTACAGTGGCGCCCCCTTCTGAACACTTTGTTAATAAAAAGCTTTTTTTTTTTTTTTCCAGCTATGGTAAATGTGGAACAACCATGAGGTATTTCAAAGAGGTGAACCACAGATAAATTTCTCTAAGGGTGGGGTGAGGGTTACTCAAAAAGGAACTTGACAAGGCTTTTAAAGATATCGACAATCATTATAACATAACGTGAATGATTGTTACTGTGCTCTTAACTGGGCAAACACTTGTTGGCTTCCAAGAAAGACTAACATAGTTGAGATGGTTCTAGCGGACTTCTAGCACAGGGTCTCATGAGGGAGGGATTCTAGCCAATGGCTGTGCAAGGCATGAGGCCTGTTAGTGATTCTATTTTTTCCTCTGCAGAATAGGTCTTTCTACATTCCAGGTCCTTTCTACCCCAATAAATAATGTGGCGATTCTCTCAGTGAGTTGTACTATTGGTTTAAACAGCCAACTCTCTCTTTAAAAGGACTTTTGTTTAAATTCCTTTAAAAAAAAGTCCTTTCAAAAAAATCTTTTTTCTTTATTTTTTATTTTTTATCCCATATGTTTACTCTGATCGTGGAACTTTGTCATTTTGACCTTCTCTGCTGGTTAAAATATTCTTCATCATCAGCACCTACTGCTCTCCTCTCCTGGTGGTCTCTCCGGAGGGGGTCTTCTCTAGCTCTTCTAGCAGGTGATGGGCACTTCCCCTCTACCCCTGTTGCCAGACCAGCCTTACCTATCCTGCAGGGTCAGGTCGGCCTGGCCCTTTATCTGTTGTTCTCCTCTGAGTGGTTAGATTTTCATAGATCCCGTGCTTTGTTTTTGTCGGGATATACCTGGATTATCAAAACCCTTTTCTTGTGCCAGTGAAGCCTAAGAAACAGTCTTAATGAGAGAACCGGGAACTCAAACAGATCATATTTATCCTGAATGTTCTGTCCAAAATGAAAAATTCATTTCAGAGGAGCCTCAAGATCTCTGAGAAGGGAAGTTTCACCAACTCTGTCATGTAGGGGCATCAATTCCGATTCTGTGTCAATTTTCCTACTTTCCCAGCTAGTAATCCTCTCCATCAGAAAGCCCACTCTCAACCGTTTCCTCTTTCAAAGGCAGTTGCTCCTAGAGTCTGCACATGGCACTTGGGGCCTGCTGGTCGTTGGCTACTGCCCTCTGTACCTTGGGTCTAACAGCTGCGGGGCATCAAGATGAGCACGTCTCTTGTTCTAGGACTTAATATAGTTTGGGGCACATGGTAAGCAATAATCACTTCTTTAGTTGATCCAAGTGTTGGATCTTTCTTAATTATTCTACTACCACAATTTACTTGTTCTAAGATTTGTCCCCTCCCCCCATTTTAATATCTCTTAAGGTGGCACTCACCTTGCACTTGATGACATATCCTACTTTAACTGACAGCATTTCTCTTTCTTAGTCGAACATAAACTATAGTGCATCTTACCCTTGATGAAAGCTAGGATGCAATTAAATACTCTATTACGGCTACGATTCTGATATTTGAAATCCTCTGGTAGCTCCCTGTGCCCCCACAGTGTAGTACCTCACCTCCTCGCCATAGTATACAAACCTTCTCACCCCCAGGGTTAACCCCGGGGTTCAGCCTCCATCCCCAGGTGATGCTGCCAGATCAGCTGTCGGTTGTCATGAACTTGCTGTAGTTTAACGAATGCACTGTGTTGTCTCCTGGCACTTTGAAACTTGACACACTCATCCTCATTCTTCGCTTTGCCCTTGTCTATCACCTCCCCTGACAATCTGTTCCTAAGTGGCTTTTCCCAGCTCCCACGAACACTTGGCAGTCTTTTATCTCCCTGTGGTAAAGCCTGTCACACTGCATCATGGACATGCCCGTTGTCCCCCTGAGAAGAGAAAAGGGACAATGAGGGACCCAGCATTTGCAGCTCTAGTGCAGAGCCCCATGCCTGGCTTGCAGCAAATGCCAGATCATGAAGACAAACGGAGATCATCTTCTGGCTCAAACCAGCTCTTCTTTGCCTATCGCAGGATCTGGTCAATAAAGAGCAGCCAGTTATTATTGCTGTTTTTCTTGGGATTTTTACCCCCATATATTTCCCAGGTCTTTACTCTTTTTGTAGCAGTTTAATGCAGGCTTCAACCACTTCCTAGTCAGATCCGGTGAAATCATTTTCCTTCCCATACCCTCTATTTTTTTCACATCTAGTAATTCTTTTTTTTAAGATCTTATTTACCCATTCGACAGACAGATCACAAGTAGGTAGAGAGGGAGGCAGAGAGAGAGGGGGGTAGCAGGCTCCCCGCTGAGCAGAGAGGCCGATGTGGGGCTCCATCCCAGGACCCTGAATTCATGACCTGAGCCGAAGGCAGAGGCCTAAACCACTGAGCCACCCAGGAGAACCCATATCTGGTAATTTTTAACCAACGTGGATTTGCTGCATCAAAGAGTTCCTTCTTCTTCAAATATAAATATATAAATAAAGTGATCAAGTCACTCGCATGTGTTAGGAGAATGTCATACCTTTAGTAGCAATCTTGAAATCGTGGCCATTGGTTTTGATTTTTGTTTTGGTTAGATTTGGTTCGGTTTTTGTCATTTTAAAAATCCCTTCAGCCCTTGGCTCTATCTGACCTGATTGCTTTCAGCTGTTTCTGCAACAAAATTGTCGGGGCAGCGAAAACTCTCATTGTTTACAGTGGCGCCCCCTTCTGAACACTTTGTTAATAAAAGCTTTTTTTTTTTTTGGGTTATGGTAAATGTGGAACAACCATGAGGTATTCCAAAGAGGTGAACCACAGATAAATTTCTCTAAGGGTGGGGTGAGGGTTACTCAAAAAGGAACTTGACAAGGCTTTTAAAGATATCGACAATCATTATAACATAACGTGACTGATTGTTTCCGTGCTCTTAACTGGGCAAACACTTGTTGGCTTCCAAGAAAGACTAACATAGTTGATATGGTTCTAGCAGCCTTCTAGCACTGGGACTCATGAGGCAGGGATTCTAGCCACTGGCTGTGCAAGGCATGAGGCCTGTTAGTGATTCTATTTTTTCCTCTGCAGAATAGGTCTTTCTACATTCCAAGACCTTTCTACCCCAATAAATAATGTGGCGATTCTCTCAGTGAGTTGTACTATGGGTTTAAACAGCCAACTGTCTCTTTAAAAGGACTTTTGTTTAAATTCCTTTAAAAAAAAGTCCTTTCAAAAAAAAACCTTTTTTCTTTATTTTTTATCCCATATGTTTACTCTGATCGTGGAACTTTGTCATTTTGACCTTCTCTGCTGGTTCAAATATTCTTCATCATCAGCACCTACTGCTCTCCTCTCCTGGTGGTCTCTCCGGAAGGGGTCTTCTCTAGCTCTTCTAGCAGGTGATGGGCACTTCCCCTCTACTCCTGTTGCCAGACCAGCCTTACCTATCATGCAGGGTCAGGTCGGCCTGGCCCTTTATCTGTTGTTCTCCTCTGAGTGGTTAGATTTTCATAGATCCCGTGCTTTGTTTTTGTCGGGATATACCTGGATTATCAAAATCCTTTTCTTGTGCCAGTGAAGCCTAAGAAACAGTCCTAATGAGAGAACCAGGAACTCAAACAGATCATATTTATCCTGAATGTTCTGTCCAAAATGAAAAATTCATTTCAGAGGAGCCTCAAGATCTCTGAGAAGGGAAGTTTCACCAACTCTGTCATGTAGGGGCATCAATTCCGATTCTGTGTCAATTTTCCTACTTTCCCAGCTAGTAATCCTCTCCAACAGAAAGCCCACTCTCAACCGTTTCCTCTTTCAAAGGCAGTTGCTCCTAGAGTCTGCACATGGCACTTGGGGCCTGCTGGTCGTTGGCTACTGCCCTCTGTACCTTGGGTCTAACAGCTGCGGGGCATCAAGATGAGCACGTCTCTTGTTCTAGGACTTAATATAGTTTGGGGCACATGGTAAGCAATAATCACTTCTTTAGTTGATCCAAGTGTTGGATCTTTCTTAATTATTCTACTACCACAATATACTTGTTCTATGATTTCTCCCCTCCCCCCATTTTAATATCTCTTAAGTCGGCACTCACCTTGCACTTGATGACATATCCTACTTTAACTGACAGCATTTCTCTTTCTTAGTCGAACATAAACTATAGTGCATCTTACCCTTGATGAAAGCTAGGATGCAATTAAATACTCTATTACAGTTACGATTCTGATATTTGAAATCCTCCGGTAGCTCCCTGTGCCCCCACAGTGTAGTACCTCACCTCATCGCCATAGTATACAAACCTTCTCACCCCCAGTGTTAACCCTGGGGCTCAGCCTCCATCCCCAGGTGATGCTGCCAGATCAGCTGTCGGTTGTCATGAACTTGCTGTAGTTTCCCGAATGCACTGTGCTGTCTCCTGGCACTTTGAAACTTGACAAACTCATCCTCATTCTTCGCTTTGCCCTTGTCTATCACATCCCCTGAAAATCTGTTCCTAAGTGGCTTTTCCCAGCTCCCACCTACCCTTGGCAGTCTTTTATCTCCCTGTGGTAAAGCCTGTCACACTGCATCATGGACATGCCCGTTGTCCCCCTGAGAAGAGAAAAGGGACAATGAGGGACCCAGCATTTGCAGCTCTAGTGCAGAGCCCCATGCCTGGCTTGCAGGAAATGCCAGATCATGAAGACAAACGAGATCATCTTCTGGCTAAAACCAGCTCTTCTTTGCCTATCGCAGGATCTGGTCAATAAAGAGCAGCCAGTTATTATTGCTGTTTTTCTAGGGATTTTTACCCCATATATTTCCCAGGTCTTTACTCTTTTTGTAGCACTTTAATGCAGGCTTCAACCACTTCCTAGTCAGATCAGGTGAAATCATTTTCCTTCCCATACCCTCGATGTATTTCACATCTAGTAATTCATTTTTTTAAGATCTTATTTACCCATTTGACAGACAGATCACAAGTATGTAGAGAGGGAGGCAGAGAGAGAGGGGGCAAGCAGGCTCCCCGCTGAGCAGAGATCCCAATGTGGGGCTCCACCCCAGGACCCTGAAATCATGACCAGAGCCGAAGGCAGAGGCCTAAACCACTGAGCCTCCCAGGAGCCCCCATATCTGGTAATTTTTAAACAACGTGGATTTGCTGCATCAAATAGTTCCTTCTTCTTCAAATATAAAGATATAAATAAAGTGATCAAGTCACTCGCATGTCTTAGGAGAATGTCATACCTTTAGTAGCAATCTTGAAATCGTGGTCATTGGTTTTGATTTTTGTTTTGATTAGATTTGGTTTGGTTTTTGTCATTTTAAAAATCCCTCCAGCCCTTGGCTCTGTCTGACCTGATTGCTTTCAGCTGTTTCTGCAACAAAATTGTCCCGGCAGCGAAAACTCTCATTGTTTACAGTGGCGCCCCCTTCTGAACACTTTGTTAATAAAAAGCTTTTTTTTTTTTTTTTGGGCTATGGTAAATGTGGAACAACCATGAGGTATTCCAAAGAGGTGAACAACAGATAAATTTCTCTAAGGGTGGGGTGAGGGTTACTCAAAAAGGAACTTGACAAGGCTTTTAAAGATATCGACAATCATTATAACATAACGTGAATGATTGTTACCGTGCTCTTAACTGGGCAAACACTTGTTGGCTTCCAAGAAAGACTAACATAGTTGAGATGGTTCTAGCGGCCTTCTAGCACAGTGTCTCATGAGGCAGGGATTCTAGCCACTGGCTGTGCAAGGCATGAGGCCTGTTAGTGATTCTATTTTTTCCTCTGCAGAATAGGTCTTTCTACATTCCAGGTCCTTTCTACCCCAATAAATAATGTGGCGATTCTATCAGTGAGTTGTACTATTGGTTTAAACAGCCAACTTTCTCATTAAAAGCACTTTTGTTTAAATTCCTTTAAAAAAAAAGTCCTTTCAAAAAAATCTTTTTTCTTTATTTTTTATTTTTTATCCCATATGTTTACTCTGATCGTGGAACTTTGTCATTTTGACCTTCTCTGCTGGTTAAAATATTCTTCATCATCAGAACCTACTGCTCTCCTCTCCTGGTGGTCTCTCTGGAAGGGGCCTTCTCTAGCTCTTCTAGCAGGTGATGGGCACTTCCCCTTTACCCCTGTTGCCAGACCAGCTTTACCTATCCTGCAGGGTCAGGTCGGCCTGGCCCTTTATCTGTTGTTCTCCTCTGAGTGGTTAGATTTTCATAGATCCCGTGCTTTGCTTTTGTCAGGATTTACCTGGATTATCAAAACCCTTTTCTTGTGCCAGTGAAGCCTAAGAAACAGTCCTAATGAGAGAACCAGGAACTCAAACAGATCATATTTATCCTGAATGTTCTGTCCAAAATGAAAAATTCATTTCAGAGGAGCCTCAAGATCTCTGTGAAGGGAAGTTTCACCACTCTGTCATGTAGGGGCATCAATTCCGATTCTGTGTCAATTTTCCTACTTTCCCAGCTAGTAATCCTCTCCTTCAGAAAGCCCACTCTCAACCGTTTCCTCTTTCAAAGGCAGTTGCTCCTAGAGTCTGCACATGGAACTTGGGGCCTGCTGGTCGTTGGCTACTGCCCTCTGTACCTTGGGTCTAACAGCTGCGGGGCATCAAGATGAGCACGTCTCTTGTTCTAGGACTTAATATAGTTTGGGGCACATGGTAAGCAATAATCACTACTTTAGTTGATCCAAGTGTTGGATCTTTCTTAATTATTCTACTACCACAATTTACTTGTTCTAAGATTTGTCCCCTCCCCCCATTTTAATATCTCTTAAGGTGGCACTCACCTTGCACTTGATGACATATCCTACTTTAACTGACAGCATTTCTCTTTCTTAGTCGAACATAAACTATAGTGTATCTTACCCTTGATGAAAGCTAGGATGCAATTAAATACTCTATTACGGTTACAATTCTGATATTTGAAATCCTCCGGTAGCTCCCTGTGCCCCCACAGTGTAGTACCTCACCTCCTCGCCATAGTATACAAACCTTCTCACCCCCAGTGTTAACCCCGGGGCTCAGCCTCCATCACCAGGTGATGCTGCCAGATCAGCTGTCGGTTGTCATGAACTTGCTGTAGTTTCCCGAATGCACTGTGCTGTCTCCTGGCACTTTGAAACTTGACACACTCATCCTCATTCTTCGCTTTGCCCTTGTCTATCACCTCCCCTGAAAATCTGTTCCTAAGTGGCTTTTCCCAGCTCCCACCTACCCTTGGCAGTCTTTTATCTCCCTGTGGTAAAGCCTGTCACACTGCATCATGGACATGCCCGTTGTCCCCCTGAGAAGAGAAAAGGGACAATGAGGGACCCAGCATTTGCAGCTCTAGTGCAGAGCCCCATGCCTGGCTTGCAGGAAATGCCAGATCATGAAGACAAACGGAGGTCATCTTCAGCCTAAAACCAGCTCTCCTTTGCCTATCGCAGGATCTGGTCAATAAAGAGCAGCCAGTTATTATTGCTGTTTTTCTAGGGATTTTTACCCCATATATTTCCCAGGTCTTTACTCTTTTTGTAGCACTTTAATGCAGGCTTCAACCACTTCCTAGTCAGATCAGGTGAAATCATTTTCCTTCCCATACCCTCGATGTATTTCACATCTAGTAATTCATTTTTTTAAGATCTTATTTACCCATTTGACAGACAGATCACAAGTATGTAGAGAGGGAGGCAGAGAGAGAGGGGGCAAGCAGGCTCCCCGCTGAGCAGAGATCCCAATGTGGGGCTCCATCCCAGGACCCTGAAATCATGACCTGAGCCGAAGGCAGAGGCCTAAACCACTGAGCCACCCAGGAGCCCCCATATCTGGTAATTTTTAACCAACGTGGATTTGCTGCATCAAATAGTTCCTTCTTCTTCAAATATAAATATATAGATAAAGTGATCAAGTCACTCGCATGTCTTAGGAGAATGTCATACCTTTAGTAGCAATCTTGAAATCGTGGCCATTGGTTTTGATTTTTGTTTTGGTTAGATTTGGTTCGGTTTTTGTCATTTTAAAAATCCCTTCAGCCCTTGGCTCTGTCTGACCTGATTGCTTTCAGCTGTTTCTGCAACAAAATTGTCCGGGCAGCGAAAACTCTCATTGTTTACAGTGGCGCCCCCTTCTGAACACTTTGTTAATAAAAAGCTTTTTTTTTTTTTTTTTCGGGCTATGGTAAATGTGGAACAACCATGAGGTATTTCAAAGAGGCGAACCACAGATAAATTTCTCTAAGGGTGGGGTGAGGGTTACTCAAAAAGGAACTTGACAAGGCTTTTAAAGATATCGACAATCATTATAACATAACGTGACTGATTGTTTCCGTGCTCTTAACTGGGCAAACACTTCTTGGCTTCCATGAAAGGCTAACATAGTTGATATGGTTCTAGCAGCCTTCTAGCACAGGGTCTCATGAGGCAGGGATTCTAGCCACTGGCTGTGCAAGGCATGAGGCCTGTTAGTGATTCTATTTTTTCCTCTGCAGAATAGGTCTTTCTACATTCCAAGTCCTTTCTACCCCAATAAATAATGTGGCGATTCTCTCAGTGAGTTGTACTATTGGTTTAAACAGCCAACTGTCTCTTTAAAAGGACTTTTGTTTAAATTCCTTTAAAAAAAAAAGTCCTTTCAAAAAAATCTTTTTTCTTTATTTTTTATTTTTTATCCCATATGTTTACTCTGATCGTGGAACTTTGCCATTTTGACCTTCTCTGCTGGTTAAAATATTCTTCATCATCAGCACCTACTGCTCTCCTCTCCTGGTGGTCTCTCTGGAAGGGGCCTTCTCTAGCTCTTCTAGCAGGTGATGGGCACTTCCCCTCTACCCCTGTTGCCAGACCAGCTTTACCTATCCTGCAGGGTCAGGTTGGCCTGGCCCTTTATCTGTTGTTCTCCTCTGAGTGGTTAGATTTTCATAGATCCCGTGCTTTGCTTTTGTCAGGATTTACCTGGATTATCAAAACCCTTTTCTTGTGCCAGTGAAGCCTAAGAAACAGTCCTAATGAGAGAACCAGGAACTCAAACAGATCATATTTATCCTGAATGTTCTGTCCAAAATGAAAAATTCATTTCAGAGGAGCCTCAAGATCTCTGAGAAGGGAAGTTTCACCAACTCTGTCATGTAGGGGCATCAATTCCGATTCTGTGTCAATTTTCCTACTTTCCCAGCTAGTAATCCTCTCCTTCAGAAAGCCCACTCTCAACCGTTTCCTCTTTCAAAGGCAGTTGCTCCTAGAGTCTGCACATGGCACTTGGAGCCTGCTGATCGTTGGCTACTGCCCTCTGTACCTTGGGTCTAACAGCTGCGGGGCATCAAGATGAGCACGTCTCTTGTTCTAGGACTTAATATAGTTTGGGGCACATGGTAAGCAATAATCACTTCTTTAGTTGATCCAAGTGTTGGATCTTTCTTAATTATTCTACTACCACAATATACTTGTTCTATGATTTCTCCGCTCCCCCCATTTTAATATCTTTAAGTCGGCACTCACCTTGCACTTGATGACATATCCTACTTTAACTGACAGCATTTCTCTTTCTTAGTCGAACATAAACTATAGTGCATCTTACCCTTGATGAAAGCTAGGATGCAATTAAATACTCTATTACAGTTACGATTCTGATATTTGAAATCCTCCGGTAGCTCCCTGTGCCCCCACAGTGTAGTACCTCACCTCATCGCCATAGTATACAAACCTTCTCACCCCCAGTGTTAACCCTGGGGCTCAGCCTCCATCCCCAGGTGATGCTGCCAGATCAGCTGTCGGTTGTCATGAACTTGCTGTAGTTTCCCGAATGCACTGTGCTGTCTCCTGGCACTTTGAAACTTGACAAACTCATCCTCATTCTTCGCTTTGCCCTTGTCTATCACATCCCCTGAAAATCTGTTCCTAAGTGGCTTTTCCCAGCTCCCACCTACCCTTGGCAGTCTTTTATCTCCCTGTGGTAAAGCCTGTCACACTGCATCATGGACATGCCCGTTGTCCCCCTGAGAAGAGAAAAGGGACAATGAGGGACCCAGCATTTGCAGCTCTAGTGCAGAGCCCCATGCCTGGCTTGCAGGAAATGCCAGATCATGAAGACAAACGAGATCATCTTCTGGCTAAAACCAGCTCTTCTTTGCCTATCGCAGGATCTGGTCAATAAAGAGCAGCCAGTTATTATTGCTGTTTTTCTAGGGATTTTTACCCCATATATTTCCCAGGTCTTTACTCTTTTTGTAGCACTTTAATTCAGGCTTCAACCACTTCCTAGTCAGATCAGGTGAAATCATTTTCCTTCCCATACCCTCGATGTATTTCAGATCGGGAAATTCTGTTTTTTAAGATTTTATTTACCCATTTGACAGACAGATCACAAGTATGTAGAGAGGGAGGCAGAGAGAGAGGGGGCAAGCAGGCTCCCCGCTGAGCAGAGATCCCAATGTGGGGCTCCATCCCAGGACCCTGAAATCATGACCAGAGCCGAAGGCAGAGGCCTAAACCACTGAGCCTCCCAGGAGCCCCCATATCTGGTAATTTTTAAACAACGTGGATTTGCTGCATCAAATAGTTCCTTCTTCTTCAAATATAAAGATATAAATAAAGTGATCAAGTCACTCGCATGTCTTAGGAGAATGTCATACCTTTAGTAGCAATCTTGAAATCGTGGCCATTGGTTTTGATTTTTGTTTTGGTTAGATTTGGTTCGGTTTTTGTCATTTTAAAAATCCCTTCAGCCCTTGGCTCTGTCTGACCTGATTGTTTCAGCTGTTTCTGCAACAAAATTGTCTCGGCAGCGAAAACTCTCATTGTTTACAGTGGCGCCCCCTTCTGAACACTTTGTTAATAAAAAGCTTTTTTTTTTTTTTCGGGCTATGGTAAATGTGGAACAACCATGAGGTATTTCAAAGAGGCGAACCACAGATAAATTTCTCTAAGGGTGGGGTGAGGGTTACTCAAAAAGGAACTTGACAAGGCTTTTAAAGATATCGACAATCATTATAACATAACGTGACTGATTGTTTCCGTGCTCTTAACTGGGCAAACACTTGTTGGCTTCCAAGAAAGACTAACATAGTTGATATGGTTCTAGCAGCCTTCTAGCACAGGGTCTCATGAGGCAGGGATTCTAGCCACTGGCTGTGCAAGGCATGAGGCCTGTTAGTGATTCTATTTTTTCCTCTGCAGAATAGGTCTTTCTACATTCCAAGTCCTTTCTACCCCAATAAATAATGTGGCGATTCTCTCAGTGAGTTGTACTATTGGTTTAAACAGCCAACTGTCTCTTTAAAAGGACTTTTGTTTAAATTCCTTTAAAAAAAAAGTCCTTTCAAAAAAATCTTTTTTCTTTATTTTTTATTTTTTATCCCATATGTTTACTCTGATCGTGGAACTTTGCCATTTTGACCTTCTCTGCTGGTTAAAATATTCTTCATCATCAGCACCTACTGCTCTCCTCTCCTGGTGGTCTCTCTGGAAGGGGCCTTCTCTAGCTCTTCTAGCAGGTGATGGGCACTTCCCCTCTACCCCTGTTGCCAGACCAGCTTTACCTATCCTGCAGGGTCAGGTTGGCCTGGCCCTTTATCTGTTGTTCTCCTCTGAGTGGTTAGATTTTCATAGATCCCGTGCTTTGCTTTTGTCAGGATTTACCTGGATTATCAAAACCCTTTTCTTGTGCCAGTGAAGCCTAAGAAACAGTCCTAATGAGAGAACCAGGAACTCAAACAGATCATATTTATCCTGAATGTTCTGTCCAAAATGAAAAATTCATTTCAGTGGAGCCTCAAGGTCTCTGAGAAGGGAAGTTTCACCAACTCTGTCATGTAGGGGCATCAATTCCGATTCTGTGTCAATTTTCCTACTTTCCCAGCTAGTAATCCTCTCCTTCAGAAAGCCCACTCTCAACCGTTTCCTCTTTCAAAGGCAGTTGCTTTTAGAGTCTGCACATGGCACTTGGGGCCTGCTGGTCGTTGGCTACTGCCCTCTGTACCTTGGGTCTAACAGCTGCGGGGCATCAAGATGAGCACGTCTCTTGTTCTAGGACTTAATATAGTTTGGGGCACATGGTAAGCAATAATCACTACTTTAGTTGATCCAAGTGTTGGATCTTTCTTAATTATTCTACTACCACAATTTACTTGTTCTAAGATTTGTCCCCTCCCCCCATTTTAATATCTCTTAAGGTGGCACTCACCTTGCACTTGATGACATATCCTACTTTAACTGACAGCATTTCTCTTTCTTAGTCGAACATAAACTATAGTGCATCTTACCCTTGATGAAAGCTAGGATGCAATTAAATACTCTATTACGGTTACAATTCTGATATTTGAAATCCTCCGGTAGCTCCCTGTGCCCCCACCGTGTAGTACCTCACCTCCTCGCCATAGTATACAAACCTTCTCACCCCCAGTGTTAACCCCGGGGCTCAGCCTCCATCACCAGGTGATGCTGCCAGATCAGCTGTCGGTTGTCATGAACTTGCTATAGTTTCCCGAATGCACTGTGCTGTCTCCTGGCACTTTGAAACTTGACACACTCATCCTCATTCTTCGCTTTACCCTTGTCTATCACCTCCCCTGAAAATCTGTTCCTAAGTGGCTTTTCCCAGCTCCCACCTACCCTTGGCAGTCTTTTATCTCCCTGTGGTAAAGCCTGTCAAACTGCATCATGGACATGCCCGTTGTCCCCCTGAGAAGAGAAAAGGGACAATGAGGGACCCAGCATTTGCAGCTCTAGTGCAGAGCCCCATGCCTGGCTTGCAGGAAATGCCAGATCATGAAGACAAACGGAGATCATCTTCAGCCTAAAACCAGCTCTCCTTTGCCTATCGCAGGATCTGGTCAATAAAGAGCAGCCAGTTATTATTGCTGTTTTTCTAGGGAATTTTACCCCATATATTTCCCAGGTCTTTACTCTTTTTGTAGCAGTTTAATGCAGGCTTCAACCACTTCCTAGTCAGATCAGGTGAAATCATTTTTTTTCCCATACGCTCGATGTATTTCACATCTAGTAATTCATTTTTTTAAGATCTTATTTACTCATTTCTCAGACAGATCACAAGTATGTAGAGAGGGAAGCAGAGAGAGAGGGGGCAAGCAGGCTCCCCGCTGAGCAGAGATCCCAATGCGGGGCTCCATCCCAGGACCCTGAAATCTGACCTGAGCCGAAGGCAGAGGCCTAAACCACTGAGCCACCCAGGAGCCCCCATATCTGGTAATTTTTAACCAACGTGGATTTGCTGCATCAAATAGTTCCTTCTTCTTCAAATATAAATATTTAAATAAAGTGATCAAGTCACTCGCATGTCTTAGGAGAATGTCATACCTTTAGTAGCAATCTTGAAATCGTGGCCATTGGTTTTGATTTTTGTTTTGGTTAGATTTGGTTCGGTTTTTGTCATTTTAAAAATCCCTTCAGCCCTTGGCTCTGTCTGACCTGATTGTTTCAGCTGTTTCTGCAACAAAATTGTCTCGGCAGCGAAAACTCTCATTGTTTACAGTGGCGCCCCCTTCGGAACACTTTGTTAATAAAAAGCTTTTTTTTTTTTTTTCGGGCTATGGTAAATGTGGAACAACCATGAGGTATTTCAAAGAGGCGAACCACAGATAAATTTCTCTAAGGGTGGGGTGAGGGTTACTCAAAAAGGAACTTGACAAGGCTTTTAAAGATATCGACAATCATTATAACATAACGTGACTGATTGTTTCCGTGCTCTTAACTGGGCAAACACTTCTTGGCTTCCAAGAAAGACTAACATAGTTGATATGGTTCTAGCAGCCTTCTAGCACAGGGTCTCATGAGGCAGGGATTCTAGCCACTGGCTGTGCAAGGCATGAGGCCTGTTAGTGATTCTATTTTTTCCTCTGCAGAATAGGTCTTTCTACATTCCAAGTCCTTTCTACCCCAATAAATAATGTGGCGATTCTCTCAGTGAGTTGTACTATTGGTTTAAACAGCCAACTGTCTCTTTAAAAGGACTTTTGTTTAAATTCCTTTAAAAAAAAAGTCCTTTCAAAAAAATCTTTTTTCTTTATTTTTTATTTTTTATCCCATATGTTTACTCTGATCGTGGAACTTTGCCATTTTGACCTTCTCTGCTGGTTAAAATATTCTTCATCATCAGCACCTACTGCTCTCCTCTCCTGGTGGTCTCTCTGGAAGGGGCCTTCTCTAGCTCTTCTAGCAGGTGATGGGCACTTCCCCTCTACCCCTGTTGCCAGACCAGCTTTACCTATCCTGCAGGGTCAGGTTGGCCTGGCCCTTTATCTGTTGTTCTCCTCTGAGTGGTTAGATTTTCATAGATCCCGTGCTTTGCTTTTGTCAGGATTTACCTGGATTATCAAAACCCTTTTCTTGTGCCAGTGAAGCCTAAGAAACAGTCCTAATGAGAGAACCAGGAACTCAAACAGATCATATTTATCCTGAATGTTCTGTCCAAAATGAAAAATTCATTTCAGAGGAGCCTCAAGGTCTCTGAGAAGGGAAGTTTCACCAACTCTGTCATGTAGGGGCATCAATTCCGATTCTGTGTCAATTTTCCTACTTTCCCAGCTAGTAATCCTCTCCTTCAGAAAGCCCACTCTCAACCGTTTCCTCTTTCAAAGGCAGTTGCTCCTAGAGTCTGCACATGGCACTTGGGGCCTGCTGGTCGTTGGCTACTGCCCTCTGTACCTTGGGTCTAACAGCTGCGGGGCATCAAGATGAGCACGTCTCTTGTTCTAGGACTTAATATAGTTTGGGGCACATGGTAAGCAATAATCACTACTTTAGTTGATCCAAGTGTTGGATCTTTCTTAATTATTCTACTACCACAATTTACTTGTTCTAAGATTTGTCCCCTCCCCCCATTTTAATATCTCTTAAGGTGGCACTCACCTTGCACTTGATGACATATCCTACTTTAACTGACAGCATTTCTCTTTCTTAGTCGAACATAAACTATAGTGCATCTTACCCTTGATGAAAGCTAGGATGCAATTAAATACTCTATTACGGTTACAATTCTGATATTTGAAATCCTCCGGTAGCTCCCTGTGCCCCCACCGTGTAGTACCTCACCTCCTCGCCATAGTATACAAACCTTCTCACCCCCAGTGTTAACCCCGGGGCTCAGCCTCCATCACCAGGTGATGCTGCCAGATCAGCTGTCGGTTGTCATGAACTTGCTATAGTTTCCCGAATGCACTGTGCTGTCTCCTGGCACTTTGAAACTTGACACACTCATCCTCATTCTTCGCTTTACCCTTGTCTATCACCTCCCCTGAAAATCTGTTCCTAAGTGGCTTTTCCCAGCTCCCACCTACCCTTGGCAGTCTTTTATCTCCCTGTGGTAAAGCCTGTCAAACTGCATCATGGACATGCCCGTTGTCCCCCTGAGAAGAGAAAAGGGACAATGAGGGACCCAGCATTTGCAGCTCTAGTGCAGAGCCCCATGCCTGGCTTGCAGGAAATGCCAGATCATGAAGACAAACGGAGATCATCTTCAGCCTAAAACCAGCTCTAGTTTGCCTATCGCAGGATCTGGTCAATAAAGAGCAGCCAGTTATTATTGCTGTTTTTCTAGGGAATTTTACCCCATATATTTCCCAGGTCTTTACTCTTTTTGTAGCAGTTTAATGCAGGCTTCAAACACTTCCTAGTCAGATCAGGTGAAATCATTTTTTTTCCCATACCCTCGATGTATTTCACATCTAGTAATTCATTTTTTTAAGATCTTATTTACTCATTTCTCAGACAGATCACAAGTATGTAGAGAGGGAAGCAGAGAGAGAGGGGGCAAGCAGGCTCCCCGCTGAGCAGAGATCCCAATGCGGGGCTCCATCCCAGGACCCTGAAATCTGACCTGAGCCGAAGGCAGAGGCCTAAACCACTGAGCCACCCAGGAGCCCCCATATCTGGTAATTTTTAACCAACGTGGATTTGCTGCATCAAATAGTTCCTTCATCTTCAAATATAAATATTTAAATAAAGTGATCAAGTCACTCGCATGTCTTAGGAGAATGTCATACCTTTAGTAGCAATCTTGAAATCGTGGCCATTGGTTTTGATTTTTGTTTTGGTTAGATTTGGTTCGGTTTTTGTCATTTTAAAAATCCCTTCAGCCCTTGGCTCTGTCTGACCTGATTGTTTCAGCTGTTTCTGCAACAAAATTGTCTCGGCAGCGAAAACTCTCATTGTTTACAGTGGCGCCCCCTTCGGAACACTTTGTTAATAAAAAGCTTTTTTTTTTTTTTCGGGCTATGGTAAATGTGGAACAACCATGAGGTATTTCAAAGAGGCGAACCACAGATAAATTTCTCTAAGGGTGGGGTGAGGGTTACTCAAAAAGGAACTTGACAAGGCTTTTAAAGATATCGACAATCATTATAACATAACGTGACTGATTGTTTCCGTGCTCTTAACTGGGCAAACACTTGTTGGCTTCCAAGAAAGACTAACATAGTTGATATGGTTCTAGCAGCCTTCTAGCACAGGGTCTCATGAGGCAGGGATTCTAGCCACTGGCTGTGCAAGGCATGAGGCCTGTTAGTGATTCTATTTTTTCCTCTGCAGAATAGGTCTTTCTACATTCCAAGTCCTTTCTACCCCAATAAATAATGTGGCGATTCTCTCAGTGAGTTGTACTATTGGTTTAAACAGCCAACTGTCTCTTTAAAAGGACTTTTGTTTAAATTCCTTTAAAAAAAAAGTCCTTTCAAAAAAATCTTTTTTCTTTATTTTTTATTTTTTATCCCATATGTTTACTCTGATCGTGGAACTTTGCCATTTTGACCTTCTCTGCTGGTTAAAATATTCTTCATCATCAGCACCTACTGCTCTCCTCTCCTGGTGGTCTCTCTGGAAGGGGCCTTCTCTAGCTCTTCTAGCAGGTGATGGGCACTTCCCCTCTACCCCTGTTGCCAGACCAGCTTTACCTATCCTGCAGGGTCAGGTTGGCCTGGCCCTTTATCTGTTGTTCTCCTCTGAGTGGTTAGATTTTCATAGATCCCGTGCTTTGCTTTTGTCAGGATTTACCTGGATTATCAAAACCCTTTTCTTGTGCCAGTGAAGCCTAAGAAACAGTCCTAATGAGAGAACCAGGAACTCAAACAGATCATATTTATCCTGAATGTTCTGTCCAAAATGAAAAATTCATTTCAGAGGAGCCTCAAGGTCTCTGAGAAGGGAAGTTTCACCAACTCTGTCATGTAGGGGCATCAATTCCGATTCTGTGTCAATTTTCCTACTTTCCCAGCTAGTAATCCTCTCCTTCAGAAAGCCCACTCTCAACCGTTTCCTCTTTCAAAGGCAGTTGCTCCTAGAGTCTGCACATGGCACTTGGGGCCTGCTGGTCGTTGGCTACTGCCCTCTGTACCTTGGGTCTAACAGCTGCGGGGCATCAAGATGAGCACGTCTCTTGTTCTAGGACTTAATATAGTTTGGGGCACATGGTAAGCAATAATCACTACTTTAGTTGATCCAAGTGTTGGATCTTTCTTAATTATTCTACTACCACAATTTACTTGTTCTAAGATTTGTCCCCTCCCCCCATTTTAATATCTCTTAAGGTGGCACTCACCTTGCACTTGATGACATATCCTACTTTAACTGACAGCATTTCTCTTTCTTAGTCGAACATAAACTATAGTGCATCTTACCCTTGATGAAAGCTAGGATGCAATTAAATACTCTATTACGGTTACAATTCTGATATTTGAAATCCTCCGGTAGCTCCCTGTGCCCCCACAGTGTAGTACCTCACCTCCTCGCCATAGTATACAAACCTTCTCACCCCCAGTGTTAACCCCGGGGCTCAGCCTCCATCCCCAGGTGGTGCTGCCAGATCAGCTGTCGGTTGTCATGAACTTGCTGTAGTTTCCCGAATGCACTGTGCTGTCTCCTGGCACTTTGAAACTTGACACACTCATCCTCATTCTTCGCTTTGCCCTTGTCTATCACCTCCCCTGAAAATCTGTTCCTAAGTGGCTTTTCCCAGCTCCCACCTACCCTTGGCAGTCTTTTATCTCCCTGTGGTAAAGCCTGTCACACTGCATCATGGACATGCCCGTTGTCCCCCTGAGAAGAGAAAAGGGACAATGAGGGACCCAGCATTTGCAGCTCTAGTGCAGAGCCCCATGCCTGGCTTGCAGGAAATGCCAGATCATGAAGACAAACGGAGGTCATCTTCAGCCTAAAACCAGCTCTCCTTTGCCTATCGCAGGATCTGGTCAATAAAGAGCAGCCAGTTATTATTGCTGTTTTTCTAGGGATTTTTACCCCATATATTTCCCAGGTCTTTACTCTTTTTGTAGCACTTTAATGCAGGCTTCAACCACTTCCTAGTCAGATCAGGTGAATTCATTTTCCTTCCCATACCCTCGATGTATTTCACATCTAGTAATTCATTTTTTTAAGATCTTATTTACCCATTTGACAGACAGATCACAAGTATGTAGAGAGGGAGGCAGAGAGAAAGGGGGCAAGCAGGCTCCCCGCTGAGCAGAGATCCCAATGTGGGGCTCCATCCCAGGACCCTGAAATCATGACCTGAGCCGAAGGCAGAGGCCTAAACCACTGAGCCACCCAGGAGCCCCCATATCTGGTAATTTTTAACCAACGTGGATTTGCTGCATCAAATAGTTCCTTCTTCTTCAAATATAAATATATAGATAAAGTGATCAAGTCACTCGCATGTCTTAGGAGAATGTCATACCTTTAGTAGCAATCTTGAAATCGTGGCCATTGGTTTTGATTTTTGTTTTGGTTAGATTTGGTTCGGTTTTTGTCATTTTAAAAATCCCTTCAGCCCTTGGCTCTGTCTGACCTGATTGCTTTCAGCTGTTTCTGCAACAAAATTGTCCGGGCAGCGAAAACTCTCATTATTTACAGTGGCGCCCCCTTCGGAACACTTTGTTAATAAAAAGCTTTTTTTTTTTTTTTTTCGGGCTATGGTAAATGTGGAACAACCATGAGGTATTTCAAAGAGGCGAACCACAGATAAATTTCTCTAAGGGTGGGGTGAGGGTTACTCAAAAAGGAACTTGACAAGGCTTTTAAAGATATCGACAATCATTATAACATAACGTGACTGATTGTTTCCGTGCTCTTAACTGGGCAAAGACTTGTTGGCTTCCAAGAAAGACTAACATAGTTGAGATGGTTCTAGCAGCCTTCTAGCACAGGGTCTCATGAGGCAGGGATTCTAGCCACTGGCTGTGCAAGGCATGAGGCCTGTTAGTGATTCTATTTTTTCCTCTGCAGAATAGGTCTTTCTACATTCCAAGTCCTTTCTACCCCAATAAATAATGTGGCGATTCTCTCAGTGAGTTGTACTATTGGTTTAAACAGCCAACTGTCTCTTTAAAAGGACTTTTGTTTAAATTCCTTTAAAAAAAAAGTCCTTTCAAAAAAATCTTTTTTCTTTATTTTTTATTTTTTATCCCATATGTTTACTCTGATCGTGGAACTTTGCCATTTTGACCTTCTCTGCTGGTTAAAATATTCTTCATCATCAGCACCTACTGCTCTCCTCTCCTGGTGGTCTCTCTGGAAGGGGCCTTCTCTAGCTCTTCTAGCAGGTGATGGGCACTTCCCCTCTACCCCTGTTGCCAGACCAGCTTTACCTATCCTGCAGGGTCAGGTTGGCCTGGCCCTTTATCTGTTGTTCTCCTCTGAGTGGTTAGATTTTCATAGATCCCGTGCTTTGCTTTTGTCAGGATTTACCTGGATTATCAAAACCCTTTTCTTGTGCCAGTGAAGCCTAAGAAACAGTCCTAATGAGAGAACCAGGAACTCAAACAGATCATATTTATCCTGAATGTTCTGTCCAAAATGAAAAATTCATTTCAGAGGAGCCTCAAGGTCTCTGAGAAGGGAAGTTTCACCAACTCTGTCATGTAGGGGCATCAATTCCGATTCTGTGTCAATTTTCCTACTTTCCCAGCTAGTAATCCTCTCCTTCAGAAAGCCCACTCTCAACCGTTTCCTCTTTCAAAGGCAGTTGCTTTTAGAGTCTGCACATGGCACTTGGGGCCTGCTGGTCGTTGGCTACTGCCCTCTGTACCTTGGGTCTAACAGCTGCGGGGCATCAAGATGAGCACGTCTCTTGTTCTAGGACTTAATATAGTTTGGGGCACATGGTAAGCAATAATCACTACTTTAGTTGATCCAAGTGTTGGATCTTTCTTAATTATTCTACTACCACAATTTACTTGTTCTAAGATTTGTCCCCTCCCCCCATTTTAATATCTCTTAAGGTGGCACTCACCTTGCACTTGATGACATATCCTACTTTAACTGACAGCATTTCTCTTTCTTAGTCGAACATAAACTATAGTGCATCTTACCCTTGATGAAAGCTAGGATGCAATTAAATACTCTATTACGGTTACAATTCTGATATTTGAAATCCTCCGGTAGCTCCCTGTGCCCCCACCGTGTAGTACCTCACCTCCTCGCCATAGTATACAAACCTTCTCACCCCCAGTGTTAACCCCGGGGCTCAGCCTCCATCCCCAGGTGATGCTGCCAGATCAGCTGTCGGTTGTCATGAACTTGCTATAGTTTCCCGAATGCACTGTGCTGTCTCCTGGCACTTTGAAACTTGACACACTCATCCTCATTCTTCGCTTTACCCTTGTCTATCACCTCCCCTGAAAATCTGTTCCTAAGTGGCTTTTCCCAGCTCCCACCTACCCTTGGCAGTCTTTTATCTCCCTGTGGTAAAGCCTGTCAAACTGCATCATGGACATGCCCGTTGTCCCCCTGAGAAGAGAAAAGGGACAATGAGGGACCCAGCATTTGCAGCTCTAGTGCAGAGCCCCATGCCTGGCTTGCAGGAAATGCCAGATCATGAAGACAAACGGAGATCATCTTCAGCCTAAAACCAGCTCTCCTTTGCCTATCGCAGGATCTGGTCAATAAAGAGCAGCCAGTTATTATTGCTGTTTTTCTAGGGAATTTTACCCCATATATTTCCCAGGTCTTTACTCTTTTTGTAGCAGTTTAATGCAGGCTTCAAACACTTCCTAGTCAGATCAGGTGAAATCATTTTTTTTCCCATACCCTCGATGTATTTCACATCTAGTAATTCATTTTTTTAAGATCTTATTTACTCATTTCTCAGACAGATCACAAGTATGTAGAGAGGGAAGCAGAGAGAGAGGGGGCAAGCAGGCTCCCCGCTGAGCAGAGATCCCAATGCGGGGCTCCATCCCAGGACCCTGAAATCTGACCTGAGCCGAAGGCAGAGGCCTAAACCACTGAGCCACCCAGGAGCCCCCATATCTGGTAATTTTTAACCAACGTGGATTTGCTGCATCAAATAGTTCCTTCTTCTTCAAATATAAATATTTAAATAAAGTGATCAAGTCACTCGCATGTCTTAGGAGAATGTCATACCTTTAGTAGCAATCTTGAAATCGTGGCCATTGGTTTTGATTTTTGTTTTGGTTAGATTTGGTTCGGTTTTTGTCATTTTAAAAATCCCTTCAGCCCTTGGCTCTGTCTGACCTGATTGTTTCAGCTGTTTCTGCAACAAAATTGTCCCGGCAGCGAAAACTCTCATTGTTTACAGTGGCGCCCCCTTCGGAACACTTTGTTAATAAAAAGCTTTTTTTTTTTTTCGGGCTATGGTAAATGTGGAACAACCATGAGGTATTTCAAAGAGGCGAACCACAGATAAATTTCTCTAAGGGTGGGGTGAGGGTTACTCAAAAAGGAACTTGACAAGGCTTTTAAAGATATCGACAATCATTATAACATAACGTGACTGATTGTTTCCGTGCTCTTAACTGGGCAAACACTTGTTGGCTTCCAAGAAAGACTAACATAGTTGATATGGTTCTAGCAGCCTTCTAGCACAGGGTCTCATGAGGCAGGGATTCTAGCCACTGGCTGTGCAAGGCATGAGGCCTGTTAGTGATTCTATTTTTTCCTCTGCAGAATAGGTCTTTCTACATTCCAAGTCCTTTCTACCCCAATAAATAATGTGGCGATTCTCTCAGTGAGTTGTACTATTGGTTTAAACAGCCAACTGTCTCTTTAAAAGGACTTTTGTTTAAATTCCTTTAAAAAAAAAGTCCTTTCAAAAAAATCTTTTTTCTTTATTTTTTATTTTTTATCCCATATGTTTACTCTGATCGTGGAACTTTGCCATTTTGACCTTCTCTGCTGGTTAAAATATTCTTCATCATCAGCACCTACTGCTCTCCTCTCCTGGTGGTCTCTCTGGAAGGGGCCTTCTCTAGCTCTTCTAGCAGGTGATGGGCACTTCCCCTCTACCCCTGTTGCCAGACCAGCTTTACCTATCCTGCAGGGTCAGGTTGGCCTGGCCCTTTATCTGTTGTTCTCCTCTGAGTGGTTAGATTTTCATAGATCCCGTGCTTTGCTTTTGTCAGGATTTACCTGGATTATCAAAACCCTTTTCTTGTGCCAGTGAAGCCTAAGAAACAGTCCTAATGAGAGAACCAGGAACTCAAACAGATCATATTTATCCTGAATGTTCTGTCCAAAATGAAAAATTCATTTCAGAGGAGCCTCAAGGTCTCTGAGAAGGGAAGTTTCACCAACTCTGTCATGTAGGGGCATCAATTCCGATTCTGTGTCAATTTTCCTACTTTCCCAGCTAGTAATCCTCTCCTTCAGAAAGCCCACTCTCAACCGTTTCCTCTTTCAAAGGCAGTTGCTCCTAGAGTCTGCACATGGCACTTGGGGCCTGCTGGTCGTTGGCTACTGCCCTCTGTACCTTGGGTCTAACAGCTGCGGGGCATCAAGATGAGCACGTCTCTTGTTCTAGGACTTAATATAGTTTGGGGCACATGGTAAGCAATAATCACTACTTTAGTTGATCCAAGTGTTGGATCTTTCTTAATTATTCTACTACCACAATTTACTTGTTCTAAGATTTGTCCCCTCCCCCCATTTTAATATCTCTTAAGGTGGCACTCACCTTGCACTTGATGACATATCCTACTTTAACTGACAGCATTTCTCTTTCTTAGTCGAACATAAACTATAGTGCATCTTACCCTTGATGAAAGCTAGGATGCAATTAAATACTCTATTACGGTTACAATTCTGATATTTGAAATCCTCCGGTAGCTCCCTGTGCCCCCACAGTGTAGTACCTCACCTCCTCGCCATAGTATACAAACCTTCTCACCCCCAGTGTTAACCCCGGGGCTCAGCCTCCATCCCCAGGTGGTGCTGCCAGATCAGCTGTCGGTTGTCATGAACTTGCTGTAGTTTCCCAAATGCACTGTGCTGTCTCCTGGCACTTTGAAACTTGACACACTCATCCTCATTCTTCGCTTTGCCCTTGTCTATCACCTCCCCTGAAAATCTGTTCCTAAGTGGCTTTTCCCAGCTCCCACCTACCCTTGGCAGTCTTTTATCTCCCTGTGGTAAAGCCTGTCACACTGCATCATGGACATGCCCGTTGTCCCCCTGAGAAGAGAAAAGGGACAATGAGGGACCCAGCATTTGCAGCTCTAGTGCAGAGCCCCATGCCTGGCTTGCAGGAAATGCCAGATCATGAAGACAAACGGAGGTCATCTTCAGCCTAAAACCAGCTCTCCTTTGCCTATCGCAGGATCTGGTCAATAAAGAGCAGCCAGTTATTATTGCTGTTTTTCTAGGGATTTTTACCCCATATATTTCCCAGGTCTTTACTCTTTTTGTAGCACTTTAATGCAGGCTTCAACCACTTCCTAGTCAGATCAGGTGAAATCATTTTCCTTCCCATACCCTCGATGTATTTCACATCTAGTAATTCATTTTTTTAAGATCTTATTTACCCATTTGAAAGACAGATCACAAGTAGGTAGAGAGGGAGGCAGAGAGAGAGGGGGGTAGCAGGCTCCCCGCTGAGCAGAGAGGCCGATGTGGGGCTCCATCCCAGGACCCTGAATTCATGACCTGAGCCGAAGGCAGAGGCCTAAACCACTGAGCCACCCAGGAGCCCCCATATCTGGTAATTTTTAACCAACGTGGATTTGCTGCATCAAATAGTTCCTTCTTCTTCAAATATAAATATATAAATAAAGTGATCAAGTCACTCGCATGTCTTAGGAGAATGTCATACCTTTAGTAGCAATCTTGAAATCGTGGCCATTGGTTTTGATTTTTGTTTTGGTTAGATTTGGTTCGGTTTTTGTCATTTTAAAAATCCCTTCAGCCCTTGGCTCTGTCTGACCTGATTGCTTTCAGCTGTTTCTGCAACAAAATTGTCCGGGCAGCGAAAACTCTCATTATTTACAGTGGCGCCCCCTTCGGAACACTTTGTTAATAAAAAGCTTTTTTTTTTTTTTTCGGGCTATGGTAAATGTGGAACAACCATGAGGTATTTCAAAGAGGCGAACCACAGATAAATTTCTCTAAGGGTGGGGTGAGGGTTACCCAAAAAGGAACTTGACAAGGCTTTTAAAGATATCGACAATCATTATAACATAACGTGACTGATTGTTTCCGTGCTCTTAACTGGGCAAAGACTTGTTGGCTTCCAAGAAAGACTAACATAGTTGAGATGGTTCTAGCAGCCTTCTAGCACAGGGTCTCATGAGGCAGGGATTCTAGCCACTGGCTGTGCAAGGCATGAGGCCTGTTAGTGATTCTATTTTTTCCTCTGCAGAATAGGTCTTTCTACATTCCAAGTCCTTTCTACCCCAATAAATAATGTGGCGATTCTCTCAGTGAGTTGTACTATTGGTTTAAACAGCCAACTGTCTCTTTAAAAGGACTTTTGTTTAAATTCCTTTAAAAAAAAAGTCCTTTCAAAAAAATCTTTTTTCTTTATTTTTTATTTTTTATCCCATATGTTTACTCTGATCGTGGAACTTTGCCATTTTGACCTTCTCTGCTGGTTAAAATATTCTTCATCATCAGCACCTACTGCTCTCCTCTCCTGGTGGTCTCTCTGGAAGGGGCCTTCTCTAGCTCTTCTAGCAGGTGATGGGCACTTCCCCTCTACCCCTGTTGCCAGACCAGCTTTACCTATCCTGCAGGGTCAGGTTGGCCTGGCCCTTTATCTGTTGTTCTCCTCTGAGTGGTTAGATTTTCATAGATCCCGTGCTTTGCTTTTGTCAGGATTTACCTGGATTATCAAAACCCTTTTCTTGTGCCAGTGAAGCCTAAGAAACAGTCCTAATGAGAGAACCAGGAACTCAAACAGATCATATTTATCCTGAATGTTCTGTCCAAAATGAAAAATTCATTTCAGAGGAGCCTCAAGATCTCTGAGAAGGGAAGTTTCACCAACTCTGTCATGTAGGGGCATCAATTCCGATTCTGTGTCAATTTTCCTACTTTCCCAGCTAGTAATCCTCTCCTTCAGAAAGCCCACTCTCAACCGTTTCCTCTTTCAAAGGCAGTTGCTCCTAGAGTCTGCACATGGCACTTGGGGCCTGCTGGTCGTTGGCTACTGCCCTCTGTACCTTGGGTCTAACAGCTGCGGGGCATCAAGATGAGCACGTCTCTTGTTCTAGGACTTAATATAGTTTGGGGCACATGGTAAGCAATAATCACTACTTTAGTTGATCCAAGTGTTGGATCTTTCTTAATTATTCTACTACCACAATTTACTTGTTCTAAGATTTGTCCCCTCCCCCCATTTTAATATCTCTTAAGGTGGCACTCACCTTGCACTTGATGACATATCCTACTTTAACTGACAGCATTTCTCTTTCTTAGTCGAACATAAACTATAGTGCATCTTACCCTTGATGAAAGCTAGGATGCAATTAAATACTCTATTACGGTTACAATTCTGATATTTGAAATCCTCCGGTAGCTCCCTGTGCCCCCACAGTGTAGTACCTCACCTCCTCGCCATAGTATACAAACCTTCTCACCCCCAGTGTTAACCCCGGGGCTCAGCCTCCATCCCCAGGTGATGCTGCCAGATCAGCTGTCGATTTTCATGAACTTGCTGTAGTTTCCCGAATGCACTGTGCTGTCTCCTGGCACTTTGAAACTTGACACACTCATCCTCATTCTTCGCTTTGCCCTTGTCTATCACCTCCCCTGAAAATCTGTTCCTAAGTGGCTTTTCCCAGCTCCCACCTACCCTTGGCAGTCTTTTATCTCCCTGTGGTAAAGCCTGTCACACTGCATCATGGACATGCCAGTTGTCCCCCTGAGAATAGAAAAGGGACAATGAGGGACCCAGCATTTGCAGCTCTAGTGCAGAGCCCCATGCCTGGCTTGCAGAAAATGCCAGATCATGAAGACAAACGGAGATCATCTTCTGGCTAAAACCAGCTCTTCTTTGCCTATCGCAGGATCTGGTCTATAAAGAGCAGCCAGTTATTATTGCTGTTTTTCTAGGGATTTTTACCCCATATATTTCCCAGGTCTTTACTCTTTTTGTAGCACTTTAATTCAGGCTTCAACCACTTCCTAGTCAGATCAGGTGAAATCATTTTCCTTCCCATACCCTCGATGTATTTCACATCTAGTAATTCTTTTTTTTAAGATCTTATTTACCCATTTGACAGACAGATCACAAGTAGGTAGAGAGGGAGGCAGAGAGAGAGGGGGGAAGCAGGCTCCCCGCTGAGCACAGATCCCAATGTGGGGCTCCATCCCAGGACCCTGAATTCATGACCTGAGCCGAAGGCAGACGCCTAAACCACTGAGCCACCCAGGAGGCCCCATATCTGGTAATTTTTAACCAACGTGGATTTGCTGCATCAAATAGTTCCTTCTTCTTCAAATATAAATATATAGATGAAGTGATCAAGTCACTCGCATGTCTTAGGAGAATGTCATACATTTAGTAGCATACTTGAAATCGTGGCCATTGGTTTTGATTTTTGTTTTGGTTAGATTTGGTTCGGTTTTTGTCATTTTAAAAATCCCTCCAGCCCTTGGCTCTGTCTGACCTGATTGCTTTCAGCTGTTTCTGCAACAAAATTGTCCTGGCAGCGAAAACTCCCATTGTTTACAGTGGCGCCCCCTTCTGAACACTTTGTTAATAAAAAGCTTTTTTTTTTTTTTTCCGGCTATGGTAAATGTGGAACAACCATGAGGTATTTCAAAGAGGTGATCCACAGAAAATTTCTCTAAGGGTGGGGTGAGGGTTACTCAAAAAGGAAGTTGACAAGGCTTTTAAAGATATCGACAATCATTATAACATAACGTGAATGATTGTTACCGTGCTCTTAACTGGGCAAACACTTGTTGGCTTCCAAGAAAGACTAACATAGTTGAGATGGTTCTAGCGGCCTTCTAGCACAGGGTCTCATGAGGCACGGATTCTAGCCACTGGCTGTGCAAGGCATGAGGCCTGTTAGTGATTCTATTTTTTCCTCTGCAGAATAGGTCTTTCTACATTCCAGGTCCTTTCTACCCCAATAAATAATGTGGCGATTCTCTCAGTGAGTTGTACTATTGGTTTAAACAGCCAACTGTCTCTTTAAAAGGACTTTTGTTTAAATTCCATAAAAAAATGTCCTTTCAAAAATATTTTTTTCTTTATTTTTTATTTTTTATCCCATATGTTTACTCTGATCGTGGAACTTTGTTATTTTGACCTTCTCTGCTGGTTTAAATATTCTTCATCATCAGCACCTACTGCTCTCCTCTCCTGGTGGTCTCTCAGGAAGGGTCTTCTCTAGCTCTTCTAGCAGGTGATGGGCACTTCCCCTCTACCCCTGTTGCCAGACCAGCCTTACCTATCCTGCAGGGTCAGGTCGGCCTGGCCCTTTATCTTTTGTTCTCCTCTGAGTGGTTAGATTTTCATAGATCCCGTGCTTTGCTTTTGTCAGGATTTACCTGGATTATCAAAACCCTTTTCTTGTGCCAGTGAAGCCTAAGAAACAGTCCTAATGAGAGAACCAGGAACTCAAACAGATCATATTTATCCTGAATGTTCTGTCCAAAATGAAAAATTCATTTCAGAGGAGCCTCAAGATCTCTGAGAAGGGAAGTTTCACCAACTCTGTCATGTAGGGGCATCAATTCCGATTCTGTGTCAATTTTCCTACTTTCCCAGCTAGTAATCCTCTCCTTCACAAAGCCCACTCTCAACCGTTTCCTCTTTCAAAGGCAGTTGCTCCTAGAGTCTGCACATGGCACTTGGGGCCTGCTGGTCGTTGGCTACTGCCCTCTGTACCTTGGGTCTAACAGCTGCGGGGCATCAAGATGAGCACGTCTCTTGTTCTAGGACTTAATATAGTTTGGGGCACATGGTAAGCAATAATCACTACTTTAGTTGATCCAAGTGTTGGATCTTTCTTAATTATTCTACTACCACAATTTACTTGTTCTAAGATTTGTCCCCTCCCCCCATTTTAATATCTCTTAAGGTGGCACTCACCTTGCACTTGATGACATATCCTACTTTAACTGACAGCATTTCTCTTTCTTAGTCGAACATAAACTATAGTGCATCTTACCCTTGATGAAAGCTAGGATGCAATTAAATACTCTATTACGGTTACAATTCTGATATTTGAAATCCTCCGGTAGCTCCCTGTGCCCCCACAGTGTAGTACCTCACCTCCTCGCCATAGTATACAAACCTTCTCACCCCCAGTGTTAACCCCGGGGCTCAGCCTCCATCCCCAGGTGATGCTGCCAGATCAGCTGTCGATTTTCATGAACTTGCTGTAGATTCCCAAATGCACTGTGCTGTCTCCTGGCACTTTGAAACTTGACACACTCATCCTCATTCTTCGCTTTGCCCTTGTCTATCACCTCCCCTGAAAATCTGTTCCTAAGTGGCTTTTCCCAGCTCCCACCTACCCTTGGCAGTCTTTTATCTCCCTGTGGTAAAGCCTGTCACACTGCATCATGGACATGCCAGTTGTCCCCCTGAGAATAGAAAAGGGACAATGAGGGACCCAGCATTTGCAGCTCTAGTGCAGAGCCCCATGCCTGGCTTGCAGAAAATGCCAGATCATGAAGACAAACGGAGATCATCTTCTGGCTAAAACCAGCTCTTCTTTGCCTATCGCAGGATCTGGTCTATAAAGAGCAGCCAGTTATTATTGCTGTTTTTCTAGGGATTTTTACCCCATATATTTCCCAGGTCTTTACTCTTTTTGTAGCACTTTAATTCAGGCTTCAACCACTTCCTAGTCAGATCAGGTGAAATCATTTTCCTTCCCATACCCTCGATGTATTTCACATCTAGTAATTCTTTTTTTTAAGATCTTATTTACCCATTTGACAGACAGATCACAAGTAGGTAGAGAGGGAGGCAGAGAGAGAGGGGGGAAGCAGGCTCCCCGCTGAGCACAGATCCCAATGTGGGGCTCCATCCCAGGACCCTGAATTCATGACCTGAGCCGAAGGCAGACGCCTAAACCACTGAGCCACCCAGGAGGCCCCATATCTGGTAATTTTTAACCAACGTGGATTTGCTGCATCAAATAGTTCCTTCTTCTTCAAATATAAATATATAGATGAAGTGATCAAGTCACTCGCATGTCTTAGGAGAATGTCATACATTTAGTAGCATACTTGAAATCGTGGCCATTGGTTTTGATTTTTGTTTTGGTTAGATTTGGTTCGGTTTTTGTCATTTTAAAAATCCCTCCAGCCCTTGGCTCTGTCTGACCTGATTGCTTTCAGCTGTTTCTGCAACAAAATTGTCCTGGCAGCGAAAACTCCCATTGTTTACAGTGGCGCCCCCTTCTGAACACTTTGTTAATAAAAAGCTTTTTTTTTTTTTTTCCGGCTATGGTAAATGTGGAACAACCATGAGGTATTTCAAAGAGGTGATCCACAGAAAATTTCTCTAAGGGTGGGGTGAGGGTTACTCAAAAAGGAACTTGACAAGGCTTTTAAAGATATCGACAATCATTATAACATAACGTGAATGATTGTTACCGTGCTCTTAACTGGGCAAACACTTGTTGGCTTCCAAGAAAGACTAACATAGTTGAGATGGTTCTAGCGGCCTTCTAGCACAGGGTCTCATGAGGCACGGATTCTAGCCACTGGCTGTGCAAGGCATGAGGCCTGTTAGTGATTCTATTTTTTCCTCTGCAGAATAGGTCTTTCTACATTCCAGGCCCTTTCTACCCCAATAAATAATGTGGCGATTCTCTCAGTGAGTTGTACTATTGGTTTAAACAGCCAACTGTCTCTTTAAAAGGACTTTTGTTTAAATTCCTTTAAAAAAAAGTCCTTTCAAAAAAATCTTTTTTCTTTATTTTTTATTTTTTATCCCATATGTTTACTCTGATCGTGGAACTTTGTCATTTTGACCTTCTCTGCTGGTTAAAATATTCTTCATCATCAGCACCTACTGCTCTCCTCTCCTGGTGGTCTCTCTGGAAGGGGTCTTCTCTAGCTCTTCTAGCAGGTGATGGGCACTTCCCCTCTACCCCTGTTGCCAGACCAGCCTTACCTATCCTGCAGGGTCAGGTCGGCCTGGCCCTTTATCTGTTGTTCTCCTCTGAGTGGTTAGATTTTCATAGAACCCTTGCTTTGCTTTTGTCAGGATTTACCTGGATTATCAAAACCCTTTTCTTGTGCCAGTGAAGCCTAAGAAACAGTCCTAATGAGAGAACCAGGAACTCAAACAGATCATATTTATCCTGAATGTTCTGTCCAAAATGAAAAATTCATTTCAGAGGAGCCTCAAGATCTCTGAGAAGGGAAGTTTCACCAACTCTGTCATGTAGGGGCATCAATTCCGATTCTGTGTCAATTTTCCTACTTTCCCAGCTAGTAATCCTCTCCATCAGAAAGCCCACTCTCAACCGTTTCCTCTTTCAAAGGCAGTTGCTCCTAGAGTCTGCACATGGCACTTGGGGCCTGCTGGTCGTTGGCTACTGCCCTCTGTACCTTGGGTCTAACAGCTGCGGGGCATCAAGATGAGCACGTCTCTTGTTCTAGGACTTAATATAGTTTGGGGCACATGGTAAGCAATAATCACTACTTTAGTTGATCCAAGTGTTGGATCTTTCTTAATTATTCTACTACCACAATTTACTTGTTCTATGATTTGTCCCCTCCCCCCATTTTAATATCTCTTAAGGTGGCACTCACCTTGCACTTGATGACATATCCTACTTTAACTGACAGCATTTCTCTTTCTTAGTCGAACATAAACTATAGTGCATCTTACCCTTGATGAAAGCTAGGATGCAATTAAATACTCTATTGCGGTTACGATTCTGATATTTGAAATCCTCCGGTAGCTCCCTGTGCCCCCACAGTGTAGTACCTCACCTCCTCGCCATAGTATACAAACCTTCTCACCCCCAGTGTTAACCCCGGGGCTCAGCCTCCATCCCCAGGTGATGCTGCCAGATCAGCTCTCGGTTGTCATGAACTTGCTTTAGTTTCCCGAATGCACTGTGCTGTCTCCTGGCACTTTGAAACTTGACACACTCATCCTCATTCTTCGCTTTGCCCTTGTCTATCATCTCCCCTGAAAATCTGTTCCTAAGTGGCTTTTCCCAGCTCCCACCTACCCTTGGCAGTCTTTTATCTCCCTGTGGTAAAGCCTGTCACACTGCATCATGGACATGCCCGTTGTCCCCCTGAGAATAGAAAAGGGACAATGAGGGACCCAGCATTTGCAGCTCTAGTGCAGAGCCCCATGCCTGGCTTGCAGGAAATGCCAGATCATGAAGACAAACGGAGATCATCTTCTAGCTAAAACCAGCTCTTCTTTGCCTATCGCAGGATCTGGTCTATAAAGATCAGCCAGTTATTATTGCTGTTTTTCTAGGGATTTTTACCCCATATATTTCCCAGGTCTTTACTCTTTTTGTAGCACTTTAATTCAGGCTTCAACCACTTCCTAGTCAGATCAGGTGAAATCATTTTCCTTCCCATACCCTCGATGTATTTCACATCTAGTAATTCTTTTTTTTAAGATCTTATTTACCCATTCGACAGACAGATCACAAGTAGGTAGAGAGGGAGGCAGAGAGAGAGGGGGAAGCAGGCTCCCCGCTGAGCACAGATCCCAATGTGGGGCTCCATCCCAGGACCCTGAATTCATGACCTGAGCCGAAGGCGGACGCCTAAACCACTGAGCCACCCAGGAGGCCCCCTATCTGGTAATTTTTAACCAACGTGGATTTGCTGCATCAAATAGTTCCTTCTTCTTCAAATATAAATATATAAATAAAGTGATCAAGTCACTCGCATGTCTTAGGAGAATGTCATACCTTTAGTAGCAATCTTGAAATCGTGGCCATTGGTTTTGATTTTTGTTTTGGTTAGATGTGGTTCGGTTTTTGTCATTTTAAAAATCCCTCCAGCCCTTGGCTCTGTCTGACCTGATTGCTTTCAGCTGTTTCTGCAAAAAATTGTCCTGGCAGCGAAAACTCTCATTGTTTACAGTGGCGCCCTCTTCTGAACACTTTGTTAATAAAAAGCTTTTTTTTTTTTTTCGGGCTATGGTAAATGTGGAACAACCATGAGGTATTTCAAAGAGGTGATCCACAGATTAATTTCTGTAAGAGTGGGGTGAGGGTTACTCAAAAAGGAACTTGACAAGGCTTTTAAAGATATCGACAATCATTATAACATAACGTGAATGATTGTTACTGTGCTCTTAACTGGGCAAACACTTGTTGGCTTCCAAGAAAGACTAACATAGTTGAGATGGTTCTAGCGGCCTTCTAGCACAGGGTCTCATGAGGCAGGGATTCTAGCCACTGGCTGTGCAAGGCATGAGGCCTGTTAGTGATTCTATTTTTTCCTCTGCAGAATAGGTCTTTCTACATTCCAGGTCCTTTCTACCCCAATAAATAATGTGGCGATTCTCTCAGTGAGTTGTACTATTGGTTTAAACAGCCAACAGTCTCTTTAAAAGGACTTTTGTTTAAATTCCTTTAAAAAAAAGTCCTTTCAAAAAAATCTTTTTTCTTTATTTTTTATTTTTTATCCCATATGTTTACTCTGATCGTGGAACTTTGTCATTTTGACCTTCTCTGCTGGTTAAAATATTCCTCATCATCAGCACCTACTGCTCTCCTCTCCTGGTGGTCTCTCCGGAAGGGGTCTACTCTAGCTCTTCTAGCAGGTGATGGGCACTTCCCTCTACCCCTGTTGCCAGACCAACCTTACCTATCCTGCAGGTTCAGGTCGGCCTGGCCCTTTATCTGTTGTTCTCCTCTGAGTGGTTAGATTTTCATAGATCCCGTGCTTTGCTTTTGTCACGATTTACCTGGATTATCAAAACCCTTTTCTTGTGCCACTGAAGCCTAAGAAACAGTCCTAATGAGAGAACCAGGAACTCAAAGAGATCATATTTATCCTGAATGTTCTGTCCAAAATGAAAAATTCATTTCAGAGGAGCCTCAAGATCTCTGAGAAGGGAAGTTTCACCAACTCTGTCATGTAGGGGCATCAATTCCGATTCTGTGTCAATTTTCCTACTTTCCCAGCTAGTAATCCTCTCCATCAGAAAGCCCACTCTCAACCGTTTCCTCTTTCAAAGGCAGTTGCTCCTAGAGTCTGCACATGGCACTTGGGGCCTGCTGGTCGTTGGCTACTGCCCTCTGTACCTTGGGTCTAACAGCTGCGGGGCATCAAGATGAGCACGTCTCTTGTTCTAGGACTTAATATAGTTTGGGGCACATGGTAAGCAATAATCACTACTTTAGTTGATCCAAGTGTTGGATCTTTCTTAATTATTCTACTACCACAATTTACTTGTTCTAAGATTTGTCCCCTCCCCCCATTTTAATATCTCTTAAGGTGGCACTCACCTTGCACTTGATGACATATCCTACTTTAACTGACAGCATTTCTCTTCCTTAGTCGAACATAAACTATAATGCATCTTACCCTTGATGAAAGCTAGGATGCAATTAAATACTCTATTACGGTTACAATTCTGATATTTGAAATCCTCCGGTAGCTCCCTGTGCCCCCACAGTGTAGTACCTCACCTCCTCGCCTTAGTATACAAACCTTCTCACCCCCAGTGTTAACCCCGGGGCTCAGCCTCCATCCCCAGGTGATGCTGCCAGATCAGCTCTCGGTTGTCATGAACTTGCTGTAGTTTCCCGAATGCACGGTGCTGTCTCCTGGCACTTTGAAACTTGACACACTCATCCTCATTCTTCACATTGCCCTTGTCTATCACCTCCCCTGAAAATCTGTTCCTAAGTGGCTTTTCCCAGCTCCCACCTACCCTTGGCAGTCTTTTATCTCCCTGTGGTAAAGCCTGTCACACTGCATCATGGACATGCCCATTGTCCCCCTGAGAAGAGAAAAGGGACAATGAGGGACCCAGCAATTGCAGCTCTAGTGCAGAGCCCCATGCCTGGCTTGCAGGAAATGCCAGATCATGAAGACAAACGGAGATCATCTTCTGGCTAAAACCAGCTCTTCTTTGCCTATCGCAGGATCTGGTCAATAAAGAGCAGCCAGTTATTATTGCTGTTTTTCTAGGGATTTTTACCCCATATATTTCCCAGGTCTTTACTCTTTTTGTAGCACTTTAATTCAGGCTTCAACCTCTTCCTAGTCAGATCAGGTGAAATCATTTTCCTTCCCATACCCTCGATGTATTTCACATCTAGTAATTCTTTTTTTTAAGATCTTATTTACCCATTCGACAGACAGATCACAAGTAGGTAGAGAGGGAGGCAGAGAGAGAGGGGGGAAGCAGGCTCCCCGCTGAGCAGAGATCCCAATGTGGGGCTCCATCCCAGGACCCTGAATTCATGACCTGAGCCGAAGGCAGAGGCCTAAACCACTGAGCCACCCAGGAGGCCCCCTATCTAGTAATTTTTAACCAACGTGGATTTGCTGCATCAAATAGTTCTTCTTCTTCAAATATAAATATATAGATAAAGTGATCAAGTCACTCGCATGTCTTAGGAGAATGCCATACCTTCAGTAGCAATCTTGAAATCGTGGGCATTGGTTTTGATTTTTGTTTTGGTTAGATTTGGTTCGGTTTTTGTCATTTTAAAAATCCCTCCAGCCCGTGGCTCTGTCTGACCTGATTGCTTTCAGCTGTTTCTGCAACAAAATTGTCCCGGCAGCGAAAACTCTCATTGTTTACAGTGGCGTTCCCTTCTGAACACTTTGTTAATAAAAAGCTTTTTTTTTTTTTTTCGGGCTATGGTAAATGTGGAACAACCATGAGGTATTTCAAAGAGGTGAACCACAGATAAATTTCTCTAAGGGTGGGGTGAGGGTTACTCAAAAAGGAACTTGACAAGGCTTTTAAAGATATCGACAATCATTATAACATAACGTGAATGATTGTTACCGGGCTCTTAACTGGGCATACACTTGTTGGCTTCCAAGAAAGACTAACATAGTTGAGATGGTTCTAGCGGCCTTCTAGCACAGGGTCTCATGAGGCAGGGATTCTAGCCACTGGCTGTGCAAGGCATGAGGCCTGTTAGTGATTCTATTTTTTCCTCTTCAGAATAGGTCTTTCTACATTCCAGGCCCTTTCTACCCCAATAAATAATGTGGCGATTCTCTCAGTGAGTTGTACTATTGGTTTAAACAGCCAACTGTCTCTTTAAAAGGACTTTTGTTTAAATTCTTTAAAAAAAAGTCCTTTCAAAAAAATCATTTTTCTTTATTTTTTATTTTTTATCCCATATGTTTACTCTGATCGTGGAACTTTGTCATTTTGACCTTCTCTGCTGGTTAAAATATTCTTCATCATCAGCACCTACTGCTCTCCTCTCCTGGTGGTCTCTCCGGAAGGGGTCTTCTCTAGCTCTTCTAGCAGGTGATGGGCACTTCCCCTCTACACCTGTTGCCAAACCAGCCTTACCTATCCTGCAGGGTCAGGTCATCCTGGCCCTTTATCTGTTGTTCTCCTCTGAGTGGTTAGATTTTCATAGATCCCGTGCTTTGCTTTTGTCAGGATTTACCTGGATTATCAAAACCCTTTTCTTGTGCCAGTGAAGCCTAAGAAACAGTCCTAATGAGAGAACCAGGAATTCAAACAGATCATATTTAGCCTGAATGTTCTGTCCAAAATGAAAAATTCATTTCAGAGGAGCCTCAAGATCTCTGAGAAGGGAAGTTTCACCAACTCTGTCATGTAGGGGCATCAATTTGTCCACTCCCCCCATTTTAATATCTCTTAAGGTGGCACTCACCTTGCACTTGATGACATATCCTACTTTAACTGACAGCATTTCTCTTTATTAGTCGAACATAAACTATAGTGCATCTTACCCTTGATGAAAGCTAGGATGCAATTAAATACTCTATTACGGTTACAATTCTGATATTTGAAATCCTCCGGTAGCTCCCTGTGCCCCCACAGTGTAGTACCTCACCTCCTCGCCATAGTATACAAACCTTCTCACCCGCAGTGTTAATCCCGGGGCTCAGCCTCCATCCCCAGGTGATGCTGCCAGATCAGCTCTCGGTTGTCATGAACTTGCTGTAGTTTCCCGAATGCACTGTGCTGTCTCCTGGCACTTTGAAACTTGACACACTCATCCTCATTCTTCGCATTGCCCTTGTCTATCACCTCCCCTGAAAATCTGTTCCTAAGTGGCTTTTCCCAGCTCCCACCTACCCTTGGCAGTCTTTTATCTCCCTGTGGTAAAGCCTGTCACACTGCATCATGGACATGCCCGTTGTACCCCTGAGAAGAGAAAAGGGACAATGAGGGACCCAGCATTTGCACCTCTAGTGCAGAGCCCCATGCCTGGCTTGCAGGAAATGCCAGATCATGAAGACAAACGGAGATCATCTTCTGGCTAAAACCAGCTCTTCTTTGCCTATCGCAGGATCTGGTCAATAAAGAGCAGCCAGTTATTATTGCTGTTTTTCTAGGGATTTTTACCCCATATATTTCCCAGGTCTTTACTCTTTTTGTAGCACTTTAATTCAGGCTTCAACCACTTCCTAGTCAGATCAGGTGAAATCATTTTCCTTCCCATACCCTCGATGTATTTCAGATCGGGAAATTCTGTTTTTTAAGATCTTATTTACCCATTTGACAGACAGATCACAAGTAGGTAGAGAGGGAGGCAGAGAGAGAGGGGGGAAGCAGGCTCCCCGCTGAGCAGAGATCCCAATGTGGGGCTCCATCCCAGGACCCTGAAATCATGACCTGAGCCGAAGGCAGAGGCATAAACCACTGAGCCACCCAGGAGCCCCCATATCTGGTAATTTTTAACCAACGTGGATTTGCTGCATCAAATAGTTCCTTCTTCTTCAAATATAAATATATAAATAAAGTGATCAAGTCACTCGCATGTCTTAGGAGAATGTCATACCTTTAGTAGCAATCTTGAAATCGTGGCCATTGGTTTTGATTTTTGTTTTGGTTAGATGTGGTTCGGTTTTTGTCATTTTAAAAATCCCTCCAGCCCTTGGCTCTGTCTGACCTGATTGCTTTCAGCTGTTTCTGCAACAAAATTGTCCCGGCAGCGAAAACTCTCATTGTTTACAGTGGCGCCCCCTTCTGAACACTTTGTTAATAAAAAGCTTTTTTTTTTTTTTTTCGGGCTATGGTAAATGTGGAACAACCATGAGGTATTTCAAAGAGGTGAACCACAGATAAATTTCTCTAAGGGTGGGGTGAGGGTTACTCAAAAAGGAACTTGACAAGGCTTTTAAAGATATCGACAATCATTATAACATAACGTGAATGATTGTTACCGTGCTCTTAACTGGGCAAACACTTGTTGGCTTCCAAGAAAGACTAACATAGTTGAGATGGTTCTAGCGGCCTTCTAGCACAGGGTCTCATGAGGCAGGGATTCTAGCCACTGGCTGTGCAAGGCATGAGGCCTGTTAGTGATTCTATTTTTTCCTCTGCAGAATAGGTCTTTCTACATTCCAGGTCCTTTCTACCCCAATAAATAATGTGGCGATTCTCTCAGTGAGTTGTACTATTGGTTTAAACAGCCAACTGTCTCTTTAAAAGGACTTTTGTTTAAATTCCTTTAAAAAAAAGTCCTTTCAAAAAAATCTTTTTTTTTTATTTTTTATTTTTTATTCCATATGTTTACTCTGATCGTGGAACTTTGTCATTTTGACCTTCTCTGCTGGTTAAAATATTCTTCATCATCAGCACCTACTGCTCTCCTCTCCTGGTGGTCTCTCCGGAAGGGGTCTTCTCTAGCTCTTCTAGCAGGTGATGGGCACTTCCCCTCTACCCCTGTTGCCAGACCAGCCTTACCTATCCTGCAGGGTCAGGTCGGCCTGGCCCTTTATCTGTTGTTCTCCTCTGAGTGGTTAGATTTTCATAGATCCCGTGCTTTGCTTTTGTCAGGATTTACCTGGATTATCAAAACCCTTTTCTTGTGCCAGTGAAGCCTAAGAAACAGTCCTAATGAGAGAACCAGGAACTCAAACAGATCATATTTATCCTGAATGTTCTGTCCAAAATGAAAAATTCATTTCAGAGGAGCCTCAAGATCTCTGAGAAGGGAAGTTTCACCAACTCTGTCATGTAGGGGCATCAATTCCGATTCTGTGTCAGTTTTCCTACTTTCCCAGCTAGTAATCCTCTCCATCAGAAAGCCCACTCTCAACCGTTTCCTCTTTCAAAGGCAGTTGCTCCTCGAGTCTGCACATGGCACTTGGGGCCTGCTGATCGTTGGCTACTGCCCTCTGTACCTTGGGTCTAACAGCTGCGGGGCATCAAGATGAGCACGTCTCTTGTTCTAGGACTTAATATAGTTTGGGGCACATGGTAAGCAATAATCACTACTTTAGTTGATCCAAGTGTTGGATCTTTCTTAATTATTCTACTACCACAATTTACTTGTTCTAAGATTTGTCCCCTCCCCCCATTTTAATATCTCTTAAGGTGGCACTCACCTTGCACTTGATGACATATCCTACTTTAACTGACAGCATTTCTCTTTCTTAGTCGAACATAAACTATAGTGCATCTTACCCTTGATGAAAGCTAGGATGCAATTAAATACTCTATTGCGGTTACGATTCTGATATTTGAAATCCTCCGGTAGCTCCCTGTGCCCCCACAGTGTAGTACCTCACCTCCTCGCCATAGTATACAAACCTTCTCACCCCCAGTGTTAACCCCAGGGCTCAGCCTCCATCCCCAGGTGATGCTGCCAGATCAGCTGTCGGTTGTCATGAACTTGCTGTAGTTTCCCGAATGCACTGTGCTGTCTCCTGGCACTTTGAAACTTGACACACTCGTCCTCATTCTTCGCTTTGCCCTTGTCTATCACCTCCCCTGAAAATCTGTTCCTAAGTGGCTTTTCCCAGCTCCCACCTACCCTTGGCAATCTTTTATCTCCCTGTGGTAAAGCCTGTCACACTGCATCATGGACATGCCCGTTGTACCCCTGAGAAGAGAAATGGGACAATGAGGGCCCACCGCATTTGCAGCTCTAGTGCAGAGCCCCATGCCTGGCTTGCAGGAAATGCCAGATCATGAAGACAAACGGAGATCATCTTCTGGCTAAAACCAGCTCTTCTTTGCCTATCGCAGGATCTGGTCAATAAAGAGCAGCCCGTTATTATTGCTGTTTTTCTAGGGATTTTTACCCCATATATTTCCCAGGTCTTTACTCTTTTTGTAGCACTTTAATTCAGGCTTCAACCACTTCCTAGTCAGATCAGGTGAAATCATTTTCCTTCCCATACCCTCGATGTATTTCAGATCGGGTAATTCTGATTTTTAAGATCTTATTTACCCATTTGACAGACAGATCACAAGTAGGTAGAGAGGGAGGCAGAGAGAGAGGGGGGAAGCAGGCTCCCCGCTGAGCAGAGATCCAAATGTGGGGCTCCATCCCAGGACCCTGAAATCATGACCTGAGCCGCAGGCAGAGGCCTAAACCACTGAGCCACCCAGGTGCCCCCATATCTGGTAATTTTTAACCAACGTGGATTTGCTGCATCAAATAGTTCCTTCTTCTTCAAATATAAATATATAAATAAAGTGATCAAGTCACTCGCATGTCTTAGGAGAATGTCATACCTTTAGTAGCAATCTTGAAATCGTGGCCATTGGTTTTGATTTTTGTTTTGGTTAGATGTGGTTCGGTTTTTGTCATTTTAAAAATCCCTCCAGCCCTTGGCTCTGTCTGACCTGATTGCTTTCAGCTGTTTCTGCAACAAAATTGTCCCGGCAGCGAAAACGCTCATTGTTTACAGTGGCGCCCCCTTCTGAACACTTTGTTAATAAAAAGCTTTTTTTTTTTTTTCCAGCTATGGTAAATGTGGAACAACCATGAGGTATTTCAAAGAGGTGAACCACAGATAAATTTCTCTAAGGGTGGGGTGAGGGTTACTCAAAAAGGAACTTGACAAGGCTTTTAAAGATATCGACAATCATTATAACATAACGTGAATGATTGTTACCGTGCTCTTAACTGGGCAAACACTTGTTGGCTTCCAAGAAAGACTAACATAGTTGAGATGGTTCTAGCGGCCTTCTAGCACAGGGTCTCATGAGGCACGGATTCTAGCCACTGGCTGTGCAAGGCATGAGGCCTGTTAGTGATTCTATTTTTTCCTCTGCAGAATAGGTCTTTCTACATTCCAGGTCCTTTCTACCCCAATAAATAATGTGGCGATTCTCTCAGTGAGTTGTACTATTGGTTTAAACAGCCAACTGTCTCTTTAAAAGGACTTTTGTTTAAATTCCTTTAAAAAAAGTCCTTTCAAAAAAATCTTTTTTCTTTATTTTTTATTTTTTATCCCATATGTTTACTCTGATCGTGGAACTTTGTCATTTTGACCTTCTCTGCTGGTTAAAATATTCTTCATCACAGCACCTACTGCTCTCCTCTCCTGGTGGTCTCTCTGGAAGGGGTCTTCTCTAGCTCTTCTAGCAGGTGATGGGCACTTCCCCTCTACCCCTGTTGCCAGACCAGCCTTACCTATCCTGCAGGGTCAGGTCGGCCTGGCCCTTTATCTGTTGTTCTCCTCTGAGTGGTTAGATTTTCATAGATCCCGTGCTTTGCTTTTGTCAGGATTTACCTGGATTATCAAAACCCTTTTCTTGTGCCAGTGAAGCCTAAGAAACAGTCCTAATGAGAGAACCAGGAACTCAAACAGATCATATTTATCCTGAATGTTCTGTCCAAAATGAAAAATTCATTTCAGAGGAGCCTCAAGATCTCTGAGAAGGGAAGTTTCACCAACTCTGTCATGTAGGGGCATCAATTCCAATTCTGTGTCAATTTTCCTACTTTCCCAGCTAGTAATCCTCTCCATCAGAAAGCCCACTCTCAACCGTTTCCTCTTTCAAAGGCAGTTGCTCCTAGAGTCTGCACATGGCACTTGGGGCCTGCTGGTCTTGGCTACTGCCCTCTGTACCTTGGGTCTAACAGCTGCGGGGCATCAAGATGAGCACGTCTCTTGTTCTAGGACTTAATATAGTTTGGGGCACATGGTAAGCAATAATCACTATTTTAGTTGATCCAAGTGTTGGATCTTTCTTAATTATTCTACTACCACAATTTACTTGTTCTAAGATTTGTCCCCTCCCCCCATTTTAATATCTCTTAAGGTGGCACTCACCTTGCACTTGATGATATATCCTACTTTAACTGACAGCATTTCTCTTTCTTAGTCGAACATAAACTATAGTGCATCTTACCCTAGATGAAAGCTAGGATGCAATTAAATACTCTATTGCGGTTACGATTCTGATATTTGAAATCCTCCGGTAGCTCCCTGTGCCCCCACAGTGTAGTACCTCACCTCCTCGCCATAGTATACAAACCTTCTCACCCCCAGTGTTAACCACGGGGCTCAGCCTCCATCCCCAGGTGATGCTGCCAGATCAGCTCTCGGTTGTCATGAACTTGCTTTAGTTTCCCGAATGCACTGTGCTGTCTCCTGGCACTTTGAAACTTGACACACTCATCCTCATTCTTCACTTTGCCCTTGTCTATCACCTCCCCTGAAAATCTGTTCCTAAGTGGCTTTTCCCAGCTCCCACCTACCCTTGGCAGTCTTTTATCTCCCTGTGGTAAAGCCTGTCACACTGCATCATGGACATGCCCGTTGTCCCCCTGAGAATAGAAAAGGGACAATGAGGGACCCAGCATTTGCAGCTCTAGTGCAGAGCCCCATGCCTGGCTTGCAGGAAATGCCAGATCATGAAGACAAACGGAGATCATCTTCTAGCTAAAACCAGCTCTTCTTTGCCTATCGCAGGATCTGGTCTATAAAGATCAGCCAGTTATTATTGCTGTTTTTCTAGGGATTTTTACCCCATATATTTCCCAGGTCTTTACTCTTTTTGTAGCACTTTAATTCAGGCTTCAACCACTTCCTAGTCAGATCAGGTGAAATCATTTTCCTTCCCATACCCTCGATGTATTTCACATCTAGTAATTCTTTTTTTTAAGATCTTATTTACTCATTCGACAGACAGATCACAAGTAGGTAGAGAGGGAGGCAGAGAGAGAGGGGGAAGCAGGCTCCCCGCTGAGCAGAGATCCCAATGTGGGGCTCCATCCCAGGACCCTGAATTCATGACCTGAGCCGAAGGCGGACGCCTAAACCACTGAGCCACCCAGGAGGCCCCCTATCTGGTAATTTTTAACCAACGTGGATTTGCTGCATCAAATAGTTCCTTCTTCTTCAAATATAAATATATAAATAAAGTGATCAAGTCACTCGCATGTCTTAGGAGAATGTCATACCTTTAGTAGCAATCTTGAAATCGTGGCCATTGGTTTTGATTTTTGTTTTGGTTAGATGTGGTTCGGTTTTTGTCATTTTAAAAATCCCTCCAGCCCTTGGCTCTGTCTGACCTGATTGCTTTCAGCTGTTTCTGCAAAAAATTGTCCTGGCAGCGAAAACTCTCATTGTTTACAGTGGCGCCCTCTTCTGAACACTTTGTTAATAAAAAGCTTTTTTTTTTTTTTCGAGCTATGGTAAATGTGGAACAACCATGAGGTATTTCAAAGAGGTGATCCACAGATAAATTTCTGTAAGAGTGGGGTGAGGGTTACTCAAAAAGGAACTTGACAAGGCTTTTAAAGATATCGACAATCATTATAACATAACGTGAATGATTGTTACTGTGCTCTTAACTGGGCAAACACTTGTTGGCTTCCAAGAAAGACTAACATAGTTGAGATGGTTCTAGCGGCCTTCTAGCACAGGGTCTCATGAGGCAGGGATTCTAGCCACTGGCTGTGCAAGGCATGAGGCCTGTTAGTGATTCTATTTTTTCCTCTGCAGAATAGGTCTTTCTACATTCCAGGTCCTTTCTACCCCAATAAATAATGTGGCGATTCTCTCAGTGAGTTGTACTATTGGTTTAAACAGCCAACAGTCTCTTTAAAAGGACTTTTGTTTAAATTCCTTTAAAAAAAAGTCCTTTCAAAAAAATCTTTTTTCTTTATTTTTTATTTTTTATCCCATATGTTTACTCTGATCGTGGAACTTTGTCATTTTGACCTTCTCTGCTGGTTAAAATATTCCTCATCATCAGCACCTACTGCTCTCCTCTCCTGGTGGTCTCTCCGGAAGGGGTCTACTCTAGCTCTTCTAGCAGGTGATGGGCACTTCCCTCTACCCCTGTTGCCAGACCAACCTTACCTATCCTGCAGGTTCAGGTCGGCCTGGCCCTTTATCTGTTGTTCTCCTCTGAGTGGTTAGATTTTCATAGATCCCGTGCTTTGCTTTTGTCACGATTTACCTGGATTATCAAAACCCTTTTCTTGTGCCAGTGAAGCCTAAGAAACAGTCCTAATGAGAGAACCAGGAACTCAAACAGATCATATTTATCCTGAATGTTCTGTCCAAAATGAAAAATTCATTTCAGAGGAGCCTCAAGATCTCTGAGAAGGGAAGTTTCACCAACTCTGTCATGTAGGGGCATCAATTCCGATTCTGTGTCAATTTTCCTACTTTCCCAGCTAGTAATCCTCTCCATCAGAAAGCCCACTCTCAACCGTTTCCTCTTTCAAAGGCAGTTGCTCCTAGAGTCTGCACATGGCACTTGGGGCCTGCTGGTCGTTGGCTACTGCCCTCTGTACCTTGGGTCTAACAGCTGCGGGGCATCAAGATGAGCACGTCTCTTGTTCTAGGACTTAATATAGTTTGGGGCACATGGTAAGCAATAATCACTACTTTAGTTGATCCAAGTGTTGGATCTTTCTTAATTATTCTACTACCACAATTTACTTGTTCTAAGATTTGTCCCCTCCCCCCATTTTAATATCTCTTAAGGTGGCACTCACCTTGCACTTGATGACATATCCTACTTTAACTGACAGCATTTCTCTTCCTTAGTCGAACATAAACTATACTGCATCTTACCCTTGATGAAAGCTAGGATGCAATTAAATACTCTATTACGGTTACAATTCTGATATTTGAAATCCTCCGGTAGCTCCCTGTGCCCCCACAGTGTAGTACCTCACCTCCTCGCCATAGTATACAAACCTTCTCACCCCCAGTGTTAACCCCAGGGCTCAGCCTCCATACCCAGGTGATGCTGACAGATCAGCTCTCGGTTGTCATGAACTTGCTGTAGTTTCCCGAATGCACTGTGCTGTCTCCTGGCACTTTGAAACTTGACAAACTCATCCTCATTCTTCACATTGCCCTTGTCTATCACCTCCCCTGAAAATCTGTTCCTAAGTGGCTTTTCCCAGCTCCCACCTACCCTTGGCAGTCTTTTATCTCCCAGTGGTAAAGCCTGTCACACTGCATCATGGACATGCCCATTGTCCCCCTGAGAAGAGAAAAGGGACAATGAGGGACCCAGCATTTGCAGCTCTAGTGCAGAGCCCCATGCCTGGCTTGCAGGAAATGCCAGATCAAGAAGACAAACGGAGATCATCTTCTGGCTAAAACCAGCTCTTCTTTGCCTATCGCAGGATCTGGTCAATAAAGAGCAGCCAGTTATTATTGCTGTTTTTCTAGGGATTTTTACCCCATATATTTCCCAGGTCTTTACTCTTTTTGTAGCACTTTAATTCAGGCTTCAACCACTTCCTAGTCAGATCAGGTGAAATCATTTTCCTTCCCATACCCTCGATGTATTTCACATCTAGTAATTCTTTTTTTTAAGATCTTATTTACCCATTCGACAGACAGATCACAAGTAGGTAGAGAGGGAGGCAGAGAGAGAGGGGGGAAGCAGGCTCCCCGCTGAGCAGAGATCCCAATGTGGGGCTCCATCCCAGGACCCTGAATTCATGACCTGAGCCGAAGGCAGAGGCCTAAACCACTGAGCCACCCAGGAGGCCCCCTATCTAGTAATTTTTAACCAACGTGGATTTGCTGCATCAAATAGTTCCTTCTTCTTCAAATATAAATATATAGATAAAGTGATCAAGTCACTCGCATGTCTTAGGAGAATGCCATACCTTCAGTAGCAATCTTGAAATCGTGGGCATTGGTTTTGATTTTTGTTTTGGTTAGATTTGGTTCGGTTTTTGTCATTTTAAAAATCCCTCCAGCCCGTGGCTCTGTCTGACCTGATTGCTTTCAGCTGTTTCTGCAACAAAATTGTCCCGGCAGCGAAAACTCTCATTGTTTACAGTGGCGTTCCCTTCTGAACACTTTGTTAATAAAAAGCTTTTTTTTTTTTTTTCGGGCTATGGTAAATGTGGAACAACCATGAGGTATTTCAAAGAGGTGAACCACAGATAAATTTCTCTAAGGGTGGGGTGAGGGTTACTCAAAAAGGAACTTGACAAGGCTTTTAAAGATATCGACAATCATTATAACATAACGTGAATGATTGTTACCGGGCTCTTAACTGGGCATACACTTGTTGGCTTCCAAGAAAGACTAACATAGTTGAGATGGTTCTAGCGGCCTTCTAGCACAGGGTCTCATGAGGCAGGGATTCTAGCCACTGGCTGTGCAAGGCATGAGGCCTGTTAGTGATTCTATTTTTTCCTCTGCAGAATAGGTCTTTCTACACTCCAGGTCCTTTCTACCCCAATAAATAATGTGGCGATTCTCTCAGTGAGTTGTACTATTGGATTAAACAGCCAACTGTCTCTTTAAAAGGACTTTTGTTTAAATTCCTTTAAAAAAAAGTCCTTTCAAAAAAATCATTTTTCTTTATTTTTTATTTTTTATCCCATATGTTTACTCTGATCATGGAACTTTGTCATTTTGACCTTCTCTGCTTGTTAAAATATTCTTCATCATCAGCACCTACTGCTCTCCTCTCCTGGTGGTCTCTCCGGAAGGGGTCTTCTCTAGCTCTTCTAGCAGGTGATGGGCACTTCCCCTCTACACCTGTTGCCAGACCAGCCTTACCTATCCTGCAGGGTCAGGTCAGCCTGGCCCTTTATCTGTTGTTCTCCTCTGAGTGGTTAGATTTTCATAGATCCCGTGCTTTGCTTTTGTCAGGATTTACCTGGATTTTCAAAACCCTTTTCTTGTGCCAGTGAAGCCTAAGAAACAGTCCTAATGAGAGAACCAGGAATTCAAACAGATCATATTTAGCCTGAATGTTCTGTCCAAAATGAAAAATTCATTTCAGAAGAGCCTCAAGATCTCTGAGAAGGGAAGTTTCACCAACTCTGTCATGTAGGGGCATCAATTCCGATTCTGTGTCAATTTTCCTACTTTCCCAGCTAGTAATCCTCTCCATCAGAAAGCCCACTCTCAACCGTTTCCTCTTTCAAAGGCAGTGGCTCCTAGAGTCTGCACATGGCACTTGGGGCCTGCTGGTCGTTGGCTACTGCCCTCTGTACCTTGGGTCTAACAGCTGCGGGGCATCAAGATGAGCACGTCTCTTGTTCTAGGACTTAATATAGTTTGGGGCACATGGTAAGCAATAATCACTACTTTAGTTGATCCAAGTGTTGGATCTTTCTTAATTATTCTACTACCACAATTTACTTGTTCTAAGATTTGTCCCCTCCCCCCATTTTAATATCTCTTAAGGTGGCACTCACCTTGCACTTGATGACATATCCTACTTTAACTGACAGCATTTCTCTTTCTTAGTCGAACATAAACTATAGTGCATCTTACCCTTGATGAAAGCTAGGATGCAATTAAATACTCTATTACGGTTACGATTCTGATATTTGAAATCCTCCGGTAGCTCCCTGTGCCCCCACAGTGTAGTACCTCACCTCCTCGCCATAGTATACAAACCTTCTCACCCACAGTGTTAACCCCGGGGCTCAGCCTCCATCCCCAGGTGATGCTGCCAGATCAGCTCTCGGTTGTCATGAAATTGCTGTAGTTTCCCGAATGCACTGTGCTGTCTCCTGGCACTTTGAAACTTGACACACTCATCCTCATTCTTCGCTTTGCCCTTGTCTATCACCTCCCCTGAAAATCTGTTCCTAAGTGGCTTTTCCCAGCTACCACCTACCCTTGGCAGTCTTTTATCTCCCTGTGGTAAAGCCTGTCACACTGCTTTCCCACTAAGGGCGGGGGGAAAACTAGTACCTTGAATTTGTGGCTATTCCATTATTCTTGCTATTTTTCATCACTCAAATGTATTTTTCAAGAATGAGGAAATTATTCTCAATAAATACAGTGATGGTTCCCTGAAAATTTGTAACCAAGTAGGGTACAGTCAGAGTCTCTAAACAGATTGTTTTGAATTGACTTAACAATCACACAAAATAGACTGTAAAATTTATCAAAGAGTGGGGCTGAGTTTCTTATATATGATTTCATGAAAATTTTTGTCTACCTGATGATTTTTAGTTTTTGTCTACAGGGTGAGTGAATAAAGGTGTCTCAACATGGTCCAGAACGAATGGTGTTCCCTGGCTCACTATGAAATCCAGGGTCATTTCTGTTTCCTTTTCCATGAACTTCTCCTTCCTCTCATTTGGTCTGTTTTTCAATCGGACCGTTTGTCTTCTTCTCAATTTGTAGGCACATCAGAGACCTGAACTCCTTGAACAGCTGAGGTTACAGATGCTTTTCACAGCCTGTTGTCCACATGCAGCTTTACTCGTTTTTGATATACAAATCTTTTTCAAATTTTTAAAATAAAGTGGCATGTCATTTCTTCTATGGTCTGTGGGTCTTATCTCTACCTAAGGTAGTCTACCACTTCCCAAATTTTTACATGCCCCTAGATTGTCTCCAAATTCTTTATCCTTTTGTTTGTAGAGTTAGAACTTAAACCAATTTACAAGGTTAATCAATCTGACATCTGCTTACATATGTGATAGGAAGCAAGAGTTCTAAGAAAGAGAGTTCTTTCAGCTCTGAGGGATAGAGCTTAAAGTCAATATTCAATGATACTCTGTCTCATTTTCTAGAAGGAACTGGTGGTTTCTGTTTGGAACTCTTACAATTTTTTCTTAGTCCCTGAAAGTCAAAAAGGTTTACGTCTGTTTTGGTTTGAGTCTGTTCAGCTAATTCTCCCTGGGACTTGAAGGCTTTATGAACTGAAGGCATGACTGTTTTTCAGCTCAAGTAAATGCTGCATTAGTTCAGTTATAACTTCTGTTATTTTCTCCTTTTGTCCTCAGGGTACTTGCAAGGTAGATTTGGACCTGACTGCAGATCTTACTTATTCGTTTCTCATTTCCATCTCTTTGAAATTTTCCTCAGTGTTCTGGGATATTCCTTTGGAAAATCAATTTTGTGGGGCACCTGGGTTGCTCAGTGGGTTAAGCCACTGCCTTCAGCTCAGGTCATGATCTCAGGGTCCTGGGATCGAGTCCTGCATTGGGCTCACTGCTCGCTGGGGAGCCTGCTTCCTCCTCTCTCTCTGCTTGCCTTTCTGCCTACTTGGGATCTCTCTCTGCCAAATAAATAAAATCTTTAAAAAAATCAATTTTGTTCTCAGCAGTGATCATTACTGTTTGCAGGGTTCCTATTACATGTTACAACTAGTGAATTTAAGTTTCAAATCTTTCTTGTATTTTTATGTTTTAAAAGATTTATAAAATTTATTTGACACAGAGAGACAGAGAGAAAGTGAGCACAGACAGGGAGAGTGGCAGAGGGAAAGGGAGAGGGAGAAGCAGACTCCTCACTTAGCAGGGACTCCCCACCCCCCACCACAGGGTTTGATCTCTGGCAGACATTAAACCAACTGAGCCATCCACGCACCCCAAAGCTCCCTTTCAAAATCTTCAGTAAGTATTTTGCTGCTCTTTACTGTAACTGTATCCCCCTCGGACTTCTTGACAATAAGTTTGTCTAGCTCTGTAGTCAGTTCTTAATCAATGAGGACACGTGCTCTGGACCTCAGTTTGGTGCTCCTCCACCAAGATGCTACCTGCCACTCAGGTGTGTGAACTCTTGCAGCTCAGGCCTAGTCACACTTTTGGGAACTCTGGGGCATCACCGAAGCTACTCTAAGGGTACCATGCTTTGTGCATAAAAGCAGGCCCCTGCCATGAAGCAGCCCCTCTCAAACCTCCCCAAGTTGTCCTTCCTTACACAGCACAAAGTCTCTAAGAAACTCAACCTGCTGGGAAAGCCCATTTCTCTATGACCAAGGACCACAAGAGAGGGAAGGTATACCATGGGCCCCACACAGAAAGAGGTCTTCACTGAAAGCCTTCTAAAGAGAGTCTGCCTTTTCTTCCAGGCATTCCATCATGGCACCTCAAAATCCTGAGATCTCTTCCACTGCTCCCTCTGAGATGCCAAGAGGCACTTGGCAGTCAAATAGGTCCTTCCCACAGCCCACCTACATGATTATTGAGGGCCTGCCTGGTGCTGGGGATGGGTGAAGGCAACACGGGCCCCTGGTCTTATGCTCTGATGTCACTGGCTCTTGAGCAAAGGAAGGAAAATGAGAGGGTCCAGGAGACTGCACACAACATCATGTTTTCAGAACATCTCCCTGGCCCCCAAGATCACCTTGTCATGGCAATGTCAGCAGGGCATGGCAAGTGCTATCTCAGAAGTCCCTCTGACACCTCAGCAACAGAGAGAGAGCCCACCCATAAACATAATCCCTAGAACCAGCATCCTTTAGGAACCAAAACCCCTATGAGTCAATTACTTTGGTATGTGTTAGTGTATTTTTACCTATGTAAAATAGAAGAAAAAGAGGAATGACATACCTGTATGATTTGGGGCAGTACAGCAACTCGATTTTGAGTGTTTTGGATTATAGCTAGATACTTTTTTCCAAAAAGAAATTTATAATCCACTTAATAAAAACAATGTGAATTGCCATGTATGAAATTTTTATACTATAAATGTTTTCATTGTCTTGAGTTGTAGTAATGTACATACACTGGCGCTGGTCTCAAATGGGGGATGTCTGGAAGGAAACAGAATACATGATTAGGGGAGTGAGTGTAAGCCACCACCCTAAACAGTTCAATTTCTCACAAACATATACCTCAGCTATATATTTGATTGGATGAATATCAACTAAAACTTTAAAATTAAAGTACCAGAAATTATTAGGGATGACATTTTTTGGTAGACTTGTTTCTGATTCTGCCTTGTGACCTGACAAAGGTGGGATAGTGACTCCTGTTACTGCTTGCTTATTATAGCTATGGCATACAGCGGTGGAAGTACTAAGTACTAAGCCACTAGAAAATTTGAGAAAGGATAAGCAATTCTAATAGTAAGGATATTTTCACATACATTATAACTAATTTAATATTTTAGGACTGGAACAAATCTAGAAGAATGTACAGACATTCTTCATCATTTCAGGTACTATAACATCCAATACTACCCTAATCAAATCCATGAGGCTTTAGTTTTATAGCCTTTTCCTTGTAGATGAATCTGAAGAATAGAATCAGTATAAACTACTTTATGTCTGAAAAAATTCATCTTTGAATTTTGACTTGACCAGCTCCACAGAATTAATAACAAGTCCCTTTCTTGGTGCAGCCACATTGGGAAACAGTGTGGAAATTCCTCAAAAAAATTAAAATGGAGCTGCCCTATGACCCTGCAACTGCACTCGGTATATACCAAGAAGATACAGATGTAGTGAAAAGAAGGGCCATCTGTACACCAATGTTCATAGCAGCAATGGCCAAAGTCACTAAAGTGTGGAAAGAACCAAGATGCCCTTCAATGGATGAATGGATAAAGATGTGGTCCATATACAATATGGATTATTATGCCTCCATCAGAAAGAATGAATACCCAACTTTTGTATCAACATGAACTGGTCTGGAAGAGATTATGCTGAGTGAAATAAGTCAAGCAGAGTCAATTATCATATGGTTTCTTACTTCTGGAGCATAAGGAATAACACAGAGGACATTGGGAGATGGAGGGGAGAAGTGAGTTGAGGGAAATTGGTGGGGAGACAAACCATGAGAGACTGTGGACTCTGATAAGCAAACTGAGGGCTTTAGAAGGGAGGCAGGTAGGGGGTTGGGTGAGCCTGGTGATGGGTATTATGGAGGGCACATATTGCATGAAGCACTGGGTGTGGTGCATAAACAATGAATTCTGGAACACTGAAAAGAAATAGAATAATAAAAAAAGTCCCTTTCTCCTTTAAATTTCATAATCAATACAAAAAGTTACATGGTATTGGACTTGAGCTACTACTTGCTGTATGTCCAGCTCTCTTACTTTCTTTTTTTTTTTATTTTCAGCATAACAGTATTCATTGTTTCTGTACCACACCCAGTGCTCCATGCAATCCATGCCCTCTATATTACCCACCACCTGGTACCCCGACCTCCCACCTTTTATATACCTGGAGGCACTTGCATGAGGCAGACAAGTTCTCAATAAAGAACTTTAATTCAATATATTAAAGTATACTATGTTTTCCACAGTGAATATAGACTATTTATCAAATCAGAATCAAGTTCTGAAAAAAATACCCATATACAGATAGCTAACAAATACACAGCCCGGTACCTCTAAAGGTTAGTACTTCTACATATTTCAAAAGGCATCAAGTTTTTGCTGCTTTCCCCTGATCCAAGCATGCACATTTGTGTGTATGTAAGTAAACACCCAAAGACAACTGAATTAGTAGTCCACATTCACCACATGGATTAATGCCTGTTGTGATCTCTTTCCCTCCCAAATTGTTTCTGATTATTCACTTTAACTAATTTTGCCTGCTTTCCAATAATAGGGAGAAGAAAATTTGCTTCCCCACCCCAGCACCAATCAAAGGGATACTTGTGTCCTGTGAGCCTTCATTTTTCATAGGGGAAAACAAACAAACAAACAAACAAAAACCCAAAAAACCCTGAGCAGTGAAACTAGAAATTCCCTCATGTTTCCTTCCTTTCTGGAGCTTACTGCCCTTAGGTTTCACAGTTGCCCAAATATTGGCCCCTCCATAAGAAGCTGTAAGTAGCATGTAGTGGATGAAAGATCCAGGATATAAGGAAGGGCTACTCTGGGCAGTTGCATGGCCTGGGATGGTCTGCCTCACCACTGGGCAAGGTCTGGGGTCTGGGGTCACCGTACCTCAACACCATTAAGAGAAGACTTCAACGAGAATGTTTATTTCAACATCTTTGCATGAGAAAATAAACACTGCCTTCAATAAACAGTTTCAATTAAAAATTAAAATTTTAAAACTTAATTTTAAATATAATTATACCAAGAAGAATCATGACACATGTTGAATTATTTTAGGAGCCACAGTCTTCCTGAGGTACAAATAAATAGTTTGTACAAATAGGTAAAATCATTTATTAGGAAACTTTAAACCTCTTACAATAAAGTTACCATTAAATATAAGAATAAAGTGACTATTTTGCTTAAAAATAAACAAAGGTCACTTTGAAAGAGAATGGCAGCTTCCCTGTGGACATCCTCTATACCCAGCCCAATCAGTACTTACCAAGTACAAGTTTGTAGATTTTGCTAACATGGTAAATGATGGAAATAAATGAGGAAGACAATATTTTCAAAACAGTGTAAAAAGAACTTTAAAACAAGTATCTTGATTCTCCTTATTCTTCCACTCTAATTTGTAGCCTTTGGATAATATGTGGGAAAGAACATATATACATTTAAATTTTAACTTAAATGTCTACTGAAATAAAATGCTATCTTATTAAAATTCCTATCCGAAATTAAAAAAAAGTCATGGTGACAAATAATGTTGACAATCATGTAATGTAATCCTATCTTAAAACTTAAATTATGCTAAGAATGAATATTTCAAAACTAAATGGTTCACTTTGTTAAAAATATTCTTACTGAGTATTAAAAGTCACCCAATGGTATCATGTTTTTAAACACATTCTACTCATCATGCCTGTATTTCATCCTACCAGTTCTCTCTAATGACTTAGCATTCTTTCTTGTCTGCTGTCCTCTCTCATTTCCTTTCACCAGCACCAAAAACACAAAGACTCCAAAGTCCTGAGAGCAGACTGGAGTATCCCTTTGCCTTCTAGAAGCTGTGCATTTTGACCCTACTGGTCCATTCCACCTGCCCAATAGGCAAGATTGACCAATAGGACAGTGCAGTCAGGAAGGGAGGCAAGGACAGAATCTTGAGGGATAGCAGAGAGAAAGAATCACCTTAAGAAAACTGGCAAGAATTCCTATCTTACATTGAGGTCTTCCATCCATTTTGAGTTTAATATTTTGTTCTAATAACACAACTCTGGGTGGGCTCTGAGATGGCTCCTCAGTGGGGACACATCACCAGGAAGACCACACCATGATTAGAATTTAGAATCTTCGGCACCCCCACCCCAACCCCTACATTCCCCCAGAGAGGGGAGGGGGCTAAAAGCAGAGCACATCTATGTAAGGAAGCCTCCATAAAAATCCTCATAGCAGGGACGCCTGGGTGGCTCAGTTGGTTAAGCAGCTGCCTTCGGCTCAGGTCATGATCCCAGTGTCCTGGGATCGAGTCCCACATTGGGCTCCTTGCTCAGCAGGGAGCCTGCTTCTCCCTCTGCCTCTGCCTGCCATTCTGTCTGCCTGTGCTCGCTCTCTCCCCCTCTCTCTCTTTGATAAATAAATAAAATCTTTAAAAAAAAATCCTCATAGCAGGGGTTTCAGGAAACTTCCAGGTAAGTCAACATATCCAGGTACCAGGAGGGGGATAAAACCCAGCTCCACAGGAATAGACATTCCTGTGCTTGGGACCCTCCCAGACTGTGCCCTTTGTGTCTCTGCATCTGACTGTTCATCTGTATCCTTTATCATATCTTTCATAAATTGCAAATGAAAACAAATGTTTCCCAGAGTTCTGCGAGACACTCAGTTGAACCGGAGGAGGAGTTGAAGAAACCTCTGATTTGTAGCCAAGTTGTAGAGAAGTTGTGGGTAACCTGGGCTCCTCCTACTTATGACTGGCACCTGAATGTGATGGAACAGTCTCACGGGACTGAGCCCTTAACCTGTGGGATCAGATGCCATATCAAGGCAGACAGTGTCAAAGCTGAGTAAAACTACAGGACACCCAGCTGGTGTTGCAGAGTTGCCTGGTGAGGGAAAAATCCACAGCCTCAGCCACAGTGTTAGAAGTGAAGTGTTCTGTGTGAATATGGTAATATAAAAGCCGATGGGAGAACTGAAATGTTTGCTTGACATACACTCTCACACAAAATATTATGTATGCCAGGTCTTTGCTGATGTGATATAGCACATATTCAAGTTCTAGTGAAATATCATAAAGAGTCAACTCAAAAAACAAACAAACAAACAAACAAACAAGCAAACATACAAAATATGGATGAGCTGGGAGAAAATAAGCAATGTTTCCTCTTTCCTATCAAGAGAAAGACCATTCCTGAATTATCCAAGATTTTGCTTTTACCTGAATAACCATACAGTTCAATAGTACTTGAAGGAAAAAGCATGTTTGGTCCTCAGTGATCCTTTCCCCTGATATGGCCGGCAAGAGTGGAGTGATTCTTGTGGATATATCTTTGCTCCAGAGTGGGGAAAAAAAGGAGTTCTTTCACCAACGTTCAAAGGGTTTTTAAAAAATGGCCTTCATTAAAATACATCTGCCCCTCCTTTGGAACCTGCTCACGCTACACTCCAGGCCAGCGAGCATCAAGGGGTTGGAAATACGGTACAAACTCCCATGAAGCCACCTCTCCCTCTAAACTATTCTTCTCTCTGCCAAATTCTGCTTTGGTCAGCCTAAGGATCAAATACCTGTCTTTGGGCAATAAAGTGATGTGCATTAATCAATCATTGGCCCTAACTGGCAAGTTCCTTAAAAACTCATGGGACACAGATGGTTGCCATGACTTTCCCAGGAAGCAGCTACTGTCTTTCCATGAATGCGGCATGAAAATACAGGGCTGGGTGAGCAGATGAATGTCCACTCGTGAAACAATCATGCTGAGGACAATAAACAGTAGTTTTGGATGGCAGATTTAAATTTCATTCACAGCCAAGAAAACACTCCAGATACATGATGTGTCTCCACTTCCTGTTGTTTCCAACATCTGAGTCCTCCCTTCCATTCCTGTTTCCACCACTTCAGTAAATGTCTCCCATCCTCATTGCATATAAAAAAGGCTCTGATTCTTTCTATTCTAATGTCTGTAAAACATTACTGTGAACAAAAGCAGGGGATAATTCCTCCTCCAAACCCATCTACGAAATAAAGGGTTCTATTCAGGATCATGACAAGCTGAGGAATCCCTCAAGAGAACTTCCAGAGTCATTTCAACCTGTAAGGCTGGCTAAAATGTTCATCACCATCCGCCACACCAGGGCTAGGACTGATGAGTGTCTCCACCATGCAGGTCCCTAAGGATGACATGATCGCTGGGAAACCAGGCACGAGGCAAGCAAAAATAAGCACCTGCTCTTCTGCAAAGTTTGTCTGAAGTGCTTGAAGCCACAGAAGAAACAGATTGACTCCTTCAGATCTTACCTAAAAACAAAATTAAAGGTGACAAAATTAAACACATGTTTATGCAGAGATGCACTGCAATGCAGATTCAGTTCTGAGAAAGAAAAACTAGAAGTTAAAGGCACCGTTAAACTTCTGCACCAAGTTCTTAGTGACAAGAAATCAGGCGTGCTGCAAGAAGCCCAAAAGTGAAGAGTTGGGGTCTGGAGCCACAGTGCCTGGTTCCAATGCAGGCTCTGCTTTTTGCTTTTTGCTTGCTTAGCTGTGGCCAGTGGAGAACCACCAAACTTCTTCCTTTGCATCAGTCTCTACCTCTGAAAAATAAGGATGATAAAAGAATTTACTACAAAGTGTTTGCACAGGGATAAGTGACTTACAACAGTGCCTGTATCATCAACTGTCATTTAATCACAAAAATAATGCAAAGACAATCATCCTCCAAATTTACAGTGTGCTTTGAATAGGGTCTTTTCTATAATATGCTTATGTATCATGGAAAGTTCTTGAAAAATCTCCGAGCTAAATAAGACCTTAAAGACCTGGCTCAGTTATTTGACCTTGAAGCCCATTCATCAGGCATTTCTACACCAGCCCTCCTTTTTTTTTTTTTTTTTTTGCCTGTGCAGGTAGCTACCTTGAGGGCTGCCGCCAAATCATCACTTCCACAAAGAACTATTCAGAAATTTCTGGAACTCATATCATTGCTGGACTTCTGGCATAAGTCCATTGTTCCTGGTGGATGCTTCCAGTAGTAGGAAATGGAACATGCTCAATGAGGGCAGGGGGTTGTGTTTGACTTGCCCACTGCCATATCTCCAGCACCTAGAAAGGTGCCTGAAACACATAGCTGGCATCCAGTAAATGTGTGCAATAAATGAGTGAACTAGATAAAAATAGATATGCACTGGTAGACGTGGCCTGTGAAGTACAGCTTCAAAAGCAGGAGAGTATTGAGAGTCCTACATGGTAGGTTGCATGGCACTGAGTTAAAGAAAATGGGTCCTACAATCAGACCAAAGGTTAAACCTCGAAAGTTGTGCAATCTTGGACAAGTCACCTACAAGAACAAAGACCCCTGTCTTCTATTGATAACAGCTGGGAAGAGAGAATCCATTTCAGAACGAAAGGGGACACAGGACGGCTGTGTACGACACTTATATTGTGGTCAAGATGGCAGTGTAAATTCACTTCATGGGGTCCCACACCATCATCCCTCACTACCATTTGAAATACATGGTAATAAGAGATGAAATATATATATATATATTTTACAGTGTAACAGTATTCGTTGTTTTTGCACCACACCCAGTGCTCCATGCAATCCGTGCCCTCTCTAATACCCACCACCTGGTTCCCCCAACATCCCATCCCCTACCCCTTCAAAACCCTCAGATTATTTTTCAGAGTCCATAGTCTGTCATGGTTCACCTCCCCTTCCAGTTTCCCTCAACTCCCTTCTCTCCATCTCCCCTTGTCCACCATGCTATTTGTAATGCTCCACAAATAAGTGAAACCATATGATAATTGACTCTCTCTGCTTGACTTTTTTCACTCAGCATAATCTCTTCCTGGAAGAGATTATATATATATTTTTAAAAGATTTATTTACTTACTTATTTATTTGACAGAGAGAGATCAAAAGTAGGCAGAGAGGCAGAGAGAGAGAGGAGGAGGTAGAGGGCTCCCTGCTGATGCAGGACTCAATCCCAGGACCCTGAGATCATAACCTGAGCTGAAGAAACAGGCTTAACCCACCCACTTAGCCACCCAGGTGCCCCTAGATTAAACACATATATTTTTTAAAGATTTTATTTATTTATTTGGCAGACAGAGATCACAAATAGGCAGAGAGGCAGGCAGAGAGAGAGGAAGGGAAGCAGGCTCTCTGCTGAACAGAGAGCCTGATGTGGGGCTCAATCCCAGGACCCTGGGATCATGCCTTCAAGCCGAGCCGAAGGCAGAGGCTTTAACCCACTGAGCCACCCAGGCACCCCTAGATTAAATATATTTTTTTTAAGAGAAGAGAAAAGTTAGCAAGTGAACCTCGGTAAAAAAACAAAACAAAACAAACAAAACCCAAAACTGACAAACATCTCCATGAAGCAGCAACCGCAGAAATTCTCAGTGATGCACAGATGTGTAGCGACAGGAAAAGATGTCTGAAGGCTGACTTCAAGGAGGACAAGTCGCTCCCACTGGAGATAAAGGCAGACAGAAAGGCCTGCTCGCTTGCTGCCTGAAGCCACAACTTCAACTGGGCTGCGGACTTGATTGCACACCACTTGCTTCACCAGAACACTGTCAGGTTTCCAGTAGCTCATTACATCTAAACACTACTGCCTCCTTTAACAAGGTTTCCCTTCCAGATTGCCCCTGACTTACAGGGATAAACAGTAGGTGTCCCTCCACATGCTCCTTCCAAATTCTCTCCTCTCTCTGCTTCCTTCTGATCCACTTTTTATTTATGGGCTAGATTTACAGGATATCCCTTCTGTGATTAAACAGGTCTTAATAATTCTACCTTTTGTAAAGGAAGCCTTCCCCAATTATTTAGATGTTGATAAATATTTACCTCTGAATCTCCATAAATCATCACTTTATATGGCACCAACATGTAAAAAATAAGAATGAAGTTACCCAATTTTCAGAATGAACCATACAAATGACAACCTACCATCTAAAGCCAGAGACAGAAAGAGAACATCTGCATAAACTAAAGTAATGCGGGTTCCTTATTCATTCATATTTATTATGCAAAATGGAAGTTTTAGGAAGATTAGAATAATGCATACTTGTTCTATTATATAGGCAACTAATCCTCTGTAGATGGTAATGTATCCATAACTCCATCTCCAATCTAGAATTTCTGAACACGAGGAGAGGGTATTAAAATTTCCTCTGTGGGAGGCAGAGCATTACAGTGTCTGGCTCTGGCCTTCCTGCTGCAGGATGAGACTTGCAATTAGTGATGGCAAATGGAATTCACAAAACATTTCTGGGCTTTAGAAGACATCGGAAAACTAGCAAAGGACTTAGAAAATGGTAGGAAAGGAAGCAGGAAGAGGGAGGTGGCAGAAACAAGTGAGCCAAAACCTGATCTGTAAGCAACAAGCTCAAGAGAAACAAATCAGGGTGCCAGAGAACAAATGCCATTTTCACTGCAGGATCTCTACAGGCCTGTGCCCTCCAGATCCCGTTCCCACCACACGGTAAGTTGGGGAAACTGAACCTGAGATTTCCTTAATAAACCAGGACCCTCAAATGGAACCAAAGTGATCCCAACCAAGAACACTCCCAGCCTCCTGGCAAAGGAAAGACAAACCCTCCAGGAAAAAACAGACAAACAAACAAACAAACAAAAAAACCCACCAAAGAACAGAATTAAAAGAGATTACATCTATGTTCCAATAAATCTGGTCTCAAAATCCCTTCACAGAGCATGCAAGAAATGAGGCCACTGTGAGAGACAGAAGACTGAGGGAAAATGAAGACTTTAGACACTGGAATGATCAGATACAGAATAGAAAATATTACATGTTAATTGTTTAAGAACACAAAAGAGGTTTAAAAATGAAGAAGGATCAAGAGCCTATCAAAAGCAACAGGCCAAGTGTGAACATGGAACTGAAGGAAGTTAAACAGGGACCAAAAATCACTGAGACATAAAACACAACAGAAAACACACCAGAATGGTGGGGCAGTAGATGAGCCCCGAATGAAGGACTTCATAACACTGCACCAAGAAGTGAAGACATTCCCCAGAATGCAACACAAGGAGGCAGGAGAAGAGGATGAACGCCAGCTTGAGAGACACGAACAACAGACGGGAGGTTTAAATAAGAATCCTGGGAAGTACAGCAGAAGGACAGAGTCAAAATTTCAGAAGAAAACAGCTGAGGATATTACAGAAATGATAAATCCAGAAATACAGGAAATGCACAGATACCAAGGAAGATGAGAAATCTTCAATTAAACATTTTGTGGTAAAGCTATAGAACACCAAAAACTAAGAAAAGGTTTTAAGGAAAAGGCATTTAAAGGAATGAACAGGGTGGAAACAGGGTTTAAAGCTGCTACAGTGGTAAGGAGATGCTAGTAAAATGGTACCTGTAAAGGGTGACAGGAGTATTTTTACTGCCACTACTGCTAATACTGTGTCTAATGCACATAACAACTGAAGACTGCGAAGGTTAAGCTGGAGCAGAAAAAAATTAAACGAATTATGACCCTCAAAAGAAGAATCATGTCGGGGCGCTTGGGTGGCTCAGTGGGTTAAGCTTCTGCCCTCAGCTCAGGTCATGATCCCAGGGTCCTGGGATCGAGCCCCGCATCGGGCTTTCTGCTCTGCAGGGAGCCTGCTTTCTCCTCTCTCTGCCTGCCTCTCTGCCTACTTGTGATCTCTGTCTGTCAAATAAATAAATAAAATCTTTTTTTTAAAAAAAAGAGGGATTATGCCAATGAATTTCACAACTCTGGTGATCACTTTAAAAGCATCTCTTCTTTTTATCATAGCATTTGTATCATGTCCAGGATGAGATATTACAGCACACATGATAGAATATTTTAAAGCAATAGTCCATTTTGCTCAAACTCCATGTTGAAAGCAAACGACTCTGTCAAACACTTTGAAGAAGGTAAAAGTAGTGGAACCATGTTTTGTCAAGAAAGCCCAGGGAGAAAAGCAGGTAGTAAAACCAAGTAGCAGTATCGAGGAAGGGCAGCCTCAGGAAGAAAATGAACACCGTTTTCTTCTGCTTTGTTCTCTTTTTTGTTTTCTTGTTGTTGGTATCTTTTTTGGTCTTTCCCAGAAATCACTTCATATATATACATTTATCTGTTCAACTTCAGTGAAAGTTGGGAGGAAAAGGTGCCAGAACTTTTGAATGGTTGTCTTCAGCTGAGTGCTTATTTTCTTCCTTCAGTTTCTCTGGGGTTTCCCACTATTCTTCAATAAACATGTGTTGCTTTCTGGCAGGGTAAAGCCAAATGCATTTTTAAAAGAAGTAATGGCAGGTCATCCGTCCATCCAGATCAGGAGAGAGTCCATACCAGAAAAGGCAGAGAGGGTAGTAGACTCCCCTCTGTGAGTTCCTGCCCTCTTGGTCTTTCCTCAGCCCTTGCTCTCTGCTATGTCTCTCCAGTCACACCCCAAACCCAGAGAAACAAAAGGACTCTTCAAAACTTAAACCCTGTGAGAAGGGCCACGCGGAGGCAAGGAAAGCCCTGTAAGACTCTGAGCCATGTGGTCTGTATCTGAGACTGCACATCTCCTTGAGCCACGTTCCATTCCCTCCATGCCTAATGTTGGCCTTGTGTTCTACAGAAGCAGTCAGGGCATCCATACACTCCTCTCTGTGTGCTTTTCTGTATACCTGATCCCATCTCAACCCACAACATCCAGCAGCATGCACCATCTGTCATCTCCCTTCAGTCACCCTGCAAATAGGTAAGCACAGCCTGTAAAACCCACCCTTGTCCAAGCTATGTCTGGAGTTATGATCGTCTGTGTCTTTACCGTCAAACTTTCTAAAAGGCTATTCTTGTGTGTGACCTCCATGGTATCACGCCCAGTCACTCTATCTCTATGTCTGGCTTAGGACTCCACTACTCACCTCCCATTTTCTTTCAGTACTCAGTGACAACCTCCTCGATCTACCCCCACCCCCTAATCAAGCTGCTTTGCAACTTTTCACATCATCGCACATTGCTGACATTTCATTCCTTGAAATCTCTCTTCTCTAGACATCTGTGCAAAAATGCCTTCCTGGCATCAAAGCCACGTCCCTCGCCTTCCATCCACTACTCCTTTATTCTTCCCCTTTATCTGCCCAAGAAAAGAAGGAATTACCCTAAATCCTTAACTGTCACTCTCTCTACAAGGAATATATCCCTTGGCAACAGCATGATTGCATCTCTCTTCCCCCAAGCACCCATTCCTACATTTTGACTGTCCAACCAGAACCTACACCTGCACGTCCAACAGACACCTCAACTCAGATTGCCTAAAGCTGCACTCCTCCTCTTACCTCCTGCACCTGGCTCCCTTCCTGAGTTGCCACGACTGTTGTGGCAGTTGACACATCAGACTCAACATTCTGAAAGCACAGAGGCACCCCTAAGCCTACTGCAGCATTTATTTTTCCATAGCCGAGATATGGAAGCAGCCCAAGTGTCCAGCAACAGAAGACAAAGTGGTACATACACACAATGGTATATTACTCAGCCATCAAAAAGGATGAGATCCTGATATTTACAACAGTATGGATGTACCTAGAGGGTATTGTGCTAAGCAAAATAAGTCAGACAGAGAAAAACAAATACTGTATCTCCAGGGATGAATCCTTAAAAAATGCCCTACATATTCAAGTTTTAAGGCAGGACCAGAAGCAACAGTTTTAGCATATATCACCACGATATAAAATAAAATCTTTAAAAAAAGGAAATAATAGGACAACAGCAATTAGGGTAAAAAGACTTAACAACTGTCTTGCTCAACATCACCAGCACCACACCAGCTACACGTCTGACCCCCAGACCAGCATAGCAGGTGTGAGGACAGGTCCAAGCAGAGAAAGTGCTACTTGTCACATTTTTTGAAAAATGATAAACAGAAGGGATGCCTGGGTGACTAGGCTGGTTGAGCGGCCAACTCTTGATCTCAGCTCGGATCTTGATCTCACGGTGGTGAGTTTGAGTTCCACACTGGGCTCTGCACTGGGTGTGGAGCATGCTTTAAACTAAACTAAACTAAACTAAACTAAAATAACAGCTCTGTCAAAAGTACGTGAATTCACAACTTACATGTAAGTCAAGTTCTACTTGTTCTAAGACAGCATGAAAACCAAGATGTCGTTATCAAGACAGGAAGCAAGATAAATTGTGTATTCCATGTGCCGTGAGATGACTCCGACTGCATCCAAGTCAGCCATGGCCCTCCACACATCTGCAAGAGAGGGTATATTATCCACATTAGCACAGAGGAAACCAAGGCTCAGAGAGGTTAAAAAAAAAAAAAGAGTCCAAGATCATAGCATCATTTAGCAGCATAGCCAGAATGTATAGGAATTACCTCAAAACAGGCCACACTAGTGGAAGAATACCTTAGTGTGGAGTTAGGAAAACCCAGGTAGAACGCTGCCTCAGAAAGGCAGATAATCAATAAAGGAAAAATAAAGAGGCGCCTGGGTGGCTCAGTCGGTTAAGCATCTGCATTGGGCTCAGGTCATAAATAATCCTGGGATCTTGCCCTATGTCAGACTTCCTGCTCAGCAGGGAGTCTGCTTCTCCCTCTGCCTCTGCTCCCCATTCATTCTCATAAACAAACAAATCAATAAAATCTTACCCCAAAAAAAGAAAAAAATAAAGATTATAAGCTTACAAAAAGATATGAATGATGAGTCAAAGCTTTCAGTGACACACCCACACCTTCCTACAGTTCTCTGGCTAAAACATGGGTGGAATTGATGGGGTTAGAAGAACAGGAGGCACATAGGCCCGGACAGCACAGCCCCAGCAGATGCAGAATCCTGGTGTAGGTTTAGCTAGCTTTCATTGTCCTTTAAAATGTCAAAGCTAAAGAAATCTGGTAGGGTTATTGAAGTCTGATCCTGGGGGATGCCTGGTTGGCTCAGTCTGTTAGGCAGCAGCCTAACATGACTCAGGTCATGATCACAGGGTCCTGGGATCAAGTCCGACATCAGACCCCTTACCCAACCAGAAGCCTGCCTCTCCCTCTGCCTGTTGCTCCCCCTGCTTGTGCTCTCTCACTGACAAATAAATAATCTTTAAAAAGAAAGAAGAAAGAAAAAAAAGAAAAGAAAAATAAAATCTGATCCACAGTATAGAACAACTCAAAGGATGGTACTTTCTTGGGCTGATTTCTGTTTGTTTGATTTTAAGTAGGTTCCACAGCCAGCACGGACACTAGTGCAGGGTTTGATCTCAGGACCCTAAGACCATGAACTGAGCCAAAGGCAGACAATCGATTAAGCCACCCAGGCACCCCACTTTCTTGGGTTCTAATGGGACTTTTCCTAGGTTCTAATCCTAGCTGTACTGGCTGCCAGGGGGAATGAAGTCCAGCACCACAAGAAAAGCATCCCAAGGCAGCAGTCCTCTGCAGAAGATTTGCTGGTGGCTGCCATCATCAAAGAGTCAGTGGGTGAAGTTGTTGAAGCACAGTGGGAACAATGATAGCCACTGCCTTTTGGGTGTCACTGAATCATCCTACTCATCTTCAGGAAGCCTGGCCCTTCTCCAGTCAACGCAGCAAAAGCAAACTTGTTAGAAGAACAGGGGAGGGGGTCATCTCCCTCCCTCCCAGAAACTGAAGCAACCAGCCAAACAGTGCAGCACTGGAGTAAAAATAAAAATATGAAGGAATGTGGCTGTACCTGGGTAGCTCAGTCTGTAAAGCATCTGCCTTTGGGTCAGGTCCTGATCTCAGAGACCTGGGATCTGAGACCCACATCAGGCTCCATGCTCAGTGAGGAGTCTCCCTTTCCTTCTCCCTCTGCCCCTGCTCCTAGCTCATTCTCTCTCTCTCAAATAAATAAAATCTTTAAAATAAGAAATTTAAAAATGAAGGAATGAATCAAAATGCAGAATTCAGAAACAGAACTACAGATATAAAAACTACATATAAAAACCTGAAATATGACCCGGTAAGTGAGGAAGGATTATTAAATCATGATACTGTATGAATTGATTGCCAATTTTTTCTTAGAACATAGAGCACACTGCACTACATGAAAACGAAAACACAAAATTAGGATTGAATACAAAAACAAAATTATCAGTGTTATTCCATCAAGTGTTTCTCTAACCTACTGATCAAAACCTCAGTTCATCCTCCAAAAGAATCTGGGCACCACCTCAGCACACATGAACACATTTTCAGGCCACAGTTCACACTGCTCCAGTCCCCACTCTAAGTCCTGAGCCATGGGCTCCTCCAGGCAAAGCCACCACCAAATAGGCCCCGGCCCTAGAAATCCCCAAACCCAACCACTTCACAACAAGGAGACTCAGGGAGATTCAAATGGGCAGAAACGTGGGACTTTGACTTTTTTTTTTTTAATTAAAAAAAAATACAGCAAGAAACATTTATAGCACAAAGTGAAGAGCTAATCTTTCACAATGTCGAAAGTATTAGAATTATCAATACACCATCAGTAGTTTGATAGGTCAAACAGGCCAAAATCTGGAAACACAAGAGGAAATGCTCACAGCAAACAGACCTGAAAGCCAGGGCCTGGACCGGCTGACATGGCTCTGCCGCTTACCACAGCGAGAAAGTGTAACTTTCCTGGGCCTCAACTTCCCTCCTGGCCAGCAGGAAAGTGGCAACACCACAAAATTCATATCTGGTCGGGGATTACGTGAAAGGAGAATGCTCAGTGAGAGCCCCGCCACACCGCCCGTCCAGCCACAGTCTGTGCCCAGTGAATGGGAATTTCCTCTACTGCAGCCACATGAAGAGCTGAAGGATCTGCACAGGATGCCTGTTTATTTACCAGTCACAAAACCACGTTCTGCCATAAACAGAGAGGGCAAGAGACCCCAAGAGATGGGAATATCCCTCACCCTTGCCTGGATCAGGCTTTCAAGACAAGTTGGAAAGCCCACAGCAGCTCTGCCACTGACTCTGAATGAGCCTTTGGAAGACAATACCATCCCAAACAACAGTTTAATTTACTTCTCTTTAAAAAGCAGTGAGACAAGGTCTTGGACACATCTTCATAAATTAACAGCTTAGGAGGCTAAACCCCAATGATTTAGTTATGTCCCCAGCAGGCACACCTCCACTCGTGGGCAGCTTCAGGGAGAAAGGGTGCCTCCCCATCCATGAGAACACCCTCTGACATTCATCTGAAGATGCTTCCTACCCATGGGCATTTACTCCCTGGAACCCCCCCATCTAAGTTCCTCTCTGGATGCTGCACGAGGCAACTTCCTCACACCCCCATCACCACTGGTGACACCGCAGCTACCCCATAGCCTTCAAGCAGGGTGCACCTGTCTTTGCTGCCAAGCGTCCCATCAGCCCAGCTCCATCACTGATTTCTGTACCCATAGTTAATTAACTTATGCATGTATGTATATATTTATTTTTACAGCTTCATTTATTTTAGGGAGAGATAGACAGAGAGAGAGATACAGAGAGAGCACACACACACAAATACAGGGAGATAGAACCTCCAGCAGATTCTACACTGAGAGCAGAGCACACCTCAGGGCTCAATCCCACCACCCTGAGATCATGACCTTAGCTGAAACCAAGAGTTGGATGCTTCAACGACTGAGCCACCAGGCACCCCTCTGTACCCTTAATCTTAAGAAAAGACAGACACCGCTTCTTTCTGTCAGCCACGGCCTCATAAGCCATCTGTCACACAGCCAAAGTTTCCAGATGGTAGGACCAGGTCTGCAACACCAGTGATGCCAGAGTATCTCCATAAAACTACAATCTAGTGAGTACCAGGCTCTGCTCTAAGCTCCTAATATGGCCTTCTATTTTGTACCCCTCACAGACCTACATGCTAGGTATTATACACAGTGCACAGAGGAGGACACTGAGGTCCATGGCTTACCCAAGCGATCTACTTTTATGTGGCAGCAGCAGGGGCCTGAACCCAAGTCTGTGACTCCAAGGCCCCTCCGTCAACTCTGTTACTCATGCAGCCCCAACACAGTCATCAAATACCTCCCTAAACCCTCATCCCTCCTGTGAAAAAGCATGGTCTTCTGCCATTTCCCAGATGGGAAGAAAGCCGGCGTGAGCCAGATATAGTGACCTGCCCATGATGGTACAGGCGATGTCCCCTCTGTTCTCCCCCCAACACCCATGTCATTCTGCACGAGGCCCCATGGGGTCCTTCATGCTTCCAGTGGAAAACTCTGGTGAGACCACCAGTCTCCTGGCAGGCCTTCAACTTGACCCTGGAGGACAGGACCAGTTAGCAGAAACCGGCTAGTTAAGCCTCTGAAATGGGGTCCTACCACCCAGGAAAACCCCCTTATCTCCAGGGCATCGCCCGTGTGAATTAGCTGGATTTGTAGAGGGCTCCACAAGCACCAGCCTTGCTGAGTCACTTTCTCTAAGGAGGTGGCTGAGACAAAAAGGACCCAGGAAAGAAAGGCATAGGCTGTTGTGGAACTCCAGTGCCTTGGCATCAACAATTAATGTGAGCAGCTGCCTCTGCTCACCAGATCTGCATTTTATGTGGGGCACACTGTTCAAAGTTTACACCCCCCATCTCTGTAACCTTCACGACAACCCCTGGAGCTCCCTGCACCATCATTACCACCTCACAGACAAGGAGACAAGGCATGAGGGGTGTGTAGAATGATGCAGCTCTGTGCTGGGGCCAACCGGGGGAGGACTCCCACAGGCTTGCTCTTCCCACTGCTGCAGAAGCAGCTGAAAACAACGAGTTTTTCAGTTTGCATTATGTAGAGTGGAAAAGTCAACCATAAAGGTCATTCAATTTTTAAATGGGTTAATCCTCAGGATAAAAACAGTTCCAAAAAATAATTTCCGAGAAGTTCAACATATTCCTCCTTCCAGGTGCCTGGAATGTGATGGAATGTTGTTAAAATAAGTTCTGGCCCATCAGTATGCCAGACAGAAACTGGAAGTAAGCTGTTGCAGGTCCCCAAAGGCTCCGTCACAACCCTAAGGAGAAGACATATAACTTTCACTGTCCCAAAAAGGTTATGTTTAAAAAAAAAAAAAAGGTACAGGTGGAACATTTTAAATTACAGACTTTCAATGCAGGGGCAGTGGGGGCGGGGGGGGGTGTCCCCCAACTACCCCCAAATGTTTCAGCTATATATAGTGACTTACAAAAGTGACTCATCACAAGTACCTACAAGGCGACTGACAGGCAACTGACCGATGAGGAAGGTATTCGGACTGCTTACCAAAACCAACACAACTTAGAATTTTCATTATTAAGAAGAGAAAACCATTTATTAAACACTCGCCAGGCACCAAACCCGCTAGGCACTGTCACACGCTCTACTCATCACAAGGCTGCCAAACTCAGTGCAGAAACTGAGGCTGAGTAAGTCACCTAAGATCATGCAGCACCAGAAACTGGATTCCAACCAGTTCTGACATCAAAGCCCACCGCAGCTTGCTGCAATGCTTCAGAACCTAAGCTTTGTGATGATCAATAAACTACATGCTTAACAATGTTTACACATCTCTGTTAGAATTCAAGGTAAGGTTTTAAAAATGACATACACAAGGGGAAAAAATAATACAGTTTCTGGAGGCAGGCTGCCCAGGGTTCAAATCTTGGCTCCTCCACTTGCAAGCTGTGTGACCTTGGACTCCTTTAGCTCCCCTGTGCCCATATTTCCATGCATTAAAATGGTAGCCATAACAGACCCTATCTCCTAAGGTAAATAAAGCATTTTGGTGTTGTTGTTCTTGTTTTAAGATTTTATTATTTATTTGACAGAGAGAGAGAGAGAGACAGGGTGAGAGGGAACACACACAGGGGGAATGTGAAAGGGAGAAGCAGGCTTCCCACTGAGCAGGAAGCCTGGTGAGGATTAGATCCCTACACCCTGGGAGCATAACCTCAGCTGAACAACTGAGCCACCCAGGTGCCCACAAATAAAACATTGAGAATCATTCCTGGCATGAGTTAAACCTCAGAAGGTGTGGGCTGGTGTTACTTCTTGCTGGCCACTAGATAGAGTCATCAGCCTCAGGCCCACTGTTTTAGCAACTCATTTGCATAAACAAAGCCCAGGCTCAGCCACTTTGTGCTTACCCTATGATTTCTTCCTGTCACTAACATCTCTCCTCACTCCTGCTCTGTGGCACTAAGCTCTGGGCCTCAACTTCCCATCTGTCAAATGAGGTGAGGAGCCCAGCTGATCTATCTGAGGTCCTTCCAGCTGGGCAACCTAGGGTTCTTGGTAACTCAGGGCCCAGAAATTTCAGAACCATCCTAACACAAACATTACCAGATGACACTCACTCAATTTCCTCAAATCTTCTCTTCCGTGTTATGTATAAATGCTTATTTTCATGGCAAATCTTCTCCAAGATCCCAGAGCTCCATGAGCACCCAGAATAGGCTGGGCAGGCATCCCCAGTGCTGAGGTTGGGGACATGATGGTCAGAAGTTCTGACCTCCAGGGGAGATGGATTCCAAATCAAGCGGCTCTGATAAGCAGGTCTTCCCTGTTATAGAGGATTTCAACAGAGCACAGTTAAGAGGAAGTGCAGGTAAGAAACTCAGAACTTGGCCCACCGGACAGAGGGCAGTAGGACAGTGGGCCGGAGGGGTGACAGAGGGATTGAGAGGAATGGCACGATCAACAGAGGCCAGCCAAGGCAGCACTGATGCTCAATGTGAGAGGGTGGGCTGGGGATACACTGTGAAAATGGCTTCAAAGGCAGGAAGCAAGCCCAGCTCAGCACAAAGCAAAGTCCTGAGCAGGAACCTTCTGGGACCAGGTTGGACACTAAGGTGAGCTGAAAATGGCTGTGGCACCCAGTGCAGTCTGAATCTCACCCATGCCTCTCACAGGCTGGGTGACCCCGGACCAGTTATGCTATGTCCTTTAATGTTTCCTAAAGGGTATATTCACTCCATAACCCTGAGCCATGTTCTCATTTCGGTGAGTGTGGGAGGCCGCAATAAGGCTTGAGACGAGAACCAAACCAGACCCTGACTTGTGCCTCCTTTAAAGTCCAAATAACCTAACAAAAGGTTTAGGACGGGAAAAGTTCAGGAGCACTGGGCAAGAGTCTGTGCTATGTGTTGTGCGCTCGCCTACGTGACTTCCCACACGCTTACTAAACAAATGAGAACAATTCGGTTGGGCTAAAAAGTTCGTTGCTGGTCCTTGCTGCCTTAGTACAACCCATAATTTACTTTCAGGTTTGCTGTATTTGTACTGGTATCAGCCATTTGGCGTCATGAGGAACCATAGTTGCTTAACTAAACACAGATGTAATGTCACTATATATATGGCCTTAAGGCTTTGAATAAACTTAGCACTGTTGGACATCCTCCTCAGTGCTCCTCCTGTCCCCCATCTCTTTGCTTCTCGAGTTCTTTTCTTCATCCTCTTACCCTCATGTTCCTGGTTGATTTGTTGCGCCGGCCACGACAGGTGAGGATCTGATGGTGCCCACTATCTACAGAGATCCAATATATACAACTCGGACAGCCTGGAGGGGGGTGGGCAACCCAGGCTGGACAGGGAGTTAAGAAGGAGTCAGGAAGGGCGCCTGGGTGGCTCAGTGGGTTAAGCCGCTGCCTTCTCTGCTCAGCAGCGAGCCTGCTTCCTCCTCTCTCTCTCTCCACCTGCCTCTCTGCCTACTTGTGATCCCTCTCTGTCAAATAAATAAAATAAAATAAAAAATCTTAAAAAAAAAAGGAGTCAGGAAGAAGTCATTCCCACACTTGAGGCATGGGTTTGTACTGACCAGAGACACTGGGCAAGAGACAGTGTCCTAGGACTGCTGTAAGACTAGCCGTGTCCAGGCAAAGCGCCTAACAGTGTGTAGATGTAACCCATCTGTAAAAGGTGGACGGGGGGTGGTGGTTGCAGCTGGTTGAGCATCTGACTCTTTGTTTTGGCACAGGTCCATTCACCTGGCCCATTCACCTGTGCCTGCATGTGTTCTGTGGTGTGCTCTTTATCTCTCTCTCTCTCTCTCAAATAAATAAATCAAAAAAAAATAAAAAGTCAGGAAGGATCAGGAGACCTGCTGTTAAGGTCCCAAAGACTCCACCCTCCTCAACTAGCCTCCGGAAATAAAGTAAGTGGATGCCCAGGAGCCTCCTGGACACAAAACTTTCCAAAGCAAAGCTTTCAATTTCATACTGGAGAAAAGGTTGCTGTGCAAATTCAAGACAAAAAAAGACGGCCATGGTGGGGTGGGTTTGGACAGGGTTGGTCCTGTAGGTCTCTGGCCACTAAATGCCCACTGCCCAAGCCAGGAGCCTGGAGTCTGTGCAGCCAGTGCTTCCTGAGGCTTCCACATCATAGCCTCACTCTGAAGTTTCCTCCTGGAAGCTCCTTACCCAGGGAGGCCACCTGTGAGCACCCCCTCACACACACCCCAGATTCTGCCCCTCCATCCAGCTGGAGTGAAGGATCCCCAAGCCTGCTCTCTCTGGTCTCTCCTGCACAGAGAGGAGTATGTGCCCCAGAAAGGAGGGTCCCTGAGGATACCTGAGTCCTTGGCCCAAAGACAGCTGGCTTGAGAATGTGGGGTTTCGGTGCTCTAGGCACAGCAGTTCCTAGAGGAAACAGGGTAGGGAGCTCCAAGGTGGAGGGGAGTCCCGGGAGTCTGGGATCACAGATGCCAGTGGCCCCCAAGTGGAAGAGTTTCAGTAACTCCAGAGGTGAGAGGGGCCAGGGGTCAGGCCTGGAGGTGGACAAGGACCTGTGGGGTAGGGGGCCAGAGATGGAAGTGATCCCAGGGTGGTTGCAGGCCCAAAGTAGAGGTGTGGGGGTGGGGGTGGGGGAAAGGGGTCCATGGGCCAGAAAAAAATGGTATCCTGGGGCTCCTGGGTAAAAGGCACTTGAAGTGGAGGGGGCCCAGTGGGGCCCAGGCTGCGCGGGCAGAGCCAGCGCCTCTCAGGCTGGGGAGCCCGGCGATTCTGAGGGACAAAATTTTCCATCAAGTTCTGGAAAAGAAGCCTGTCAGCACAGGCGTCTCTCCGGGGTCAAGATGAGCCCAGTGGTGCTGGGCCCCTTGATGTCAGTAGGGCCCCACGGGTTCCCTGGATACCGAGAAGTGGAGCGAGGGCTGTGGGGCAAGGGCTATGGGGCTTAGGAGCGCCAGGCCCCCCTCCCGCTCCCTTGGACGAAGCAGCAGGTGGCAGCGGGCAGCAGGGCCCCAGTCTCCCTCTCTGCCTAGCGCCCCTACCCCTCCCCAGCCCCTCAGTACCCGAGTCAGCTGGGCACCGATGCACTCCCCCGCGCCTTGCCCAGCCAGCCCAGAACCCCTGCCTTCCCGGGAGGCGCTACTTGCCCAGTGAGTTTGCTGGGCCCACAGAAGGCGGTGGGCGGGACAGGCAGGTGCAGGCGAGCTGTGGCGGGTGGGGGGCAGCAAACAGCAGTGAAGGCCTCTCTGCAGGCCCGCGCGCCCTCGCCCAGCCTCCTGTTCTGTCCTGTCCGGTGAGGGGGCTGGCTGCGCCCCCTGCTGGTTCCCGCTGCTCTTCTGCTGACTCCAGGACCCCAGTCCCCGCCCAGTCCGGCCTCCCTGCTGCTCCCTGCTGCTGCTTGAGCTCCAGGCTAGGCCCGCTGCTGCTCCTGGGCGGCCGAGCTGCGGCCCTGGAGCTGCGGCCCCGGTGCGGTGTGGCTGGCCCTTTTCTCTCCCCAGGCACAGTGGAGCCGCGAGGGAAGGCCTGAGGGGATCTTCTGTCTGCTCAGTGCCAGTGGACACTCTCCAGGGGCCTCTCTACCTGGTGGGCTCCACCCATGGCCATCTTGGTACCCCTGGAATCCCCTTCAGAGACCAGGTGAAGCCCTCCTTGGGGAATCCAGGCTCCTGGGACCAAGGCGAGTTGATCTTGTGTACTGCTGTGTTTGTTCCCTGGACTGGCATGGATTGACAGTTGCTGAATTGATCTATTCTGGGGTCATCAATGGCAGAGCAAAGAGTTCAGGGCTGGGATCCCCAGGCCTGGGGTCCACACAGGCTTGGAGCCCTCTTGGCTGTCCCTGACAGAATGACCAAAGAGGAACCCTCAGAATCATGGATCTGCCTTGAACTGGCAGAGCATTGAGGGACAGGAAGGGGAATGTCTCCTTCGCAGAGTATCTGGAAGCCTGAAGTGGAAGATGGATTTGTCTGAGCCATGGTCATTAGTGTTGGGCCAAGGAACCCCTGGCTTGCTTCTCCTACCTGCATCCTAGGTCTAAAAGGGTGTCTGGGTGGCTCCCTCAGTGCAGCATCTGTCCAGGGTCCTGGGATCCAGCCCTGCATCTGGCTCCCTGCTCAGTGCAGATCCTGCTTCTCTTTCATCCTCTCCCTCTACTTGTGCTGTCAAATAAAATAAAAAAAATAAAAGTTAAGAGGGGGGACAAAATGGCGTGGAAGTAGGAGGCGTCTTTTCAACTTGTACCCCAAAATGATCTGATTACCTACCAATCACCCATGAACTCCAATCACCCATGAAATCAGCCTGAGATCAGAATTATACACGTGTGGATCTCTACAGGGGGAGAAGAAGCCAGTGGGCAGGTAAAGCGGAGTGGGAACTGTGAACTGATCTCAGAAGATAAACAAAAGGGGGAGGGAGCTACCAGAGGCAACCAGTTGGAAAGTAATACCCCAATACAAGCGAGAGTGCCCTGCGTCTGGGGACCAGCATTAACTCGGAGACTGGTTGAAAGCACTCCAAAAGAGCAAAGCATCTCTGGGGAAATTGTGGGAATCGGGGCGGCTAGGGACAGGGTCTTAAGTCCCTGATCCCAGGACAGCCTCCCTTGGCACTGAGTCAGAGAGAGTGCGGCAGAGAAACCAGCTCTTGGTCCCTAAGCTGCCAGAGCAAGGAGAATGCATGGGGTCCGTTTCCTGTGAGGGGATGGGAGCCACACCAGGCGGCAGAATGCAAGAGTCCTGCTATAGAGCCTGAGATACTCCCCTGAGAGAGGTATAAAGGCCCAGCCGGTGCCCTTTGATACACGCCCTTGTTTCAGAGCCTGCACCAAACTCTCGCCCCAGAGAGGTGCGCGAAGGCCCAGCCTGGTGCTCTCGGTCCTGTGCCCCATTCTCAGAGCCCGAGACCCGCGCGCGAACCTCTGCCTTCCCTGAAATTGGTGCATGTAAGGTGGGCGCTCTTAGACCCAGAAAGACCGGGTACTCCCAGCCCGGGCCAGCGGGAAAATCTCAGTGTGCGATTGCTGCTTGGAACCTCTCTAGCGGTCTAGAGGTGCCCAAAGCTGCTGCTGCCGTGCTTTTGGGTACAAGCAAAAGATCCTCCATCCCCAGGGACAGCGACTTGGAACCTGCTCTGCCAGCGGCCAAGGAGGAACTTATTTGGGCTCTGCAGCCAGACTGAGGCTTCTCTCTGAGAGGGAGATCAGGGTGCGGTTTGTTTTCCTCTAAAACTACAAAAACCATCAAAAGCGGTCAAAGTGAGAAAAAAAAAGTGAACAAACAAAAAACCGCCAGAGAACAAAAGCCTGAAAAAAAATAAAGTTTCCTCAGAGCCCACCCCCTTGAGTGGGGCGGTAGGACTTAAGTCAGAAAACATCATTGACTGAAAACCCACATGGCAGGCCCCTTCCCCAGAAAACAAACCAAGAAAGAAAAAAAAAAAAAAAGAGAGAGAGAGAGAGAAAAAGTACTACAAGAGAACTACCACTACTACATAGGAAACTTTTATCTTTCATTCATTCCCACTATTCTGGTTCTTTTTTTTTTATATATATAGGTAATTTTTTTAACCCCAGCAGGATGGTGGAAGGGGTACATGGCTGAGTGCCTCCCGGGTCTGACCCTGTGTGATGCCACCCGGTGCCTGCAGCTGCCCTCTGGAAGGTGTTGCTTTAGTGGCAGAGCCGGAGGGCACCAAGCATGTGTGTGTCTCCAAAGTCCTGGGCACCACATCACAATGCCTTCCTGAGAAGCAGAATCAAGGACAGTTGCTGATCTTCATTCCTTCCTACCAAAGGTATCTCATACACCATCTTTGGAAGTTGGAGCCAGGGGGCGCCTGGGTGGCTCAGTTGGTTAAGTGTCTTTCTTCAGCTCAGGTCATGATCCCAGGCTCCTGGGATGGAGTCCCACACATTTGCCTCCCTGCTCAGCTCCCCTGAGCCTGCTTCTCCTGCTCCCTCTGCCATTCCCCCAACTTGTGCTTTCTGGCTCTCTGTGTGTCAAATACGTGAATAAAATCTTTTTAAAAAGTTTGGGCCAGGGGGCGCCTGGGTGGCTCAGTGGGTTAAGCCGCTGCCTTCAGCTCAGGTCATGATCTCAGGGTCCTGGGATCGAGTCCCGCATCGGGCTCTCTGCTCGGCAGGGAGCCTGCTTCCCTCTCTCTCTCTCTGACTGCCTCTCCATCTACTTGTGATTTTTCTCTGTCAAATAAATAAATAAAATCTTTAAAAAAAAAAAAAAAGTTTGGGCCAGGGATGCCTGGGTGGCTCAGTTGGTTAAGCCGCTGCCTTCAGCTTGGGTCATGATTCCAAGGTCCTGGGATCGAGTTCCACATCGGGCTCCTTGCTCGGCGGAAAGCCTGCTTCTCTCGCTGCCTCTGCCTGCCTCTCTGCCTGCTTGTGTGTACTCTCTCTCTCTATCTCTGGCAAATAAATAAAATCTTTAAAAAAAAAAGTGTGGGCCATACTCTTTAGCCATTCTACTTTCCCTGGGGTAATTTGCCACCTCCCTGAATTTACCTGCATCTTTCCCAAAATCTACTTATCTTCCAGCCTTCGTGACCATAATGAGTCTATAAATTTTCAATAGACAGTGTGAACTTACACTTGCTAATATTTGCATAACATGCACCTCTTTGGATCTCAAAGAAAAGCTTCACACCACAATGGTCTCTAATCTCCAATTAGTTTCTGTTTTGGGATCCCACTGGAATTCTATGCGCCTGTCCCCTAAGATCGCATAAATTGTGGTCCAGTTTCCCAGCCAGCCAAGGAAAGCACATGGGAAATCTTGCTGAAGTATGAGTAAGAGCCAATGAAAGGGAACATATTTATCTGCCTCGAATGCTGGGACCTGAGGAAAGCAAGTTTCATTACAGACAAATCAGGAAGGAGGTGCAGATTGCTTTTTATGTCACTCTGGAGTGGAGGTCTGCTCACTCACAGAAGCTCAAAATCTTCACAAAGGACAATGCCCCCCACCCCCAAACTCAGCTGGGGATTCTTAGGAAAACTTTAATTGAAAGTATTACGGATTCTCCAACTTCCCAAAATGCAGGAGGAACATCTACAAGCAAGACTGTCACCACTTTTAGGCAATTACACTTATTTACCTTTTTTCTTCCTAGAAAATCATCCTCTCTCCCAATCCATGATCTTCTTTTTGTAACAGTTTCCTAAAGAAGGAAACAGGTGTCCTCCCATTCCAGTTCCATCCAAAATAATAAAATAAAAATCTTTAAAATTTAAAAAAAAAATTGTGATTTGTTGAGACAAAGCACATATGCAGAGGGACAAGCAGACTCTCCCACTGAGCAGGAAGCCCGATTTGGGGCTCGATCCCAGGACCCTGAGACCATGACCTGAACGAAGGCAGATGCTTAACCAACTGAGGCACCCAGGAAGCCCCAAAATAATTCAATTTTTAATCACTTTGCCATAGACACTTTTGGGTGGCTTTGAAACACCAGAATCTCATTGACTTATCAGTGTCCTCTTCACCATCTCAGAAAAGGACTGGGTGCCTCTCAGAGGCCTCTCTCCCCTCCTGACCCAGGTCCCAGCCAAAGGTCCTTCACATTAGAGTATGAGGAACTGAGCGGGATGGGGTGTGGAAGCACCCTGGGGTGGGGTGGGGGGCTTTGGGGCCCTCCCACTCCCAACTTCAAAGACAGAGCCTGCTTTCCCCTGCCTCATATAGGTACCCTGGGTTTGCCCTCTTTAAGGTTCCTGGTTGCTGCAAAGGTCTGAAAATCTCCTAAGTAGCACAAAAGCCATCATGTGCATTTTGGCCACACGAGACAGAGGGAGTTTAAAGGAAGAAAGATAAAGCTCCCCAGAATGAGCCAGCAGCTCTGGGCTTCCCCGCACATCTTTCCTGACCTTCAGAACCCTGGAAAGGAGCCCCTTGGTGCAAAGTCACAGGGGGAGCCCACGCACAGCCCAGGCCTCCTGCCCCAGGTCCTCTCCAGCCATAAACTGACCCCCTAGCCCCTTCCAAACCGTCTACAGCCTCAAACCACTGACGTGCGGTTCAGCACCCATCTCCAGAGCGCAGGATGCACGTGGCTTCCCGGCACCCTTCCGTGGCCGCTCCCAAAATCACCATGGAAATGTCACAGCATGGAGACAAGGAATCGATTTTTATCCTCTGGGTTGTCTTCCCTCGTAGCCCCTCAGGAGTCCCCACGCAGCAATGCCGCGTGGGCCCTACTGCTCTGAATCCACTTCCCCGGAGGAATCCGCTTTTCTTCAGCGTCTGTGTCTGCAAACCCGGCTCCTCTAACACCCCCCACCAAACGTACCAAGAACCAACGGGGGAAGAAGTTCATTTCTGGCCGACAAGCCTTTAATCCCTGAGAGCTGTGGCTGATGCAGGAGCAGCTTTTCTCCAAATGGTGATTTCGATACGAGGTCGTTTTGCCTGCCAGCCCCCAACATCCCTGACGTGTGGCTGCCAGGGGCCTCCCCGTGGCCAGGCCTGAGAGTGGAGCCCACCCTTGGGCTCATTTTCCACCGCGCTGAATCCAGGCAGCGGCCCGGTCTCACAACAAAGGGTGCTGAGTAACGAGGTGCCGCCACCAGGAAGAGAGGCAGCAGGTCAGACAGATCTGGAGAATGACACTGGCCTTCAAGGGCCCCTCACAAGGGAAATACCATTAAGTAGCAGATCTGAACAGATATACTGTGTTCCACATTCACGCCGTAAGGATGGGGTTTCCTCGAGCCCTAATCAAAGGAACTCTTTCACCTGAGATCACTTGACCAATCGGTGACTCAGTTTCCTTATACTAAAAATGAGGATAACAATACATCACAAGATTGTTTTGAGGAGCACACACGTTACAAAGTGTTTAGAGGCACCTGGGTGGCTCAGTGGGTAAGCATCTGACTTCAGCTTAGGTCATGATCTCATGGTCCTGGGAGAGGGCCGTGTCAGGCTCCTTGCTCAGCGAGGAGTCTGCATGTCCCTCTCCCTCCCTCTTCACTTCCTGCCCTCTCTCTCTCTCTCTCAAACATATAAATAAAATCTTTAAAAAAAACGAAGTTCTTAGAACACTATATGCACATAGTAAAGGACACACAAGCACTTGTTAAACAGATAAAAGGGTACAAGAGGCTGGCTTCCCTTCAGATTTCTAATAGGCTCCTGTCTGGGGGTCTCTAGCTCTTAGGAAGTGGGCAGGCCGCAGAAGCCCAAGATTGTAGAGTTCCTCCGAGGCGAAGTTCAGTTTTCTATGCAGGACAGAAAACCTGTAAAACACATCCCAGACTTGCTTCGCTGCCTTCCTAGTAGGGAATCCATTCCCTCAAGAGTGGTCCAACCTCTCTTCCACTATTTGGGATGTAGAAAACGTTTAGACCTTTCTCCATTGGTGCTGATTCCATCCTCATTTTTAACAATCTAGCTGTGTGTTCATCTGGTCTTCTGTTAGTTCCTTTATTCAACAAACACAGAGGACTCACCGTATCCTAACTGTGACCAAGACATCCAGCATCTCATCCCACAAAGGAAACATATTAGCAAATGTGGCAGCAAAGAGGGATGGGGTAAGGCAGTGACATCTGAATCAAGATCAAACTAACAAGCAGAGCCTGCCATGAAGAACATTCCAGGTATGGGCCCCATAGGCATGAAGGCGGAAATGAATAGATTATGTGCAGACAGCAGGACAGGAGACTAAGGGGACACTGGAAAGGAAGGCTGCGGAGCAGCTGTCGGCATTGGAGGCCTTGCGAAGGACTCTGGAATTCCCTTTGGTTTCAGCCAGAAGCTACATGAAGGTTTAAGCGGGGAATCATCAGATTAGCCTATATTTGTAAAAGATCGCTCCTCTTCCACAGAAGAAATGGGGATGGGGTGGGGGTGTCCATGAGCCTAGAAGCTGGAAATGGAAGCAGATGAAGTTTCCAATATCCTGGCCAAGGAGTGAGTCTGTGGCAGTGAGAGTGTCAAGATTTGCAGTTCTAAACTTTTTAGTAAAGTGGCTTATTAAACACACAGCTAACTATTGCCCGGGGTTCCTACTTTTATAATAAGTTTTTTCTGAAACTCAAAAAGGGGAGAGGGGCTCTCTGCACCACGTGCCAGTCGGGGCGGAACATCATCGTCACATTACAGGGTGTTTTCAGAGTCTGTTATCCTTTTAGTACGACATCCCTCCCACCCCGAGACAACACCGTGCCTCTTTCCGCCAACAGAAGTTGAGTTTTTCCCTTTCCCTCTTCCTTCTTTCAAGGGCAGAGCTCAGGGCTTCTCCAGAGATTCCATCCTAAGTTCATAGATCTCACCAAGGCGACCACATTCCCCTCCCTGTGGGCGCCAGGAAACGCCGGAAACATCTGTATCTGCACCTGAACATGGGACCTTGGATCCCAGCTACAGTTACTTGTGCTGTGGTAACAAGGACATCATGTCGCGTTTCAGGACATTTTCGTATATAAGGCCTCGGGTCGGGATGCTCAGGGTAGGAAAAGGGTGGGTTCGCCCCTGGGCAGAGTGGCATACCTTCTCTCTCCTCCTGGCCTTTGCCCGAGTTGGAGATGCCCTGTTCCTTCCTCTTCACCTGAGTAATCATTATCTCTGCTTCCAGAAGCAGCTCAGGGGGCCACCTCCATCCGAGGGGCCACCTCCTCCCCAACCCCGCTGGACCAGGTGACCCTCCCCAGAATTCCATATAAATCCCTGTTAACGTTGATCCCACTGCTTCCCAGAGGCTCTTTCTCCTTGTCTTTACTTTGTCTCTCCTGCTGGACCCCAGGAGACAGGTCTCACTCATCATTATATCCCAGCAGGGTTCAGTATGTTGCTGAATTAACACATGGCATGTCCCGCACATCACTGGCAGCTGGATGAACTGGAACACAGTGTGGCAGCATGTACTGAAGCAGGGGTTCTCAGAGCACCAGGGGATTCAGTCTGTGAAGCATCTTCCTTCGGCTCAGGTCATGATCCTAAGGTCCTGGGATCCAGGCCTGCACCGGGATCCCTACTCAACAGGGAGTTGGCTTCTCCCTCTCCCTCTGCTTCTCCCCTCCCTCTCAAATAAATACATAAAATCTTTTCAAAAAATAAATTTAAAATAAATTTTAAAAAAATTAAGCAGTTGTTCTCAGCTGCAGGTGATTTGGCTCCCCAGGGGACATATGGCAATGCCTGGAGAAACGTTTGGTTGATGTAATTGGAGGAAAGGGCGCCACTGGGCATTTGGTGGGGAGAGGCCAAATTGGAGGTGGCCAACATCTGGCCATGCACAAGACAGGCCTCAGCAAAATATCACCCAGTACACGAGGTCGACAGGGGAGACCCGCATCTAATCTAGGAACTGTAAAACCTTTTCCTAGGTTTACATGATCAAGGGAAATGTATCTGTCCATCAAAACCACAAGAATGTCTAAAGCAGCTTATCCTCGGAAGCCCCAAACTGGATGCCATGTAAAAGACCATTAACAGGAGAACGGATAACCGACTACAGTACCTACGTGATGGAAGACAACAGACGATAACGAAATTTAAGATGCCACATACGCGACAACAAGAAGGAATCCACAGATGTCCTGAGGAACCGAACCACCAGAGCAAGGTAACAGGCAAACTTGATCGCTGGTGATGGAAGAGAATCAGGGGGCAGGGAGTGACTGACTGGGAAGGAGCAGGAGCGAACCTCTGGTGTGCTCAGAATGTTCCTGATCCTCATCTGGGTAGTAGTTACACACAGCGTGCCGCATGTTAGGACTCATGTGCTGTGTGTGTGTATTACACCTCAGCAAGCTTTACCAAAGGCAATGGTCCTCTAAGAGCCCCGGCAGGCAGGAATCACACACTGGAGCAGGTCCTCCGAGCATGACTTTCTAAGGATTTCGGTGCACAGCCGGCAGGAGCATTGTAGATATGTTTATGGAGACCTATTTCACCACAGACACCAAAAACCTTACAGTGGGTCCTTGATTCAATTCTGCTTCGGTCATTTTCTGCTAAGGATTGTGCTACAGATGTGAACACAGACTTAGGTTTCAAGAATATTTATCACAGCAGAACAAATACAAGAGGGAGGCAGCAACAACACGGACCCAGAGGAAACTGTGTGATACCGCAGACTCATTAAAATCGACATTTAAAAATGTAAATGGAAAACGACTACAATATATTAATTACAATTAAAGAGCAGGTCACCCAACAAGCTGACACCTAAGATATATGAAGAATATACTCAATATGATTAACTATGATTAGCTAAGGTCATGAGGGGTTATGGGATTTCTTAAAATTTTATCATTTTTCCCTAAAATGTACATATATTACTTATTAATAAGAAAAAATACACAATCACACTTCTTAAAAATAAAGGTGAGTTTTCAACTCTAAAACTGAGTACCAGGGGCGCCTGGGTGGTTCAGTGGGTTAAAGCCTCTGCCTTCGGCTCAGGTCATGATCTCAGGGTCCTGGGATCGAGCCCCGCATCGGGCTCTCTGCTTAGCAGGGAGTCTGCTTCCTCGTCCCTCTCTCTGCCTACCTCTCTGCCTACTTGTGATCTCTATCTGTCAAATAAAATAAATAAAATCTTTAAATAAATAAAATAAAACTGAGTACCAGACCCCACACAACTCCCAGATTCCCCATGGATTCAGAGCCCTGCTGCCTGCAGAAGCGCTCTATCGACGCTCATCACAGTGGCTGAGACAGATTAAATAAAGAGATAACATTGCAGATTTCCTGTCTCTTATCCGACTGTGCAGATTGGTTACACAAATCCAAATCCATACATGCATTAGATCTCACTGAACTGCGTACGCCCTGAGAAAAAGACCCTGTAAAGCAATTCCCTGTAAAAATACAAAAGTATTTCTGACAGCAAAAGTTTTCAGATGCTGTAAAGAAAAAAAAAACTAAAAAGGCACGACCTTCCCTGATTAATCAAGTCTCCCTCCAGGGAAGGCTACCACTTCCCCAGGTAATCTCATCGCCTCAGACGAAACCATGTTTCTCTGTGAAGTGGAGGTGATCGCAGCTCTCTCGGAGTACTCGCAAAGGTTTGGCGTGATTATGAAATGGAACACTATGACCGGGGCCCGCTGGTTGTGGTCACCGTCATGCCCACAGCCTGAACACCACCTCCCTCCAGGAAGCTCCCTTCTCTGAATTCTGTGTGGTAGGGGCACGTGGCTGACTATTAGGGAGCACTGCATAAGGCGTACCCTATCGCTTGCCCAGACGCCCAGCTCCTCCCGGAGCCACCGAATGCCATACAGAGCTAAAGCTGGGAGCAGTGGCTCACCGTGGACACCAATGATGAGGGCTCAGGTACCTCAGCTCACAAACCCATTACAAGCATATACATTTAACTCTAGCTTTAAGATGTTTCTCCTCTTACTTCTCAGTCAAAAAAGACTTTAAGCCGAGTAAACCAACAACAAACCCTAAGATAAAACATTTAACCGTGTTAATTTCCTAAGGCCTACGGTCGTCTTCAGCCTCTCAAGGTCACACCTCCCTGCTGAATTATTACCGAGTGTTGCTGACACGGTACACAGAAAAAAAAAATCATAGGATGTCCGGCCTCTAAGAGAAAAAGCAAACAGCTCAGAATGCAGCCAGCCACGGCAAAGGAACCACCGACAAAGCCAAACACAGAGGGGCCCCTGAGCATCTGGGAATCTGCCTGTTCCTTTGCCTCCTCAGAGGAAACGAGTCACAAGACTGCTCAGAATGGGAAATGAGAAGGGCAGAAGCCTGGAAACCAGCGCTTCCTGAATTTCGTGCTGCTTCCAAGGAGTGAGCCCGCCTGCTGTGCTGCTGTGTCAGTTATTTACACAGTGGGCAGGTGAGGCTGACAGCTTGAAGGGGTTATTTTAGAGGGAGAGCTGTAAGTCTGATCAGGAGAAGGTTCTGGACCCTGGGGTCCCAGCACACATCTCCAGCTTCCAAGCTGACCCTCCCTTCAGACAGGGTTTAAGAGGCAGCAGGGCAAGCATGGTCTTTGTATTTAAATCACCTCAAGGGGGCCCATATCTCCAGGCACAACCAGAAGCCAGGGAGGAGAGGGAAGGGGGAGAGGGAGAGGGTACCTCCACTCCTATCTGCTGGCTGCACTTCTGGAGCGCCTGATCCATGAAGCTAAATGTGTGGACAGAACAGAAGGAAGAATCTGGGAAGACTGGAAGACTAGAAGAGCTGTTCGTGGACTAGTCTCAACCTGAACCACAGAAACACCTCTGCCTCCCTGCCCTCCTCCCCTCGGCTGGGCACCAGGTGCCTCCCTACTGCACTCCAGATGCAGATCCAAGCTCAGGGGTGCCCAGTGCCGATGCCTCTCTCCGGCGCAGGGACTCTAGGGCATCAGCGGGACTCCTAGACAGCACCTGTGATCTCTAATTTAAAACCAAAACCAAAATCCCCAACCAGCCCAATCCAGCACAAGCAATACATATTTATGTGTAAGACACCTATGCACACATACACATTCACTTATCTACACACACACACACACACACACACACACGCTTTTGCAGCAGAAGGCAGGCATGAAACCTGTTCCCTAAGTCCTTTGCTTTCCTCATCTGCTTCTAGCAGCAACAGCCATTTCTGCTACGGATTTTCCTATTCGAGGGTTGATCACAGATCCAAATGCCACCATCCTGTTTGCCACCCTTTCCTACCCCACCGGCCCGCTGACGTCTGTCAGTGAACCAGGGAACAAAGATGGAAGACAGGCCCAAGCTGCCTTCCTAAAGTGGGGTTATATTTGACACTTTAATAAACCTCAGAGCCTGAGCCTCTCTGCTCTCAGACTGGCCAGGGTGCAGCTCTCACTCTTACCAAACCCGTCCATCTCTCATCCCCCCACCGCGGGGCACAAGGGTTTTCTCTGCCCGGCATCTATTTCCAGGCCCCATAAATCATATCCCATTGTTCCAGGCCATCTGAACTCATGCTTAATAAACCATCCACCTCACCCTTCCGCCACCACCCCGAATTTCCCACAGGGAAAGACTGTTTCAAGAAGAAAAGGAAATTCATCATTAGGGCTGGATTTTAAAAGCAAGCTTCCACAAAAAACCAGAAAACAAAATTGGGTATAAATACGATCCAATAACCACTAAATGTCTTTGGTTAAAGCACCTGCCTGCCTGTGATTCTCAGGTCCAGATGTGAGCTCAGTGCACATCCGAAGGAAGCAGAATTTGAACCTGATGCTAAATGACAAATGATCCTGAACTTCATGACCATTTAAGTGCCACAGTGGCTAGACTAAATTGCTCTGATGCAGAATTTCTCCCAAGTATAGGTTACTGAGAAACATAATATTGTTTGAAAATGTATTTAGGTGCGCTCATCCTTCTCAGACCAACACTCATGGGCTCTTAGTCATAACCAGGCTTAAGCTAACATGATTCCCCTATTTTCCCCAGAGAGGGAGGGAAACAAGAGGACATGTCTCTCATGTTCCAAGATCAAAAACTGGATCACAGCACTCACAGCATCAAGTCTGCCAAACCAGAGCTCTGGGTATGTACAATTCTTAAAGAGCTAATTGAATGGAAAACAGCCATCTGGGGCTGGAAACCCTTATGACATTCTGGGAAATGTATGGGCTTTAAAAGGATTATGCAGGGTGATGTGACGTTCAAAATTCCCAAACTCTGAACTGAAGCCTAAATGAGAATATGTTAAATTCACCCATTCCAAAACACAGCACAGTTGACTCGGACCCTAGAGCCCAGCTGTAGCTCAGGGTGTCCACACTGCAGCCTGTCTGTGGGAGGTCTGCAGACCACTCCCTGCTGAGAGAGTCCAGCCAACCCAATCAGCCTACCAGCAGGCTGTGGCACAAGGTCCAGATCCTAGCCCAGGCACCAGCCAGGGTTCCCTTTGGCCTGCCCTCTTATGGTTGAACAACAATCATGGAGAGCCACAGGGAGAGCGGCATTGGGTCCAGTATGGCCACTCCCTGGTCCTCCACAACACTGGTTGCACACTCTTCAACACAAGAAAATGGTGTGCAGAAACAAGGGCCTGCCACAGTAGGCTGTCGAGCAAGGAACAGAAAGCATCAGGGGACAGGTGGGACTGCTGGCTGGTCTCCACCTCTCCCAGAGGGCAGAGGCCGCAGAGCTTCTGCAGGCTAAGCAGAGACGTGTCAGAATTACCTTCCCAAAAAGTAGGCAGTAAAGGAGGATTTCAAGCAGCCACAACCACCAGCAGGCCTGCGACCTCCAGATATCAGGGGCTTGACCATGACCATGTCGGTAAGCAGAACACACAAGTGCCTTCTGGAGCGAGAGTAGACAGCTTAACGCTGATAACTGGTCCTCTCACTCTTCTCTGCTCTCAGCAAGTGATCCTGAAAGGGATGGACAAAGTTGGTCAGATTCACTGGAGAAAACACGAGCCAGTGAAGACGTCCCGGCTCGCACTAGGCCTCCCTCCAAAGGCTGGCTGCCCCACCCCTGGCACCTGGGTAACGCCGCTCTGGGGCCATCCACACAAAACGATTTACGTACCCCCCACCCGCAACAAACACACACAGACACAGACACACAGACACACACACACACATACACACACAAGCTGCATCGGGCTTTAGGAACCTAACTCAAATGCACCCCTAACGAGCAACCCCACAGGTGTGACTGGGTTGGACACTCCCAGCAAGGGAGGGAAGGCCCCCCCCTTGGGTCCTTGCCAGCGGCAGGGTGCCACCTGGGCCTCTGCCTCATCCTCTCCATCCGCGGGGAAGTCGGAGCGGCCCCCACCAACCACCACCACGCAACCAGATTGATTCTCGCACTTCAAATCCCCGCTGCCAGGGCCCCATCTGGGTGCTGACCGAAAAGCCGCCCTCAAGCAGCTGGCCTGGCGGAGCGTCTGGAGTTCTCCCAGCCCCGTGCTCACGCCTCCCCAGGCCGCCCCCGCCCCCGCGGGCCGCGCCTTACCGCCAGTGTCCACGAAACGCGGGGGCGGGCGGTCCCGCAGCGTGGCACTCCAACACGCGCTGGCCTCGTCCTCGTCGGACTCCGGCCCTTCGGGGGCGTCGGGAGGCAGCGGGGGGCCGGGGCGCTCGTGTTCGGCGTCCGAGGAGGAGCGCGAGGCGGCGGACGTGCTGTAGAAGGCGTTCCCGCCGCTGTCCGGGCCGGACTAGCCGAACACTTCGTCCCAGATGTGCAGGCTCTCTTGGCCCGCGAGGGCCGTCTCGAGCAGCGCCGGCGCCCTCCTCCGCGCGCTCCCGCCGACCTGGGCCATGGCCCCGGCCGCCGCCCGCGCGCCCGCCCCCCAGAGCGCCTCCCAGCCGCACGCGCCGGGCACCGGGCCCGCGCCGCGGCCTGCCGCCCCCCACCAGCGCAGCCCGCAGCACAGCGCCTGCCGCCGCACGCCCGGCCGGCCCGCCATCTTGGCCGCCTCGGGCCCAGCGCCCGAGGAAGCGCCCTCGGAGCTCGGGCGCCGCAGGCTGCAGGCCGCGGAGGGACGCAGGGCGCGAGGGCGCGAGGGCGGGAGGCAGGGGCTGCGGCCGGGCCCAGGTGCCGCCGCTACCGCTGCCGCTGCGTCTCCTCGGCGCCCGCTGCGTCCCCGCGCGCCCTCCCGCCGCACCCCGCGCTCCCTGGCCGACCTTCCCGGGCGCGAGCCGCCAGAGACGGACCCGCCTCCTCGCACCTGCGGCCCGCCCGCCGGCCAATGGGGATCAGGCCGGGGCGGGGCCCGCACGGAGCACGCCCCACACCCCTCGGTCGAGCGGGGCGAGGAGAGCAGCTGCGGCGGCGGTGGCGGCAGGGGGGAGGGCGGCCGGTGGCTTCCTCGCCTGCGGGACGTGTGGCCCGGGTCGGCCACCCGCAGGCCCCGCGCGGCCCCGCAGGGGGAAGGGAGGAACCCAGTGGGTGTCGGGGGTTGGGGGGGGACGCAGCCGGTCTTCCCGCCGCCCCAGCCGCCTCACGGAGCGTGAAGCCCGCGCTCTCGGTCCCCTTCCGCAGTCGGCGCCGGCGGCGGCGGGGAGCTGTCCGCCCCGGTGGTTCTGAACCAGGCGCTGCGGAAATTCCAGGTAGGCGCCGGGCCTGAGGGTCACGATTCCCGTGGCTGCTGTGGCTGCTGCTGCTTCGGTGCTCCACAGCCGGCTGTACCTTGAGCTCTTGCAAGCACAAGGGCTATCTGGCTTCCAGGAGCCTTGCTCTAATAAGGAGCCCTCCTCGCTGGTTCATTCCTGGGGTCAGGTGGTGACTCAGTCTCGCTTCAATACCCCTGTAATTTGAGGGGGTCAACATCCGATCTTAGTCATTCCTTCCGTCTTTGACCTTTGACATCTTTAAAATCAAAATATTCATTACCTTCCAAATATTAATTACTCTAACACCACCACTGCAACATCTTCACCCATACATTTGACACACTTGTCTGTTAAAGTACGGCACAATCACCCAGGCTTCAGTGTTCTGATAAACAATAGATCAGAAAGGTTTCATCCATCCCTCTGCCTTGGCCAGGAGTGCGTGGCACTCATTCCATTGATGACGATACACGTGATCAGGCGTTTCTTGCTCCTCTCTCCCTCCCACACTAATGCAATAAGTCACAATGATGGTAATTGGGCCATAAAGTCACTTGCACTCTGAAATAAAATAAATCCACAGAGATGTGAAGGGCTTGCAAATCCTACTGGGTATTAACTAAATAAGGATGACACGAAAGGGAAAGGCATATTGCTATTTCATGCATAAAGGATGCAGATGCATAAAGGGTGAAGATGTTGGTACCACCAGCTAAGGTCGTTCTAACAGCAGGTGAGCAGCTTCTGCTCTCGCCCTCCCCTCGCAAGCCCCTGTTTCCTCCTCCCAAACCAGAGTCTCTGTACCAGCATGAATTCCTGATCATCACTGAAAGATGATATATAAAAAGGAAAGGATTCACATGACATTGCTTTGTATATGAATTGGCTGATATACGTGAAATTGTTTGCAAAGCATTTCAACTCTGTTGGAAGAATTGTGTCACAGAAAAGAACTGGTTTCCAGCACTTCTCTATACTGTGTTAACCAGGGAAAGATTCTGAAGAGAGTTCATACAGGTAATCAGACTTAAAAAGGTCACTGACACATAGATTAAAGACGAAAAGTAAGATTGCGTAGCTCAAGTTCAAATTCTGCAATTAGGAATTCTGTAATACTCCTGTAAAATTTAATGACATATATTTTAAAAAATAATTGAAAGGGATCAAAACACTGAAATACATAGGCAAGAACTCCTTCTCTTCTCCAGGCAGCCAATGAAAAGTCAGCAGCTAAAGTGTGCATTTTAAAAACAGTGGCTTGCTTTGCTACCCAGAGGAAGCAGGAAGTAGAGTAGTAACAGTTACAAGGATGGAATCAGTCTTCCATTGTGCCAAATCTGCATTTGTATGGTGCTAATCCCAAAGAAACCTTAGAGTCTTTGTGCTTATGAGCTCTCAAGTGCTTGTAGCTCACAGAGCATGCAACACTGGGAGAGGATTATATGGTCACAAAAGAAACAGACTGGGAAATCAAATTGTTATCCAAACCCTGGCCCAACAAAAATGAGATGGCTATGTCCATTTAGAATCAAGGGTTTAGCAACCAAGTGCTACTTTGTTTAAACAAATGTTTCCGACCAAGAACAGTAAAAATACTTCAGCCTTTAAAAACAGGTGGCTGGGGGCGCCTGGGTGGCTCAGTGGGTTAAGCCGCTGCCTTCGGCTCAGGTCATGATCTCAGAGTCCTGGGATCGAGTCCCGCATCGGGCTCTCTGCTCAGCAGAGAGCCTGCTTTCCTCTCTCTCTCTCTGCCTGCCTCTCCATCTACTTGTAATTTCTCTCTGTCAAATAAATAAATAAAATCTTTAAAAAAAAAAAAACAGGTGGCTGATTCTCCTTGTGAAAGGAGGGGAGGAAAGGGAAGAAAACAACTGGAAAACAAAAACCAAAAAACTTTCCCATCTGCTTGGCAACCTCCTACTCGATGCTATGATTATGGTTCTACATCATTAAGTTTTACAAGTAATGTTTTCTGGGAGGATAATTATAGAACCAGCATTATACTGAGATCTTTTAACTTTGAGTCATTTAAACACATCTTCCAAATAATACAACTTTGTAATATAATTAATTTTAAGATTAATATTGAGCTTTTGGTTCATAGTCTGCACAAAAGGCTCCAGGGTAGTAAGAACAACCCATTTCTGTAGTAGATTCCTTAGGCTTTGTTAAGCCAGAGAGGTTCATGCTCTTGTGAAACTGGGGATAATAGCCATATTTCATTGAGTCTTGGCCTCCTTTCCTGGTATAGTTTAATAAGAAACAAAAAATGCTACCATTCAAACTATGATACAATGTTTTCTTTTTATTAATATTTTAATTTAAATGTATTCAAAAAGCTCTTTGGTAAGTATTTAGACAGATTTTTATTACATATGGCCTTAATGCATACATAAAATAAAAGTTAAAATTTTTGGTTAACGTTTTTCCAAACCTCACATTAAGAATCTCACTACTTTTATTTACTTTCTAACTGAGAGATTTCAGTGCCCAGATTTTTCTCACAATATGTTCCTCTGAGCCACCCAGAGCTTTTGTCATGCTGCACTTAAAAAATTATTATTAGACATATAGCTGACATTCAATGTTAAATTAGTTTCAGGTGTACAACATAGTAATTTGACAATTCTATACATTACTCAGTGATCACCACAGTAAGTATATCATCACGTCACCATATAAACTTATTATAATATCATTGGCTGTATTCCCAATGCTGTACTTTTCATCTCCAGATGAGAACAGGAAATTATTTTATTTATTTTATAACAGGAAATTTGTACCTCTTAATCGCCTTCACCTATTTCACCCATCCCCCATCCACCTTCCCTCCCATAACCACCAGTTTGTTCTTTGTATTTAAGAGTCTATTTTTGTTTTGTTTTGTTTTTTTTGTCTGTTCACTTGTTTCTTTTTTTATATTGCATATAGACGTGAAATTACAGGGGCCCTAGGGTGGCTTAGTGGGTTAAAGCCTCTGCCTTTGGCTCAGGTCATGATACCATGTTCCTGGAATCGAGCCCCGAGTCGGGCTCTCTGCTCGGTGGGGACCCTGCTTCACCTGCCTCTCTGCCTTTCTCTCTGCCTACTTGTGATCTCTCTCTCTTTCAAATAAATAAATAAAATCTTAAAAAGAAAAAAAAAGGAAGTGAAATCATATGGTATTTGCCTTTCTCGGTCTGACTTATTTCTCTTAACCTAATACCTTCTAGATCCAGCCATATTGTCACAAATAGCAAGATCTCATTCTTTTTTATAGCTGGATAATATTCCATTATATATCTATATACACCATATCTTTACCCATTTATCTACTGATAAACACCTGAACTGCTTCCATATACTGGCTATTATAAATAGTGCTGCAGAAAACCTAGGAGGGCATATATCTTTTTGAATCAAGTGTTTTTATTTCCTTTGGGTAAATATCAAGTACTAGAATTACTAAAGCATATGGTAAATCTATTTTTAATTTTTTGAGGAACCTCCATACTGTTTTCCACAGTTGTTGCACCAATTTACATTCCCACTAAAAATGTACAGAGGTTCCTTTTTCTCCACATCCTGGCCAACACTTGTTCTTTCTTGTCTTTGTAATATTAGCCATTCTGACAAGTATAAGGTGATAGATCTCAATGTGGTTTTGATTTTATTTTCCTGATGATGAGTGATATTGAGCATCTTTTCACATGTCTATTGGGTGTCTGTATGTATTTTTTGGAAAAATGTCTATTAAGTCCCCTGCCCATTTTTCAATTGGATTATATGTTGGGGTTTGGGTTTTTTTTGGGGTTTGGTGTGTTTGTGTGTGTGTGTGTTCTTTACATATTTTGGTTATTAATTCTTTATTTTATTTATCATTCACCACTGTATTCTCCCATTCTGTAGGTTCCCTTTTGGTTTTGTTGCGGGTTTCCCTTACTGTGCAAAAGCTTTTTATTTGGTTGTAGTCCTAATAATTTATTTTTGTTCTTGTTTCCCTTGCCTAAGCAGACATACCCACAAATAATGTTGCTAAAACCAATCTCCAAGTGATTACTGCTTATTGTCTTTTAGGAGTTTTATGGTTTCAGGGCTCTCATTTATTCATTTAATTTTTTTTTTAAGTAAGCTTTACACTGAATGTGGGACCTAAACTCACAGCCTCAAGAATAAGAGTCACATGCTATAAAGGCTGAGCAAGACAGGCACACCTCACACTTCACATTTAGATCTTTGATCCATTTTGAGTTTCTTTACATGTATGGTAAAAGAATGTGGTCTAGTTTCATTCTTTTGCAAATGACTCTCCAGTTTTCCCAACAATGTTTTTGAGGTGACTTTCTTCTGTTACATATACTTGCCTCCTTTGTCAAAGATTAATTGACCATATAATTGTGGATTAATTTCTGGGCTCTCTATCCTGTTTCTGTTGATTTATGCGTATATTTTCTCCCAATACCCTACTGTTTTGATTACTATAACTTTGTAGTATATCTTGAAATCCAAGAAACTGATACCTCCAGCTTTGTTCTCCTTTCTCAAGATTGTTTTGCATGCTACACTTCTTATAAAAGTATTCTGAGGTCATCCATTCTGCTTGGTTTGATGCTGGTAGGGTTTCTCTTTTTCTTTTTTCTTTTTTTTTTTCCTTATCTGAGATTTTCATATAATAACCAGTTTATTTTCTTTCTTTAAATGGTCCTCAAAAGGCCTGTGGCTTGGCATGCCAAGGGATGTAGATGATCAGTTGTGCCCTAGGAGCAATAACCACATGGTACAGGGTCAAGCTGTGGTAACTTTATAGGGACTTCCACCTGCTCAGCCCCAACTATAAGACAATTCCTGACATTGGAGATGTGAAAGAAAATGGGAGGGGAGGGGCATCTTAAAATCCATAAAATATGGCATATTGTCTCCTGTTTGTACTTTTACAATTTCTGATTTTGCAAATGGCCAAGCTGCCACAGGGAACAAAAATGAGGTCCTAAGGTGGCAGAGACTGACCTGGCCAGCCCTGTACTGCACAGGCTATGCGTTACTGGATCAGTATGAATGGAGAAAGCAGGGGTGAGTCAGGGAAGCTGCTGCTTCTCCCTACATTGCCTTCATCACCCACAGGGAGGGGGCCCAAAGCCAAGGAGGACCTCCTGGAACTGAGACAGGGGAGGGGAAAAGAAAGCTGAACGATGCCACAGCTGCTGAACCATGACCAAAATATGGGGGAGAAGGCTGGAGGCAAATGTGCATGGTACACCGTGACATTTGGAGTCCTAGGTGACATAGAAGCTTAAGGATCCAACCTTGCTCAAACTGATTTTACATGATGATTTTATCTACTAATCAACCCAGAGATGCAGAGAATGAAATAGGGCAATACTATAGAAAATGCTTGAGAGAAATCTCTCTTATGATTGAGATAACCTGATATTTCCATTGATTCATTCATTCATTCATTCATTCGTTCAACAATTATGTACTGAGTATTATGTATCAAATCCTCTTCTGAACACAGAATAAATAAGGAAAAAAACCCACAAATACCATTTTTATAGCACATGCATTCAAATAGAAGAGAGAGAACAGACAGTAAATAAATAAATATATAATATGTCAGCTGTTGATAAGAAGTCAAAAGTAGAGAGGGACAGAAACTATGTTGATTGTGATGGTGCTGGTGCTGGCTGTGTGTGCAGTTAGGGGAGATTACTCTGATAAGACATTGGCAGATCCTTGAGTGGATTCAGAGAACAAGACGGGTACATTTAAGAAGAGGAAACAAGTGCAACGCCCCAAGAAAGGCACGCACTTGCTGTACTCTGTTAAACACTAAGGAGGCTGGTGAGCGGAGGCAGAGACAGCTGAGTGAAGAGGTAGGAGATGAATTGAGAAGGAAGTTGAGTGTTAAATTTTGTAAGACTGAATTTTGTATTGAGTGAAGTGGGGAGCCATTGGAGATCTTAGAGCAGAGAAATAACAAGGTCTGACTTTTGTCTTAAACGGATTGTTTTAACTGCTGAGTGGAAAATAAACTAGAACAGAGCAAAGATGGAATCCAGAAGATCAGATAGGAGACTATTACAATAACTCATAGAAGACGGTGTTTTGGACCACAGTGGGAGTAACTGAAATGTGGAGAACTGGTCAGATTTAGAATATATTTTGAAGATAGAATCCACAGCTTCTACCAAAGAATTAGACGTGGGCAGTGAAAGAAAGAGATGAATCAAGAATGACTCTACAGTTTCCTGTTTGAGCTATTGCAAGACCAGCAGAGCTCGAGAAGAATAAGAGCTTGGTTTTGAACATGTTGGGTTTAACTCATCTAGGTAGATCTGGAAAGCAGGCAGTGGAAGAAAGCTCAAAATCCAGGTCTGGACTGGAGGTGATGTGGAGTCATCAGGAGATAGATGTTAGAAGAGGGACAGTCACCAAGGACTCAGTGTAGACAGAGGAGAAGTCTGAGGTTGGGTCCTGGAGCACATTCATACTCAGAGATCAGGGAAATGAGAAGAAACCCCAAGTGGAGGGGCTTGTCCTCACTCAGAAGGGATTGGAGTAAGGGTTCCACCCAGCTAAACTTAGTGGGATTCTGTGGGTCTTCTTTCCTTACCGATTTATCTTTTCAAGATTTATTTGAGAGAGAGAGAGAGAGCAGGAGCACACACATGCAGGGGGAAGAGACAGAAGGAGAGGGAGAGAATCTCAATCAGATTCCCCGCTGAGCATGGAGTCTGACGTGGGGCTCGACTCCATAACCCTGAGCTCATGACCTGAGCCAAGATTCACACGCTTAACCACTTAGCCACCTAGACACCCACCCAGTTTGTTTTTCATTCTTTTTTTTTAAATATTTTATTCATTTATTTATTTGACACAGAGAGAAAGAGAGAGAGAGAGAGATCACAAGTAGGCAGAGAGGCAGGCAGAGGGAGAGGGAGAAGCAGGTTTCCTGCTGAGCAGAGAGCCTGATGCGAGAGCCCGAGACCCTGAGACCATGATCTGAGCTGAAGCCACCCAGGTGCCCTCAATTTACTTTTCTCAGTGAAGTCATCAGAATGGTCGGTCATCAGCTGTATCTGATGGAAGGTGTTCAATTCTCACTCTGAACAAAATGGCTGTACATTAGAATCACTGGGAGAATTTTAAAAGCACACTTATATCCAGACCCTAATTGGATATTAATCTAATTGGTTCTACACCAATTAGATCAGGTCCTTTGGAGGTGGGCACTCCTGTGTTTTAAAGTCTTCCAGGTGATTCAAAAGTGTGGCCAGTGTTGAGAAGCCCTGGCTTAAGGTTGGAGGAAAGAAGATGTGAAATAGTCAAAATATTTCACGAGAAGAATGGAGATTCTGTCGGTCAGAAAAACATACTTGGATTTGTGGCTGAGAATTTAATGTGAAAGGGGCGCCTGGTAGGCTCAGTGGGTTAAGCCGCTGCCTTCGGCTCAGGTCATGATCTCCTGGGATTGAGTCCCACATTGGGCTCTCTGCTCAGCAGGGGGCCTGCTTCCCTTCCTCTTTCTGTGATCTCTTCCCTTCCTCTCTCCTACTGTGATCTCTCTCTGTCAAATAAATAAATAAAATCTTAAAAAAAAAAGAATTTAATGTATAAGCTTCCAGCATTGTTGCTTTTCTCACCAACCACCTTCAGCTGCCAGGGGCAGACATAGGGTGGACAGAAGGTTGGGTTTTTACCAGGGTGGGGTTTTATCAGGTATGTATGATGTATGATGGAGGTGAGAGTATGGGACAGGGATTATAGTTATGGGAGTGGACTCTGTGCCAGCTGCGGAGGCCTGTGAGGATTTGGGGTAAGGATCAAGAACCACAGAAAATGAAATAGGGGGACGCCTGGATGGCTCAGTTGGTTAAGCAGCTGTCTTCGGCTCAGGCCATGATCCCAGCGTCCTGGGATCAAGTCCCACATCAGGCTCCTTGCTCGGCAGGGAGCCTGCTTCTCCCTCAGTCTCTGCCTGCCACTCTGTCTGCCTGTGCTCGCTCTTGCTCCCTCTCTCTCTCTGACAAATAAATAAAATCTTTAAAAAAAAAGATTCTCTTCAAAAAAAGAAAATGAAATAGGTAAATGGATTCTTCTGAGTGACTTAGATAATTAATACTTCTTGAAATAATTTAGTGCAGCCAGACCCCTGCAAAGCAGCACAAACAACTCTGATGAGTGCTTCAATCTACCACTTCTTCCCAGGGCTTCAATCAATTGCTTTCAACAAGTGAACATTGAGATATTTAGAGCAAAGGAAAAAAAATAAATATTGGAAGTTCGCATTTTTTTTTAAGATTTTATTTATTTATTTGACAGAGACACAATGAGATAGGGAATACAAGCAGTGGGAGAGGGAGAAACAGGTTTTTCCTCTGAGAAGGAAGCCCGATTTGGGGCTGGATTCTCAGGCCCCTGGGATCATGACCTGAGCCAAAGAGCAGATGCTTAACAATTGAGCTACCTAGGCTCCCCTGAAAGTTAGCTTTTTACATTCTTGGAAAATGGGATTTTGTACATTTATGTCCTTTTTCTGTCCCCTTGTGGATATTTTCCCTCTTGAAGCACACCCAACCCCTGCTCCACAGTTGTCCAGTAAAAGAAAGGGATCTGAGTGCCATCCCCAAAGTTCAATTGCCTTTAAAGGAGAAACAATCCTGGGAAGCTGTTTTACACAAAAGAGTAGATTGCTCAGTTGTAGAAACTCAGGTATTATAAGAAAACGGGAGAGATATTCGTTACTAGAAGGGGGACTTGCTCAGCGTTTCTAAATTCACATTGGTAGATTGTTGAACTGTTGTAGGCTGAGTGTTAAAATCAAATCTTTCCCTCCGTTTTCTTACAGAGACAATGATGGTTCTTCCAAGATTGTCTGTGAAAGGCTAGGCACCTGCAAAACCACACATTTGACCTGAGCCATCACCCAAGTAGAATGTAATCTGCTCTCAGATCATAGGAGAAAAAAGAGAGAGAGAGAATCCCAAGAAGAAACACTCACATCAGGATTTTCATCAAATTTAGTGCACGTCTCACCATTTATCTTCATTTGCGGTAATTTTTAAAATAAACACTAATGTCGAATTGCCCTGCGTTACAACGAGCAACTCAATTATCAGAAAATCACGAGTCTCCAACGTTTGTTCTAATTACTAAAGCAGAAGAGTGGACAGAGTTTAGAAAATTTTCAACAAGGCTTAAACAAGAGAGATTTTCCACTTTTTTCTAATCAGGTCAACATAGATACCACTTTCCCTACAACCTTGTAGGCAGTTGGTATTTTTCAGAGATATCATTTGGTTCTTTATAGAAGGCTTAAAGTTGGAGGTCCATAAAAACGATAATCAACTTTTATGTGTGCCTTCTATAGGCCAGGAACTGTGCTAAATGAACAGTATCTAATTTAATCCTCCTAACAAGCCCTGTGAAGTCAATACTACTGACTATTCTCACTCCAAGGGGGGGCAAAGCAGATGCTTCGAGAGTTGAACTCAGTTTTCCAAGTTCATACAGCTCGTATATGATGGAATCAGGACTTGAGCTCAGTCTAATGCCAGGTTGGACTCTCAGTGGCAGCTACTGTAGTTTTTTTTGACCGTCACCTGCTTCCCTCCCCCACCCCCGCCCCCATCTCATTCCCATTTAGGGATAATCAGCCATACTTAAATGACAGTGGCCAGGCAGGAAGGGTGGCTACTGGGTTTAATTATTTATATCCAGGGGGAAGAGCCGCCTCGCCCCATACGTTCTGCTTCAGCTCTTGCCCTGCCAGGGGAGTAGCCATCCTTCAAACCATCAGTGTTAATTGCTGGTGAGGGATGAATTAGGCGGCAGGGGTCACACACAGTTTACTAGTCATGCATATTTCTTTCAGAATACCTAAGTACCATTCCCTTGGAGATGAGAAGAAATGATGGGAGGGATGTTAAAAGGGACTCCCAGAAATATTTCTGGACCAGTCATGATCACTAGCCCTTATGATACTCTTGGAGTCATTTTACTGGTTCTTGAAATGAGTGCACTTGCCCTAGGATGGCTTGGCCCCTCCCAGTAATCAGAAGCTCCCAGGATGGGTCAAAGATTACTTTATTTGCTATAATTCTGCAAGTTGAATGTATCTCTCAGCCATTTCCTGTGAATGCTATTATGGGGCAGGCACAGGGGGATGACTATGGGACAGAAACATATCAGGTGAGAGGGATCCTATGCTTTTGTATGAAGGAGAAGCCCATTCTCCTTGGTGATGGGAGTTTTCCTTCTGCTCTGACTCCTGCCCAGCCGGGATCAGTGGGGAGCCTCCTCCTTTGGGCGACAGGTCTCTTTCTTTCTAAATCTTCTTTTTTTGGGACAAAAAGCAAGACTACCCTTCTTTTCATCTTTCAGCTTTTTCATCCTGGCCAACGACACTCAAACACCCTCGCCCCCAATTTGGGCTGCTAGACTATGCCAAGAGGCCACATACAGGATATATTACCTCAGGCCCAGTGTTTGGACTTCACTGAACCTTAATTGTAACATCTGAGAAGGGTTGGGGAGGCGGATGTTGTGAGGATTCATTAAGACAATGTTAAATTTTTATCACGGAGTCAAGATGAAGGACCCCAGGTCAGAACTATAGTATAGCCTATAAGTTTTAACATTCTTTTTATAACCAGCTTATGCTAACTAAGAAACTGTGGCCAGCTGACCATAGATAAGGGAGTCAGCAAGCAGCATGACGGGATAACGAATGGTGAACATCTGTGTTTAACCCGGCTGTTTCTGGCTTCTGTATAATAATGCTTCTAATGCTTTGCTAAGAAATGAAAAATTTCTTAAACCCTCTTTCGCTGTGTAATCAAATAAAGTTATACCCTTCCCCTGTTAAGACTACTAAGTAAGATTGATAAGGGTTGTCTCTCGTACCAAGACCGGAGACGTACGGTTCTGCACGTACGCTAACTGGAGACGTGCAGTTCAGCACGTACGCTAGCTGGAGATGTGCGGTTCAGCACGTATACAGATAAAGGTTAGATACGTGCAATTCAACACGTACCCTCTACTGTACACTACCTGAACTGTGACTGGCCAGAATGTATGGTTGGTTTTAAAGGATTGGCTACCTGTGTGTAGGCCTTACTGTAATGCTTTGAAATTACTGGCTAGAAAAGTGAGGGCTCTGATGTAATGGACTGTAAAATTCTATATTAAGGGACTCCCGAAACAGATCGGGGCTCTCAGGCACTGACCCATCCTGGTCAAGTGTCCCTGAGAGTCTGAGCATACCCGAATAAAATCCTCTTGCTTATTGCATCCAGTGGTCTGTGAGTGCGTCCTTGGGTGCGGGTCCTCTAGGGTCTTTCAAAGAAAGATCTCTTGTTAGGAATGTGTTCAATCTTACCAGGATAGAGGGCAAAATAGCATTTTACATATATTTTTTAATAAAGTATTTCTTTTTAAAAAATTATTTATTTGACAGAGAGAGCAGGAATACAAGCAGGGGAGTGGGAGAGGGAGAAGAAGTCTTCCTGCTGAGCAGGGAGCCCAATGTGGGCCTCCATCCCAAGACCCTAAGATTATGATCTGAGTGGAAAAACGATGCTTTAAGGACTGAGCCACCCAGGTTCCCTGCAACACAGCATTTTTTTAAAAGATTTTATTTATTAATTTGACCGACAGAGATCACAAGTAGGCAGAGAAGCAGGCAGAGAGAGAGGGAGAAGCAGGCTCCCCGCTGAGCAGAGAGCCCAATGAGAGGCTCCATCCCAGGACCCTGGGATCATGACCTGAGCTGAAGGCAGAGGCTTTAACCCACCGAGCCACCAGGCACCCCGGAAAACAGCCTTTAAAACAATATTTTTATTTTTATTTTATACATATATATGTAAACAGGGAATTGAATGTATACATATAAATATAACTTGTAAACACATTTGATATATATTTATGTTTATCCTAGGACGCAACACTGCCCTCCTGAGCAGTGCAAGAGGGTGGGTTTTTACAAAGAATCACCAAACAGCTTGACCCAACTGAACGGACTGCCTTGCGCTGTTGCTTAAGAGAAAGCCTTGAGTTGGGAAAGGTTTGACAAATACTGAGAAAAACCAGTCAATTAATATGTTAAAAACACTACCCAACCACAGTATGAACCATTTAGACATATGGCTTTAATTTTGACTTTAGTCTCCAAAGCCTAGGGGTCCCTGGGGAAAGGGGGCAGAGGGAGAGAAAGGACCAGCTTCTCTGTGGGCCAGGTTTCTCGGGTTGCTCCCAGCCCTGCCCCCAGAGGGAATGCCCCCACCCAGGGCTTTGCTCCCAGAAGTTCCCCTCCCCCAGAAAGCCCCTTCCCAAATGGCCCTGACCTTTGGCCACACCCTCAGAGGTCCCATTATCCACCCCCAACCCCCTCACACCCCCCTACCCTGCCAAGCACCGCCCTCAGAAGGGTTCTAAGGTAAAGTCAGTGTGCTTCTCTCTCAATGTCTAGGAATTACTCAGTTTTATTTTTGACTTTGTGTTTTTTGAGCGAAGTGGGTGGTGTAAGGACCTACTTTATATTTTTATATTTTAGCCAGAGGCTTCCATTGAGGTTACACAATAACCTTGTTGTTTAACCCTTAAGCTGTCCCTGCTCCCCTTCTCCCAGGGGACTTACTTAAAAACAAGTCCCGGAAATCAACCTCAGGTAACAAAGCCCAAATACAAGGGTGGGTCAGGCCAGGTAAGACATCTGATCAGTGGAGGGCTGCATACTGTCTCCCTAGCTACCAAGGAGTATGGGTCCCGCCCTTTGTGAGTCTTTTGGGCGAAAATCCTAACCAAGGTGATAGGCTAGGTCAAATATCTACTAAAAGGTAAGTTGTAATTCAATTGGTCACCTAGCATCACTGTGCAGCTTTCTCTGTGTGTTACAATTTCATTGGCCACCTGTGCATGACCAGGCCCACCGCATGGCCTATGTCCTTAAAAGCTAGTCTGTAAAGGAGAGAGGGGTTGACTTCTCTGTAAGAAAAGCGGCCCTGGCTGGTCAGTTTGATTCTTGATGCTTGGTGCAAAATAAAGCTTTGTTTGACCTTCGCTTTGTATCAGTCTCACTCTTAATCATGGACTCATTATTGGGGCGTAACAGGTGGGATAGTGGAGCACGTACATAGTGGAGGGGACAGCCCACTGTGGGTATCCACCATTCCTTGCCTGTACTGCTCATTTGCATGTACTGCTCGCCCTGCCTGGTGAGCACAGCATGGAAATGGACACCTCGTGAGTGGTGGTCAACGAGACTCGCTGACCACGTGGTGTCTATGACCGAGTCAACCGGAGCTCACCTTCCCTACAGACCAGAGCTTGCTCTGAGCACCGGCAGGAGGCGGTGGCCTCTTGTGAGCAGCCCAGAACCCTGTCTTGTCCTTTCTCACTCATGTCACCTCCCTGTGTTAGCCAAGCCTTGGAAGTGGTGACTTAGGAGGGAAGGGAAAGAAAGGCAGCCCCTGGCTCCTGATCCTGTCAAGTTCCGTACTCATCAGGAAGCCGAGGGCAGCAGGGTTGGTGGAACAGGTGTGAGTCCCCAGGTGAGGTAAAGATGGCAGAGCTGGTCTTGTGCAGGATTTCTACGGTTCTGATAAGAAGAGGGCACGTGGGTGTGCCCCAGCTGTGGAATCCCTGCGTGAATTATTTAACACTGACATTGCACCCTGCGAAGATGAATGGCATAAATCATGCCCATAATCACATTATAAAATTTTTATTTGCTTGGAATGACATTAAATGCAAATAGAAAACAGCAGCCATGCCCCTTCAGAAGACAGATGATGGAGGAAATGAGCTTTCTATTTTAGTACCTTTAACAAACACTTCCTCCCTGTTTTTGCCCAAAGGGCCCTATATCTTCATTTTGCATGGGGCTTGTAAATTATGTAGCCAGCCCTGGGGACAGCTGTGCAGTGTCTCAATGACCCAGTGCAGGGAATGGCAGGAGCCTCCCTCCTTGATACAGTAGTATTACACAAGCCCCTGAAGCTGAAACAGAACTTCAGGATAAAGTCTGGGGGGGGGGGTCCTCAAATTTCTGAGTCATGGGCTGTCGTAAACAAAATAACAGCCGGGTGGCTTAGGCAACATACAATTTATTTTCTCATGGTTCTGGGCGCTGGAAGTCCAAGATCAAGGTGGCAGTAGGGTTCGATTCTTCAAACGTCTCTCCTTGGCTTGCAGATAGCTGTGTTCTCCACTCTGTCTTCAAACGATTGTCCTTCAGTCTGTACTGTCTGTGTTTTAATCTCTTCTTCCTGTAAGCACACCAGTCCTGTTGGCTTGGTGCCCACCCCCAGTGAGCTCGTTTTCCCTTTATCACCTCTTTAAAAATCCTGTCTCTGAATACTGCCACATTCTGAGATGCTGGGTGTTAGGACGTCAACATAGGAATCTGGGGGCATCCAACTAAGCCCATAACAATAGTCAAAACTGGATCCGAAACTGAAATTTAGACACATTTTAAAATGCTAAAAGTGTATATATATAATTTTTGTGGTAGGCCTGAGATGGTTGGTAGGCTGAGATGTATTTGTAACCTTTGAGGGAAACATCCTTTGGAATGATCAAAGAGAGCTTCTATGTAATTCCATACATCCACAATTAAACCCCAGAGCTTTTTAATTTGGAATTTGGCTGTTTTGTGCTTGGTGGTAACCAAAACCAGCCTAGGGCTTTTCTTTTGTTTTGGCAGAAATGTAGGAGGCCGAGGACTTGAGCATTTAGACATCTTGCTGCTCTTTGGTTTAATCATACTCTACTGAGTTGCCCGAAACTAATTAAGCTCTTGGCTCTGTAGAGGAGAGATGATGTTCATTACATGTCATTGGCCACAATGTTCCTTTTTTAAATTGTTGTTAACATTTGTGTTATTTTTCAGTATAAGAGACAAGCTTTATCTTAGTTTGGGCTGATGTAACAAGAGCACCATAAACTAGGTGCTTTAAAGACATACTTATTTCTCTCAGTTCTGGAAGCTGGGAAGTCTACGATCAAGACCCTGGAAGATTCCGTGTCTGTTCAAGTGCCCACTTCCTGGGTCACAGATGACCATCTTCTCCCTATAACCTCCAAGGTGGAGGAGGCGAGGGATCTCTGTGGGGTCTCTCTTATGGAGACACTAATCTCGCCCATGAGGACTCCACCCTCATGACCTAAACATCTCCCAAGGACCCCATCTCCTAGTTATGTCCCTTTGGACATTGAGTTTTCAACTTATGAATCCTGGAGGGATACACTGTCTACAGTGAGCTTCGTCAAACATCTTTTATGTTCAAGGCACTGTTTTTTGGCAAAATTAATCATTTCCTACACATCCTTTGAAGCAAGAGTATTTCTGCACTTTGCCTTCCTTTAGAACCTTTCTCTAGAGAGGATCCTAAAAAGTTCAGAAAAGATGCAGAAGAAACCTGCTGGTTAGCTCGTTTTTCACAGTAGAGCAGAATTCATTTTGAAGTAGGTTAATCTTAGAAATCCAGGCGAAGACACTTCGCTTGAAAATCATCTCAAATGATCAGTTAGTTTTGTTAGTATGAGTAATAGTAACTATAAGATCAATAGAACAACTTTTTGTTCTACTGTGGGCCTACTGTGTGCTGGGTACCTCGGAGCACCTGAGTCGAACCATCTCGTGATCCTTTCAACAGCCCACTGAGGGTCACACTGTCTTCTCCTCCACGTTATGGATGAGCCTTAAGTCTGGGCCAGAAATGACACAACTTTCCCAAAGCCATATTGCTACTGAGGGGCCAGCTGGGATCTACGCCCACTCTGGTGCCAGAGCCTGTGATTGCAAACGTGGGCTGCACTAGCTGTTCAGAACAAAGGACTGTTCATGGAGGTGACACAGCTAACCCGTGAGACCCACCACCCTTTTCCCTAAGGTCATCCCGGTACAGCCTGCAGTGATGGCCCGAGTTAAGCATTTGAACTTGGTGCTGCAGAGGGCGTGTTTTAGGGACAAGATTGGTGTTAAGGGGGTCTAATGAAGCCCAGAGGGAATGGAAGGAAACAGGACTTGGGGAAATATCTGGGTCCCTGGAGCAGTGATCTCCTTTTATTACTGTGCACCTCTCTTTCACAAAAATAAATAAATACATAAATACATACATACATACATACAAAAAATATTTGCGGACATAGCACAAATTTAAGCAAATTTTTGATAAATTATAAACTCTACTACTCTACTAAATTATTATAAAAGGCATGCAAAAGCTAAACAGTTAAATGGATGACATGAAATATGAGTAAAACTTATAATATTTTCTTCCAGCCCCTTACTGGACTATTTGTCAAACTCCCTTTGGAGAAGACTTTTTAAAGATTTGTTTATTTATTTATTGAGAGAGAGAGAGACAACACGTGTGTGCACATGTGAGTAGGGGGGGTGGGGCAAAGGGAAAAGGAGAGAAGAGGACTCCCCATTGAGCACAGAGGCCTCACTAAGGGCTCAATCCCATGACCCTGAGATCATGACTTGAGCCAAAATTTTGAGTCAGGCATTTAATCAACTGAGACACCCAGGTGCCCTGGAGAAGACTTTTTAAGAAAGAGATAGGACACTGGATTTATAGCAATAATTCCTAGAATTAATCTTTAAAAGTGGGAAGATAGAAATGTTTTTTTTAATTTTTTTTTAAAGATTTTCTTTATTTATTCATAAGAGATGGGAGGCAGAGGCAGAAGCATGCTTCCCGCAGAGCAGGAAGTCCAGAGTGGGACTTGATCCCAGGACCTGGGATCATGACCCTAGCTGCAGATAGACGCTGGAGATACTGATAAACCAAACTTTAGGGAAAAATACTGAACTTTACTGGGAAGATGAAGCAGAACAACAGCATATGGCAGCAACATGAGTTTTAGATAGTTGTGGGTCACCCAGATGGCTTAAGGTGGAGAGAAAAACAAAAGGCTGTAGTGAACCAAAATTGTCCGAGTTGTGTAATTTAACCCAGGAACTTCCGGGTGACATAAAGATTTGTTTATTTATTACACGGACAGCGCCATGTGGGGATAGAGCGAGGGGGAATGAGAATTCCATACAAACGTGTGAGTGGCTCTTCTCCCATCTCCAGGGGGGAAGGAAGAGATTGGGTTTACTCCAGTAAGCATGGTGATGAGTTGGTGAGGTAGGTTGACTAGATGTCTGGACACCTGAAAAAGCCAGCTAAGGGGGCTTCCTGGCCATCTTGTCAGTGTCTTATTGAAAGCTTGTCATGTGCAAGACTTTCTTTTAACAGGTTGCCAGGTGAATTGATGTACAAATCAGACTACCGGCCGCCATGTGTCATTGCTCAGGTGGTCCATGACACAGTGCCCTGCAACTAAGGGGATGCACTTAGCATTACAGACATCGTTCTGTCTTTGTTATTTTGAAATTTAGAAAATATCTTATTAATTTGTTCACCCCAAAGAGGCAATTTATTGCTTACTATGACAGTCTTTTGGTAGAGGACACAAAACTGCTTTCTTTGTTATGAAAATCAATGTGTTACACCAATTTTCTGAAAGATAGAAATGAATTGCCTCCTTCCAGCTGGGTCAGGACATAAGTGTACCCTATGTATTGGTTTTTCAATAGATTCCATTTACAGATTGTACATGTCTCTCAATACAGAAGACATTTGCTCACATTTATGTGTAGAACATTCCCGAACCTGGTCCAGGTTGCGGATGAAACCGTCACTCTGACTGGCAAGGCATAACGAAGAAGAGTTTTCCTGTAAACAATATGTGGTCATGGAAGGAATCAGCACTGCAATTCGTGGCTGATTCCAAAGGCTCTAAGAGGTGGTAGATGCACAGGCAAAGTGGTGACTTTTGCAGAGGAAGCAGGCTGGGGAGAGATAGCAAAACAGAAGTTTGAGAGGGCCCTAAAATCTCCTCCTGTGGGATTATTGGCCATTGAGCTTGAGAAAGGCTATGGTGAAAACTTGAAAGAGCATCAGATCAAACCCTTGGCCACTGGAGGTTGAAACTGACATGAGCAGCACTATCTCTATTCTTGACCCAAGGCCACAGGATGACAAGCTTTGCTTTTTCAGTGTGGTCTCAAGTCTCTATACTGCCCTATAAAGAAAATAATAAAAATAAATGCTGAGAGTGTAAAGTGTAAGCAGAGCTCCCCTTGGCCATTTCCTAAGTTTTGTCCACTCCGAAGTGAGTATCACTTTGGTGACTGCATTGCAGGAAATGGCCTTAATGATCAATGGCAGACCTCCACTCCAGAGTGACATAAAAAGCAATCTGCACCTACTTCCTGATTTGTCTGTAATGAAACTTGCTTTCCTCAGGTCCCAGCATTCGAGGCAGATAAATATGTTCCCTTTCGTTGGCTCTACTCATACTTCAGCAAGATTTCCCATGTGCTTTCCTTGGCTGGCTGGGAAACTGGACCACAATTTATGGGATCTTAGGGGACAGGCGCGTAGAATTCCAGTGGGATCCCGGAACAGAACCTAATTGGAGATTAGAGACCATTGCGGTGCAAAGCTTTTCTTTGAGATCGAAAGAGGTGCATGTTATGCAAATATTAGCAAGTGTAAGTTCACACTGTCTATTGAAAATTTATAGACTCATTATGGTCAAGAAGGCTGGAAGATAAGTAGATTTTGGGAAAGATGCAGGTAAATTCAGGGAGGTGGCAAATTACCCCAGGGAAAGTAGAATGGCTAAAGAGTATGGCCCAAACTTTTTAAAAAATTTTTATTCACTTATTTGACACACAGAGAGCCAGAAAGCACAAGTGGGGGGAATGGCAGAGGGAGAAGGGGAAGCAGGCTCCCCGCTGAGCAGGGAGGCAAATGTGTGGGACTCGATCCCAGGACCCTGGGATCATGACCTGAGCTGAAGGCAGACACTTAACCGACTGAGCCACCCAGGCACCCCCTGGCTCCAACTTCCAAAGATGGTGTATGAGATACCTTTGGTGGGAAGGAATGAAGATCAGCAACTGTCCTTGATTCTGCTTCTCAGGAAGGCATTGTGATGTGGTGCCCAGGACTTTGAAGACAGACACATGCTTGGTGCCCTCCGGCTCTGCCGCAAAAGCAACACCTTCCAGAGGGCAGCTGCAGGCACCGGGTGGCGTCACACAGGGTCAGACCCGGGAGGCACTCACCCACGTACCCATTCCACCATCCTGCTGGGTTTGGAAGAGCGCTATCTAAGTGCCTGCTGCCGAAGGACCATCCAGAGTGACATGTCCCATGGGGCATGCCGGCATTCCTTTACCCCTTCAGGTTATAGGCAGCAAGGCTGGAAATTTTTTTAATTGCCTGGGAAAATGATAGCAAACAGCTCCAAAAAGGAGTTTCAGAACGTAGACTTCATACTATGTTTTGAGTACATTTCATTCATTTGGCAGGTACTGACAGGGTGCTTAAGTGCCAGGTGCTGCTGCATTAGAAACGGACTTGAGAAGTTAACAGGAGGGGGCTCCAGCCCTCAACCAGCAAAAAGTTGATCAATGGATGCATGTGACAGACAGAGCACTGTGACGGGGAGTACTATGTGCTGTCATAAGAAGGGTATGCCTGGAGTTAAAGGAATACTCGGGGGGAGCCAGCACCAACACTCGGGGAGAGCTGTGGGAAATATGATGGATGCAGATGGCTCCAGTGGAAACCAGAGAACTGCTCAGATCCCTGCTTCTTAACAGCTCCAAGTGCCCGCCGCTTCAGAGTGGGGGCTGGGCGAGCAGGGAGCTGGGGTGGGTGCAGCGATGCCTAAGTTCCGACCTCAAGCCCCTGTGCTGTTTCACCTGTCCCTTTAGGAGTACAATGACATAGGATGTCACCAACGGAGGATCTACCCCTGCATCCTGGTACTGGGAAAGCACGCGAGGGCTGCGGAGCTGAAAGCAAGATTGGTAGTTCCAGTAATGTGTGCAGGGTTTTAAAAAACTATATACCGGAAAATATCCGGTCTTATTTGCATGTGTTTGTATCATGCACAATTTTTAACTGCAATCCTCCTTTTACCTTCTTCCCTGTTGTTAAGACTCTCCTCTCCTCACCGCTGCCTTTGTCCCTATAATACCTGTTGACAGCCTGGTGCTCATCCATGAGCTCATTCGCCTCTATCCACGCACGCATGGGGCTCTGTCACTGTTTAACAAATATGGGCTCATTTTATCTACCTCTTGATCTAGTGCTTCCCAGTTAATAATCCCTCCTGCATAACGTCCTTCTGTTTTTATCTTCATTTTTATAAAGAATGGCTGCTCACCTTTTATCAGGTGCCTTTATTTTTTTATCAAATGCATTTATTGCTATGGTCTTAAGTGTTTTTTCACAGTTAATTTAGTGATGAGGTAAATCTTATTGATTTTCTGGTCTTGAGCTCCCTTTATTTTCCTGGAATGAATCCAAGTTGGTCTCAGGATATAGTCCTTTGATAGATGCATGACTTCTGTTATTTGCTAACATTAGTTCAGTTTCTGTTAACTAATCTGTCCTAAGCCAGATTTGTTAATAGCTTCCCCGTTCCTCCCTCTCAGGTTTGGGTATTAAAATTGTGCTCAGCTTCATCAAGTGAATTGACTTATTATTGTTTAATTGCCTGTTGCCATTTAACAGTAGAATGACAGTTATCCAGCTGCAAACTTGTCTGATCTTGGAACTCATCTTCTTACTTTTCCATTCTTGAATCATTTGGATGATTTTGTTTTCCTAGGAAATCATCGTTTCTTCTAGGTTATCAAATTGATTAGTATAAAGTGCCTTGCAGTTTAGTGATTCTTTTATATTATGCATTTGCTTTTATATCTCTGTTCCCAATCCTTATCTGTTTTGCAACTCTCTCCCTCTCTCTGTCCCCTCCTCCCTGAAACCCCCCTTTCCTCATTCTCCTTCCCTCTCCCCACCTCCTCCCACACCCCATCTTCCCCCTCTCTTATCCTTAATAGGGCATGTAAAGTTTTTTTTATTATTATTATTTCATTAGTCTTTCATAGAAACAACTTTGAGTTTATTTGCCCCTGATTTTTTTACTAGTTTAAAAATTTATCTTTATTATAACTACTTCCTTTCTTTGGATTGAGCTGCCCTTTTCTGATGGGTTTAAATGAGTACTTTCTTTTATTTAAAAAAATGTTTGAAATTGAAGACATTTGACACTAAAGTCTCCTTAGAGTATAACTTCTGGTGTCTTCTGTAAGTTTTGGTATGAAATAGTCTCCTTTCCATTGCTTTCAAGATTTTCTTCAGTCGTCTTATGATTTCTTCTTTGACTGAAGACTGTATTTCTTAACTTGTATGTAGTTTCAATTTTTTGTTACCAGGTTATCTAATTCTGATTCTACCAGATTGTGATCAAAGAACTGTTCTTTAAATCTTTAATTTGGAAGGCTTGTAAAGGTTTCCTTTTTTGCCTAGTATGCAATTAATCTTTACAAATATGGCTTTCCTTAGGTGTAAGAAAGAAATGTTTTCCGAGGGAAATAAGGATGTCTATTTTCTTTTTTTTTTTAAGATTTTATTTATTTATTTGACAGACAGAGATCACAAGTAGGCAGAGAGGCAGGCAGAGAGTGAGAGAGAGGAGGAAGCAGGCTCCCCGCGGAGCAGAGAGACCGATGTGGGGCTCTATCCGAGGACCCTGGGATCATGACCTGAGCCGAAGGCAGAGGCTTTAACCCACTGAGCCACCCAGGCGCCCCAGGATGTCTATTTTCTGTGTGTCCTTGTTTTTCCCTCCTTCTAGTAGATACTCCCATTTGAAAAGCTAAAATTTTACCTTGTTATTGCATTTTTAGAGTCTTCAGGTATTATGTTGTTAGATGTATATCTGCTTATACCTTTTACATCTTCTTTCCAAACTCTGCCTTTAAAAATGTCCCTCTTCATCTTAGTACCTATAACTTTAGACCCAACTTGTCTGCGATGAATTTTGCCATTCCGGCTTTCTCTTTTGCATGGTATCTCCTCACCTGATACATTCTCAATCCCTTTTGCATTTTAAGTATGTTTCTTGAACAGCATGGATCTGTAACCTCCTGATAGGCGCTTTAATAGAAAAAGTCAGTCTGTACACATTTAAATTAATGATAAACAGTCATAATTTTATTCCTCCCATCTTATTTTGTTTTTATTTTCCCCATTTTTGATGTTTTTAATCAAGTTCATTCTTTTTGTACTTGATAAATAGAGAAGTTCTTTGCATTTTTCGATGACAGCTTAATTGAGATATAATTCACAGGCCATACCACTCACCATCTAATGTGGACAATTTAATGGCTTTCACTATATTTAACTATACTATACTGAACTACCTACACATTTTCATCATCCTCAAAAGAAAACTTTAGCCATCACCACCAGTCTTAGGCAACCGCTAATCTACTTTCGGTCTCTGTAGATTTAGCTCTTCTGGAAATTCCATATAAATCAAATTATGCAATACGTGGTCTTCTGTGACTGACTTCTCTCAATCAGCAGAATGTTTTCAAGGCTCCTCTGTGTCGTGGCACATATCAAAATTCTATTCCTTTTCAAGGCCGAATAATATTCCACAGGCTGGATGGATCACATTTTATTTATCTCTTCATCAGTTGATGAACATCAGGGTTGTTCTCACCTTTTCGCTATTACGAATAAACCCTAAACCTTCATGCACAAGTTTTTGTGTGGGCATAGTTTTTTTCTTGGCTCTATACACAGGAGTGATATTGGTGTGTCATATGGCAACTCTGTGTTCTGCATTTTGAGGAGCTACTAAACCATTTCTAATGTGGCTGCGCCATTTTCCAAGCCCACCAGCAATTTACAGGTTCCAGCTCTTCACATCCTTCCAACACCTGCTTTTGGGGTTTTTGATAGTAGCCATCCACGTGGGTGGGAGGTGGTATCTCACCATGGTTTTGATTTGCATTTCCCGAATGATTAGTGATGTTGAGCATATTTTCACGTGCTTATTGTCCCATATATTTTATATATACCTTATATGTATCTTTAAATATATATTATATATTTCATATTTTATTTATATTTAAATACATATTTAAGAATGTAAATATATTTACATAAATATGTTTATATAAATATATGATCATGTAAAATATATTTATATATACATTTATATATTAATGTATACATTTGAATATTAGAGAAATGTATATTCAAGTTCTTTGCTCATTTTTTAAGAGATTTTATTTATTTATTTGAGAGAGATCACAAGCAGGCAGAGAGGCAGGCAGAGAGAGAGGAAGAAGCAGGCTCCCTGCTGAGCAGAAAGCACGGGGCTCGATCCCAGGACTCTGAGTTCAAGACCTGAGCGGAAGGCAGCAGCTTAACCCGCTGAGCCACCCAGGCGCCCCTCTTTGCTCATTTCTTAACTTGGTTGTCTTTTTATTTGAGTTGTAAGAATTCTTCACACAGTCTGAATGCATGTTCCTTATATATGACCTGCAAATATTTTCTCCCATTTAGTGGCTTGTCTTTTGACTTTGTCAATGGGGTCCTTGGAAGCACAAAACTGGGATATCTTGGTTGAGTCCCATTTATTTGTTTATTATTTTTTTTAAGTTGCTTGTACTTTGGTGTTTGGCTGAGGAGCCGTTGTTAGATTCAAGACCACTAACATTTACCTTTGTGTTTTCTTCTGAAAACTTTATCATTTTACTTTATTTTTATTTTTTAAAAGATTTTATTTATTTGAGAAAGAGACAATGAGAGAGAGCATGAGCGAGGAGAAGGTCAGAGGGAGAAGCAAGCTCTGTGGAGCTTGGAGCCTGATGCAGGACTCAATCCGGGAATTCTGGGATCATGACCTGAGCAGAAGGCAGCCGTCCAACCAACTGAGCTACCCAGGCATCCCGAACTTTATCATTTTAATGCTTACACTTATGTCTTTGATGCATTTGGGGTTATTTTCTCTGTATGGTGTGAGGCAGGACTCCTGTTTCATTATTTGCATGTGGCTGCTTGGGAGTAAAATACTGTTCTTACCCCCATTGAATTGTTTGGCAGTCTTGTCAAACATTAGTTGACTGTAATTTATTTTCCTTATTTTTTTTCCCCATTGAGGCATTTCACGTGCCATGTATATTATATTTCTAGGAAAAAGGAATCCCAGGATTTTCCCTCCTGCCTGGATTCTTCCTTCTTCATGGTGCATGATGCCAGAAGAATTTTTCCATGCAGTGAAACCAAACTGAGGGGATGGAAATCTTCTGCCACTTTTCTAGATCTTTCAGTTATACAAGTCTAGGGCTGGTCATGCCACACTTGTTTAACTTGCCCGTGAGGTTCACAGCAGTTTTCCCAGCTCTGTGGTCATCAATAATTTCAAATTTGCCAATGTACTCATGCTTCGTCATCACAGTGAGGAAACGGGACGATGACTTTGGTGCAGGGCCTCCTAAGAACCTGGCCTTCGCCACCCCTTTCAGCAGTGTTAATGTTCTTGAGGGCATCTGTGGGACATTTGTTCACACTGTTACTGCGGCACGGAAAGATGGCAGAAAAAGCTTTTTTCCCTTTTATTAATATTTGGTCTTGTTCTCCTTCCTTTTCTCATAACCGAATGCGTATTTCCCCTTCGTCATTTGAAAACTGCATACTGTTCTCCAGCTGTTTTCCCCAGACGAGACCTTGTGTATCAAGAATCCTTATTTCATGGTTATTATACACAATCTTAAAGATTTATGACTGTCCGTTTATTTTACACATGCATACACACAAAGCAGTAAATACGGACTTTATCTGAATGGCTAAATGTTGGCCAAGACAGAAGCCAGTTGTAGTGGGAACTGATAGGATAAAGATATAGTCTGAAGTTTTTGTTCTTTAAAAAAAGCCTTCATGGGGCGCCTGGGTGGCTCAGTGGGTTAAGCCGCTGCCTTCGGCTCAGGTCATGATCTCAGGGTCCTGGGATCAAGTCCCATGTCTTGCTCTCTGCTCAGCGGGGAGCCTGCTTCCTCCTCTCTCTCTCTCTGCCTGCCTCTCTGCCTACTTGTGATCTCTCTGTCAAATAAATAGGTAAAATCTTTAAAAAAAAAACAAAAAAAGCCTTCATGGGGCGCCTGGGTGGCTCAGTGGGCTAAAGCCTCTTGCCTTCAGCCCAGGTCATGATCCCAGGGTCCTGGGATCAAGTCCTGCATCGGGTTCTCTGTTCAGTAGGGAAGCCTGCTTCCCCCTCTCTGCCTGCCTCTCTGACTACTTGTGATCTCTGTCTTTCAAATAAATAAAATCTTAAAAAAAAAGGCCTTCATATTTTATTAAAAATTTTAGGTGTCCGAATTCAAAAGGTTAACAATATAGTACAATAATAATAATAATAATAATAATATATCATCTAATAATAAAATAATAATAATTTCTCCTGCATAGTCACTGCTGCACACTAGTAAAATGAGATGTTTCTTTTCTTTTCTTTTTTAAAGATTTTATTTATTTTATTTATTTGACAGACAGAGATTACAAGTAGGCAGAGAGGCAGGCAGAGAGAGAAGGAGGGAAGTGGGCTCCCCGCTGAGCAAAGAGCCCGACGTGGGGCTCGATACCAGCCAAAGGCAGAAGCTTAAACCACCCAGGCGCCCCGAGATGTTTATTTTCATTTGGGATTATGGAGGGGCAAGGTGTTTTTGGCTCTCCTGCTGAAGTAGGGACTCAGTCAGTATGGTCTCCACCTTTTTCCCTAATAGTAGCTCTGGAAGATGAAGACGTCCCTCCATCTCCCAGACATGAGGGTTTGACCAGGACATGGGATGGTATAAGCTCATTGACATAGTCTCATGAACTAAGCCCTGGTTTATTGGTCACAGTCGTTCTCCAAGTATTTTCAGGAATAAACTTCAGGTGTTGCCCTTACTCTAATTTTTCTTTCTGAGATTTCTGACTGCAATCGCTACTTCCTGCAGTCACTCAAGGAGAAACGAGGCATGTGGCTGCGCAACAGTGTGTTTTTCTTTCAAGATGACAGAATCACTCTTGATTTCTGTACTCATCTTGGATTTTCATATACGAACATGGATTTTGGTGTCTACCCTGAGGAGATAATACATATGGTGTGAGCTACACATGTATTCTCATGACACGTCACCTGGGTTACCCAGAACTTTCTGGGCCCGGCAGAAAGGCAGAAACCCAGGTGAATTCCTCATTGTTCCAGCAGGCTGTCAGCCCTCAAAGGCCTTCTGGATGTGTTTGTGCATCGCAGTGTCTGCTGTGTAAGATACAGAAAGAGCACAGTAGTTCAGGGGGGAAATATTTAGGAACACATTTTCCAGGAGGAACCAGGATTCAGTTTGGGTGACTCTTGACCATTTTTCATCTTCTGACGACTGAAAGTGGTAGTTAATCTACAGTCATGGTTTTAACATGCATTTCGAATGTAATGTGAGTTTCTATCAACATAAAACTATAAGAACTGTCTTCCTAAAGGGCATTCATGTAAGGCCCGTTATTTTCCAGCTTGATTAATGAAAACAAAATTTTTCTGTAATGCTTTCTTCCTAGTCTGTATTAGTTTTCAGGACTGGATTGAAAGTGATTTATTGTGGATAGGGTTATACCTGCTCGTGGAATTTTTTTCTGTTCCTGGGTTTTTAAAGGTGGCAGAGTTGACTTTCTGATTTTAATTCATCTTCACTAGATGAAGAATTCACAAATAGGACTTTTTCTTGAAATAACCATAGCCTGGGGGCGCTTGGGTGGCTCAGGTCATGATCTCAGGGTCCTTTGATTGAGTCCCACATCGGGCTCCCTGCTCAGTGGGGAGCCTGCTTCACTCTTTGCCTCCCCCTCTGCTTATGCTTTCTCTAATAAGTAAATAAATAAATAACCTTAACTGTTTCCTTTTCTGGGCAAAACCTTTTTGATCTGATGAAATCCCAAGAATTCATTCTTGCCCTTGCTTCCCTTGCCTTTGGCGATGTTCCTAGGAAGAAGTTGCTGCTGCTGAGGTCAAAGAGGTTGCTACCTGTTCTCTCCTCAAGGATTTTGATGGATTTCTTTCTCACATTATGCTTCTTCATCCATTTCCAGTCTATTTTCATGTATGGTGTAAGGAAATGGTCGAATTTCATTTTTCTGCATGTGGCTGTTCAATTTTCCCGACCCTAAGGCCAGAGGCTCCTTCTCTACTCTGGGGGCGGCGTGCTGTGCCTTCCCCCATGTGCTCCTGAGGACCGCGGTGACAGACGTGTGCGACCATGCTTCTCTCTCAGACAGAGGGGATGCTAGGGAAAAAGTATTTCGCTCTATGCGGGTATCTTCCACCGTGCTGCGGAGACGAGCTCAGGCAAGCAGCAGCAGCATCCACAAACCCAACTCTGATTTCCCAACGAATGCTGTGCTTTCCCAGGGGAGATGCCCAGGCATAGAGACTTTCGCTGTATGCGGGTTTCTCCCACCACAAGACTGGGCTCAGGCAAGCAGCAGCAGCCCGCAGATCATTTCTCAGCGAATGCTGTGCTTTCGCAGAAGCTTTGGCTTGGAGCGAACAGCACTTCGCCGCTGCTTCCTCAGGAAGGCTTCAGTGGCGTTAGGGAAGAAGAGCTGCAGGAGAGCTGGTGGGCTCTTGGGCCTTGCTTTCCCGGGCTCTATGTTCGCGTCCTGGGTTCACCCTGCCAGGACGAACTAAGCAGACACAGCCACAACCGTGAAGTAGCGTGCATAGCCTAGGGTGGCACTCTATGCACACTACCATCTCCCGGTTTAGGCATCGCTAGGCCTTTTACTCTAGCGCTCAGGCGGACTCGGGGACTAGGCTAGTGCTTTCCCCACCGGAAAGGAGAGGTGACAGGATCCCTGCACACCGCTGTGTGCACTGAATAGGGAGCTTTGGGGGACTGTCCCCACTCCTTCCCCTTAAACCCCATGCCTCCTCCAAGCTTCCACATCCTGGAGGAAGAAGGCATCTGATGGCCAGTTCTTTCTGGGAGTTGTTTCTCGACTTCAGGGTAGGCACCTGGTAGCAAGCCCATGTCTCCTCCACGGACAGGTGGCCAAGGAGCTGCTGTCTCCTTGAGCCCAAAGGTCAGGACCGGCATGCTTTCTGCCCAGACTCCTTCCTCAGAGTGGAGCCCTTTCCCCTGCCCTAATCTACCCCTCCTGTCTCTTAGCAGGCAGGCTTCCGTCGCTCTGCAGTGACAGACGTGTCCCTTTCCTTAAGGCTCTTTCCACAGGTGCCACCGCGCTTCTCTCTCAGGCAGAGGGGATGCCCAGGCAAAGAGGATTTCGCTCCATGCGGGTTTAGTCCACCGTGCTGTGGAGACTAGCGGAGGCAAGCAGCAGGCAGCATCCCAAGACCCGACTCTGATTTCCCAAAGAATGCTGTGCTTTCCCAGAAGGGATGCCCCGGCAAAGAGGCTTTCGCTCTATGCGGGTTTCTCCCATCGTGCAGCGAATACTAGGCTAAGGCAAGCAACAAAAGCAGCCCACAGAATCGACTTTGATTTCCCAGCGACTGCTCTGCTTTTGTAGAGGTTTTCAGCATGGCGCGAATCGCACTTCGCTGCTGCTTCCTCAGCAAGGCTTTGGTCGTTCGCTCTATCGCAGCAGGGAAGAAGAGCCGTGGGAGAGCTGGTGCCTCTTGGGCCTTGCTTTCCCGGGCTCCAAGTTTGTGCCCGGGGTTCACCTTGCTAAGCTGAACTAACCAGACACAGTCACAGCCCTGCAGCAGCGAGCCTGGCCTAGCATGGCACTCTATGCCTATTACCACCTCCTGGTGATGGTAAAGCTTTGCCTTCTGCTCAGGCGCTCAGGCAAACTCGGGGACTAAGCCAGTGCCTTCACCACAGGAGAAAGGAGGCAACAGGATGCATGCACACGGCCCGTGCACCGGGATGGGGAACTGTGGGGGACTGTCACCACTCCTTCCACGGCACACCCCCTGCCAGCCACAACGCTGCCACATCTTGGTGGAACACGGCATCTGACTGGCCGTTTCTCCATGGGGTTGTTTCTGCGAGTTGCGGGTATGGCACCTGGGGGCAAGCCGATCTGCCCTTCCACAGGTGGCCAACGAGATGCTGTCCCCTTGGGACCAGAGGCACAAGACAGGCCTGCCTTCTGCCCAGACTCCTTCCTCAGAGGATAGCACGCGCCTCTGCGATAGTCGTCCTCTCATGTCTCCTTAGCAGCCAGGCTTCCATCTCTCCCCGCACAGGGAGCGGGTGACACTTGTCTTGCTACCGGCCTGCTGTTCGTGCCATGGCAGCCTATCCTGCTTCCCGAGCGTTTCCCGACCTCAAGGCCAAGGGCTCCTTCTCTTCTCCAGAGGCGGCGTGCTGCGCCTTCGCCACACTTGCTCCTGGGGAGCGCGGTGACAGACGTGTGCAACCCACTTCCCTCTCAGGCAGAAGGGGTGCTAGGGAAAAGAGTATTTTGCTCCATTCGGGTATCTTCCACCGTGCTGCGAAGACTAGCTCAGGCAAGCAGCAGCAGCATCCCCAAACCCAACTCACATTTCCCAACGAATGCTGTGATTCCCAGTGTAGATCACAAGGCAAAGAGGTTTTCGCTGTATGCGGGTTTCTCCAGCCGCGAAACTGGGCTCAGGCAAGCAGCAGTAGCCCGCAGAACATTTCTCAGCGAATGCTGTGCTTTCTCAGAGGCTTTGGCTTGGAGCGAATACCACTTCACCGCTGCTTCCTCAGCAAGGCTTCAGTCGTGTCAGGGAAGCAGAGCTGCGGGAGAGCTGGTGCCTTTTGGGCCTTGCTTTCCCAGGCTTCATGTTTGCCTCCTGGGTTCACTCTGCCAGGCCGAATTAAGCAGAGACAGCCACAACCCTGCAGTGGCACCCTATGCACACTACTATCTCCCAATGTAGGCATCGCTTGGCCTTTTACTCTGGCTCTCAGGCCTTCTCGCGGACTAGCCCAGTGCGTTCCCCACGGGAAAGGTGATGTGACAGGATCCCAGCACACCGCCCGTGCACTGAATAGGGAGCTTTCTTGGAAGTCCTCACCCCATCACCCTAAACCCCATGCCACCTCCAAGCTTCCACATCCTGAAGGAAGACGGCATCTGACTCCCTGTTATTTCAGGGAGCTGTTTCTGCGAGTTTAGCGTAGGCTCCTGGTGGCTAGAGCATGTCTGCCCCAGGGACAGGTGGCCAAGGAGCTGCTGTCTCCTTGGGCCCAGAGGCTCAGGACAGGCATGCTTTCTGCCCAGACTCCTTCCTACGAGTGGTGCACGCGCCCTGCCCTACTCATCCTCTCCTCTCTCTGTAGCAGACAGGCTTCCGTCTCTCTGCACAGGGAGCGGGTGACACTTGTATTGCCCCGGCCGCTGTCCTGCCAGGGCCGGCTCTCCTGTTTCGCAACTGTTTCCAGATCAGAAAGCCAACGGCTCCTGCTCTTCTCCCTGGGCAGCGTGCTGCACCTTCCACAGACATGCTCTTGGGGAGCGCAATGATAGACGTGTCCCTTTCTTTAAGGCTCTTTCCACAGGCGCAACCGCGCTTCTCTCTCAGGCAGAGGTGTGCTAGGGCAAAGAGGATTTCGCTCCATGCGGGTATCTTCCACCATGCTGCAGAGACTAGCTCAGGCATTAAGCTGCAGCATCACACACATCCGATTCTGATTTCCCAACGAATGCTGTGCTTTTCTAGAGGGGATGCCCTGGCAAAGAGGTTTCGCTGTATGCGGGTTTCTCCCACCGCGAGACTGGGCTTAGGCAAGCAGCAGAAGAGACCACAGAACCGACTCTGATTTCCCAGCGACTGCTATGCTTTACCAGAGGTTTTCAACTTGGTGCGAACCGCACTACGCTGCTTTCCTCAGCAAGGCTTTCGTCGTTCGTTCTGTCGCGGCAGGGAAGAAGAACAGCGGGAGAGCTGGAGCTCGTGGGGCTTGTTTCCCGGGCTCCAAGTACACACCCGGGTTTCAACTTGCTAAGCCGAACTAAGCAGACACAGTCACAGCCCTGCAGCAGCTTGCGTGGCCTAGCATGGCACTCTATGCCTATTACCATCTCCTGGGGTAGGTAAGTCTTTGCCTTTTACTCCGGCGGTCAGGCAGACTCGGGGTCTAGGCCAGTGCCTTCAGCACAGGAGAGAGGAGGCGACAGGATCCCTGCACACGGCCCGTGCACTTGGATGGGGAACAGTGGGAGACAGTCTCCACTCCTTCCCCGGCACACCCCCTGCCACCCACATCACTGCCACATCTTGGTGGAAGACGGCATCTGACGGCCCGTTACTCCATGGGGTTGTTTCTGCGAGTTGCGTGTATGGCACCTGGTGGCAAGCCCAAGTCTGCCCTTGGGACAGGTGGCCAAGGAGATGCTGGCCCCTTGGGACTTTAGGCACAGGACAGGCCTGCCTTCTGCCCAGACTCCTTCCTCAGAGTGGAGCTCACGCCCCTGTCTTAGTCATCCCCTCATGTCTCCTTAGCATCCAGGAATTCCATCTCTCCGCACAGGGAGCGGGTGACACTTGTCTTGCCACCGGCCCGCTGTTCGTGCCCCGGCAGGCTATCCTGCTTCCCGAGCGTTTCCCGTCCCCAAGGCCAAGGGCTCCTTCTCTTCTCCGGGGGCGGCGTGCTGCGCCTTCCCCACACTTGGTCCTGGGGAGCGCGCTGACAGACGTGTGCAACCACGCTTCTCTCTCAGGCAGAGGGGTGCTAGGGCAAAGAGGATTTCGCTCCATGTGGGTATCTTCCACCGTGCTGCGGGGACTAGCTCAGGCAAGCAGCAGCAGTATCCACAAACCCAACTCAGATATCCCAACGAATGCTGTGCTTTCCCAGAGGAGATGCCCTGGCAAAGAGCCTTTCGCTGTATGCGGGTTTCTCCCACTGTGAGATTGGCTCAGGCAACCAGCAGCAGCAGCCCGCAGTACCGACTCTGATTTTCAGCGAATGTTGTGCTTTCACAGAGGCTTTGGGCTTGGAGCGAACCGCACTTCACCTCTGCTTCCTCAGCAAGGCTTCGTTCGCTTCATGGAAGAGGAGGTGCGGGGGAGCTGGTGCCTCTTGGGCCGTGCTTTCCCGAGCTCCAAGATCGCACCTGGTGTTCACCTTGTTAAGCCGAACTAAGCAGACACAGTCACAGCCCTGCAGCAGCTTGCGTGGCCTAGCATGGCACTCTATGCCTATTACCATCTCCTGGGGTAGGTATGGCTTTGCCTTTTGCTCTGGCGCTCAGGGAGACTCGGAGTGTAGGCCAGTGCCTTCAGCACAGGAGAGAGGTGGCGACAGGATCCCTGCAAATGGCCCGTGCACTTGGATGGGGAACTGTGGGGGACAGTCTCCACTCCTTCCCAGTAACACCCCCTGCAACCCACATCGCTGCCACATCTTGGTGGAAGACGGCACCTGACTGCCCGTTTCTCCATGGGGTTGTTTCTGCGAGTTGCGGGTATGGCACCTGGTGGCAAGCCCAAGTCTGCCCTTGGGACAGGTGGCCAAGGAGATGCTGTCCCCTTGGGACCAGAGGCACAAGACAGGCCTGCCTTCTGCCCAGACTCCTTCCTCAGAGGATAGCACGTGCCCCTGCCCTAGTTGTCCCCTCATGTCTCCTTAGCAGCCAGGCTTCCATCTCTCCCCGCACAGGGAGCGGGTGACACTTGTCTTGCTACCGGCCTGCTGTTCGTGCCATGGCAGGCTATCCTGCTTCCTGAGCGTTTCCCGACCTCAAGGCCAAGGGCTCCTTCTCTTCTCCAGAGGCGGCGTGATGCGCCTTCCCCACACTTGCTCCTGGGGAGCGCGGTGACCGACGTGTGCAACCACGCGTCTCTCTCAGGCAGAAGGGATGCTAGGGCAAAGAGTATTTCGCTCCATGCGGGTATCTTTTACCGTGCTGCGAAGACTAGCTCAGGCAGGCAGCAGCAGCATCCCCAAACCCAAATCACATTTCCCAACGAATGCTGTGATTTCCCAGGGTAGATGACAAGTCAAAGAGGCTTTCGCTGTATGCGGGTTTCTCCCGCCGCGAGACTGGGCTCAGGCAAGCAGCAGTAGCCCGCAGAACATTTCTCAGCGAATGCTGTGCTTTCTCAGAGGCTTTGGCTTGGAGCGAACAGCACTTCGCCGCTGCTTCCTCAGCAAGGCTTAAGTCGCGTAAGGGTAGCAGAGCTGCGGGAGAGCTGGTGCCTTTTGGGCCTTGCTTTCCAGGGCTCCATGTTCGCCTCCTGGGTTCACCCTGCCAGGCCGAATTAAGCAGACACAGACACAACCCTGCAGAAGCGTACGAAGTCTAGGATGGCACCCTATGAACACTACCATCTCCCGGTGTAGGCATCGCTTGGCCTTTTACTCTGGCGCTCAGGCGTTCTCGCGGACTAGCCCAGTGCTTTCCCCACAGGAAAGGAGATGTGACAGGATCCCAGCACACCGCCCGTGCACCGAATAGGGAGATTTATGGGAAGTCCTCACCCCATCGCCCTAAACTCCATGCCACCTCCAAGCTTCCACATCCTGAAGGAAGACGGCATCTGACACCCTGTTATTTCAGGGAGCTGTTTCTGCGAGTTCAGCGTAGGCTCCTGGTGGCTAGCGCATGTCTGCCCCAGGGACTGGTGGCCACGGAGCTGCTGTCTCCTTGGGCCCAGAGGCTCAGGACAGGCATGTTTTCTGCCCCGACTCCTTCCTAAGAGTGGAGCATGCGCCCTGCCCTACACATCCCCTCCTTTTTCTGTAGCAGACAGGCTTCCGTCTCTCTGCACAGGGAGCAGGTGGCACTTGTATTATCACCGGCCGCTGTGCCTGCCAGGTCCGGCTCTCCTGTTTCGCAACCGTTTCCAGACCAGAAAGCCAACGACTCCTGCTCTTCTCCCTGGGCAGCGTGCTGCAACTTATACAGACAGGCTCCTGGGGAGCGCAGTGATAGACGTGTCCCTTTCCTTAATGCTCTTTCCAGAGGCGCAACGGCGCTTCTCTCTCAGGCCGAGGGTTGCTAGGGCAAAGAGGATTTTGCTCCATGCGGGTATCTTCCACCATGCTGCGGAGACTAGCTCAGGCAAGCAGCAGCAGCATCCCCAAACCCAAATCACATTTCCCAACGTATGCTGTGATTTCCCAGGGTAGATGACAAGGCAAAGAGGCTTTCGCTGTATGCGGGTTTCTCCAGCCGCGAGACTGGGCTCAGGCAAGCAGCAGTAGCCCGCAGAACATTTCTCAGAGAATGCTGTGCTTTCTTAGAGGCTTTGGCTTGGAGCGAACAGCTATTCACCGCTGCTTCCTCACCAAGGCTTCAGTCGCGTCAGGGAAGCAGAGCTGCCTTTTGGGCCTTGCTTTCCCGGGCTCCATGTTCGCCTCCTGGGTTCACACTGCCAGGCCGAATTAAGCAGACACAGCCAAAACCCTGCAGTAGCGTGCAGAGACTAGGATGGCACCCAATGCACACTATCATCTTCCGGTGTAGGCATCGCTTGGCCTTTTACTCTGGCGCTCAGGCGTTCTTGCGGACTAGCCCAGTGCTTTCCCCACAGGAAAGGAGACGTGACAGGATCCCTGCACACCGCCCATGCACTAAATAGGGAGCTTTCGGGGACTGTCCTCACCCCATCCCCTTAAACCCCATGCCACCTCCAAGCTTCCACATCCTGAAGGAAGACGGCATCTGACTCCCTGTTATTTCAGGGAGCTGTTTCTGCGAGTTCAGCGTAGGCTCCTGGTGGCTAGCGCATGTCTTCCCCAGGGACAGGTGGCCAAGGAGCTGCTGTCTCCTTGGGCCCAGAGGCTCAGGACAGGCATGCTTTCTGCCCAGACTCCTTCCTAAGAGTGGAGCACGTGCCCTGCCCTACACATCCCCTCCTCTCTCTGTAGCAGACACGCTTCCGCCTCTCTGCACAGGGAGCGGGTGACACTTGTATTGCCACCGGCCGCTGTCCTGCCAGGGCCGGCTCTCCAGTTTCACAACGGTTTCCAGACCAGAAAGCCAACGGCTCCTGCTCTTCTCCCTGGGCAGCATGCTGCACCTTCCACAGACATGCTCCTGGGGAGTGCAGTGATAGACGTGTCCCTTTCTTTAAGGCTCTTTTCACAGGTGCAACCGCGTTTCTCTCTCAGGCAGAGGGGTGCTAGGGCAAAGAGGATATCGCTCCATGCAGGTATCTTCCACCATGCTGCAGAGACTAGCTCAGGCATTAAGCTGCAGCATCACACACATCCGATTCGGATTTCCCAATGGATGCTGTGCTTTCCTAGAGGGGATGCCCAGGCAAAGGGGTTTCGCTGTATGCGGGTTTCTCCCACCTCGAGACTGGGCTCAGGCAAGCAGCATAAGAGACCGCAGAGCAAACTCTGATTTGCCAGCGACTGCTATGCTTTCCCAGAGGTTTTCAACTTGGCACGAACCGCACTACGCTGCTGTCCTCAGCAAGGCTTGGTCTTTCGCTCTTTCGTTGCAGGGAAGAAGAACAGCGGGAGAGCTGGTGCCTCATGGGCCTTGCTTTCCCGAGCTCCAAGACCGCACCTGGGGTTCACCTTGCTAAGCCGAACTAAGCAGACACAGTCACAGCCCTGCAGCAGCTTGCGTGGCCTAGCATGGCACTCTATGCCTATTACCATCTCCTGGGGTAGGTAAGGCTTTGCCTTTTGCTCCGGCGCTCTGGCAGACTCGGGGTCTAGGCCAGTGCCTTCAGCACAGGAGAGAGATGGCGATACGATCCCCGCACACGGCCCGTGCACTTGGATGGGGAACTGTGGGGGACAGTCTCCACTTCTTCCCCGGCACACCCCATGCCACCCACATCGCTGCCACATCTTGGTGGAAGAGGGCATCTGACTGCCCGTTTCCCCAGGGGGTTGTTTCTGCGAGTTGCGGGTTTGGCACCTGGTGGCAAGCCCACGACTCCCTTGGGACAGGTGGCCAAGGAGATGCTGTCCCCTTGGGACGGGAGGCACAACACAGGCCTGCCTTCTGCCCAGACTCCTTCCTCAGAGTGGAGCTCACGCCCCTGCCCTAGTCATCCCCTCATGTCTCCTTAGCAGCCAGCCTCCATCTCTCCGCACAGGGAGCGGGTGACACTTGTCTTGCTACCGGCCTGCTGTTCGTTCCATGGCAGGCTATCCTGCTTCCCGAGCGTTTCCCGACCCCAGTCCAAGGGCTCCTTCTCTTCTCCAGGGGCGGCGTGCTGTGCCTTCCCCACACTTGCTCCTGGGGAGTTCAGTGACACACGTGTGCAACCACGCTTCTCTCTCAGGCAGAAGGGATGCTAGGGCAAACAGTATTTCTCTCCATGCAGGTATCTTCCACCGTGCTCCGGAGACTAGCTCAGGCATTCAGCTGCTGCATCCCACACATCCGATTCTGATTTCCCAACGAATGCTGTGCTTTCCCAGAGGAGATGCCCGGGCAAAGAGGCTTTCGCTGTATGCGGGTTTCTCGCACCGAGAGACTGGGCACAGGCAAGCAGCAGAAGAGCCCGCAGAACCGAATTCTGATTTCTCAGCCTATGCTGTTCTTTCGCAGAGGCTTTGGCTTGAAGCGAACAGCACTTCGCCACTGCTTCCTCAGCAAAACTTCAGTCATGTCAGGGAAGAAGGGCTGCCGGAGAGCTGGTGCCTCTTGGGGCCTTTCTCTCCCGGGTTCCAAGTTCCCATCATGGGTTCATTCTGCCAAGCTGAAATAAGCAGACACAGCCTCGACCCTGCGTGGCCTAGGATGGCACTCCGCTCACAATGCTATCTCTCAGCATACGCACGGCCAGCCCTTTTGCTCTGGCGTTCAGGTGGACAGGGGACTAGGCCAGTGCCTTCTCCATCCTTGAGGAGACGTGAGAGGAGCACTGCACACCGCCCGTGCCCTGGAATGGGGAGTAATCGGTAACTGTCCCTGTTTCCCCGGGACACCCCCTGCCTCCGCCAATGCTGCTACATCCTGGAGGAAGATGTCATCTGATTGCCCGTTCCTCCAGGAGGTGTTTCTGCGAGTTCAGGGCTGGAAGCTTGGTGGCAAGCCCACGTCTGCCCTCTGGACAGGTGGCCAAGGAGATTCTTTCCACTTGGGACCAGAGGCACAGGAAAGGCCTTCATTCTGCCCAGACTCCTTCCTCAGATTGGAGCACGTTCCCCGGCCCAATCGCCCCCTCAAGTCTCCTTAGCAGCCAGGCTTCGTCTCTCTGCACAGGGAGTGGGTGACACTTGTCTTGCCACCGGCCCGCTGTTCCTGCCAGGGCCAGCTCTCCAGCTTCGCGACCATTTCCCGACCACAAGGCCAATGGCTCCTTCTCTTCTCCTGGGAAGCTTGCTGCACTTTCCCCAGACAGGCTCCTGGGGAGCCCAGTGACAGACATGTCCCCTTCTTTAAGGCTCTTTCCACAGGCGCAACCACGGTTCTCTCTCAGGCAGTGGGTTTGCCCAGGCAAAGAGGATTTCGCCCCATGAGGGCTTATTACACCGTACTGTTGGGTCTTGCTCATGCAAGCAGCAGCAGCATCCCACAGACCCGACTCTGATTTCCCAAAGAATGCTGTGCTTTCCCAGAGGAGATGCCCAGGCAAAGACCCTTTCGCTGTATGAGGTTTTGTCCCGCCATACTGCGAATAATAGGCTAAGGCAAGCAGCAACAGCAGCCCACAAAAACGACTCTGATTTCCCAGCGACTGCTATGCTTTCACAGAGGTTTTCAGCTTGGCGCGAACGGCACTTCGTTGCTGCTTCCTCAGCAAGGCCTTGGGTGTTTGCTCTGTCGCATCAGGGAAGAAGAGCTGTCGGAGAGCTGGTCCCTCTTGGGCCTTGCTTTCCCGGGCTCTATGTTGGCACCCTGGGTTCATCCTGCCAGTCCGAACTAAGCAGACACAGCCACAACGCTGCAGCAGCGTGCGTGGCCTAGGATGGCACTCAATGCACACTACATTCTCCCAGTGTAGGCAACAACCCTGTATCTGACTGACTTGTTAATTCTGGGAATGTCTTGCAGATTAATTTGCTTGCCAGAGGTGGTTCCTCTAATTGATGTCTAAGAACCCTAATTAGTTAAGAAAACTTTTTTTAACATTTTCATTGTTATTTATTATTATTATTATTATTATTATTATTATTATTGCTAATATCTCTATTATAAATAATTCACAAGGGCATCTTTCTGACAAAAGACAAAGAGCTGGCTACTAGTAGAAAAAGTACATTTGACTCTGTCAGTGAAAGTGGTAAAGGGATTTGAAAAAATAAGGCAAAGCACTGGAATTATGTGTTAAAACTTTAAATATTATAGACACATTTACTTAATTTCTAATACTGTTGTTGCTTATAATTAAATAAGATGTTTTCCATGAACCACGCATTACAGCAAATATATTGTTTATACAGATTAAATTTTCATCCAAAGGGACGCCTGGGCGGCTCAGTTGGTTAAGCAGCTGGCTTTAGCTCAGGTCATGATCCCAGCATCCTGGGATCGAGTCCCACATTGGGCTCCTTGCTCGGCTGGGAGCCTGCTTCTCCCTCTGCCTCTGCCTGCCATTCTGTCTGCCTGTGCTTGCTCTCTCGCCCACTCTCTCTGATAAATAAATAAAATCTTAAAATAAATAAATAAATTTTCATCAAAAAATAGTAAGTGTATTTTATTGTAGGATCATGATCAGCATTTTGCAGATGAGAAAAGTGAAATTTAGAAAAGTATGTCTCTTCAAATCCCTCATAAAATATCTGGCCTAGATAGAAGGATATACTATCACAATTGAGGAAGATAATTGAGATTACTTAAAATGATAAACTTTACTGTATAGGGTTTTTAAAAGTTTGCCACAGATTCAGATTCTTTTAAAATACATATCTATTTTGTGTAAAGAGAATGCACTGAGAAGTAAAAAGAAAGTGATATATCAGTGCTACCAACTAATGGCTATAATATCATCACCTTATTTATGAACATGGAAACAGTGTGCAATATTTAAATAAATTTAAATAAATTCCTATTTATTTTATATATTTATAGATTTAAATAAATTCCTATTTATTTATTATTAAAGAAATTCCTCTACAAACAGTATGTTTTGAAGGTTGCTAGCAGGAAAGTGTTGTCCTTCATGGAAGTAATCAGAAAATATGATCTAAAAGTCTGCTTTCAAGGGCACCTGGGTGGCTCAGTGGGTTAAAATTCTGCTTTCAAGAAGCTATAAGAGTAAGTACTGAGCATTAGCTATTATATGCTATGGATGAATAACTGAAATCTACATTTGAAACTAATGGTACACTATATGTTAACTAATTGAATTTTAAAAAGTTAATAAAAAAACCACTATTTTTAAAACAATATTCCCAACAGGCTCTTTTGCTTTAAAATACTCACTCTGTAATGAGAGTCATTACTTTTGTCCAGCAAATTCTTACATCACTGTTTATCCCTTCCCTGCTTTATCCCTTCCCAGTATCAATAAAGGCTCACTTGGATTACCTAGAAGCCATGAGAAAGCTTGTAATAGATCTGGCTGGTTTTCACCAGCAATTTGACCACCATGTGCACAGGGAAGTCTATTGATAAAGGCTTTATTGCAATAAGTTGCAAATACATGGATGATTTTGAATTCTCTTTCTTGAGGTCTTGTTTCATGATAATAAATGTAGGGTGGCTTATTGGAATGGATGTTATTAACATATTTTCATAGTTCTAAGTACATGGAATTGTAAAATAGATTAATGAATGTGGCATTACTGACAACCGTCCTCATTTTGAAATCAAATTAGAGTGTACTGAGCTGAGGAGGCAAAGCAGATTTGGGATTATGAGTGAAATAATTTTAAAAAGTCTTAGGGGTATGATCAGACTATTGGGTAATTCAGTAGAAAAATATCAACTGATTGAGATTCTGTGTTCCCTGATTTCAGAGAGACGTTAAGATAAATAAGTAGCACAAGGAGACTAGGAAGCCAAACATAAGTGATACTTTTGTGCAGGGTGTGTATACATCTGTTTATCTTCTTGCTTTACCACTAAGGTTGCTCCTAGAGGAGAGTTTAAATATGTGTTGGAGCTAATCCTGTGGATTACACAAGAAACCACATCCTACAACTCTCCCTGAAACACCGCTTATGATTTCAATGTAATTTGGTTTTTGCATTTTTAGAAATAACAAAATACTTTGCAAACTCATCTACTTTATTACCACCACAAGTGAGTCAGCTGACTCCACATTTTAACACAGTGACAGTCACAGAGGAATGGAGGAGTGAGTAGAGTTATCGATATATGTGCTTTAAAGAAGTATGACAGGGTAGGAGCTATTTCCAGGAACCAAAACATGGGTCAGCAGCTGTACAGGAAAAGTGTTGGAATAAATGACTCATTTCAGAGGAGTTCTATAACATATTAGTTCTATAATGTATCTTCAGCACCCAATTACCCGCTTTGATCTAAAGATAAGGATTTACAGTTAAGATTCCATTTATGATTTGACTGGTAGGGTCTGAATCATTTTTACTATTGTTTTGACTATTACTTGAAACCTATAGTAGTACTTGGGATATGTGTTGTGTATTCTGTGCTATTTTTAGATTAGATAATTCCTGTCTCAAACTCCTGTTAATTTGTTTGTTTTGTTTATTTGATAGTGGTTACAGTAAATAGATATATCTGAAAAATTGCAAAGCCACTATTAAAATAAGTTATGATATATAGCATGGAATTGCACATTCCTCCTTTGAATCCGACAGAGCTTCACCATATCCTTAACAACTTGGGAATAACATGCTATTATTTTTCTTTATAAAATTTTTCCTGTTAGGCTGTGATGGTTGTCATCAGCAGTAACTCCTCTGAAGGCTTTGTCAAAAGAGTTGAAAAAATTGGGAAGGTGTGAATGAAGCTGTTTGCTGAATATAAAGAAAAGAGCGTTGAAGTACAATTCACACTCTTACTTCTCCTTCTATGCTTTCAGATGTTTGACATTTGAAAATTTTGCTTCTAGAAGAGATGCCCTATATAATTCTTAGTTTAAGGAGCAAGATGCTTTTATAATTTTTTTTATTATTCTACCATTCAAGTATTTCCATTTAAATTAAACTCAAAACCATTAAAAAAATCAAAAGTAAAAAAATCTAGTAATGGTGATCTAAAACCTCCTACTTAAGACAACTTAAAAATCCAGACAAAATAGCTTTTAAAGTTAAAAATATCAGAATGATTATAAAAATAAGTGAGGGATTACTGGGCCAATACGAAACACAATGAGAGCCTAGAGATATATGCCCTGAAGCCATTTTAGCTATGAGAGCATTAGAAACTGCTAAAACACACTGAGCTGTGTTTTTAATAGACACTTGATACTAGAGAAAAAAAATTCAAAATCCAGCAGCAATCAAATTTGAGGACTTTGGTACAACCCAAATTTAAGTTGAGATCCCCAAAGCACAAGGAGAAGCAGAAATAAGACTAGAGCCTACCTTGCCTTCTGTGTAAACTGAGAAAGTCAACCACTGAATTTGGAGTATGATTGTCTCAGATATAAGAGAAAATCCTGCCAGGGAGGACCATACCATTATTATAGCTCTTAATTATTCCTACTCAATAAGAGTTTCAAATATAATGTCTTGAACATACCAAAATGTAACAAAGCACACAAAGAAAAACCATTAACAAGATTTGATAGACAAAATGGGATTAAGTATGATATTAAAATGATCAATAAATATTGTAAAATGGCTTGAGTACTCTGCTCAAAGAAATGAGAGGGGAAGCAAATTGGACAAAAAACTGAAACTAAAAAATGATATTGAGAAAGATTTTATAAATGAACCAAATGGATACTCTAGAACTTTAAAGATATGACAGCCAATTTAAGATACCACAGGGGTGCCTGGGTGGCTCACTTAATTAAACCTCCAATTCTTTTTCCTTTTTTTTTTAACACCTTAATTTTATTTTATTTCTTTCATTTTGGCTCAGGTCATGATGTCAGGGTTGTGAAATAGAGCCCAGAGTTGGGCTCTGTGCTGAGCCTGGAGCCTGCTTAAGATTCTTTTCCCTTCTTTTTCTATCCCTCCCTGCGCTCTCACTCGCTCGCTCTCTCTTGCTTGCAAATAAATAAATAAATAGATAGATAATAGACAAAGCAAAATAAAAGCAGATTATGAAAATAAATATAAAGTTTTTGAAATGAAAGCAAGTTCAAAATAAAATAGAGAAGACCTACACAGCTAAAAGTTCATTCAGGAAATCTATTATTAAAGAAGTCAGTATGACACAATGTTAAGATATCAAAAGATTGGAGCATGTACTTTACAGAAAGGGTAATCCAAATGGCCACTCATAGGTAAAAACTCTTTATCTTTATTATGAATCTAGAATTAAATTAAATTAAATTAAAAATAAATTAAAACCTAAAATGGCATACTATTACACACTTACCATATTGGGAAACAGTAAAAATGTCTTGCAAGAATGTGAAAGAATGACAGTGCCCATAATAAAAACATTTGAGGTAAGTTGGACAATATTTAGAAGACTTAAAAATTAAAAAAAAATTTTGGTCCATTTCTGGAAATACAACATTGAATTAAATGAATATTTTCACCAGGATATGAAAACAGATGATTATAATTATTTCATTCATAACGGCAGATCAGCAGTGGTCTATTTGCACAATGTTACATTAAATAAGAGAGAATATTAACAAACTGGGAGAAGGGGCTAGGTTGTTATCATAAACAGATCTTCTATGGTGCTGATTATGTTCTATTTCTCAAAATCTTTAAGTTAAAAAATTTTCAAATTTATATCTAAATAGATAGATAGATAGATGATAGATAGACAGATATCCCAGAAGCTGCAATGCTAGGCTAAGACCAGGCTTTAAAGGGCTTTTCTATATTCTACTAAATACTTTAAACCATTCATTATATCATAGCTCAGTGTTCGAATCTCCATTTGTTTCCTCAGTTTTCTAATATTTATCTTAAGGTGACCTGATGCAGACTTTTGATGACCTTTGTCTAAATATTTCTATTTTAACAAAGTCCTTTTTAATACTCAGAGACTAAAACTTAGAAAAACACTCTGATTTTTATCTCACTAGAGTGGAAAATATATGGTTACCCATTAACTAATGATATCCATGTCTACATTAGCTCCATGACATTTTTAATTCTTGGGAGCTTTTAGTTAAATGAATTTTTTTAAGCTTCCTTTAAATGAAGCTTTAAGCCATCACCACATGAATAAAATTAAAAAACTAAATGAAAACAGGCCAAGTATTTACAGAGTAATAAAATGTGCAGTGGAAAGAGTACAATTCTGAAATCATAAAGCCTAAATTAGTGTGATGCATCTTTACTAGCCATGTAATCATAAACCAGTTATCTAAATGTGTTAGCCGCAGTTTTTTCACCCATGAAATGGTGATGATAATACTTATTATGCAGAATTGTTGTGTGGATGTAATGAAGCATGGAGCATGAGAGTCTCATATTCCATGCTAAAATGATAGCTATTTTTATACTTATAATAATTCTAATAATAGTAATTAAATTGTTCAAAATGGTAATATTCATTTATATTGAGGCATTGTATTGACTATTCATAGACACATTTACCAAAATAAATTTCATTTTACTTTACCCCCTCTGAGGCTATATATTCCTTAATTCAATATGAATCTTATTATGAATAATAATTATCATGATAAATATGCTGATTTTTCTTCTATTTATTTTTAGGGAAGTATTCTTTACTGTTGAACATAAAGAAACTTAAGCAAGTCTGTCTTATTCAAAATTTGCATGCTGCTTTCTTATGAAACTAGATTATAGAGTTGTATGAAATAAATTCATGCAGTTAAGACATTTATGGTTGGAAAACTGGGTGGTCAGTTTAGTATTTCAAAAGAAGATTTTAAATTTAAACCTTAAAACTGAGCTCTTTCAGCCTTATTTATAGACCATCCTTCATGCTTCATAAGTATTCCTTCATTGTAAACTAACTAATAGTGTTTGTCACAGTGTATATAACTAAAATGGATTTTGTATTCTATTATTTCAGAGTTAGTTGCAGTTTCTACTTCCTTACTTCCTCTTTTGAAAAATAGATTAATTCTACAAAAGGTTATTTCCAGCTTTATTGAAAAATAATTGACACATTATAATTTGTAAATTTAAGAAATGATTTCTTATAACACTGCAAACTTTTAACATTGTGTAAATTTTGTACCATTTGATAAATTGGTATACATCTGCATTGCAATATAATCTACATAAAAAAGTTAATACATCTACTATCTCATATAGTTGCCTCTGTTTTTTATGCATGTATTGTAAGGAATTTTAAGATCTACTCTCTTAGCAACTTTTATGTATATAGTACAGTAGAGATAAACTTCAGAGGTCTTGTGGGTTTTGTTCCAGACCGCCTCAATAAAGTGATTATTTCAATAAACTAAGTCAAATCATTATTATTATTTTTTAGTTTCCCAGTGCAAAAAATTAATTATGTTTCCCAGTGCATATAAAAAATAAACACTATACTGTACTGTTCAAAAGCATTATGTCTTTAAAGAAAAACAATGTATATACCTTAAGTAAACTAGTTCTGAGTTTTCAGTGGGTCATAAATACTGATCACAGATCACCATAACAAATACAATAATAATGAAAAAACTTGAAATATTGCAAGAATTACCAACATGTGACAGAGAGACACAAAATGAACAAATGGTGTTAGAAAAATGGTGGCAGCAGACCTATTTTATACAAGATTGCTATAAACTTTCAACTTGTAAGAATGTGATATATGCAAAATTTAATAAAGGGAAGCACAATAAAAAATGTATGTATATTTTATTAACTATGATCATCATGCTGTACATTAGATCCCCAGAACTTTTTCCTATTATAGTTGCAAGTTTGTACCCTTTGACCACCTTATTCCACCCCAGGTTCACCCCTTGTCAACTCAACTCTAAGTTTCCATTAGTTTGCTTTTTCTTCAGATTCTGTATGTAAGGGATATCGTAATACATAAATTAAAAAATATATAAAATCTTTGAAATATTTCACTTAGTATAATACCTTCAAGATCCATCCATGGTATTGTAAATGGCAGTATTTCTTAATTTTTCATGGTTAAGTAGTATTCCATAGTATATATTTACCATACTTATTTTATTCATTCATCCATTAATGGATACTGAAGTTATTTCCATCTCTTGCTTAGAGTTAATAATTTTATAATGAACATAAGAGTGCAGAGATGTCTTCGAATAGTGACTTCGTTTCCTTTAGCTATATCCCTAGAAGTGGGAATACTGAATCATATGGTAATTTTACTTTTAATAATATGAATAGTCTCCATACTGTTTTCCATACAAATTTATATCCCTATCACAGTGCATAAGTTCCCCATTTTCCCCAATATTTACCAGAATTTGTTAGTTTTAATTTTTTGGTAGTATATATTCTAATAGGTAGTAATATCTTGCTGTGTTTTTCAGAGGTAAACAAAAACAACAACATAATGACTTTGCCCTGAGTTTTTTACGTTGAGCACTTTGTAATGCTCCTGTTGGTCATTTATATAACTTTTTTGAAAAAAAAGTCTATTGAGATCCTTTTGCTATTTTTTTAATTATATATTTTTTTCTTTTTGTATCTGTTAGTTATTAACCTCTTTTCAGATATAAGTTTGTAAGTATTTTTTTTTCATTCTGTGGATTGTGTTTTCATTCCCCCTTTTTTTTGGCAATGCAGAAAATTTAGTTTGATGTAATACCATTTATTTATTTTTGCTTGTGTTTTTGGTCTGGTATCCAAAAAACTATTGGCAAGACCAATGTCAAGGAGAATTTTTCCTATGTTTTCCTTTAGGAAATTTAGTTTCATGCATCACATTTAAGTCTTTAATCTATTTCAAGTTAAGATTTATGAGTGATATAAGGTTCCAGTTTCATACTGTTTATGTGACTATTCAGTTTTAAATATCATTTACTGAACAGACTATCTTTACCCATTACATATGTTGGCCCATGTCAAATATTAGGTGACTGTATGAAAGGATTTATTTCTGGACTCTCAATTCTGTTCTACTTGTTTATTGGTCTGTTTTTATGCCAGTATACTTTATTGTTTTGAGCATGAGGGCTTTGTAGTATAGTTTCAAATCAAGAGTGTAATTTCGCTTCTTCTTTCTTTCCCAGAACTGCTTTGATTATTTGTTGTCTTTTATGGTCTCATATAAATTTTAGGATTCTTTACTTACTTCTGTAAAAACACAATATTGGATTTTTTAAAAGATTATTTATTTATTTATTTGAGAGAGAGAGATGACAAGCAGGCAGAGAGGCAGGCAGAGAGAGAAGAGGTAGCAGCTTCCTGCTGAGCAGAGAGGCTGATGCGGGGCTCGATCCCAGGACCCTGGGATCATGACCTGAGCCGTAGGCAGCAGCTTAACCCACTGAGCCACCCAGGTGCCCCTAACATTGGATTTTTGATAGGAATTGAATTTACAGATGGTTTTCGGTAGTATGGACATTTTAACAATGTTAATTCTTACCATTCATAAATATGAGCTATCTTTCCATTTGTGTCTCCTTCAATTTCTTTATCAATGTCATAGATTATGGGGTACAGATCTTTCATAGTCTTAGTTAAATCTTATCCTAAGTATTATATTAGTTTTGATGCTAGTGTGAATTAGATTGTTTTCTTTATTTTTTCAGATAGTTCATCATTAGAGTGTTAAAATGCTCCTGTCTTGTGCTTACTTTGGCAGCACATATACTAAAATTGGAATGATGCAGAGAAGATTAGCGTGATCACTGAGCAAGGATGACATGAAAAACTATTAAAAAAACGAAACAAAACAAAATTCTTGTCTTCTATATATTGATCTTGTATTTGGCAGCTTTACTAAATTTGTTTATTCAAAAATTTTTATGAAGTTTTTAGGATTTTTTTACATGTAAGTTCATGTTATCCAAAAAAAGAAAATTTTACTTCTTCCTTTTTTTTTTTTATTTGGAGTCTCTTATTTCTTTGTGTTCCTTGTTTCTCTGGCTAGGACATCCAGTACTATGTCAAATGAGAGTAGTGAAAGTGGACACACTTGTCTTTTTTCTGATCTTTAAGGGGAAAACTTTCAAACTTTTATGGTTGAATATGAGATTAGCTCTGGGCTTGCAATATGTGTTTTTTCTTTAATGGATTTTTTAAATTATTTTTTTAAAATTTTTTATAAACATATAATGTGTTTTTATCCCTAGGGGTACAGGTCTGTGAATCACCAGGTTTACACATTTCACAGCACTCACCATCACTCACCATAGCACCTGCCCTCCCCAATGTCCATACCCCCACCATCCTCTCCCAACACACCTCCCCCCAGCAACCCTCAGTCTGTTTTGTGAGATTCAGTCTTTTATGGTTTGTCTCCCTCCCAATCCCATCTTCTTTTATTTTTCTTTTCGTACGCCCGAAACAGCCTATGTTGCATCTCCACTTTATCATATCAGGGAGATCCGAAAACCATCTGTAAATTCAATTCCTATCAAAAATCCAATGTTAGGGGCACCTGGGTGGCTCAGTGGGTTAAGCTGCTGCCTACGGCTCAGGTCATGATCCCAGGGTCCTGGGATCGAGCCCCGCATCAGCCTCTCTGCTCAGCAGGAAGCTGCTACCTCTTCTCTCTCTGCCTGCCTCTCTGCCTGCTTGTCATCTCTCTCTCTCAAATAAATAAATAAATAATCTTTTAAAAAATCCAATTTTGTGTTTTTACAGAAGTAAGTAAAGAATCCTAAAATTTATATGAGACCATAAAAGACAACAAATAATCAAAGCAGTTCTGGGAAAGAAAGAAGAAGCGAAATTACACTCTTGATTTGAAACTATACTACAAAGCCCTCATGCTCAAAACAATAAAGTATACTGGCATAAAAACAGACCAATAAACAAGTAGAACAGAATTGAGAGTCCAGAAATAAATCCTTTCATACAGTCACCTAATATTTGACATGGGCCAACATATGTAATGGGTAAAGATAGTCTGTTCAGTAAATGATATTTAAAACTGAATAGTCACATAAACAGTATGAAACTGGAACCTTATATCACTCATAAATCTTAACTTGAAATAGATTAAAGACTTAAATGTGATGCATGAAACTAAATTTCCTAAAGGAAAACATAGGAAAAATTCTCCTTGACATTGGTCTTGCCAATAGTTTTTTGGATACCAGACCAAAAACACAAGCAAAAATAAATAAATGGTATTACATCAAACTAAATTTTCTGCATTGCCAAAAAAAAGGGGGAATGAAAACACAATCCACAGAATGAAAAAAAAATACTTACAAACTTATATCTGAAAAGAGGTTAATAACTAACAGATACAAAAAGAAAAAAATATATAATTAAAAAAATAGCAAAAGGATCTCAATAGACTTTTTTTTCAAAAAAGTTATATAAATGACCAACAGGAGCATTAAAAAGTGCTCAACGTAAAAAACTCAGGGCAAAGTCATTATGTTGTTGTTTTTGTTTACCTCTGAAAAACACAGCAAGATATTACTACCTATTAGAATATATACTACCAAAAAATTAAAACTAACAAATTCTGGTAAATATTGGGGAAAATGGGGAACTTATGCACTGTGATAGGGATATAAATTTGTATGGAAAACAGTATGGAGACTATTCATACTATTAAAAGTAAAATTACCATATGATTCAGTATTCCCACTTCTAGGGATATAGCTAAAGGAAACGAAGTCACTATTCGAAGACATCTCTGCACTCTTATGTTCATTATAAAATTATTAACTCTAAGCAAGAGATGGAAATAACTTCAGTATCCATTAATGGATGAATGAATAAAATAAGTATGGTAAATATATACTATGGAATACTACTTAACCATGAAAAATTAAGAAATACTGCCATTTACAATACCATGGATGGATCTTGAAGGTATTATACTAAGTGAAATATTTCAAAGATTTTATATATTTTTTAATTTATGTATTACGATATCCCTTACATACAGAATCTGAAGAAAAAGCAAACTAATGGAAACTTAGAGTTGAGTTGACAAGGGGTGAACCTGGGGTGGAATAAGGTGGTCAAAGGGTACAAACTTGCAACTATAATAGGAAAAAGTTCTGGGGATCTAATGTACAGCATGATGATCATAGTTAATAAAATATACATACATTTTTTATTGTGCTTCCCTTTATTAAATTTTGCATATATCACATTCTTACAAGTTGAAAGTTTATAGCAATCTTGTATAAAATAGGTCTGCTGCCACCATTTTTCTAACACCATTTGTTCATTTTGTGTCTCTCTGTCACATGTTGGTAATTCTTGCAATATTTCAAGTTTTTTCATTATTATTGTATTTGTTATGGTGATCTGTGATCAGTATTTATGACCCACTGAAAACTCAGAACTAGTTTACTTAAGGTATATACATTGTTTTTCTTTAAAGACATAATGCTTTTGAACAGTACAGTATAGTGTTTATTTTTTATATGCACTGGGAAACATAATTAATTTTTTGCACTGGGAAACTAAAAAATAATAATAATGATTTGACTTAGTTTATTGAAATAATCACTTTATTGAGGCGGTCTGGAACAAAACCCACAAGACCTCTGAAGTTTATCTCTACTGTACTATATACATAAAAGTTGCTAAGAGAGTAGATCTTAAAATTCCTTACAATACATGCATAAAAAACAGAGGCAACTATATGAGATAGTAGATGTATTAACTTTTTTATGTAGATTATATTGCAATGCAGATGTATACCAATTTATCAAATGGTACAAAATTTACACAATGTTAAAAGTTTGCAGTGTTATAAGAAATCATTTCTTAAATTTACAAATTATAATGTGTCAATTATTTTTCAATAAAGCTGGAAATAACCTTTTGTAGAATTAATCTATTTTTCAAAAGAGGAAGTAAGGAAGTAGAAACTGCAACTAACTCTGAAATAATAGAATACAAAATCCATTTTAGTTATATACACTGTGACAAACACTATTAGTTAGTTTACAATGAAGGAATACTTATGAAGCATGAAGGATGGTCTATAAATAAGGCTGAAAGAGCTCAGTTTTAAGGTTTAAATTTAAAATCTTCTTTTGAAATACTAAACTGACCACCCAGTTTTCCAACCATAAGTGTCTTAACTGCATGAATTTATTTCATACAACTCTATAATCTAGTTTCATAAGAAAGCAGCATGCAAATTTTGAATAAGACAGACTTGCTTAAGTTTCTTTATGTTCAACAGTAAAGAATACTTCCCTAAAAATAAATAGAAGAAAAATCAGCATATTTATCATGATAATTATTATTCATAATAAGATTCATATTGAATTAAGGAATATATAGCCTCAGAGGGGGTAAAGTAAAATGAAATTTATTTTGGTAAATGTGTCTATAAATAGTCAATACAATGCCTCAATATAAATGAATATTATCATTTTGAACAATTTAATTACTATTATTAGAATTATTATAAGTATAAAAATAGCTATCATTTTAGCATGGAATATGAGACTCTCATGCTCCATGCTTCATTACATCCACACAACAATTCTGCATAATAAGTATTATCATCACCATTTCATGGGTGAAAAAACTGCGGATAACACATTTAGATAACTGGTTTATGATTATATGGCTAGTAAAGATGCATCACACTAATTTAGGCTTATGATTTCAGAATTGTACTCTTTCCACTGCACATTCTATTACTCTGTAAATACTTGGCCTGTTTTCATTTAGTTCTTTAATTTTATTCATGTGGTGATGGCTTAAAGCTTCATTTAAAGGAAGCTTAAAAAAATTCATTTAACCAAAAACTCCCAAGAATTAAAAATGTCATGGAGCTAATGTAGATATGGATATCATTAGTTAATGGGTAACCATATATTTTCCACTCTAGTGAGATAAAAATCAGAGTGTTTTTCTAAGTTTTAGTCTCTGAGTATTAAAAAGGACTTTATTAAAATAGAAATATTTAGACAAATGTCATCAAAAGTCTGCATCAGGTCACCTTAAGATAAATATTAGAAAACTGAGGAAACAAATGGAGATTCGAACACTGAGCTATGATATAATGAATGGTTTAAAGTATTTAGTAGAATATAGAAAAGCCCTTTAAAGCCTGGTCTTAGCCTAGCATTGCAGCTTCTGGGATATCTGTCTATCTATCATCTATCTATCTATCTATCTATCTATTTAGATATAAATTTGAAAATTTTTTAACTTAAAGATTTTGAGAAATAGAACATAATCAGCACCATAGAAGATCTGTTTATGATAACAACCTAGCCCCTTCCCCCAGTTTGTTAATATTCTCTCTTATTTAATGTAACATTGTGCAAATAGACCACTGCTGATCTGCCGTTATGAATGAAATAACTATAATCATCTGTTTTCATATCCTGGTGAAAATATTCATTTAATTCAATGTTGTATTTCCAGGAATGGACCAAATTTTTTTTTTTTTTTTAATTTTTAAGTCTTCTAAATATTGTCCAACCTACCTCAAATGTTTTTATTATGGGCACTGTCATTCTTTCACATTCTTGCAAGACATTTTTACTGTTTCCCAATATGGTAAGTGTGTAATAGTATGCCATTCTAGGTTTTAATTTATTTTTAATTTAATTTAATTTAATTCCAGATTTATAATAAAGATAAAGAGTTTTTACCTATGAGTGGCCATTTGGATTACCCTTTCTGTAAAGTACATGCTCCAATCTTTTGATATCTTAACATTGTGTCATACTGACTTCTTTAATAATAGATTTCCTGAATGAACTTTTAGCTGTGTAGGTCTTCTCTATTTTATTTTGAACTTGCTTTCATTTCAAAAACTTTATATTTATTTTCATAATCTGCTTTTATTTTGCTTTGTCTATTATCTATCTATTTATTTATTTATTTGCAAGCAAGAGAGAGCGAGCGAGTGAGAGCGCAGGGAGGGATAGAAAAAGAAGGGAAGAGAATCTTAAGCAGGCTCCAGGCTCAGCACAGAGCCCAACTCTGGGCTCTATCTCACAACCCTGACATCATGACCTGAGCCAAAATGAAAGAAATAAAATAAAATTAAGGTGTTAAAAAAAAAAGGAAAAAGAATTGGAGGTTTAATTAAGTGAGCCACCGAGGCACCCCTGTGGTATCTTAAATTGGCTGTCATATCTTTAAAGTTCTAGAGTATCCATTTGGTTCATTTATAAAATCTTTCTCAATATCATTTTTTAGTTTCAGTTTTTTGTCCAATTTGCTTCCCCTCTCATTTCTTTGAGCAGAGTACTCAAGCCATTTTACAATATTTATTGATCATTTTAATATCATACTTAATCCCATTTTGTCTATCAAATCTTGTTAATGGTTTTTCTTTGTGTGCTTTGTTACATTTTGGTATGTTCAAGACATTATATTTGAAACTCTTATTGAGTAGGAATAATTAAGAGCTATAATAATGGTATGGTCCTCCCTGGCAGGATTTTCTCTTATATCTGAGACAATCATACTCCAAATTCAATGGTTGACTTTCTCAGTTTACACAGAAGGCAAGGTAGGCTCTAGTCTTATTTCTGCTTCTCCTTGTGCTTTGGGGATCTCAACTTAAATTTGGGTTGTACCAAAGTCCTCAAATTTGATTGCTGCTGGATTTTGAATTTTTTTTCTCTAGTATCAAGTGTCTATTAAAAACACAGCTCAGTGTGTTTTAGCAGTTTCTAATGCTCTCATAGCTAAAATGGCTTCAGGGCATATATCTCTAGGCTCACATTGTGTTTCGTATTGGCCCAGTAATCCCTCACTTATTTTTATAATCATTCTGATATTTTTAACTTTAAAAGCTATTTTGTCTGGATTTTTAAGTTGTCTTAAGTAGGAGTTTTTAGATCACCATTACTAGAAGCAACAACAAATATACATGAAAATATCTGCAGTAGTTTATCACATCTTTATGGCTTTCAACTTCCATAAGCCGAGGCATCCTTCTCTAATCACTTAGGCATACTCCAAGTTACCCTTTAAAACAACACAAGAATTGCTTCATTTAAGAACATGTTCACGGATGACTCTTCCCCACTGTCCTTACCAACATTCCCACACACTCTTTGCAAACCCACACCTTGTTTATGAACTTTCATTAGGTATATCAGCGGGACAGGAATTTTGCTCTATTGTATTTTTGTCCTTTAGAGCTTTAATTAAATATGAATTCCATAGAAAGTCTGTCCCTTTTCTTTCAAACCAGGGTTAGATATTTCTTCTCATTCTTTCTCAGAAGTTACTTTATTAGAGAAACTTACAGCTGTATTGTGACTTTGGAGCCTTTACAGTTTTTTGACTGGAAAAATCACTCATCCCTGAGATTTTTACGCAGCTTCCTGGCTGATATTATTCAGAAATCTTTCAAAACAGACTTTTTCAGGGAGGCCCTTTCGGACCACTCAGTTACAAAACCTCTTCTCAATCACTGCTCTTATTAAAATGTGCTTATTTAGTTCAAATATGCATCACTATTAAAGAAAAACCAGTACGATTTTTTTCTTTTTAAAGTTGGCTTACCTATTATCTATCTCTCCCATTAAAATGATTCCTCTGGGGGGCACCTGGGTGGCTTAGTGGGTTAAGCAGCTGCCTTCGGCTCAGGTCATAATCTCAGGGTCCTGGGATCGAGTCCCGCATCGGGCTCTCTGCTCAGCAGGGAGCCTGCTTCCTCCTCTCTCTCTCTGCCTGCCTCTCTGCCTACTCTCTCTGTCAAATAAATAATTAAAATCTGGAAAAAAAAAGGTAGAACTCTTAAAAAAAATGATTCCTCTGGGATGGGGTTTTGTTGTGCTTATCTTAGGCCAGGCACTCAATAAATTGTCTCTGAATGATTGAATTGTTTGACTCCCTTGCTAGATTCTCAACTTCATGAGGCCAAGGATTGTTCTATTCAGTCCTTTATCCTCAATGTCTGTTATACTGCAGTCACTTATGTGACTAATGGGAAAAATCACAGAAAGAAAGAGTTAAAACTACAGAAAAACCCCGTAGGTTCAATAACACAAAGCTTTCTAAAATTATTTAGCCCAGGAATTGAATACTGGCTGCACTTTTGATTTTTTTTAAATGGTATTGAATTTAATTTAAATGGAAATACTTGAATGGTAGAATAATAAAAAAAATTATAAAAGCAACTTGCTCCTTAAAGTAAGAATTATATAGGGCATCTCTTCTAGAAGCAAAATTTTCAAATGTCAAACATCTGAAAGCATAGAAGGAGAAGTAAGAGTGTGAATTGTACTTCAATGCTCTTTTCTTTATATTCAGCAAACAGCTTCATTCACACCTTTCCAATTTTTTTCAACTCTTTTGACAAAGCCTTCAGAGGAGTTACTGCTGATGACAACCATCACAGCCTAACAGGAGAAATTTTATGAAGAAATATAATAGCGTGTTTTTCCCAAATTGTTAAGGATATGGTGAAGCTGTGTCGGATTCAAAGGAGGAATGCGCAATTCCATGCTATATATAATAATAACTTATTTTAATAATGGCTTTGCAATTTTTCAGATATATCCATTTACTGAAAGCACTATCAAATAAACAAAAGCAAACAAATTAACAGGGGTTCGAGACAGGAATTATCTAATCTAAAAATAGCACATGTTCACAGAATACACAACACATATCCCAAGTACTACTATAGGTTTCAAGTAATAGTCAAAACAATAGTAAACATGATTCAGACCCTGCCAGACGAATCATAAATGGGATCTTAACTGTAAATCCTTATCTTTAGATCAAAGCGGGTAATTGGGTGCTGAAGATACATTATAGAACTAATATGTTATAGAACTCCTCTGAAATGAGTCATTTATTCCATCACTTTTCCTGCACAGCTGCTGACCCATGTTTTGGTTCCTGGAAATAGCTGCTACCCTGTCATACTTCTTTAAAGCACATATATTGATAACTCTACTCACTCCTCCATTCCTCTGTGACTGTCACTGTGTTAAAATGTGGAGTCAGCTGACTCACTTGTGGTGGTAATAAAGTAGATGAGTTTGCAAAGTATTTTGTTATTTCTAAAATGCAAAAACCAAATTACATTGAAATCATAAGCGGTGTTTCAGGGAGAGCTGTAGGATGTGGTTTCTTGTGTAATCCACAGAGATTAGCTCCAACACATATTTAAACTCTCCTCTAGGAGCAACCTTAGTGGTAAAACAAGAAGATAAACAGATGTATACACACCCTGGCACAAAAGTATCACTTATGTTTGGCTTCCTTGTCTCCTCGTGCTACTTATTTATCTTAACGTCTCTCTGAAATCAGGGAACACAGAATCTCAATCAGTTGATATTTTTCTACTGAATTACCCAATAGTCTGATCATACCCCTAAGACTTTTTAAAATTATTTCACTCATAATCCCAAATCTGCTTTGCCTCCTCAGCTCAGTACACTCTAATTTGATTTCAAAATGAGGACGGTTGTCAGTAATGCCACATTCATTAATCTATTTTACAATTCCATGTACTTAGAACTATGAAAATATGTTAATAACATCCATTCCAATAAGCCACCCTACATTTATTATCATGAAACAAGACCTCAAGAAAGAGAATTCAAAATCATCCATGTATTTGCAACTTATTGCAATAAAGCCTTTATCAATAGACTTCCCTGTGCACATGGTGGTCAAATTGCTGGTGAAAACCAGCCAGATCTATTACAAGCTTTCTCATGGCTTCTAGGTAATCCAAGTGAGCCTTTATTGATACTGGGAAGGGATAAAGCAGGGAAGGGATAAACAGTGATGTAAGAATTTGCTGGACAAAAGTAATGACTCTCATTACAGAGTGAGTATTTTAAAGCAAAAGAGCCTGTTGGGAATATTGTTTTACAAAATAGTGTTTTTTTTATTAACTTTTTAAAATTCAATTAGTTAACATATAGTGTACCATTAGTTTCAAATGTAGATTTCAGTTATTCATCCATAGCATATAATAGCTAATGCTCAGTACTTACTCTTATAGCTTCTTGAAAGCAGAATTTTAACCCACTGAGCCACCCAGGTGCCCTTGAAAGCAGACTTTTAGATCATATTTTCTGATTACTTCCATGAAGGACAACACTTTCCTGCTAGCAACCTTCAAAACATACTGTTTGTTAGAGGAATTTCTTTAATAATAAATAAATAGGAATTTATTTAAATTTATAAATATATAAAATAAATAGGAATTTATTTAAATTTATTTAAATATTGCACACTGTTTCATTGTTCATAAATAAGGTGATGATATTATAGCCATTAGTTGGTAGCACTGATATATCACTTTCTTTTTACTTCTCAGTGCATTCTCTTTACACAAAATAGATATGTATTTTAAAAGAATCTGAATCTGTGGCAAACTTTTAAAAACCCTATACAGTAAAGTTTATCATTTTAAGTAATCTCAATTATCTTCCTCAATTGTGATAGTATATCCTTCTATCTAGGCCAGATATTTTATGAGGGATTTGAAGAGACATACTTTTCTAAATTTCACTTTTCTCATCTGCAAAATGCTGATCATGATCCTACAATAAAATACACTTACTATTTTTTGATGAAAATTTATTTATTTATTTTAAGATTTTATTTATTTATCAGAGAATGTGAGCGAGAGAGCAAGCACAGGCAGACAGAATGGCAGGCAGAGGCAGAGGGAGAAGCAGGCTCCCGGCCGAGCAAGGAGCCCAATGTGGAACTCGATCCCAGGATGCTGGGATCATGACCTGAGCCAAAGGCAGCTGCTTAACCAACTGAGCCGCCCAGGCATCCCTTTTGATGAAAATTTAATCTGTATAAACAATATATTTGCTGTAATGCGTGGTTCATGTAAAACATCTTATTTAATTATAAGCAACAACAGTATTAGAAATTAAGTAAATGTGTCTATAATATTTAAAGTTTTAACACATAATTCCAGTGCTTTGCTTTATTTTCTCAAATCCCTTTACCACTTTCACTGACAGAGTCAAATGTACTTTTTCTACTAGTAGCCAGCTCTTTGTCTTTTGTCAGAAAGATGCCCTTGTGAATTATTTATAATAGAGATATTAGCAATAATAATAATAAATAGCAATGAAAATGTTAAAAAAAGTTTTCTTAACTAATTAGGGTTCTTAGACATCAATTAGAGGAACCACCTCTGGCAAGCAAACTAATCTGCACGACATTCCCAGAATTAACAAGTCAGTCAGATACAGAGTTGTCCGTAGACTGAAAGGTGAAGCAAAAGGACTAGGTTTGGAAAATAGGTAAGGACAGTGAAAAAAATGATCAAATTTTTGGGCAAAATAAATTCTTAGGTGTCCTTTCAATGGAGTCCTGGGCATTATGTAGCAGAAACTCTGGAGATTATCTCAATCCATTGGATTCACCCTGTTTACTAGCTTGCTATTGACAAAGTTATTTACAAACTGTAGAGCCAGAGGTTATAATGTAGAAAACTGATGGTAATGCACAAGATTCTTGTTAACAATAATGCAAGTTAGTGATATTTCATTAGAAAACATAAATTCTATAACCCAAATTATGGGCCCAGAGCACTTCTGCTGCACAACTCTGCTTATATCCCAAATAACCATGTGAACTAGTTTTAATATCTGCTTCTTATTAATTTTTGAATAAAAATTCTTGACACAAGTATTTTATAATTGTGTGATAATCATGCATTTAATTTCTTGGAGAACAAAACACACTTTAGCGTAACTATGTTCGTTCACAGAAGCAGCCTTGATAACACACTTCTATATGTTAGAAATGATATAATAAATGTAGAATATTGGGCACTCGTTTGGTATTCTTTGCCACGTTTTGCACTATCTAAAAAGAGATCAGTGAACTTGGACTGGAGTTAGTAGACATTGAATAATATAAAATATTACAAAGAGGAATACTCTGTGGTCCACAACCTAAATGGGCTGGGATTCCCATCATTTGGGTCTCTGTAGCTTTACAAAAATCAATTAAATTTTTGTATCTCCTATTAAAGTGGATTCCCCAGTACTTTTTCAAACATCTCTTGTAAAGTATTGTTTCCCAGAAAAAAAGGGATTTTGCACATGTATCTGCCTTTGTCTCTGGTCATGATCTCAGTCAGGATCCTGGGATCGAGCTCCCTATCGGGCTTTTTGCTCATTAGGGAGCCCCACTCATGCTCTCTCTTTCCCTCAAATAAATAAATACAATCTTTAATTTTTTAATTAAAAATAAGATAAATAAAATAAAATAAAAAGTCTGGTCTTACTGCCCCATTTAGCTCCTTTTCTTTTTTGAGTTGTATTTAAAGCAGCATGAGAGAACATGAGGCTCTCAAACTTAAAAAAAAAAAGGAAAAAATTGAGTTTTGTTAGGATTTAAGATCTTGTCTGCTAGAAAAAACGTTGGCTTTATTAACATGTGAAAATTAACAAAAGAGAATAAGATAGAATTCTACTAATTTTTGTAGAAATTAAAAATTTTCTCCAACACAATTACATACAGACCCATTAAGTAAATTCATTCCAATGTCCGAAACCAACCTTTTCTAATACTAATGCATCTGTGTAAACAGAGTCAACCCAAGGAATAAATAAATATTATTATTTTTTTCCTGTCTCTTCCACAGTCACATCTGGGTATATTGGTAGCAAGCCAATTATCTATCTTATAAGACATGATATCATAAGGAAGGGTATTCTGTCCATTTGGAACAACTGAAAATCATTGTAATTTTATCTTGGTGCAGTAACTTGATATGGCACAGTGTGGGTTATGAATATATTTTATTGTTTTTTACTGGGAAGAAGAGATTATAGAGATATTGGTTATCCAAGAGAGACTGACAGGTGTTGATAGTTGCCAGGTCAATATCCATTTACTTTTTCCTTGAATCTCAGAAAGCACTGAGGGATTGACAAGAAGGAAACTTAAAACAACATCAAATATTTTATTGTCTCTTTTCGATTTATATTGTAACCACATGACAAAGTATCAGTCGTACAATATATCATTCTCTTTACCTCTATCTTTCTGCCAGAAATGTGGGCTTAATAGTGAGAACTCCAACAGCAATTTTTGCAACTGTGAATAAAAAGCCATGAAAACCTCTAAGATAGTTCACTTCACTTTCTTAAGACGCTGAACCAACACCAGAAAACACTCTCTGTAGTCTTCTTGTTAAATGAAAAAATATGGTTAAACCACTTTTGAAAGTCTACTACATACAGCAAAATGTAAATCTTAATTGAAATATGTCCTCTCAGCTGTGCTTAAGCAACTGAGTCCTGAGCTTTTCAGGTTTTCAGTCTGAAAGAGTACACCTCTGGTGCTCAGAAAGGGAAGAGAAAGGACACCCTGTTCTCCATATAAATTAAAGAAGAGAAATCTGTGCATTTAAGTGGGCCATATAGAATTTATCAAGCAATTATCTCCTAACTCCTTCCTATCCAAATTACCTGATATGCTCTCCCTACTCCTTTATTCCACGTTACTGCCTTGTCCGGGATTCTGTATCACCTCACAACATGTCTTCTGTTATTTCCTTCTTGCAAGCTAGTTTTGTTTTCTCCATCTAAAAAAATTAACAATCATTGTGTATTTCAATTCCCATTTTCCTCAAATGCATTGATTCTTCTTATCTATTACTCTTTTCTCATACTCAGTGTCTTTGTTTTTATGGGGTTTGTACTTTGCTTTTCCCCATCCTTTACTGCCATTATATAATCAAATCTAATAACTTCTTAGAGAAAGTTAAAAATTCCTGCATAGCCACACGTGAACACAAAGTCACTGATTTTTAGCAAACCTAGAAGATAGTCAGACATCCATTCAATTTCTTTTTTTTAAAGATTTTATTTATTTATTTGACAGAGAGAGATGACAAGCAGGCAGAGAGGTAGGCAGAGAGATAGGAGGAAGCAGGCTTCCTGCTTAGTAGAGAGCCCGACTTGGGGCTTGGTCCCAGGACCCTGGGATAATGACCTGAGCCGAAGACAGTGGCTTAACCCACTGAGCCACCCAGGCGTCCCTCCATTCAATTTATTAACTGAGTCTCAAATGCATCCTGAGTTCTAACCTAAACCTAAGTTCTACTTCTTACACGTTGTTCTATGACCAAATCCTTTCAGTTCAGTATTTTGTAACATTTAAATATTAATCAATTGATGCTTTGTCTGTGTATTTCTATGATAATAATTTGAATACTGTAGATTTATTGTTATATTTATAGATTTATAATCAAAGTTTCATCAGTTGAAGTTTTTGGAAATTTCAGATATAATGATTAACCTAAAATGATACTGCCTCAAATCCCTCTGATATCAAGGCCCAACACTTGATTATAGCCAAACCTGTGGTGGATAGTTCCATGGGAAATTGCAGTTACTTAACACTGATAGCATCTCATGTTCTCTCTCTCATTTTAGAATGTCTCCAACCCAACCCAAAAGTGTAGGAGAGTTAATGTCCTCTGAGGACAGCTCTCAGTGAAGTGGAAATAAGAGCCATAGATAAAATTGTCAGTTTTCAGGTCTTCATGAGGACAACTTAAAGAAGTTCCTCAGGACCTTTCAGTAAAAGCAAGCCTTCATTTTTTATCCACAACAATTATATCAACGATGTACCTCTTTGACAAAGTTGTTTCTTCACTGTATAACTTTCCCATTCTTTTCTACCTTGGATAATCTCCCAGATAAACTAACAGTACTCAAATCCTTTGTCCTACTCTTTGCTCTCAGGATAAATGGAGCCAAAAGACTTAGATTAATATCAAGTTCTGAATGGGGTCTTACAGCTATTTCTGTCCAGATTTTCATAAACATAAGGACCTTTGAATTATCAGGCTATAAATAAGTTCTAAATGGAGGGGGCAAAAGAAAAAAGTAGAAATTTTATGTTTGATTTTTAATCATGATTAAAAAGAATGTCAGTACATTATAAAAGTGTGGATCTTTGTAAAACAATGTCATAATGTAAGAAATAGGTTGCATAGTCCTTTTGGGAATATTAAACCAAGTGTTCAGGTGCCATCTAATTTCTTGTTTAATCCAGAACTTTGGTGTGCATTATCTTGAGGAATAGAATTTTGAAATCCAGACAGACTAACAGAAAACTGACCCAAATGTGTGTGTTTATATTTCTGCTTTTGTTGTAAAAATCAAAGTGTGATTGCTGGTTTAAAATGGTAAAACTAATAATGTTCATGGACTCTATTATAAATTTTCTAATTGTATAGGAAGAATCCAAGAAACATATAATTAATTGATTTGCAAATCCTCAAAGAGCTACAGGATCAGGTAGTGGTATGTTCTGATTCAACAGCATCATAATGCAGCATTTTATGTGTGTGGCTAATGGATATTTTCATGAATGTTTGCTAGCTAGTCAGCCAATACAGAGAAATATTAGGTAGGGTAATTACTCACAGTTGTGTTTTTTAAAAGGAGAGAAAATTATCAAATGACACTAATAATAATAATCCTATAGCAGGCTAAATAATTCAATGATAATTACAAGTATTAATCTAGCTTTCTTCCCTGATTATGACTCTTCTCTCTTTTATCATAATGGGAGTAGCAGATTGTCTGAAATGAATTGTGAAAACCCAGCAGTGACTTTGGCAGTGAAGGCCTCCCATCAATTTTGATAGGTTAAAATGATTCTGGATGGTCTTGAGCAAATGTGTCAATTTTTTTTTCTGTGTGTGTAATAAAAGAAAGAAGCAATAGTAAATTCTTGCTGTTATTCCATGGAGCCAATAAAATCATACTACCAACAAGAGGCTGATGACACCATAAGTGTGGTTAACTGTCTTGAAATACTAGGCCTTGAAATAAAATTCCAATATTTCACATAACCTCTTTTTTTTTTTTAAAGAACAAAAACAAAACAAAACAAAGAAACTATACTGCTTACATTTAGGGCCCTGCTGTTGTGTAACTATTTTTGAACATGTCTACTGTAAGTGTATATATATATATATTTTTTTTTCTGTTCAATGAATTCATTTAGAGATAAATTTGGATTGCAAATTATTTGGGGGGAGGCATGGTATTTGTGGCTAGTCTTACAAGTAAAAAGGACTAAAAGAAAGAAGAAAAACATTTTTTATTACAGCATATTTACATCTGTCCAAAGTACTTATTTACTCTAATACTGACTAATGTATAATACTGTACACAAAGAAAGAAGTTAAATGAGTTATAATTCAGTCGAAGTATAGCTGGCCATTTTAAAACTTACCACTGAATCTTTCTGGTATGAAATGTGATATCTGGCAATCTGGTCCAGTTCATTACATCAGGTCATTTGTATGTTCTTATTACCATTTTGATAGCATAGCACATTTTATAACCCAGACATTTTACAATGGAACTATGATGCATGTATTTTCAAAAGTATAGACATACATGAAGCTATGAGGTCAAAAAAGATGAATGTCCGTAGTACCATATAGACTCAACAAATAAAAATGTCCAAGGCTCTGAGTGAGATTTATGAATATTGTATAAGATTAGGCCAACATGTGGTTTTGATATAAATCATCTGTTCTTAAATTAGAATTACAATCGTTGAGTACAGTGTTGAAAATGGCAGATAGATTTTAGCTATCTTTGCTCAATAGGGAAAATGGAAAAATGTTTAGTTTGGTCAGATTTTCACTTAACTTCTGAAAAATCTTACGTTTGAGAGAACCCTTCTGAAATAAGAATCCTTAAAGACATAACCCCTTTGGCACAAGTTTTCAAGAAACTTGTTGGATGTTGTAGACAATTATATGGCACACGTACTGTTCTAGATGTTTCATGCCAATAATATGTAAGCCATACCAAGGCTACATATACATATAGAGATGTTTCTCAGCTTACAAGGGGGCTATGTACAGAGAAACACATAAAAAACTGAAAATGCATTTAATACCCCTAAACTATCAAATATCATAGCTTACCTTAAGCTTATTTCAACATACTCAGAACACTTACATTTGCCTGCATTTGGGCAAAATCATCTTAAGCAAAGCCTATTTTATAACAAAGTATCAAATATCACATGCAATTTATTAAACATTACACTAAAAAAAAAAGAAGAATGGTTATATATAGAATGGTTGTAAGAATATCAGGTGTTCACCCCTGTAATCTTCTAGCTGACTGGGAGCTGTGGCTCACTGCCCCTGCCCAGCATCACAAGATGGCACCATACCACATGTCACTGGCCCTTTTTATAAAGACCCAAATTCAAAATTCAAAGTACAGTTTCTACTGAATCACTTTCACTTTCACATCTTTGCCAAATATATTGTAAGTTGAATCATTGTAAATCAGGAGCCATCTTGAATAAAATCCAAAAAATATTTGAAAGTTAAATCACAGTCACCCGTATACACACAAAAAAAGGCCTTCATGTAGGGCCATCTATGTATCTCTAAACAACATAGCATGACCTATCAACAGCAAAAAATGGATGTGAAGGGGACAATTGCTTTGCGTCAGTACTCTGAGCAGTAACATACATGGCCTTACTCACCTAGCAGAACTCCAGAGCTAGCTGATGGCAAGGAATTTTACAAATGTTTGCTGAACAGCTTAAGCACTATTATTTTTAAATTAGTGTGCATATCTGTTTTCTAAAGATATGTTAATTTATTTTATTGACTTATTACAAAACCAAATAATTTCCTCTTATTTAAGTGGCAGGTAAATAGAATTCTTTTTAATTTAAATCAAATGGCTTTTTAGGGAAAATATACTAAAAATTCTGAAACTTGTATTGCTTATGAATCTTTTATTGGAATCCTTATCAAGTTGGATTTTTCAAGTTTTTTCTAAATAATCTTCAATGAATTGAAAATATTTTTTGGATTTTATTCAAGGCTATTAACTCACAATTTCACTTTGTTAAATATAGTGCTAAACGTTCAACCAAAACGTTGTGTCTTTTTTTTTGCCACTACCACATCCTCCATCTACTGACTGGATTCTCTCCCCAACTAGCACATATATACAATTGTCTATCTTTAGGATAAGTAAGGGTCATCTTTTGTCTTTATTCTATTCCTCGCATGCTTCTGAACTTGTTGAATTTTAATATAGTCACACCATAAGCATCACATATTTGATTCCCCTTTCAATAGTAAACAGTGCACAACCAGAGCATACCTTCAAAGCTATCAATAGACTTACTCTGATATATTATTTTTGTATTTTTGTAAATTAAAATAATTAAATTATAGAACAAGAGTTTCAGGTGGTAGGTGTTGTAAGTTTTACCCAAACTGACTTTTGTCAAACTCGTTTTTGTCATCATATATGACAAGTAGTTTTCTCACGTTTGTTTTTAGAATATCCTTGTATAATGAATATTTACACTGATATCTAGTATAAAAATCTTGCAATTTATTTTAGAAACATTAAGATATTGAAAATCAATCTATTTCTTTGATTCATTAAAGACATTTTTGGCTTGTTTCCAGTACTTTCTTACTGGTTAAAAAATGAATTTGAAGTAGTCTGAATTTCATTATTATATGGCACTTTCCCTTTGATGAATACAAAGACGATATTTTATATTAGCTATCTGAGAAGAATTTGTTTTTTTAATTTTATTTATTTGTGAGTGAGAGAGAGCACAAGCAGGGGGAGCAGCAGGGTGAGGGAGAAGCAAACTCCCGGCTAAGCAGGGATTCTGTTGCAGAACTGAGTCCCAGGACCCTAAGATCATGACCTGAGCTAAAGGCTCAGGCGTTTAACTGACTGAGCCACCCAGGTGTCCCAATCTGAGAAGAGTTCTGTATGTTATTCCTATTAATATGCAGTTTAAAGTCTAGGTGATTAACTTAATATTTTAGTGGCTATTACATAGATAGCACTATGTTCCAGGCAGAGAGTAAGAAAGAAATAGTAAATCAACCATATTCTATGCATTCTAAATGAAAATAATTAATCAATCATAATAAATCCTTCTATTTATGGAATATCAACTTATAAGCTTTCCTCCATATGAACAATGCCAAATACCAGAATAAAGGGTCATCTAATACAAATAAAGGATAGAATTAAAGAATTCTGGTAAGCCATTTAATTTTGAAAAATGGTGCTATATTGTTGCTGAGTTGTGGTTTTCAGTTACATAATATCTGATAAGTGTAGAAGTAACATGAGTGTTACGTGAGATGAGAAATGGTTTATAATTAAGATAATTTTAAAAGTACAGATAAATACAAATTTGTAAACATAGCATTATGGAGGAATAAAAATAAATGATAGCTACACACTCTAAAGTGAATAAATCTTGGAAAGTTAATAGAGAAGTAAAACAAGGGCAGTGCAAAAAGTATGGTACATTTTTATGAAGTTCAAACAAATTCTGTGAAACCATAGATGGACTTAAAGATACTATTATGTATCAAATATTGTAAAAATTAAGCAAGGAAATAGCAAACATAAAATAACCAAAGCATACAAACTTGGGTAGATACAATAGGTGTGATCATGTTCTACTTCAAAAAGAGATGAGTTAATAGATAAATAGAAGTAACTAGACTTTTTAGAAGTTAATAAAACTTTGCCTGTCATTTCTTAGTAATATAAAATATATGGTTTTCTAACAAAAACGTTTATCTTAAAAATATTTAAAAATAAATTTCAGGCTACTCATAAGGTTATATTTACTTTTCCACTGAAGGAAAAGCTCGTTGTTGTAGTTGTAGTTGTTTGTTTGTTTTAGTCTCCTCCTGGTTTTTATTATTATAATGTGGAATAAGGAATGTTAGATTGAAAAGTGAATTATTTTATAGACAAAATCATTACTTGATTCACCTCCTGGTACAGCAGATGGAACTCCTGAAAATATGCCCTTTTGCCTTACAGAAGAGTAACAGTTATGCTTACTTCTGAAACATACTTGGTGGTGGCCCTAAATAGTGACACCATAGTAAACATTTTGAATATTTGCAATTAATTTTTATAGTCATAGGGCTCCAAAAGGCACTGCTGGTATCTTAGCAGGTATTTCAATAAAGCTAAAAGTTGCCTGACTGTTTAAAAATATTAACAAGGCACAAAACGGCAGAAGTATTGTCCTCAGTTATTATTTTTTTCCATATGCTCCTAATTCCAGACATGACAAGTTATTTTTTTTAATTTTTTTTTTATAAAAGATTTTATTTATTTATGTGACAGAGATCACAAGTAGGCAGAGTCAGGCAGAGAGAGAGGAAGAAGCAGGAACCCTGATGAGCTGAGAGCTCAATGTGGGACTCGATCCAAGGATCCTGGGATCATGACCTGAGCCGAAGGCAGAGGCTTTAACCCACTGGGCCACCCAGGCGCCCCCATGACAAGTTATTTTTGATAGATATATATACAATGTATTTTCCAGTTATAAGAAAAATGGTTCTGCTATTTTTAACCTTTTTTAAAAATTACATAATTTTTTAAAATAAAATATTATGTTTTAATGTTTTAATTTTATTTTCTTTTTTTTTTAAAGATTTTATTTATTTATTTGAAAGACGGAGATCACAAGTAGGCAGAGAGTCAGGCAGAGAGAGAGAGAGAGAGGGAAGCAGGCTTCCTGCGGAGCAGGGAGCCCGATGCGGGGCTCGATCCCAGGACCCTGAGATCATGACCCGAGCCAAAGGCAGCAGCCCAAACCACTGAGCCACCCAGGTGCCCCAATGTTTTACTGTTCAATATACTACTTAGAATATAAAACCTATTCCATTTGGTAAGATATTTACCATTTAAAAAATGGTAATTTTCTCATAGTGTGTTCCCCTCACATTGCTTTATTTTGAATAAAAAAATTTCACAATAAACATAACTGATGCTTTCCTTTTGATTGTCCCTCTGTTGGTCATACTGTATATGAGCCATGACAATTAGTTTTACAAAATTTATTCATGTTTGTTGATATGTTTTATCATAACTAATTTTCCCTCCCTTATCTAGATTCCCCAGCTTTCAGACAGGTGGACACTTCAATAAACCATACCCAAGGGATGTATCAAGTACTTCTTAGACATCTCTCAGATCCTTGAGGTCTCATTTTACCTAAGGATTTGCAAAAGGTTCTGCCAGAGGCACCACTGTGACAACTGATGACCCTGGTCTATCTCCTGCTAAGCTCAAGAGGTCACTGGTTTCCAAGTTTATCTATACAATTAATGCATTTCAGCAAGTTCTTTGTTTTTTAATATTAACAAACTTACTTTAAAGTTTATATGAAGAGGCAAAGACTCACAATAGTCAACATAGTGTTGAAGAAGAACAAAGACTGAGGACTGACTTCAAAGTTTACCATAACGATGGGGCACCTGGGTGGCTCAGTGGGTTAAGCCTCTACCTTCGGCTCAGGTCATGATCCCAGGGGCCTGGGATCGAGTCCTGAATTGGGCTCTCTGCTCAGCAGGGAGCCTGCTTCTACTCATCTCTCTCTCTGTCTGTCTCTCTGCCTATTTGTGATCCCTCTCTGTGAAATAAATAAATAAAATCTTTTAAAAAAAGTTGACCATAACAATAATTGTAAGCAAGATATTGTAATACCACAGAAAGACTAGATTAAAGGAGCAGAATATATATTATCAATTATATTTTATATTTAATATAAAAGCAAAAGCAATACAAGAGAGCAAAATACAATCTTTTAAACAAATGGTTCTGGAGTAATGATGAAGCTAAATGTAAAAATATAAAACAAAAATAAAATAAAATAATAAAATAAAATAAATCCAGGCAGATATCATACACTCTTCACAAAAATTAACTCAGATTGGATTATAAACCTAAACATGAAACATGTAGAAGGTAATATAGAAGAAAATTTAAATGACCTTGGTTTTGGCAATAACTTTAGCTACAAAAGCACAAGCACTGAATTTTAAAATGTCTATTCTGTGAAACACAATGCCAAGAGAATGAAAAGGTAAAGCACAGACTATGAGAAAAAATTTGCAAATACACATCTGGCAAAGGGCTGTTAATCAAAAATACACAAAGACCCCTTAAAACTCAACAATGGGGGAAAAACCTGATTAAAAATGAGCCAAAGACCTTAGCAGATACCTCACAAAAGAAAATATTACAGATGGCAAATAAGCATATAAAAAGATGCTTCACATCATATGTCATCAGGAAAATGCAAATTAAAACAAAAAAGAGACCCCAGTACATACCCAGAATTCAGAACACTGAAAACAGAACACGAAATGTTGGTGAGGATGTGGAGCAACAGGAATGTTCTTCCATGTCTATTGAGAATAAAGAATGGAAAAAACTTGGCAGTTTCTTACAAAACTAAACATATTCTTGCCAGATGATTCAGCAGTAGCAGTTCTTGGTATTTATCCAAAGAAGATGAAATCTATACCCACAAAGAGGTCTATAGTACTTTTATTCATAACTGACAAAAGCTTGGAAGCAACCAAGATATCCTTCCATATGTGAAAGGTCAAATAAAGTGTAGTACATGCAAACAATGGAATATTATTTAATGCTAGAGAAATGAATTACCAAGCCATGAAAAGATATGGATATAAATATTTAATAAATATTTGATTTTAGGCTTCTACCAGTCTATCAATAGTATTAGTATATTTTAACAGTGAATGCTCAGCATTCATGAATTTACCTAATAAAATATTTTGGGTTCAATATTTTAAATACTTCAACCTCTATGATTATATTCCTAATAATTTTGAATTGGGGTAAATAAACCTTAACTTTTTGTAACTTGTTTCAATATGCAAAAGAGCTCAATGAAATTTTAGAAAATAAAAATTTACAAAAAAAGTTTAGTGTACTATTGCCAAATAATTTAAAACTTTATCTTATATTCAAATACATATATTTTTCTAAATTGATTTATAGGCTACTAAAACCAAAAACTTTTAGTTATACTAGATTTCATATCATGCCATCAATGCCAGAAAGCCATCTGTCGATGACTTGTCTTAAATAGAGTTAAGATGGGCGTTATTACAATGCAAGATGGAAACAAAGATAGTTTAACAATTGAGTGTTACATAACTTTTCTGTTTTGATCAAGTTACTAATCTACAAAAGGCTTTTATCGGTGACAGACTTGGGAATTTAACAAAACTTTTAAACTAGCATGTGCGACTCATTCCTAGAAAACAACACAATCAATAACACTTTATTTAGATTAAATCATGACTATTTCTCCATTTGAATAAAAAAGGTAGCAACCCCAATAAGTTTATTGAACGTGAAAAGTTGAAATGCTGTAATGCTCCTAAGGAATCAAATGATCCAGTAATGAATTACAAAAAAAATGATATAAATACCAAAGTGTTTGTATAATTGTAATGTACAACTGCCCATTATCGTTCAATAGTGTAGGCTTGTACAAGAACTCTATAAAAGAACTCCACTTCTAAACTGTGGAAAATATGTTCCCTTTCTCCCTATATACAACTATTAAGCCATTCATTTAGCTTTTAAAATATCCACTTAATACAGGCTTTTTACTCATTTGAACCCGGCAGCAGGGTTCTATTCTTATTGCTTACATCTGAAGGATAGACTTCTAGCGTAAGAGGTAAAGCCCATAAAGGAGCCCAATAATAACAACAAAATAGAGTTTAGTGATCCCTTACAATCTGCCAGCTACCTTTCTGAGAAATCTTCAATTAATAAAACATATAAAATAGCTGACCACAAAGAGCTTACATTCTTTTGAAATATAATAGTGAAATAAACCAATAATAGAGGGGCGCTTTGGTGGCTCAGTCCATTGAATGACTGCCTCTGGCTTGGGTCATGATCTCAGGGTCCTGGGATGTAACTCCCCAGCAGGCTTTCTAGGCAGTGGGGTGTTTTCTTCTTCCTCTGTGCACCCTCCCAATTCTCTCTCTCTCTGTCTCAAATAAGGAAATAAACCAGTAATAGAATAATGATTGATGGTTGATGGCGATAAGTGTTACAAAGAAATACAAGAAAGGTAAAAGCCATTGGAGGATGCTGGGATGAAAGTTAATTTTATTTTGTGTTGGGTGGTTATATCTCATTTAGGAGATGTTATTTGCACAAAGACCCAGGAAGTGAAGGAGGGTGTTATACAAATATTAAAGGAAAAGATTGCTCTAGGCAGAGCAAGTAAGTATATAGACTTTGTGTGAACAGCTTGTCTGTTACTTTTGAGGAAAAGCAAGGAGGCCAATGAGGAGTTTATAGTGGTGGAGAGAGGAAGAACGTATTGTACCTTCTAGTACATTGAAACGCCTTCAGTTTTTATTTAATATGAAAGGGGAAGATACCAAAAGACTTTCAACAGCAGAATAAAATCATCTGACTTGATTTTTAGGTTAAGTTGCTGTACCAAAATAAATTTGCAGGGAGAAAGGAGTGCAGTATGTGTGGAAGTGGGGCTATCAATCAAGTCAATAATTCAGGAACATATCATGGTGTTTTTAGCATGCTGGGTGGTAATAGAAGTGGTGAGGTATGGTTTTTATTTTGTATATATTTTGATGGTGAATATTCCGGTGAACAGGATGGGGTATGTGCAGGACAGACAATATCAACATTTATTTTACCTGCACAAACAGAAGCGTGGAGTCTTCATTCCCTGATATGGAGAGAACTCTGAGTTCAATTGTTCTTTGTCATTAAATGGCATAGTGATGATGAGGATTTAGTCAGACAGTGAAAGAGAACAGTAAGCATAGTGTTAAGCGGGAAGACATTATAATACATTTGAACAACAAAAAACGTTGTATTGGATCATGTGTTTGTGTGAGTAAATAAATAAATAAGCTTCCTGGGCTTCTGATAGAGGTAAAGAAGACTAGTATATGATCCAAAGGGGCACGTGCACCAAATGTTTATAGCAGCAATATCCACAATAGCCAAACTATGGAAAGAACCTAGATGTCCATCAACAAATGAATGATATATATATATATGATGGAATACTATGCAGCCATCAAAAGAAATGAAATCTTGCCATTTGCGATGACATGGATGGAACTAGAGGGTATTATGCTTAGCAAAATAAGTCAACCAGAGAAAGACACTATCATATGATCTCTCTGATATGAGGAACTGGAGGTGCAATGTGGGTGCTTGGGGGACAGGAAAAGAGTAAATGAAACAAGATGGGATCAGGAGGGAGACATAACATAAGAGACTCTTAATCTCACAAAACAAACTGAGAGTTGCCGGGGGTGGGGAGGGTAGGGAGAGGGTGGTGGGGTTATGAACATTGGGGAGGGTATGTGCTGTGGTGAGTGCTGTGAAGTGTGTAAACCTGGCGATTCACAGACCTGTACCCCTGGGGCTAATAATACATTATATGTTAATTTAAAAAAAAGAGGTTTTCAGCAAAGAGTGTGTAATCAGGCATATTTTATTAAAGTAACCATGTAAAATGATGGTTGAAAATTGGAATAACAGAAAACATAAAAATTAGATATTTTAAAAAGAGATCTGGGACAGTGTAGAGAATATAATCAATGATATTATAATAGTGTTATATGGTGACAGATGGTGGCTATATTTATAGTGATCATAGAATAATGTATGGAGATATTGAAAACCTGAAACCAATGTAACACTGAATATCACTATACTCAAATAAAAAAATAGTAAAAATAAAACATTTTATTTTAAAAAGATAAAAAGAGGGACAAGAATCTGTAAAGTGAATTTCAAAAAGCTTAAAGATGAGGCTAAGACATACTCTGAACCTTGAGGAAAACACCATTTTGAAAATTCTTCCCATTTTGAGAAAACTCAAATGAATCAATACCATAAAAGAACCCATTTTAACTGAGAGATGTAATGAATGCTCAAGAAATAATTTTATGACAGGATAATTCTTCCCTATGAAACAGCATACAGAAACCAGGGGAAACACCTGGAAGCAAAATAAACTATACTGAAAATAAGAATTAGGAAAAAGATAAATGATGAAAGATAAGAAAATTAGAACTGCGAGAGAGACCTAGTGAATAGAATTTTTAGCTTGTGGTTTAATGTTTTTGAGGATAATCTAGAGTTCATAACTGCCTTGAGACAGGCTGGTTGTAGGCAGTTTAGGCAGACCCCTAAGACAGGCCTACTTTGGGCAGATGGTGTTGGAGGAGGCCATTGGCCTGGACAAAGACAAATCCAACCATTTGACTAAAGTGTCTGTGAAGATGTTGAAGTCAGATGCTACAGAGAAAGAACTGTTAAACCTAATCTCAGAAATGGAGATGATGAAGATGATTGGTCAGCACAAGGACACCATCAACCTGCTGGGTTCTGCACACAGGATGGTCCTTCGTACACTCTCATGGAATATGCCTCCAAAGACAACATACAGGAGTACCTGCAGGCCCAGAGGCCTCCTGACCTGGAGTACTGTTACAATATCAGCCACAATGCAGCAGAGCAACTCTCCTCCAAGGACCTGGTATCCTGTGCCTATCAGGTAGCCTGAGGCATGGAGTACCTTGCCTCCAAGAAGTGCATACACCAAGACCTTGCCACCAGGGAAGTGCTGGTGACAAAGGACAACATGATGAAGATCTCAGACTTCAGCCTTGCCAGAGATATCACCACATCAGTTACTATAAAAAGACAACCAACAGTGGACTGCCTGTGAGGTGGATGATCCCTAAGGCCATGTTTGACCAGAGCTACATCCACCAGAGTGACTTCTGGTCTTTTGGGGTGATCCTGTCCAAAATCTTCAATCTGGAAGCCTCCCATATCCTGGAGTGCCTGTGGAGGTGGCTTTCAAGCTGCTGAAGGAGTCATTTGATGGATAAGCCAATAAGTGCACCAGAGAGTTATACACAATAATGAGGGGTGGCTGGCATGTGGTTCCTTCAAGCTGCTGGTAGAAGACCTGGATCATACTGTGGCCTTGACCTCCAACCAGGAGTACCTGGACCTGTCCTTGGCCCTGGAACAATACTGTCTATGCTTTCCCAACACCTGAAGCTCCACCTGCTCCTCAGAGAAGAATTCCACCTTCTCTCATGTGCTGTTGCCCAGGGAGGCCTATCTGCCCTGACACCCAGCCCAGCTTGCCAATGGTGGACTCAAATGACTAGTATCCCTATTACTCCTGTCCAGATTCCGTCATAAGCTGTAACTTTTACCCCCCACCCTCCCTGCAAGACTCGCTGCCTTCTCCTTTGTCCCTTTCCTACTGGCAGGAGCCAGCTGCCTACCTGAGGCCTTCACCCCTTGAAGTTCACCTCTCTTCCCCTTCCTCTTCCTCCTCCTTACAACCTTCTCATGAAAGAAAGGCACAGAGAGGCAGGTACTTGCTCGTGGCTACTTCCTTCCCGCCCATATGTTGGACCAAGACCCCTCCCTGGCATCTGGTACTGCCTGGACGTCGAGGGAGTGGGAGATGATGCATGCCAGTGAAAGCTGTTGGAGCTTTCCTGTTTTGGTTTTGTCTGCTTAGCATAACATGTAAGACTGAGTTCTGGTGGCAGGGACCTAGTCCTTGGGGCTATAGCACTAGTGAGGGGAGGTCAACTGCTGTGGGCCTTGGCTAAGAGCAACCCCTGCTCCAGAGATATGGTGCCAAGGGCTTATTAATTTTGATACTAATTTGCATTGCTGACCAAATACCTGGTATCAAAAGATGGGAAGGCAAAGACTGAAAGCAGTGTTGTGACCATGGGGTCCAGCCCCAAACTATGAAGAAAACACAAAGTGTATAAATCTGAGTAAGTATATATTTACACACCTTTTTAAATAGGTTGTTATCAAAGATTTAATCAATGGGTAATATGCTCCTCGTGGCTGGGAAGCATCAGTTGCCATATATTAAAAACAAAGAAAAGAGGTGTCTGGGTGGCTTCCTCCATAAGTGTCCCTTCTTTTCAGGTCATGATCCCAGGGTCCTGGAATGGAGCCCCACATCAGGCTCTCTGCTCAGTGGGAAACCTGCTTTTCCTTCTCCCTCTGCCCTGCTTATAGTTCCTCTTCCTATCTTTCTGTCTCTCAAATAAATAAAATATTTTAAAAAAAGAAAGAAACAAAATGTTTTTAAAAGGTCTTTTTTTAAAAAAATTTTCTAGGGGTGCCTGGAGGACTCAGCTGTTTAAGCAGATGTTTGCCTTTGGCTGAGGTCATGATTCCAGTGTACAGGGCTCCAGCCCTGCATGGGACTACTTGCACCCCAAGGAGCTTGCTTCTTCCTCTCCCTTTGCACGTGATTCCCCCCGCTTGTGCACTTCCTCTCTCTCTCTCACTTTCTCTCTCTTGCTGTCAATAAACAAAATAAAATCTTTTCTTAAATAAATAAATAAATAAATAAATTTCTAAACGTACTTTCAGTTTAGGTCCCTTAACAATAATTGCTACTGCTTCATTTAAAAAAAAAAGATAATTTAGAAATGTGCTTCCAGAGCTAAAAAGCTGTTTTGTTTTTTTTTTTTTTTGGTCAGGATTAAATATAGAAGTGCTTTAAAAAGAAAAAGAAAAAATATGCTATATTAACACTAATCACACTATAACTTTGGTGGTTATATCAAGATAATGAAAAGTGATTTTAAAGCAAATTTCATTATCAGACATAAAGATCAAGTCAAAATTACAGAATAGTAAAAGGATGAATTCCTCAGGGAGTATAATAATTCTTGACTTTTAATACTTAATAACAGATTTGGGGATATATAGGGAAAAACTAAGAACAAAAATCATAACTTCTACCTTAGAAGAGAAATGGAAAAAATTTCAACACCTTTATTTTAAGATTATATAGACAAATGGTCATCAAATTGGTAAGATATGTAAGACTTGAACAAAATTATCAATAACTAGATATGCTTGATATTACAGAACACTCCCATCAACCGCAGTCTACATATATCTTAAGCCATAATTTTCTTTGCAAAGGTCAACATTGATAATGTTCTAGTCATTCCTCCGTGTACCAGGAAAGAAGTAGCACTTTCTTGAAAGACACAGCTATCAAAGCTCCATTGAGAAACCGTAAAGATGGAGAAGGGATTTGCAAATTATATATCTGATAATGGACATCTATTCTGATTATTAAAAAAATGAATAAAAATAAAAAACCTTACTAATAACCAAACAGAGTATCCAATTTTACATGTGAAGAAAATTATTGCAGAGACATGTCACCAAAAGGATATGGATGGCTTATAAGTACATGACAAATTTCTCAACATTTAGACATTAAAGAAATACAAATTAAAATCATAATGAGACATGCTTACATATCTATTAGAATGGCTAAAATTATAAAGGCTAATTGTACTTCGTCTGAGCTAGATTGAGAAGCAACAAAAAATCTAAACTGTTGTTGGCATATATCATGATACCACCACTTTGGAAAATATCTGCCATATAATAGGTTCAGTAGACAATTTGTAAATTTCAGAAAAAAATAATGTTGAGAGTATACTGAATTTCATAAGTCATTTCAATATTTTTTTCCAAAATAGAAACTAGGTAAAACATGCCTTAAATTTACTTTCAAAATATTTTATAGCATATAATGGACAATATACATAAGCCTTAAAGAAACAATCATATAAATAACCATTTCATACCTACTTAAAAATTGCATAATACCACACTCCTAGATCCTCTCTGAATGCTCTAAAATAGCCCTTCAAAGGAAATACATTTTTAAAAATAACAGATTTTTTTTGGCAAATAATTTAATAAATAAAAGTTTCATTCATCTACGTAGATCATAATAAATGTTTTTAATAAGCATGAAATTATAACTCTGAAGTGTGCTAAAATGAAACCACCTGCTAAGGGTGAGAGAACAAAAATAAACATCATTTTTCCAAATAAGAGGAATTTATTACCTTTGAATCAAAGCATGTGGATTTGTTCAAACTGGCAATAAAGGAATATGGAAACACAAACCATAGAAAGTCATATTTTAGATTTCTAAAAGAATTCAAAGTGAAGAGTATACATTTTTTAAATGTTACATAATGCTACATAATGACAAGATGACAGGTTGTGACAAATAGCATTTAAAAGCTCTACTCATATTGGAATGGAAGGTGTCATTTCCCTATAATTTTATATATGTCATTAATTTACTATATCTGGATACAACATATTACCAAACAGATGTTCATCAAAGAATAAATCATTTTTAATGGAACATAATAATTTGAACCTACATCTATTAATCATTTTTTTCGATCAAACATTTATCATCTTGCTAAACTTTTTATCAGTTGTCGACAAAATTAAAAAACAATAGGATAAAAAGTCGTGTTTGGAAAAGTAGATTTTCCTTGAAATTTGCATTTAAATGAAAATATTTGCTGATATTTTTAAAACTTTAAATGTAATTTTATATATATCTGACCTATCAAATAATATAAAATTTTTGGACACTTAATATAGTTTGGGGCACATGGTAAGCAATAATCAATTTTTTTGTTGATCCAAGTGTTCTTGTATTATTTTTCTTAATTATTCTAGTACCACAATTTATAGTTCTAAGATTTTTCCACCCCCCCATTTTAATATCTCTTAAGGTGGCACTCACCTTGCACTTGATGACATATCCTAGTTTAACTGACAGCATTTCTCTTTCTTAGTCGAACATAAACTATAGTGCATCTTACCCTTGATGAAAGCTAGGATGCAATTAAATACTCTATTATGGTTACGATTCTGATATTTGAAATCCGCCGGTAGCTCCCTGTGCCCCCACAGTGTAGTACCTCACCTCCTCGCCATAGTATACAAACCTTCTCACCCCCAGTGTTAACCCCGGGGCTCAGCCTCCATCCCCAGGTGATGCTGCCAGATCAGCTGTCGGTTGTCATGAACTTGCTGTAGTTTCCTGAATGCACTGTGCTGCCTCCTGACACTTTGAAACTTGACACACTCATCCTCATTCTTCGCTTTGCCCTTGTCTATCACCTCCCCTGAAAATCTGTTCCTAAGTGGTTTTTCCTAGCTCCAACCTACCCTTGGCAGTCCTTTATCTCCCTGTGGTAAAGCCTGTCACACTGCACCATGGACATGCCCGTTGTCCCCCTGAGAAGAGAAAAGGGACAATGAGGGCCCCCCAGCATTTGCAGCTCTAGTGCAGAGCCCCATGCCTGGATTGCAGGAAATGCCAGATCATGAAGACAAACGGAGATCATCCTCTGGCTAAAACCAGCTCTTCTTTGCCTACCGCAGGATCTGGATCAATAAAGGGCAGCCAGTTATTATTGCTGTTTGTCCAGGGATTTTTCCCCATATATTTCCCAGGTCTTTACTCTTTTTGTAGCACTTTAATTCAGGCTTCAACCACTTCCTAGTCAGATCAGGTGAAATCATTTTCCTTCCCATACCCTCGATGTATTTCACATCTAGTAATTCTTTTTTTTAAGATCTTATTTACCCATTTGACAGACAGATCACAAGTAGGTAGAGAGGGAGGCAGAGAGAGAGGGGGAAACAGGCTCCCCGCTGAGCAGAGAGCCCGATGTGGGGCTCCATCCCAGGACCCTGAAATCATGACCTGAGCCGAAGGCAGAGGCCTAAACCACTGAGCCACGCAGGGGACCCCATATCTGGTAATTTTTAATCAACGTGGATTTACTGCATCAAATAGTTCCTTCTTCTTCAAATATAAATATATAAATATATTGATCAAGTCACTCGCATGTCTTAGGAGAATGTCATGCCTTTAGTAGCAAGCTTGAAATCTTGGCAATTGGTTTTGATTTTTGATTTTTGTTTTGGTTTGATTTGGTTCGGTTTTTGTAATTTTAAAAATGCCTCCAGCCCTTGGCTCTTTCTGACCTGATTGCTTTCAGCTGTTTCTGCAACAAAATTGTCCCGGCAGCGAAAACTCTCATTCTTTACAGTGGCGCCCCCTTCTGAACACTTTGTTAATAAAAAGCTTTTTTTTTTTTTTTTGGCTATGATAAATGTGGAACAACAATGAGGTATTTCAAAGAGGTGAACCACAGATAAATTTCTCTAAGGGAGTAGTGAGGGTTACTCAAAAAGGAACTTGACAAGGCTTTTAAAGATATCGACAATCATTATAACATAATGTGACTGATTGTTACCGTGCTCTTAACTGGGCAAACACTTGTTGGCTTCCAAGAAAGACTAACATAGTTGAGATGGTTCTAGCGGCCTTCTAGCACAGGGTCTCATGAGGCAAGGATTCTAGCCACTGGCTGTGCAAGGCATGAGGCCTGTTAGTGATGCTATTTTTTCCTCTGCAGAATGGGTCTTTCTACATTCCAAGTCCCTTCTACCCCAATAAATAATGCAGCAATTCTCTCAGTGAATGAGTTGTACTTTTGGTTTAAACAGCCAACTGTCTCTTAAAAAGGACTTTTGTTTAAATTCCTTAAAAAAAAAGGTCTTTTTAAAAAAAATATTTTTCTTATTTTTTATTTTTTAATCCCATAGGTTTACTCTGATCGTGGAACTTTGTCATTATGACCTTCTCGGCTGATTAAAATATTCACCATCAGCACCTACTGCTCTCCTCTCCTGGTGGTCTCTCCAGAAGGGGACTTCTCTAGCTCTTCTAGCAGGAGATGGGCACTTCCCCTCTACCCCTGTTGCCGGACCAGCCTTACCTATCCTGCAGGGTCAGGTCGTTCTGGCCTTTTATCTGCTGTTCTCTTCTGAGTGGTTAGTTTTTCATAGATACCGTGCTTTCCTTTTGTCAGGATTTACCCTGGACTATCAAAACCCTTTTCTTGTGCCAGTGAAGCCTAAGAAACAGTCCTGATGAGAGAACCAGGAACTCGAACAGATCATATTTATCCTTAATGTTCTGTCCAAAATGAAAAATACATTTCTGAGGAGCCTCAAGATCTCTGAGAAGGGAAGTTTCACCAACTCTGTCATGTAGGGGCATCAATTCCGATTCTTTGTCAATTTTCCTACTTTCCCAGCTAATAATTCTCTACCTCATAAAGACCAATCTCAACCGTTTCCGCTCTCAAAGGCAGTTACTCTTAGAGTCTTCACATGGCACTTGGGGCCTGCTGTTCATTGGCTAAAGTGCTCTGTACTTTGGGTCTAACAGCTGCGGGGCATCAAGATGAGAACGTCTCTTGTTCTAAGACTTAATATAATTTGGGGCACATGGTAAGCAATAATCACTTTTTTAGTTGATCCAAGTGTTCGAACTTTTCTTAATTATTCTAGTACCACAATTTATAGTTCTAAGATTTTTCCACCCCCCCATTTTAATATCTCTTAAGATGGCACTCACCTTGCACTTGATGACATATCCTAGTTTAACTGACAGCATTTCTCTTTCTTAGTCGAACATAAACTATAGTGCATCTTACCCTTGATGAAAGCTAGGATGCAATTAAATACACTATTATGGTTACGATTCTGATATTTGAAATCCTCCGGTAGCTCCCTGTGCCCCCACAGTGTAGTACCTCACCTCCTCGCCATAGTATACAAACCATCTCACCCCATTGTTAACCCCGGGGCTCAGCCTCCATCCCCAGGTGATGCTGCCAGATCAGCTCTCGGTTGTCATGAACTTGCTGTAGTTTCCTGAATGCACTGTGCTGCCTCCTGGCACTTTGAAACTTGACACACTCATCCTCATTCTTTGCTTTGCCCTTGTCTATCACCTCCCCTGAAAATCTGTTCCTAAGTGGTTTTTCCTAGCTCCAACCTACCCTTGGCAGTCTTTTATCTCCCTGTGGTAAAGCCTGTCACACTGCATCATGGACATGCCCGTTGTCCCCCTGAGAAGAGAAAAGGGACAGTGAGGGCCCCCCAGCCTTTGCAGCTCTAGTGCAGAGCCCCATGCCTGGCTTGCAGGAAATGCCAGATCATGAAGACAAACGGAGATCATCCTCTGGCTAAAACCAGCTCTTCTTTGCCTACCGCAGGATCTGGATCAATAAAGAGCAGCCAGTTATTATAGCTGTTTTTCTAGGGATATTTCCCCCATATATTTCAGGGGTTTCTGTTTAGCCCCAGAGGGCAATGTTTTTTCTTCTGGAGGGCAGGCAGAGGGCTGCATTGTAGTTCTGGAATTGCCAAAATGGAGGGCTTGTGGGCCAGGAGTTGAGAACAGAAGTCTGAGAACCCAAGCAACCTTAGGGTCTTGGCAAGGGCATGGCAGGTACGCTCTGCAGATGAAACAAGATCTCGTGCATCTGAAATCAGGTGAGGATCTGACAAACGCTCAGGTTGGAGTTTTTGTCCCTTATGGCCCTCTTCATGAAGAGGTGGTGGATCACGAGGCCTTGGAATTTTTCCCACGATGGGAGTTGTGAGATGCTCCAAACCATAAAGATTCTTCTGCAGGGCGATTGAGACCTGTTGGTTGGCTCCAGGACTTCCCATACGGATCGATTCCGAGTAGGGTTCTAAGGATGGATGGCTGGGAAACCCGACTCTCATTCCTCTTGTGTCCTAGTGACAAGACAGGTTAGATCTGCTGGATCTGGGGGAGAAACTGAGAGGGTTGAGTTGAAATGGACTCTCTTGTGGATGGGTCCTAATGTGGGTTTGTGTCCATGGAGAACTTGGAATGAGGCAGTGGCACAGGGTCCCTGAAGGGTTCTCCTAACCAGAGGCTTTGACTCAGCTACAACGTGCAAGATTCCCACGTGGAGACGAGATTTCTTCTGATGGGTGCCTCAAGAAACAGCCATATGCTGCTATTGGAATCCAGGCCTCTGAGGAGAGATGCCTGGACAACAAAGCAATGGATCCGATTAGGATCTAGGGGCCTGCTCACTGCAATTTACCTCTGGGGACATCTGTCCACGGGTCTAAGTGCAGGTAGATGCTCAGCTGGTGTCAGACCGCCCTTGTTTTTCCTGGGCAGTCAACACTATTGGGATGGCCCCGGGCACTTTGGAGGTTTATCATCCTATTTCTAGGTTTGTGGCCAATGGAATGGGCAGAATTCCCAGGTACAGTCCTCAGGTTTGGCTCCAAGAACCTGTGCCTGTAGGTTTTGTGGGCCAGGGCTGTGGGGACAGTTGTCTGAAAACACAAACTCGGCTTAGGTTTCGGGTCGTAGGTATTGCAGGACTGATCTACAGACAGTGAGGAGAACTCTTCAGGATATGAACAAGGGGGCAAGTGTGAGACGCTTGCTCAAGATTTTGTCTCTGGATATTGTGTCACTGATGGCCGTGGAATGTCCGGGTGGCCTCATGGGCCATGGACGAGTCTTCCTCTCTGGGCATTTGGCCCGATCCGAAGAGCTTGGGGTTATTCTTTGAGATGGGAGGAGTTGGTTTTGTTTTGTTTTTACCTCAGGTGTCCCACCAAAACAGAGTTTCCAGAGCAGAGCACTGGGGAGGGGCGAGGGGACAAACAGAAAGCTGGTTAAAACTTGGGGCCTAGGGGCATGGCAAGCCCATTATGACGTCTAATGGTCCAGCCACTGAGAGGACTTACTAGAGGACAGGACTCACGCTGAGGGTCACAATGCGTGTTTGTGCCCTCTTCGTACTTAAGCAATCGCGGGGCATAATTTGTCAGGGTCAGGGTCAGTGTCAGCATTTGGGTTAGGGTTTGGGGCAGGCTCACAGTCAGTGTCAGGGTCAGGGTTAGTGGTTACTGTTAGGGTTAGCCCCGCTCCTGGGTCATGGACCCATCCGTTCAGGCTCTCAGGATAAACCCTGTGCAGAAGGGTGTAGACCCTCTACCCGATCCCACTTAACCAGCCTTAAACTGGTGTGTGAACATAACTTGCCCACCAGACATCTAAACCCTCATCAGCCTGATCCTGCTTGGGGCATCTCCTCCCACGATGGCATGGTAGGTCCTCTTTACACACAGACACACAGACACCCAGAGGCACACACACACACAGAAAAACGGGGAAGAGACCTAGGGCTACACCCGTGGATCAGAAGGTGTGGGACTCTCTGACTCTGAGCCCCCTGGTGTCACCTTTTGATTTTATTAGCCAAAGGGTCTGAGGCATTGGGGAAACATGATATGACCTGAAGGGAGGCGATGTGTCTGGCGGGCGAGCTCTCTTCTCCCTGCATCCTCTCGGCTTCAGTACAGCAGAAGAACATGTCGCTTCCTTTAGGATGTGCCTAGAAATGAGCTGGGCAGGGGGTTTTTCTCTGTAATGGGTTGCCTGGATACATGGGTTGCAATTCCGTTGGGCTCTGTCGTCAGGGAAGTGAGGTCACCACTGCCTGGGGGCTCCTTACCGAACTTTCTGCTGTACCAGAGCTACCTGAGCCACCGGTGCGCAAGCTGCTCAGGCTCACACTCCACTCCATGCAGTGCCCATCCAGTGACTCCCATTCAGACTCCACCCAGCCCTTGGGAGGCCTGGGTGCAGCTGTTGACCTCGCTGGAGACAACAGAGCTGGGTTTAGACTAGGTTAGTGTTAGGGTTAGGTTTTAGAAAGACTTAGGGTCAGGGTTAGGTTTAGATGTCGTTGGGGTCAGGGTTAGCGTAAGGCTTAGGGTAGAGGTCAGGGTTAGGGTTAGGTTCATGGTTATGTTTAGGGTCAGGCTCACAGTAGGGTCACAGTTAGCGTAACGGTCAGAGTCAGGGTAGGGTCAGTGTTAGTGACGGTTAGGTTTAGGGTCAGGTTCAGGGTCATGGTCACATTTAGGGTCAGGTTCAAGTTTTGGTTTGGGGGCAAGGTTCATGTCAGGGTCAGGGTTAGTTTGGGACAGGTTTAGTGTCAGGGTTAGGGTCAGGGTCAGCGTTAGGTTCATGGTTATGGTAAGGTCAGCTTTATGTTTAGGATCTGTTTTATGAGTAGGTTCAGAATCAGGGTTAGCTTTAGGGTTATGATTCTGTTCAAGATCTTGGATTGGGTCAGAGTTAGGTGTACATTCAGGGTTGGGGTCAGTGTTAAGGTCAAGGCCAGGGTAAGGTTTAAGGTTAAGGTCTGACATAGGCAAAGTTCAGAGATAGGGGTATGATATGATCAGGGTCAGGTAGAGGGTCAGGATTATTGTTAAAGTGGGGTTAGGGTTAGGGCTAGGTAGGTTGAGGGTTAGGGTTAGACCAGGTTAGGGTCAGTGTCAGTGATAATGTTAGGGGTTAGTTTTAGGGTTAGGTCCAGCATTAGGTTTCGGGTCAGGGCCCGTGTTAGTGTCAGGGAGGGTTAGGTTTAGGGTTAGAGTTAGGGTCAGGCTCACATTCAGTGTCAGGGTTATGGTTAGGGTCAGGGTCAGGGTCACTGTTAGGGTCAGGGTTACGTTTCTGGTGTTTGCCTGGGTCAGGGTCAGGGTGAAGTCTAGGGCCATTGTCAGGTTTACGGTCAGGATCAGGTATTGTTTTAATGTCCACATTCGGGTCAGCGACAGGGTTATATCGTTGTCAGTGTTAGGGTCATGGTTAGGTTTCGGCTCAGGGCCAGGATCAGGTATAGGGTCAGGGTCTGGTATAGGTAAAGTTCAGAGATAGGGTTATGATCAAAGTCAAGTATAGGGTCAAAGTTAAAGTTAAAGTTTAGGTTTAGTGTTAGGGTTAGCGTTTGGTGGACGGTTAGGATTAGAAATTGTTAGGATCAGGGTCCGTGGTAGGGTTAGGGATTAGTGCTAGGTTTGGTTCAGCGATAGGATTCTGGGGAGGGCCCGTGTTAGTGTCAGGGTCAGGGTTGCATTTAGGGTTAGAGTTAGGGTCAGGTTCACAGTCAGGGTCAGGTTTAGTGTTCAGGTCAGGGTCAGGGTACTGCCAGGGTCAGGGTTAGATTTATGGTCATGGTCTGGGTCAGGGTCAGGGTGAAGTCTTGGGCCAGTGTCAGGTTTACGGTCTGGATCAGGTATTGGTTTAAAGTCCACATTCAGGTCAGCGACAGGGTTATGTAGTGGTCAGTGTTAGGGTCATGGTTAGGTTTAGGCTCAGGGCCAGGGTCACGTATAGGGTCAGGGTCTGGTATAGGCAAAGTTCAGGGATAGGGTTATGATCATAGTCAGGTATAGGGTCAGGGTTATTGTTAAAGTTAGGGTTAGTGTTAGGGTTAGCGTTTGGTTGACGTTTAGGGTTAGAGCTTGTTAGGATCAGGGTCTGTGGTAGGGTTAGTGGTTAGTGTTAGGGTTGGGACCAGCGATAGGATTCGGGGTAGGGCCCGTGTTAGTGTCAGGGTCAGGGTTACATTTAGGGTTAGTGTTAGGGTCAGACTCACAGTCATGGTCAGGTTTAGTGTTCAGGTCAGGGTCGGCGTCACTGTTAGCGTCAGGGTTGGATTTATGGTCATGGTCTGGGTGAGGGTCATGGTGAAGTTTAGCGCCAGTGTCAGGTTTAGGGTCAGGTATAGGTATTGGTTTAGAGTCCACATTCGGGTCAGTGACAGGATTGTGTAGTGGTTAGTGTTAGTGTCATGGTTAGGATAAGGGTCAGGGTCAGGGTCAGGTGAAGGTCAGGGCCAGGGTCAGGTTTAGGGTCAGGCTTTGGTATAGGGTCAATGTTCGGTTCAGTGTCACAGTTAGGTTTGTCGGTAGCGTTTGGGATTGGGGTTAGAGTTAGAGTTAGAAGTAGGGTTATGGTTGGGTTAGCGTTAGACAGCGTAAGGTCAGGGTTAGGATTTGGTTTAGAGTAGGGATTAGTGTTAGGGTCAGGGTCAGCGTTAGGTTTAGGTTCAGGGTCCGTATTAGGGTCATGGTTAGAGATACATTTAGGTTTAGGGTTAGGGTCAGGCTCACAGTCACGGTCATGGGTAGGGTTAGGGTCAGGGTTATGTCAGCGTCAGGGTTAGGATTAGGGTCATGGTCAGGGTCATGGTTAGTTATGAGTCTTGGTTACAGTAATATCAATGTTAGGTTTAGGTTCAGGGTCCACATCAGGGTCAGTGTCAGGCTTAGGTTTAGGTTTAGGGTTCCGGTCAGGATCACAGATAGGGTCAGGGTCAGGGTCAAGGTTTGGGTTAGGGTTTGGGGCAGGCTCACAGTCAGTGTCAGGGTCAGGATTAGTGGTTACTGTTAGGGTTAGCCCCGCTCCTGGGTCATGGACCCATCCGTTCAGGGTCTCAGGATAAACCCTGGGCATAAGGGTGTAGACCCTCCACCCGATCCCCCTTAACCAGCCTTAAACCGGGGTGTGAACATAACTTGCCCACCAGACATCTAAACCCTCATCAGCCTGATCCTGCTTGTGGCATCTCCACCCACGATGGCATGGCCAGGTCCTCTTTACACACAGACACACGGACACCCTGAGGCACACACACACACGCACACACACACACACACACACACACAGACGGGGAGGAGACCTAGGTCTACACTGGTTGATCATAAGGTGTGGGACTCTCTGTCTCTGAGCCCCCGGTGTCACCTTTTGATTTTTTTAGCCAAAGGGCCTTGGGCGTTGGGGAAACCTGATATGACCTGCCATGGAGGGGACGTGTCTGGCGGGCGAGCTCTCTTCTCCCTGCATCCTCTCGGCTTCAGTACAGCAGAAGAACATGTCGCTTCCTTTAGGATTTGCTTTGAAATGAGCTTGGATGGGGGGTTTTCTCTCTAATGGCGTGCCTGGATACAAAGGTTCCTATTCCGTTGGGTTCTGTCGTCAGGTAAGTGAGTTCAACACTGCCTGGGGGCTCCTTACCAAACTTCCTGCTTCACCAGAGCTCCCTGTGCCACCGGTCCCCAAGCTGCTCAAGTCTCACCCTCCACTTAATGCAGTGCCAATCCAATGACCCCCATACAGCCTCCCCCAAGCTCCTGGGAGACCTGGGTGCAGCTGTTGTCCTCGCTGGAGAGAACAGAGCTGGGTATAGACTAGTTTAGTGTTAGGGTTAGGGTTAAAAAAGACTTAGGATCAGGGTTAGGGTTAGACGTCATTGGGGTCAGGGTTAGCGTAAGGCTTAGGGTAGGGGTCAGGGTTAGGGTTAGGTTCATGGTTAGGTTTAGGGTCAGGCTCACAGTAGGGTCACGGTTAAGGTTATGGTCAGAGTCAGGGTCAGTGTTAGTGACGGTTAGGTTTAGGTTCAGGTTAAGGGTCATGGTCAGATTTAGGGTCAGGTTCAAGTTTAGGTTTGGGGGCAAGGTTCATGTCAGGGTCAGGGTTAGATTTGGGACAGGTTTAGTGTCAGGGTTAGTTCAGGTTCAGGGTTAGGTTCATGGTTATGGTAAGGTCAGCTTTATGTTTAGGTTCTGTTTTATGTGTAGGTTCAGGATCAGGGTTAGCTTTAGTGTTATGATTCTGTCAGGATCATGGATTGGGTGAGAGTTAGGTTTACAGTCAGGGTTAGGGTTCAGTGTTAAGGTCAAAGCCAGGGTCAGGTTTAAGGTTAAGGGCTGACATAGGCAAAGTTCAGAGTTAGGGTTATGATCAGGTTCAGGGAGAGGTCAGGATTATTGTTATAGTGGGGTTAGGGTTTAGTGGTTAGTGTTAGGGTTGGGTTCAGCGATAGGATTCTGGGGAGGGCCCGTGTTAGTGTCAGGGTCAGGATTACATTTAGGGTAAGTGTTAGGGTCAGGCTCACAGTCAGGGTCAGTTTGTTGTTCAGGTCAGGGTCGGGGTCACTGTAAGGGTCAGGGTTAGGTTTATGGTCATGGTCTGGGTCAGGGTCAGGGTGAAGTTTAGCGCCAGTGTCAGGTTTAGGGTCAGGTATAGGTATTGGTTTAAAGTCCACATTCCGGTCAGGGACAGGATTATGTAGTGGTCAGTGTTAGTGTCATGGTTAGGATTAGGGTCAGGGTCAGGGTCTGGGTCAGGTGAAGGTCAGGGTCAGGTTTAGCGTCAGGCTTTGGTTTAGGGTCAATGTTCGGTTCAGTGTCACAGTTAGGTTTTGGCGGGAGGGTTTGGGATTGGGGTTAGGGTTAGAGTTAGAAGTAGGGTTATGGTTAATGTTAGGGTTAGACAGCATAAGGTCAGGGTTAGTGTTTGGTTTAGGGTAGGGGTTAGTGTTCGGTTCAGGTCACAATGAGGTGAAGGTTCAGGGTCCGTATTAGGGTCATGGTTAGAGTTACCACTAGGTTTAAGGTTACGGTGAGGCTCACAGTCACCGTCAGGGTGATGGTTAGGGTCAGGGTTCGGTCAGCGTCAGGGTTAGGATTAGGGTCAGGGTCAGTGTCATGGTTAGGTATGAGTCATGTTTACGGTAATGTCAGAGTTAGGACTAGGTTCAGGGTCCACATCAGGGTCAGTGTCATGCTTAGGTTTAGGCTTAGGGTTCAGGTCAGGATCACGGTCAGTGTCAGGGTCAGGATCAGGCTCAGGGCTTGGTTTAGGGTTTGGTGCAGGATCACAGTCAGTGTCAGGGTCAGGGTTAGTGGTTACTGTTCGGTATAGCCCCGTTCCACGGTCATGACCCATTCCTTCAAGGTCTCCGGATAAACCCTGGGCAGAAGGGTGTAGACCCTCCGCCCGATCCCACTTAACCAGCCTTAAACTGGGGTGTGAAAATGACTTGCCCACCAGACATCTAACCCCTCATCAGCCTGATCCTGCTTGGGGCATCTCCACCCATGATGGCATGGCCAGGTCCTCTATACACACAAAGACACAGACACTCAGAGGAACGCACACACACACACACACACACACACAGTGAGAGAGAGACTGCGAAGAGACCTAGAGCTACACCAGTGGATCAGAAGGTGTGGGACTCTCTGACTCTGAGCCCCCTGGTGTCACCTTTTGATTTTATTAGCTAAAGGGCCTGAGGCGTTGGTGAAACCTGATATGACCTGCCAGGGAGGGGACATGTCAAGCGGCGAGCTCTCTTCTCCCTGCATCCTCTCGGCTTCAGTACAGCAGAAGAACATGTTGCTTCCTTTAGGATGTGCCTAGAAATGAGCTGGGCAGGAGGGTTTTCTCTTTATGGGGTGCCTGGATACATGGGTTCCAATTCTGTTGGGCTCTGTCGTCAGGGAAGTGAGGTCACCACTGCCTGGGGGCTCCTTACCAAACTTTCTGCTCCACCAGAGCTCCCTGAGCCGCTGGTCCCCAAGCTGCTCAAGGCTCACACTCCACTCAATGCAGTGCCCATCCAGTGACCCCCATACAGCCTTCCCCCAGCTCTTGGGAGGCCTGGGTGCAGCTGTTGTCCCCACTGGAGGGAACAGAGCTGGGTTTAGACCAGGTTAGTGTTAGGGTTAGGGAGAAGAAAGACTTAGGGTCAGGTTTAGGTTTAGACCTTGTTGGGGTCAGGGTTAGCGAGGCTTAGGGTAGGGGTCAGGATTAGGGTTAGGTTCATGGTTAGGTTTAGGGTCATGCTCACAGTAGGGTCATGGTTAGGGTTATGGTCAGAGTCAGGGCAGGGTCAGTGTTAGGGTGACTGTTAGGTTTAGTGTCAGGTTCAGGATGATGGTCAGATTTAGGGTCAGGTTCAAGTTTTTGTTTGGGGACAAGGTCATGTCAGTTCAGGGTTAGGTTTAGGACAGGTTTAGTGTCTCGGTAGGGTCAGGGTCAGGGTTAGGTTCATAGTTATGGTAAGGTCAGCTTTATGTTTAGGTTCTGTTTTATGAGTAGGTTCAGGATCAGGGTGAGCTTTAGGGTTACGATTCTGTTCAGGATAAGGGTTTGCATCAGAGTTAGGTTTACAGTCAGGGTTAGGGTCAGTGTTAAGGTCAAGGCCAGGGTCAGGTTTAAGTTTAAGATCTGACAAAGGCAAATTTCAGAGTTAGGGTTAAGATCATGGTCATGGAGAGGATCTGGATTATTGTTAAAGTGTGGTTAGGGTTAGGGAAGAGGTAGGTTGAGGGTTAGGGTTAGACCGGGTTAGGGTCAGTGTCAGGGATAATGTTAGGGGTTAGTTTTAGGGTTAGGTTCATCGTTAGGTTTCGGGTCAGGGCCCGTGTTAGTGTCAGGGAGGGTTAGGTTTAGGGTAAGAGTTAGGGTCAGGCTCACATCAGTTTCAGGGTTAGTGTTAGGGTCAGGGTCAGGGTCACTTTTAGGTTCAGGGTTAGGTTTCTGGTGTTTGCCTGAGTCAGGGTCAGGTGAAGAATAGAGCCAGTGTCAGGTTTACGGTCAGGATCAGGTATTGGTTTAAAGTCCACATTAGTGTCAACAACAGGGTTATGTAGTAGTCAGTGTAAGAGTAATGGATTGGATTAGGATCGTAACCATAATAGAGTATTTAATTGCATCCTAGCTTTCATCAAAGGTAAGATGCACTATAGTTTATGTTCGACTAAGAAAGAGAAATGCTGTCAGTTAAACTAGGATATATCATCAAGTGCAAGGTGAGTGCCACCTTAAGAGATATTAAAATGGGGGGGGGACAAATCTTAGAACAAGTAAATTGTGGTAGTAGAATAAATAAGAAAGATCCAACACTTGGATCAACTAAAGAAGTGATTATTGCTTACCATGTGCCCCAAACTCTATTAAGTCCTAGAACAAGAGACATGCTCATCTTGATGCCCCGCAGCTGTTAGACCCAAGGTACAGAGGGCAGTAGCCAATGACCAGCAGGCCCCAAGTGCCATGTGCAGACTCTAAGAGCAACTGCCTTTGAAAGAGGAAACGGTTGAGAGTGGGCTTTGAGAGGTAGAGAATTACTAGCTGGGAAAGTAGGACAATTGACACGGAATCGGAATTGATGCCCCTACATGACAGAGTTGGTGAAACTTCCCTTCTCAGAGATCTTGAGGCTCCTCTGATATGAATTTTTCATTTTGGATAGAACATTCAGGATAAATATGATCTGTTTGAGTTCCTGGTTCTCTCATTAGGACTGTTTCTTAGGCTTCACTGGCACAAGAAAAGGGTTTTGATAATCCAGGTAAATCCTGACAAAAGCAAAGCACGGGATCTATGAAAATCTAACCACTCAGAGGAGAACAACAGATAAAGGGCCAGGCCGACCTGACCCTGCAGGACAGGTAAGGTTAGTCTGGCAACAGGGGTAGAGGGGAAGTGCCCATCTCCTGCTAGAAGAGCTAGAAAAGACCCCTTCCGGAGAGACCACCAGGAGAGGAGAGCAGTAGGTGCTGATGATGAAGAATATTTTAATCAGCAGAGAAGGTCAAAATGACAAAGTTCCACGATCAGAGTAAACATATGGGATAAAAAATAAAAAATAAAAAATAAAAGATTTTTTTGAAAAGACTTTTTATTAAAGGAATTTAAACAAAAGAGACAGTTGGCTGTTTAAACCAATAGTACAACTCACTGAGAGAATCGCCACCTTATTTATTGGGGTAGAAAGGAACTGGAATGTAGAAAGACCTATTCTGCAGAGGAAAAAATAGAATCACTAACAGACCTCATGTCTTGCACAGCCAGTGGCTAGAATCCCTGCCTCATGAGACCCTGTGCTAGAAGGCCGCTAGAACCATATCAACTATATTAGTCTTTCTTGGAAGCCAACAAGTGTTGGCCCAGTTAAGAGCGCGGTAACAATCAGTCACGTTATGTTATAATGAAGTCGATATCTTTAAAAGACTTGTCAAGTTCCTTTTTGAGTAACCCTCACCCCACCCTTAGAGAAATTTATCTGTGGTTCAAGCTTTTTGAAATACCTCATTGTTGTTCCACATTTACAATAGTCGAAAAAAAAAAGCATTCTATTAACAAAGTGTTCAGAAGGGGGGGCCACTGTAAACAATAAGAGTTTTCACTGCCGGGACAATTTTGTTGCAGAAACAGCTGAAAGCTATCAGAACAGACAGAGCCAAGGGCTGGAGGGATTTTAAAATGACAAAAACGGAACCATATCTAACAAAAACAAAAATAAAAACCAATGGCCAAGATTTCAAGTTTGCTAATAAAGGTATGACATTCTCCTAACACATGCGAGTGACTTGATCACTTTATTTATATATTTATATTTGAAGAAGAAGGAACTATTTGATGCAGCAAAACCATGTTGGTTAAAAATTACCAGATATGGGGGATCCTGGGTGGCTCAGTGGTTTAGGCCTCTGCCTTTGGCTCAGGTCATGATTTCAGGGTCTTGGGATGGAGCCCCACATTGGGATCTCTGCTCAGTGGGAGCCTTTTTCCACCCTCTCTCTCTGCCTCCCTCTCTACCTACTTGTGATCTGTCTGTCAAATGGGTAAATAAGATCTTTAAAAAAAGAATAACTAGATGTCAAATACATCGAGGGTATGGGAAGGAAAATGATTTCACCTGATCTGACTAGGAAGTGGTTGAAGCCTGAATTAAAGTGCTACAAAAAGTGTAAAGACCTGGGAAATATATGGGGTAAAAATCCCTAGAAAAACAGCAATAATAACTGGCTGCTCTTTATTGACCAGATCATGCGGTAGGCAAAGAAGAGCTGATTTTAGCCAGAGGATGATCTCCGTTTGTCCTCATGATCTGGCATTTCCTGAAAGCCAAGCATGGGGCTCTGCACTAGAGCTGCAAATGCGGGGGGCCCTCATTGTCCCTCTTCTCTTCTCAGGGGGATAACGGGCATGTCCATGATGCAGTGTGACAGGCTTTACCACAGGGAGATAAAAGACTGCCAAGGGTAGGTGGGAGCTGGGAAAAGCCACTTAGGAACAGATTTTCAGGGGAGGTGATAGACAAGGGCAAAGCGAAGAATGAGGATGAGTGTGTCAAGTTTCAAAGTGCCAGGAGGCAGCACAGTGCATTCGGGAAACTACAGCAAGTTCATGACAACCGACAGCTGATCTGGCAGCATCACCTGGGGATGGAGGCTGAGCCCCGGGGTTAACACTGGGGGTGAGATGGTTTGTATACTATGGCGAGGAGGTGAGATACTACACTGTGGGTGCACAGGGAGCTACCGGAGGATTTCAAATATCAGAATCGTAACTATAATAGAGTATTTAATTGCATCCTTGCTTTCATGAAGGGTAAGATGCACTATAGTTTATGTTCGACTAAGAAAGAGAAATGCTGTCAGTTAAAGTAGGATATGTCATCAAGTGCAAGGTGAGTGCCACATTAAGAGATATTAAAATGGGGAGGGGACAAATCTTAGAACAAGTAAATTGTGTTAGTAGAATAATTAACAAAGATCCAACACTTGGATCAACGAAAGAAGTGATTATTGCTTACCATGTGCCCCAAACACTATTAAGTCCTAGAACAAGAGACGTGCTCATCTTGATGCCCCGCAGCTGTTAGACCCAAGGTACAGAGGGCAGTAGCCAACGACCAGCAGGCCCCAAGTGCCATGTGCAGACTCTAAGAGCAACTGCATTTGAAAGAGGAAATGGTTGAGAGTGGGCTTTGAGAGGTGGAGAATTACTAGCTGGGAAAGTAGGACAATTGACACGGAATCGGAATTGATGCCCCTACATGACAGAGTTGGTGAAACTTCCCTTCTCAGAGATCTTGAGGCTCCTCTGATATGAATTTTTCATTTTGGACAGAACATTCAGGATAAATATGATCTGTTTGAGTTCCTGGTTCTCTCATTAGGACTGTTTCTTAGGCTTCACTGGCACAAGAAAAGGGTTTTGATAATCCAGGTAAATCCTGACAAAAGCAAACCACGGGAACTATGAAAATCTAACCACTCAGGGGAGAACAACAGATAAAGGGCCAAGCCGACTTGACCCTGCAGGACAGGTAAGGTTCGTCCGGCAACAGGGGTAGAAGGGAAGTGCCCATCTCCTGCTAGAAGAGCTAGAGAAGACCCTTTCCGGAGAGACCACCAGGAGAGGAGAGCAGTAGGTGCTGATGATGAAGAATATTTTAACCAGCAGAGAAGGTCAAAATGACAAAGTTCCACGATCAGAGTAAACATATGGGATAAAAAATAAAAAATAAAGAAAAAAGATTTTTTTGAAAGGACTTTTTTTTTAAAGGAATTTAAACAAAAGTCCTTTTAAATAGACAGTTGGCTGTTTAAACCAATAGTACAAGTCACTGAGAGAATCGCCACATTATTTATTGGGGTAAAAAGGACCTGGAATGTAGAAAGACCCATTCTGCAGAGAAAAAAATAGAATCACTAACAGGCCTCATGCCTTGCACATCCAGTGGCTAGAATCCCTACCTCATGAGACCCTGTGCTAGAAGGCCGCTAAAACCATATCAACTATGTTAGTCTTTAATGGAATCCAACAAGTGTTTGCCCAGTTAAGAGCACGGTAACAATCAGTCACGTTATGTTATAATGATTGTCGATATCTTTAAAACCCTTGTCAAGTTTCTTTTCACGTAACCCTCACCCCACCCTTAGAGAAATTTATCTGTGGTTCACCTCTTTGAAATACCTCATGGTTGTTCCACATTTACCATAGCCGAAAAAAAAAAAAAAAGCTTTCTATTAACAAAGTGTTCAGAAGGGGGCGCCACTGGAAACAATAAGCATTTTCCCTGCAGGGACAATTTTGTTGCAGAAACAGCGGAAAGCAATCAGGTCAGACAGAGCCAAGGAATGGAGGGATTTTTAAAATGACAAAAACCGAACCAAATCTAAAAAAAAACAAAAATCAAAACCAATGGCCAAGATTTCAAGTTTGCTACTAAAGGTATGACATTCTCCTAAGACATGCTTGTGACTTGATCACTTTATTTATATATTTATATTTGAAGAAGAAGGAACTATTTGATGCAGCAAATCCACGTTGGTTAAAAATTACCAGATATGGGGGCTCCTGGGTGGCTCAGTGGTTTAGGCCTCTGCCTTCGGCTCAGGTCATGAATTCAGGGTCCTGGGATGGAGCCCAACATTGGGATCTCTGCTCAGCGGGGAGCCTGCTTCCCCCCTCTCTCTCTGCCTCCCTCTCTACCTACTTGTGATCTGTCTGTCAAATGGGTAAATAAGATCTTAAAAAAAAGAATTACTAGATGTGAAATACATCGAGGGTATGGGAAGGAAAATGATTTCACCTGATCTGACTAGGAAGTGGTTGAAGCCTGAATTAAAGTGCTACAAAAAGAGTAAAGACCTGGGAAATATATGGGGTAAAAATCTCTAGAAAAACAGCAATAATAACTGGCTGCTCTTTATTGACCAGATCATGCAGTAGGCAAAGAAGAGCTGGTTTTAACCAGAGGATGATCTCCGTTTGTCTTCATGATCTGGCATTTCCTGCAAGCCAGGCATGGGGCTCTGCACTAGAGCTGCAAATGCTGGGTCCCTCATTGTCCCTTTTCTCTTCTCAGGGGGACAACGGGCATGTCCATGATGCAGTGTGACAGGCTTTACCACAGAGAGATAATTGACTGCCAAGAGTAGGTGGGCTCTGGGAAAAGCCACTTAGGAACAGGTTTTCAGGGGAGGTGATAGACAAGGAAAAGCGAAGAATGAGGATGAGTGTGTCAAGTTTCAAAGTGCCAGGAGGCAGCACAGTGCATTCGGGAAACTACAGCAAGTTCATGACAACCGAGAGCTGATCTGGCAGGATCACCTGGGGATGGAGGCTGAGCCCCGGGGTTAACAATGGGGGTGAGATGGTTTGTATACTATGGCGAGGAGGTGTGATACTACACTGTGGGGGCACAGGGAGCTACCGGAGGATTTCAAATATCAGAATCGTAACTATAATAGAGTATTTAATTGCATCCTAGCTTTCATCAAGGGTAAGATGCACTATAGTTTATGTTCAAATAAGAAAGAGAAATGCTGTCAGTTAAACTAGGATATGGCATCAAGTGTAAGGTGAGTGCCACCTTAAGAGATGTTTAAATGGGGGGAGGGGACAAATCTTAGAACAAGTAAATTGTGGTAGTAGAATAATTAAGAAAGATCCAACACTTGGATCAACTAAAGAAGTGATTATTGCTTACCATGAGCCCAAAACTATATTAAGTCCTAGAACAAGAGACGTGCTCATCTTGATGCCCCGCAGCTGTTACATCCAGGGTACAGAGGGCAGTAGCCAACAACCAGCAGGCCGTAAGTGCCATGTGCAGACTCTAGGAGCAACTGCCTTTGAAAGAGGAAACGGTTGAGAGTGGGCTTTGAGAGGTAGAGAATTACTAGCTGGGAAAGTAGGAAAATTGACACCGAATCGGAATTGATGCCCCTACATGACAGAGATGGTGAAACTTCCCTTCTCAGAGATCTTGAGGCTCCTCTGAAATGAATTTTTCATTTTGCACAGTACATTCAGGATAAATATGATCTGTTTGAGTTCCTGGTTCTCTCATTAGGACTGTTTCTTAGGCTTCACTGGCACAAGAAAAGGGTTTTGATAATCCAGGTAAATCCTGACAAAAGCAAAGCACGGGATCTATGAAAACCTAACCACTCAGAGGAGAACAACAGATAAAGGGTTAGGCCGACCTGACCCTGCAGGATAGGTAAGGCTGGTCTGGCAACAGGGGTAGAGGGGAAGTGCCCATCCCCTGCTAGAAGAGCTAGAGAAGACCCCTTCCAGAGAGACCACCAGGAGAGGAGAGCAGTAGGTGCTGATGATGAAGAATATTTTAACCAGCAGAGAAGGTCAAAATGACAAAGTTCCACGATCAGAGTAAACATATGGGATAAAAAATAAAAAATAAAGAAAAAAGATTTTTTTGAAAGGACTTTTTTTTAAAGGAATTTAAACAAAAGTCCTTTTAAAGAGACAGTTGGCTGTTTAAACCAATAGTACAACTCACTGAGAGAATCGCCACATTATTTATTGGGGTAGAAAGGACCTGGAATGTAGAAAGACCTATTCTGCAGAGGAAAAAGTAGAATCACTAACAGGCCTCATGCCTTGCACAGCCAGTGGCTAGAATCCCTGCCTCATGAGACCCTGTGCCAGAAGGCCGCTAGAACCATCTCAACTATGTTAGTCTTTCTTGGAAGCCAACAAGTGTTTGCCCATTTAAGAGCACGGTAACAATCATTCACGTTATGTTATAATGATTGTCGATATCTTTAAAAGCCTTGTCAAGTTCCTTTTTGAGTAACCCTCACCCCAACCTTAGAGAAATTTATCTGTGGTTCACCTCTTTGAAATACCTCATGGTTGTTCCACATTTACCATAGCCCGAAAAAAAAAAAAAAAAGCTTTTTATTAACAAAGTGTTCAGAAGGGGGCGCCACTGTAAAGAATGAGAGTTTTCGCTGCCGGGACAATTTTGTTGCAGAAACAGCTGAAAGCAATCAGGTCAGACAGAGCCAAGGGCTGGAGGGATTTATAAAATGACAAAAACCGAACCAAATCTAACCAAAACAAAAATCAAAACCAATGGCCACGATTTCAAGATTGCTACTAAAGGTATGACATTCTCCTAAGACATGCGAGTGACTTGATTACTTTATTTATATATTTATATTTGAAGAAGAAGGAACTACTTGATGCAGCAAATCCATGTTGGTTAAAAATTACCAGATATGGGGGCTCCTGGGTGGCTCAGCGGTTTAGGGCTCTGCCTTCGGCTCAGGTCATGATTTCAGGGTCCTGGGATGGAGCCCCACATTGGGTTCTCTGCTCAGCGGGGAGCCTGCTTCCCCCCTCTCTCTCTGCCTCCCTCTCTACCTACTTGTGATCTGTCTGTCAAATGGGTAAATAAGATCTTAAAAAAAAGAATTACTAGATGTGAAATACATCGAGGGTATGGGAAGGAAAATGATTTCACCTGATCTGACTAGGAAGTGGTTGAAGCCTGAATTAAAGTGCTACAAAAAGAGTAAAGACCTGGTAAATATATGGGGTAAAAATCCCTAGAAAAACAGCAATAATATTGGCTGCTCTTTATAGACCAGATCCTGCGATAGGCAAAGAAGAGCTGGTTTTAGCCAGAAGATGATCTCCGTTTGTCTTCATGATCTGGCATTTCCTGCAAGCCAGGCATGGGGCTCTGCACTAGAGCTGCAAATGCTGGGTCCCTCATTGTCCCTTTTCTCTTCTCATGGGGACAACGGGCATGTCCATGATGCAGTGTGACAGGCTTTACCACAGGGAGATAAAAGACTGCCAAGGGTAGGTGGGAGCAGGGAAAAGCCACTTAGGAACAGATTTTCAGGGGAGGTGATAGACAAGGGCAAAGCGAAGAATGAGGATGAGTGTGTCAAGTTTCAATGTGCCAGGAGACAGTACAGTGCATTCGGGAAACTACAGCAAGTTCATGACAACCGACAGCTGATCTGGCCTCATCACCTGGGGATGGAGGCTGAGCCCCGGGGTTAACACTGGGGGTGAGAAGGTTTGTATACTATGGCGAGGAGGTGAGGTACTACACTGTGGGGGCACAGGGAGCTACCGGAGGATTTCAAATATCAGAATCGTAACCGTAATAGAGTATTTAATTGCATCCTAGCTTTCATCAAGGGTAAGATGCACTATAGTTTATGTTCGACTAAGAAAGAGAAATGCTGTCAGTTAAAGTAGGATATGTCATCAAGTGCAAGGTGAGTGCCACCTTAAGAGATTTTAAAATGGGGGGAGGGGCCAAATCTTAGAACAAGTAAATTGTGGTAGTAGAATAATTAAGAAAGATCCAACACGTGGATCAACTAAAGAAGTGATTATTGCTTACCATGTGCCCCAAACACTATTAAGTCCTAGAACAAGAGACGTGCACATCTTGATGCCCCGCAGCTGTTAGACCCAAGGTACAGAGGGCAGTAGCCAACGACCAGCAGGCCCCAAGTGCCATGTGCAGACTCTAGGAGCAACTGCCTTTGAAAGAGGAAAGGGTTGAGAGTGGGCTTTCTGATGTAGAGAATTACTAGCTGGGAAAGTAGGAAAATTGACACCGAATCGGAATTGATGCCCCTACATGACAGAGTTGGTGAAACTTCCCTTCTCAGAGATCTTGAGGCTCCTCTGATATGAATTTTTCATTTTGGACAGAACATTCAGGATAAATATGATCTGTTTGAGTTCCTGGTTCTCTCATTAGGACTGTTTCTTAGGCTTCACTGGCACAAGAAATGGGTTTTGATAATCCAGGTAAATCCTGACAAAAGCAAAGCACGGGATCTATGAAAATCTAACCACTCAGAGGAGAACAACAGAAAAAGGGCCAGGCCGACCTGACCCTGCAGGATAGGTAAGGCTGGTCTGGCAACAGGGGTAGAGGGGAAGTGCCCATCATCTGCTAGAAGAGCTAGAGAAGACCCCTTCCGGAGAGACCACCAGGAGAGGAGAGCAGTAGGTGCTGATGATGAAGAATATTTTAACCAGCAGAGAAGGTCAAAATGACAAAGTTCCACGATCAGAGTAAACATATGGGATAAAAAATAAAAAATAAAGAAAAAAGATTTTTTTGAAAGGACTTTTTTTTAAAGGAATTTAAACAAAAGTCCTTTTAAAGAGACAGTTGGCTGTTTAAACCAATAGTACAACTCACTGAGAGAATCGCCACATTATTTATTGGGGTAGAAAGGACCTGGAATGTAGAAAGACCTATTCTGCAGAGGAAACAATAGAATCACTAATAGGCCTCATGCCTTGCACAGCCAGTGGCTAGAATCCCTGCCTCATGAGACCCTGTGCCAGAAGGCCGCTAGAACCATCTCAACTATGTTAGTCTTTCTTGGAAGCCAACAAGTGTTTGCCCAGTTAAGAGCACGGTAACAATCATTCACGTTATGTTATAATGATTGTCGATATCTTTAAAAGCCTTGTCAAGTTCCTTTTTGAGTAACCCTAACCCCACCCTTAGAGAAATTTATCTGTGGTTCACCTCTTTGAAATACCTCATGGTTTTTCCACATTTACCATAGCCCGAAAAAAAAAAAAAAAAGCTTTTTATTAACAAAGTGTTCAGAAGGGGGCGCCACTGTAAACAATGAGAGTTTTCGCTGCAGGGACAATTTTGTTGCAGAAACAGCTGAAAGCAATCAGGTCAGACAGAGCCAAGGGCTGGAGCGATTTTTAAAATGACAAAAACCGAAACAAATCTAACCAAAACAAAAATCAAAACCAATGGCCACGATTTCAAGATTGCTACTAAAGGTATGACATTCTCCTAAGACATGCGAGTGACTTGATCACTTTATTTATATATTTATATTTGAAGAAGAAGGAACTATTTGATGCAGCAAATCCACGTTGGTTAAAAATTACCAGATATGGGGGCTCCTGGGTGGCTCAGTGGTTAGGCCTCTGCCTTCGGCTCAGGTCATGATTTCAGGGTCCTGGGATGGAGCCCCACATTGGGATCTCTGCTCAGCGGGGAGCCTGCTTCCCCGCCTCTCTCTAGCTCCCTCTCTACCTACTTGTGATCTGTCTGTCAAATGGGTAAATAAGATCTTAAAAAAATGAATTACTAGATGTGAAATACATCGAGGGTATGGGAAGGAAAATGATTTCACCTAATCTGACTAGGAAGTGGTTGAAGCCTGAATTAAAGTGCTACAAAAAGAGGGAAGACCTGGAAAATATATGGGGAAAAATCCCTAGAAAAACAGCAATAATAACTGGCTGCTCTTTATTGACCAGATCCTGCGATAGGCAAAGAAGAGCTGGTTTTAGCCAGAAGATGATCTCCGTTTTTCTTCGAGATCTGGCATTTCCTGCAAGCCAGGCATGGGGCTCTGCACTAGAGCTGCAAATGCGGGGGGCCCTCATTGTCCCTTTTCTCTTCTCAGGGGGACAACGGGCATGTCCATGATGCAGTGTGACAGGCTTTACCACAGGCAGATAAAAGAATGCCAAGGGTAGGTGGTACCTGGGAAAAGCCACTTAGGAACAGATTTTCAGGGGAGGTGATAGACAAGGGCAAAGCGAAGAATGAGGATGAGTGTGTCAAGTTTCAAAGTGCCAGGAGACAGCACAGTGCATTCGGGAACCTACATCAAGTTCATGACAACCGAGAGCTGATCTGGCAGCATCACCTGGGGATGGAGGCTGAGCCCCGGGGTTAACACTGGGGGTGAGAAGGTTTGTATACTATGGCGAGGAGGTGAGGTACTACACTGTGGGGGCACAGGGAGCTACCGGAGGATTTCAACTATCAGAATCGTAACGGTAATAGAGTATTTAATTGCATTTTAGCTTTCATCAAGGGTAAGATGCACTATAGTTTATGTTCGACTAAGAAAGAGAAATGCTGTCAGTTAAAGTAGGATATGTCATCAAGTGCAAGGTGAGTGCCACCTTAAGAGATATTAAAATGGGGGGAGGGGACAAATCTTAGAACAAGTAAATTGTGGTAGTAGAATAATTAAGAAAGATCCAACACTTGGATCAACTAAAGTAGTGATTATTGCTTACCATATGCCCCAAACTATATTAAGTCCTAGAACAAGAGACCTGCTCATCTTGATGCCCCGCAGCTGTTAGACCCAAGGTACAGAGGGCAGTAGCCAACGACCAGCAGGCCCCAAGTGCCATGTGCAGACTCTAGGAGCAACTGCCTTTGAAAGAGGAAACGGTTGAGAGTGGGCATTCTGATGTAGAGAATTACTAGCTGGGAAAGTAGGAAAAGTGACACAGAATCGGAATTGATGCCCCTACATGACAGAGTTGGTGAAACTTCCCTTCTCAGATATCTTGAGGCTCCTCTGAAATGAATTTTTCATTTTGGACAGAACATTCAGGATAAATATGATCTGTTTGAGTTCCTGGTTCTCTCATTAGGACTGTTTCTTAGGCTTCACTGGCACAAGAAAAGGGTTTTGATAATCCAGGTAAATCCTGACAAAAGCAAAGCACGGGATCTATGAAAATCTAACCACTCAGAGGAGAACAACAGAAAAAGGGCCAGGCCGACCTGACCTTGCAGGTTAGGTAAGGCTGGTCTGGCAACAGGGGTAGAGGGGAAGTGCCCATCACCTGCTAGAAGAGCTAGAGAAGACCCCTTCCGGAGAGACCACCAGGAGAGGAGAGCAGTAGGTGCTGATGATGAAGAATATTTTAACCAGCAGAGAAGGTCAAAATGACAAAGTTCCACGATCAGAGTAAACATATGGGATAAAAAATAAAAAATAAAGAAAAAAGATTTTTTTGAAAGGACTTTTTTTTAAAGGAATTTAAACAAAAGTCCTTTTAAAGAGACAGTTGGCTGTTTAAACCAATAGTACAACTCACTGAGAGAATCGCCACATTATTTATTGGGGTAGAAAGGACCTGGAATGTAGAAAGACCTATTCTGCAGAGGAAAAAATAGAATTACTAACAGGCCTCATGCCTTGCACAGCCAGTGGCTAGAATCCCTGCCTCATGAGATCCTGTGCTAGAAGGCTGCTAGAACCATATCAACTATGTTAGTCTTTCTTGGAAGCCAACAAGTGTTTGCCCAGTTAAGAGCACGGTAACAATCATTCACGTTATGTTATAATGATTGTCGATATCTTTAAAAGCCTTGTCAAGTTCCTTTTTGAGTAACCCTCACCCCACCCTTAGAGAAATTTATCTGTGGTTCACCTCTTTGAAATACCTCATGGTTGTTCCACATTTAACATAGCCCGAAAAAAAAAAAAAAGCTTTTTAATAACAAAGTGTTCAGAAGGGGGCGCCACTGTAAACAATGAGAGTTTTCACTGCAGGGACAATTTTGTTGCAGAAACAGCTGAAAGCAATCAGGTCAGACAGAGCCAAGGGCTAGAGGGATTTTTAAAATGACAAAAACCGAACCACATCTAACCAAAACAAAAATCAAAACCAATGGCGACGATTTCAAGATAGCTACTAAAGGTATGACATTCTCCTAAGACATGCGAGTGACTTGATCACTTTATTTATATATTTATATTTGAAGAAGAAGGAACTATTTGATGCAGCAAATCCACGTTGGTTAAAAATTACCAGATATGGGGGCTCTTGGGTGGCTCAGTGGTTTAGGCCTCTGCCTTCGGCTCAGGTCATGATTTCAGGGTCCTGGGATGGAGCCCCACATTGGGATGTCTGCTTCCCCCCTCTCTCTCTGCCTCCCTCTCTACCTACTTGTGATCTGTCTGTCAAATGGGTAAATAAGATCTTAAAAAAAAGAATTACTAGATGTGAAATACATCGAGGGTATGGGAAGGAAAATGACTTCACCTGATCTGACTAGGAAGTGGTTGAAGCCTGAATTAAAGTGCTACAAAAAGAGTAAAGACCTGGGAAATATATGGGGTAAAAATCCCTAGAAAAACAGCAATAATAACTGGCTGCTCTTTATAGACCAGATCCTGCGATAGGCAAAGAAGAGCTGGTTTTAGCCAGAAGATGATCTCCGTTTTTCTTCATGATCTGGCATTTCCTGCAAGCCAGGCATGGGGCTCTGCACTAGAGCTGCAAATGCGGGGGGCCCTCATTGTCCCTTTTCTCTTCTCAGGGGGACAACGGGCATGTCCATGATGCAGTGTGACAGGCTTTACCACAGGGAGATAAAAGACTGCCAAGGGTAGGTGGTAGCTGGGAAAAGCCACTTAGGAACAGATTTTCAGGGGAGGTGATAGACAAGGGCAAAGCGAAGAATGAGGATGAGTGTGTCAAGTTTCAAAGTGCCAGGAGACAGTACAGTGCATTCGGGAAACTACAGCAAGTTCATGACAACCGACAGCTGATCTGGCCGCATCACCTGGGGATGGAGGCTGAGCCCCGGGGTTAACACTGGGGGTGAGAAGGTTTGTATACTATGGCGAGGAGGTGAGGTACTACACTGTGGGGGCACAGGGAGCTACCGGAGGATTTCAAATATCAGAATCGTAACCGTAATAGAGTATTTAATTGCATCCTAGCTTTCATCAAGGGTAAGATGCACTATAGTTTATGTTCGACTAAGAAAGAGAAATGCTGTCAGTTAAAGTAGGATATGTCATCAAGTGCAAGGTGAGTGCCACCTTAAGAGATATTAAAATGGGGGGAGGGGACAAATCTTAGAACAAGTAAATTGTGGTAGTAGAATAATTAAGAAAGATCCAACACTTGGATCAACTAAAGTAGTGATTATTGCTTACCATGTGCCCCAAACTATATTAAGTCCTAGAACAAGAGACGTGCTCATCTTGATGCCCCGCAGCTGTTAGACCCAAGGTACAGAGGGCAGTAGCCAACGACCAGCAGGCCCCAAGTGCCATGTGCAGACTCTAGGAGCAACTGCCTTTGAAAGAGGAAACGGTTGAGAGTGGGCATTCTGATGTAGAGAATTACTAGCTGGGAAAGTAGGAAAATTGTCACCGAATCGGAATTGATGCCCCTACATGACAGAGTTGGTGAAACTTCCCTTCTCAGAGATCTTGAGGCTCCTCTGAAATGAATTTTTCATTTTGGACAGAACATTCAGGATAAATATGATCTGTTTGAGTTCCTGGTTCTCTCATTAGGACTGTTACTTAGGCTTCACTGGCACAAGAAAAGGGTTTTGATAATCCAGGTAAATCCTGACAAAAGCAAAGCACGGGATCTATGAAAATCTAACCACTCAGAGGAGAACAACAGATAAAGGGCCAGGCCGACCTGACCCTGCAGGATAGGTAAGGCTGGTCTGGCAACAGGGGTATAGGAGAAGTGCCCATCACCTGCTAGAAGAGCTAGAGAAGACCCCTTCCGGAGAGACCACCAGGAGAGGAGAGCAGTAGGTGCTGATGATGAAGAATATTTTAACCAGCAGAGAAGGTCAAAATGACAAAGTTCCACGATCAGAGTAAACATATGGGATAAAAAATAAAAAATAAAGAAAAAAGATTTTTTTGAAAGGACTTTTTTTTAAAGGAATTTAAACAAAAGTCCTTTTAAAGAGACATTTGGCTGTTTAAACCAATAGTACAACTCACTGAGAGAATCGCCACATTATTTATTGGGGTAGAAAGGACCTGGAATGTAGAAAGACCTATTCTACAGAGGAAAAAATAGAATCACTAACAGGCCTCATGCCTTGCACAGCCAGTGGCTAGAATCCCTGCCTCATGAGACCCTGTGCTAGAAGGCCGCTAGAACCATCTCAATTATGTTAGTCTTTCTTGGAAGCCAACAAGTGTTTGCCCATTTAAGAGCACGGTAACAATCATTCACGTTATGTTATAATGATTGTCGATATCTTTAAAAGCCTTGTCAAGTTCCTTTTTGAGTAACCCTCACCCCACCCTTAGAGAAATTTATCTGTGGTTCACCTCTTTGAAATACCTCATGGTTGTTCCACATTTACCATAGCCCGAAAAAAAAAAAAAAGCTTTTTAATAACAAAGTGTTCAGAAGGGGGCGCCACTGTAAACAATGAGAGTTTTCACTGCAGGGACAATTTTGTTGCAGAAACAGCTGAAAGCAATCAGGTCAGACAGAGCCAAGGGCTAGAGGGATTTTTAAAATGACAAAAACCGAACCAAATCTAACCAAAACAAAAATCAAAACCAATGGCCACGATTTCAAGATTGCTACTAAAGGTATGACATTCTCCTAAGACATGCGAGTGACTTGATCACTTTATTTATATATTTATATTTGAAGAAGAAGGAACTATTTGATGCAACAAATCCACGTTGGTTAAAAATTACCAGATATGGGGGCTCTTGGGTGGCTCAGTGGTTTAGGCCTCTGCCTTCGGCTCAGGTCATGATTTCAGGGTCCTGGGATGGAGCCCCACATTGGGATCTCTGCTCAGCCGGGAGCCTGCTTCCCCCCTCTCTCTCTGCCTCCCTCTCTACCTACTTGTGATCTGTCTGTCAAATGGGTAAATAAGATCTTAAAAAAAAGAATTACTAGATGTGAAATACATCGAGGGTATGGGAAGGAAAATGACTTCACCTGATCTGACTAGGAAGTGGTTGAAGCCTGAATTAAAGTGCTACAAAAAGAGTAAAGACCTGGGAAATATATGGGGTAAAAATCCCTAGAAAAACAGCAATAATAACTGGCTGCTCTTTATAGACCAGATCCTGCGATAGGCAAAGAAGAGCTGGTTTTAGCCAGAAGATGATCTCCGTTTTTCTTCGAGATCTGGCATTTCCTGCAAGCCAGGCATGGGGCTCTGCACTAGAGCTGCAAATGCGGGGGGCCCTCATTGTCCCTTTTCTCTTCTCAGGGGGACAACGGGCATGTCCATGATGCAGTGTGACAGGCTTTACCACAGGGAGATAAAAGACTGCCAAGGGTAGGTGGTAGCTGGGAAAAGCCACTTAGGAACAGATTTTCAGGGGAGGTGATAGACAAGGGCAAAGCGAAGAATGAGGATGAGTGTGTCAAGTTTCAAAGTGCCAGGAGACAGTACAGTGCATTCGGGAAACTACAGCAAGTTCATGACAACCGACAGCTGATCTGGCCGCATCACCTGGGGATGGAGGCTGAGCCCCTTTGTTAACACTCGGGGTGAGAAGGTTTGTATACTATGGCGAGGAGGTGAGGTACTACACTGTGGGGGCACAGGGAGCTACCGGAGGATTTCAAATATCAGAATCGTAACCGTAATAGAGTATTTAATTGCATCCTAGCTTTCATCAAGGGTAAGATGCACTATAGTTTATGTTCGACTAAGAAAGAGAAATGCTGTCAGTTAAAGTAGGATATGTCATCAAGTGCAAGGTGAGTGCCACCTTAAGAGATATTAAAATGGGGGGAGGGGACAAATCTTAGAACAAGTAAATTGTGGTAGTAGAATAATTAAGAAAGATCCAACACTTGGATCAACTAAAGTAGTGATTATTGCTTACCATGTGCCCCAAACTATATTAAGTCCTAGAACAAGAGACGTGCTCATCTTGATGCCCCGCAGCTGTTAGACCCAAGGTACAGAGGGCAGTAGCCAACGACCAGCAGGCCCCAAGTGCCATGTGCAGACTCTAGGAGCAACTGCCTTTGAAAGAGGAAACAGTTGAGAGTGGGCATTCTGATGTAGAGAATTACTAGCTGGGAAAGTAGGAAAATTGTCACCGAATCGGAATTGATGCCCCTACATGACAGAGTTGGTGAAACTTCCCTTCTCAGAGATCTTGAGGCTCCTCTGAAATGAATTTTTCATTTTGGACAGAACATTCAGGATAAATATGATCTGTTTGAGTTCCTGGTTCTCTCATTAGGACTGTTACTTAGGCTTCACTGGCACAAGAAAAGGGTTTTGATAATCCAGGTAAATCCTGACAAAAGCAAAGCACGGGATCTATGAAAATCTAACCACTCAGAGGAGAACAACAGATAAAGGGCCAGGCCGACCTGACCCTGCAGGATAGGTAAGGCTGTTCTGGCAACAGGGGTAGAGGAGAAGTGCCCATCACCTGCTAGAAGAGCTAGAGAAGACCCCTTCCGGAGAGACCACCAGGAGAGGAGAGCAGTAGGTGCTGATGATGAAGAATATTTTAACCAGCAGAGAAGGTCAAAATGACAAAGTTCCACGATCAGAGTAAACATATGGGATAAAAAATAAAAAATAAAGAAAAAAGTTTTTTTGAAAGGACTTTTTTTTAAAGGAATTTAAACAAAAGTCCTTTTAAAGAGACAGTTGGCTGTTTAAACCAATAGTACAACTCACTGAGAGAATCGCCACATTATTTATTGGGGTAGAAAGGACCTGGAATGTAGAAAGACCTATTCTACAGAGGAAAAAATAGAATCACTAACAGGCCTCATGCCTTGCACAGCCAGTGGCTAGAATCCCTGCCTCATGAGACCCTGTGCTAGAAGGCCGCTAGAACCATCTCAACTATGTTAGTCTTTCTTGGAAGCCAACAAGTGTTTGCCCATTTAAGAGCACGGTAACAATCATTCACGTTATGTTATAATGATTGTCGATATCTTTAAAAGCCTTGTCAAGTTTCTTTTTGAGTAAACCTCACCCCACCCTTAGAGAAATTTATCTGTGGTTTACCTCTTTGAAATACCTCATGGTTGTTCCACATTTACCATAGCCCGAAAAAAAAAAAAAAAGCTTTTTATTAACAAAGTGTTCAGAAGGGGGCGCCACTGTAAACAATGAGAGTTTTCACTGCCGGGACAATTTTGTTGCAGAAACAGCTGAAAGCAATCAGGTCAGACAGAGCCAAGGGCTGGAGGGATTTTTAAAATGACAAAAACCGAACCACATCTAACCAAAACAAAAATCAAAACCAATGGCCACGATTTCAAGATTGCTACTAAAGGTATGACATTCTCCTAAGACATGCGAGTGACTTGATCACTCTATTTATATATTTATATTTGAAGAAGAAGGAACTATTTGATGCAGCAAATCCACGTTGGTTAAAAATTACCAGATATGGGGGCTCCTGGGTGGCTCAGTGGTTAGGCCTCTGCCTTCGGATCAGGTCATGATTTCAGGGTCCTGGGATGGAGCCCCACATTGGGATCTCTGCTCAGCGGGGAGCCTGCTTCCCCGCCTCTCTCTAGCTCCCTCTCTACCTACTTGTGATCTGTCTGTCAAATGGGTAAATAAGATCTTAAAAAAATGAATTACTAGATGTGAAATACATCGAGGGTATGGGAAGGAAAATGATTTCACCTGATCTGACTAGGAAGTGGTTGAAGCCTGAATTAAATTGCTACAAAAAGAGGGAAGACCTGGGAAATATATGGGGAAAAATCCCTAGAAAAACAGCAATAATAACTGGCTGCTCTTTATTGACCAGATCCTGCGATAGGCAAAGAAGAGCTGGTTTTAGCCAGAAGATGATCTCCGTTTTTCTTCGAGATCTGGCATTTCCTGCAAGCCAGGCATGGGGCTCTGCACTAGAGCTGCAAATGCGGGGGGCCCTCATTGTCCCTTTCCTCTTCTCAGGGGGACAACGGGCATGTCCATGATGCAGTGTGACAGGCTTTACCACAGGCAGATAAAAGACTGCCAAGGGTAGGTGGTACCTGGGAAAAGCCACTTAGGAACAGATTTTCAGGGGAGGTGATAGACAAGGGCAAAGCGAAGAATGAGGATGAGTGTGTCAAGTTTCAAAGTGCCAGGAGACAGCACAGTGCATTCGGGAACCTACATCAAGTTCATGACAACCGAGAGCTGATCTGGCAGCATCACCTGGGGATGGAGGCTGAGCCCCGGGGTTAACACTGGGGGTGAGAAGGTTTGTATACTATGGCGAGGAGGTGAGGTACTACACTGTGGGGGCACAGGGAGCTACCGGAGGATTTCAAATATCAGAATCGTAACGGTAATAGAGTATTTAATTGCATTTTAGCTTTCATCAAGGGTAAGATGCACTATAGTTTATGTTCGACTAAGAAAGAGAAATGCTGTCAGTTAAAGTAGGATATGTCATCAAGTGCAAGGTGAGTGCCACCTTAAGAGATATTAAAATGGGGGGAGGGGACAAATCTTAGAACAAGTAAATTGTGGTAGTAGAATAATTAAGAAAGATCCAACACTTGGATCAACTAAAGTAGTGATTATTGCTTACCATGTGCCCCAAACTATATTAAGTCCTAGAACAAGAGACGTGCTCATCTTGATGCCCCGCAGCTGTTAGACCCAAGGTACAGAGGGCAGTAGCCAACGACCAGCAGGCCCCAAGTGCCATGTGCAGACTCTAGGAGCAACTGCCTTTGAAAGAGGAAACGGTTGAGAGTGGGCATTCTGATGTAGAGAATTACTAGCTGGGAAAGTAGGAAAAGTGACACAGAATCGGAATTGATGCCCCTACATGACAGAGTTGGTGAAACTTCCCTTCTCAGATATCTTGAGGCTCCTCTGAAATGAATTTTTCATTTTGGACAGAACATTCAGGATAAATATGATCTGTTTGAGTTCCTGGTTCTCTCATTAGGACTGTTTCTTAGGCTTCACTGGCACAAGAAAAGGGTTTTGATAATCCAGGTAAATCCTGACAAAAGCAAAGCACGGGATCTATGAAAATCTAACCACTCAGAGGAGAACAACAGAAAAAGGGCCAGGCCGACCTGACCCTGCAGGATAGGTAAGGCTGGTCTGGCAACAGGGGTAGAGGGGAAGTGCCCATCACCTGCTAGAAGAGCTAGAGAAGACCCCTTCCGGAGAGACCACCAGAAGAGGAGAGCAGTAGGTGCTGATGATGAAGAATATTTTAACCAGCAGAGAAGGTCAAAATGACAAAGTTCCACGATCAGAGTAAACATATGGGATAAAAAATAAAAAATAAAGAAAAAAGATTTTTTTGAAAGGACTTTTTTTTAAAGGAATTTAAACAAAAGTCCTTTTAAAGAGACAGTTGGCTGTTTAAACCAATAGTACAACTTACTGAGAGAATCGCCACATTATTTATTGGGGTAGAAAGGACCTGGAATGTAGAAAGACCTATTCTGCAGAGGAAAAAATAGAATTACTAACAGGCCTCATGCCTTGCACAGCCAGTGGCTAGAATCCCTGCCTCATGAGATCCTGTGCTAGAAGGCTGCTAGAACCATATCAACTATGTTAGTCTTTCTTGGAAGCCAACAAGTGTTTGCCCAGTTAAGAGCACGGTAACAATCATTCACGTTATGTTATAATGATTGTCGATATCTTTAAAAGCCTTGTCAAGTTCCTTTTTGAGTAACCCTCACCCCACCCTTAGAGAAATTTATCTGTGGTTCACCTCTTTGAAATACCTCATGGTTGTTCCACATTTACCATAGCTCGAAAAAAAAAAAAAAAAGCTTTTTAATAACAAAGTGTTCAGAAGGGGGCGCCACTGTAAACAATGAGAGTTTTCACTGCAGGGACAATTTTGTTGCAGAAACAGCTGAAAGCAATCAGGTCAGACAGAGCCAAGGGCTAGAGGGATTTTTAAAATGACAAAAACCGAACCACATCTAACCAAAACAAAAATCAAAACCAATGGCCACGATTTCAAGATTGCTACTAAAGGTATGACATTCTCCTAAGACATGCGAGTGACTTGATCACTCTATTTATATATTTATATTTGAAGAAGAAGGAACTATTTGATGCAGCAAATCCACGTTGGTTAAAAATTACCAGATATGGGGGCTCTTGGGTGGCTCAGTGGTTTAGGCCTCTGCCTTCGGCTCAGGTCATGAATTCAGGGTCCTGGGATGGAGCCCCACATTGGGATCTCTGCTCAGCCGGGAGCCTGCTTCCCCCCTCTCTCTCTGCCTCCCTCTCTACCTACTTGTGATCTGTCTGTCAAATGGGTAAATAAGATCTTAAAAAAAAGAATTACTAGATGTGAAATACATCGAGGGTATGGGAAGGAAAATGACTTCACCTGATCTGACTAGGAAGTGGTTGAAGCCTGAATTAAAGTGCTACAAAAAGAGTAAAGACCTGGGAAATATATGGGGTAAAAATCCCTAGAAAAACAGCAATAATAACTGGCTGCTCTTTATAGACCAGATCCTGCGATAGGCAAAGAAGAGCTGGTTTTAGCCAGAAGATGATCTCCGTTTGTCTTCATGATCTGGCATTTCCTGCAAGCCAGGCATGGGGCTCTGCACTAGAGCTGCAAATGCTGGGTCCCTCATTGTCCCTTTTCTCTTCTCATGGGGACAACGGGCATGTCCATGATGCAGTGTGACAGGCTTTACCACAGGGAGATAAAAGACTGCCAAGGGTAGGTGGTAGCTGGGAAAAGCCACTTAGGAACAGATTTTCAGGGGAGGTGATAGACAAGGGCAAAGCGAAGAATGAGGATGAGTGTGTCAAGTTTCAAAGTGCCAGGAGACAGTACAGTGCATTCGGGAAACTACAGCAAGTTTATGACAACCGACAGCTGATCTGGCCGCATCACCTGGGGATGGAGGCTGAGCCCCGGGGTTAACACTGGGGGTGAGAAGGTTTGTATACTATGGCGAGGAGGTGAGGTACTACACTGTGGGGGCACAGGGAGCTACCGGAGGATTTCAAATATCAGAATCGTAACCGTAATAGAGTATTTAATTGCATCCTAGCTTTCATCAAGGGTAAGATGCACTATAGTTTATGTTCGACTTAGAAAGAGAAATGCTGTCAGTTAAAGTAGGATATGTCATCAAGTGCAAGGTGAGTGCCACCTTAAGAGATATTAAAATGGGGTGAGGGGACAAATCTTAGAACAAGTAAATTGTGGTAGTAGAATAATTAAGAAAGATCCAACACTTGGATCAACTAAAGTAGTGATTATTGCTTACCATGTGCCCCAAACTATTTTAAGTCCTAGAACAAGAGACGTGCTCATCTTGATGCCCCGCAGCTGTTAGACCCAAGGTACAGAGGGCAGTAGCCAACGACCAGCAGGCCCCAAGTGCCATGTGCAGACTCTAGGAGCAACTGCCTTTGAAAGAGGAAACGGTTGAGAGTGGGCTTTCTGATGGAGAGGATTACTAGCTGGGAAAGTAGGAAAATTGACACCGAATCGGAATTGATGCCCCTACATGACAGAGTTGGTGAAACTTCCCTTCTCAGAGATCTTGAGGCTCCTCTGAATGAATTTTTCATTTTGGACAGAACATTCAGGATAAATATGATCTGTTTGAATTCCTGGTTCTCTCATTAGGACTGTTTCTTAGGGTTCACTGGCACAAGAAAAGGGTTTTGATAATCCAGGTAAATCCTGACAAAAGCAAAGCAAGGGATCTATGAAAATCTAACCACTCAGAGGAGAACAACAGATAAAGTGCCAGGCTGACCTGACCCTGCAGGATAGGTAAGGCTGGTCTGGCAACAGGGGTAGAGGGGAAGTGCCCATCACCTGCTAGAAGAGCTAGAGAAGACCCCTTCCGGAGAGACCACCAGGAGAGGAGAGCAGTAGGTGCTGATGATGAAGAATATTTTAACCAGCAGAGAAGGTCAAAATGACAAAGTTCCACGATCAGAGTAAACATATGGGATAAAAAATAAAAAATAAAGAAAAAAGATTTTTTTGAAAGGACTTTTTTTTAAAGGAATTTAAACAAAAGTCCTTTTAAAGAGACAGTTGGCTGTTTAAACCAATAGTACAACTCACTGAGAGAATCGCCACATTATTTATTGGGGTAGAAAGGACCTGGAATGTAGAAAGACCTATTCTGCAGAGGAAAAAATAGAATCACTAACAGGCCTCATGCCTTGCACAGCCAGTGGCTAGAATCCCTGCCTCATGAGACCCTGTGCGAGAAGACCGCTAGAACCATATCAACTATGTTAGTCTTTCTTGGAAGCCAACAAGTGTTTGCCCAGTTAAGAGCACGGTAACAATCATTCACGTTATGTTATAATGATTGTCGATATCTTTAAAAGCCTTGTCAAGTTCCTTTTTGAGTAACCCACACCCCACCCTTAGAGAAATTTATCTGTGGTTCACCTCTTTGAAATACCTCATGGTTGTTCCACATTTACCATAGCCCGAAAAAAAAAAAAAAAAGCTTTTTATTAACAAAGTGTTCAGAAGGGGGTGCCACTGTAAACAATGAGAGTTTTCGCTGCAGGGACAATTTTGTTGCAGAAACAGCTGAAAGCAATCAGGTCAGACAGAGCCAAGGGCTAGAGGGATTTTTAAAATGACAAAAACCGAACCACATCTAACCAAAACAAAAATCAAAACCAATGGCCACGATTTCAAGATTGCTACTAAAGGTATGACATTCTCCTAAGACATGCGAGTGACTTGATCACTTTATTTATATATTTATATTTGAAGAAGAAGGAACTATTTGATGCAGCAAATCCACGTTGGTTAAAAATTACCAGATATGGGGGCTCCTGGGTGGCTCAGTGGTTTAGGCCTCTGCCTTCGGCTCAGGTCATGATTTCAGGGTCCTGGGATGGAGCCCCACATTGGGATCTCTGCTCAGCGGGGAGCCTGCTTCCCCCCTCTCTCTCTGCCTCCCTCTCTACCTACTTGTGATCTGTCTGTCAAATGGGTAAATAAGATCTTTAAAAAAAGAATTACTAGATGTGAAATACATCGAGGGTATGGAAAGGAAAATGATTTCACCTGATCTGACTAGGAAGTGGTTGAAGTCTGAATTAAAGTGCTACAAAAAGAGTAAAGACCTGGGAAATATATGGGGTAAAAATCCCTAGAAAAACAGCAATAATAACTGGCTGCTCTTTATTGACCAGATCCTGCGATAGGCAAAGAAGAGCGGGTTTTAGCCAGAAGATGATCTCCGTTTGTCTTCATGATCTGGCATTTCCTGCAAGCCAGGCATGGGGCTCTGCACTAGAGCTGCAAATGCTGGGTCCCTCATTGTCCCTTTTCTCTTCTCAGGGGGACAACGGGCATGTCCATGATGCAGTGTGACAGGCTTTACCACAGGGAGATAAAAGACTGCAAAGGGTAGGTGGTAGCTGGGAAAAGCCACTTAGGAACAGATTTTCAGGGGAGGTGATAGACAAGGGCAAAGCGAAGAATGAAGATGAGTGTGTCAAGTTTCAAAGTGCCAGGAGACAGCACAGTGCATTCGAGAAACTACAGCAAGTTCATGACAACCGAGAGCTGATCTGGCAGCATCACCTGAGGATGGAGGGTGAGCCCCGGGGTTAACACTGGGGGTGAGAAGGTTTGTATACTATGGCGAGGAGGTGAGGTACTACACTGTGGGGGCACAGGGAGCTACCGGAGGATTTCAAATATCAGAATCGTAACCGTAATAGAGTATTTAATTGCATCCTAGCTTTCATCAAGGGTAAGATGCACTATAGTTTATGTTCGACTAAGAAAGAGAAATGCTGTCAGTTAAAGTAGGATATGTCATCAAGTGCAAGGTGAGTGCCACCTTAAGAGATATTAAAATGGGGGGAGGGGACAAATTGATGCCCCTACATGACAGAGTTGGTGAAACTTCCCTTCTCAGAGATCTTGAGGCTCCTCTGAAATGAATTTTTCATTTTGGACAGAACATTCAGGATAAATATGATCTGTTTGAATTCCTGGATCTCTCATTAGGACTGTTTCTTAGGCTTCACTGGCACAAGAAAAGGGTTTTGATAATCCAGGTAAATCCTGACAAAAGCAAAGCACGGGATCTATGAAAATCTAACCACTCAGAGGAGAACAACAGATAAAGGGCCAGGCCGACCTGACCCTGCAGGATACGTAAGGCTGGTCTGGCAACAGGGGTAGAGGGGAAGTGCCCATCACCTGCTAGAAGAGCTAGAGAAGACCCCTTCCGGAGAGACCACCAGGAGAGGAGAGCAGTAGGTGCTGATGATGAAGAATATTTTAACCAGCAGAGAAGGTCAAAATGACAAAGTTCCACGATCAGAGTAAACATATGGGATAAAAAATAAAAAATAAAGAAAAAAGATTTTTTTGAAAGGACTTTTTTTTAAAGGAATTTAAACAAAAGTCCTTTTAAAGAGACAGTTGGCTGTTTAAACCAATAGTACAACTCACTGAGAGAATCGCCACATTATTTATTGGGGTAGAAAGGACCTGGAATGTAGAAAGACCTATTCTGCAGAGGAAAAAGTAGAATCACTAACAGGCCTCATGCCTTGCACAGCCAGTGGCTAGAATCCCTGCCTCATGAGACCCTGTGCTAGAAGGCCGCTAGAACCATCTCAACTATGTTAGTCTTTCTTGGAAGCCAACAAGTGTTTGCCCATTTAAGAGCACGGTAACAATCATTCACGTTATGTTATAATGATTGTCGATATCTTTAAAAGCCTTGTCAAGTTTCTTTTTGAGTAAACCTCACCCCACCCTTAGAGAAATTTATCTGTGGTTTACCTCTTTGAAATACCTCATGGTTGTTCCACATTTACCATAGCCCGAAAAAAAAAAAAAAGCTTTTTATTAACAAAGTGTTCAGAAGGGGGCGCCACTGTAAACAATGAGAGTTTTCACTGCCGGGACAATTTTGTTGCAGAAACAGCTGAAAGCAATCAGGTCAGACAGAGCCAAGGGCTGGAGGGATTTTTAAAATGACAAAAACCGAACCACATCTAACCAAAACAAAAATCAAAACCAATGGCCACGATTTCAAGATTGCTACTAAAGGTATGACATTCTCCTAAGACATGCGAGTGACTTGATCACTCTATTTATATATTTATATTTGAAGAAGAAGGAACTTTTTGATGCAGCAAATCCACGTTGGTTAAAAATTACCAGATATGGGGGCTCCTGGGTGGCTCAGTGGTTAGGCCTCTGCCTTCGGATCAGGTCATGATTTCAGGGTCCTGGGATGGAGCCCCACATTGGGATCTCTGCTCAGCGGGGAGCCTGCTTCTCCGCCTCTCTCTAGCTCCCTCTCTACCTACTTGTGATCTGTCTGTCAAATGGGTAAATAAGATCTTAAAAAAATGAATTACTAGATGTGAAATACATCGAGGGTATGGGAAGGAAAATGATTTCACCTGATCTGACTAGGAAGTGGTTGAAGCCTGAATTAAAGTGCTACAAAAAGAGGGAAGACCTGGGAAATATATGGGGAAAAATCCCTAGAAAAACAGCAATAATAACTGGCTGCTCTTTATTGACCAGATCCTGCGATAGGCAAAGAAGAGCTGGTTTTAGCCAGAAGATGATCTCCGTTTTTCTTCGAGATCTGGCATTTCCTGCAAGCCAGGCATGGGGCTCTGCACTAGAGCTGCAAATGCGGGGGGCCCTCATTGTCCCTTTCCTCTTCTCAGGGGGACAACGGGCATGTCCATGATGCAGTGTGACAGGCTTTACCACAGGCAGATAAAAGACTGCCAAGGGTAGGTGGTACCTGGGAAAAGCCACTTAGGAACAGATTTTCAGGGGAGGTGATAGACAAGGGCAAAGCGAAGAATGAGGATGAGTGTGTCAAGTTTCAAAGTGCCAGGAGACAGCACAGTGCATTCGGGAACCTACATCAAGTTCATGACAACCGAGAGCTGATCTGGCAGCATCACCTGGGGATGGAGGCTGAGCCCCGGGGTTAACACTGGGGGTGAGAAGGTTTGTATACTATGGCGAGGAGGTGAGGTACTACACTGTGGGGGCACAGGGAGCTACCGGAGGATTTCAAATATCAGAATCGTAACGGTAATAGAGTATTTAATTGCATTTTAGCTTTCATCAAGGGTAAGATGCACTATAGTTTATGTTCGACTAAGAAAGAGAAATGCTGTCAGTTAAAGTAGGATATGTCATCAAGTGCAAGGTGAGTGCCACCTTAAGAGATATTAAAATGGGGGGAGGGGACAAATCTTAGAACAAGTAAATTGTGGTAGTAGAATAATTAAGAAAGATCCAACACTTGGATCAACTAAAGTAGTGATTATTGCTTACCATGTGCCCCAAACTATATTAAGTCCTAGAACAAGAGACGTGCTCATCTTGATGCCCCGCAGCTGTTAGACCCAAGGTACAGAGGGCAGTAGCCAACGACCAGCAGGCCCCAAGTGCCATGTGCAGACTCTAGGAGCAACTGCCTTTGAAAGAGGAAACGGTTGAGAGTGGGCATTCTGATGTAGAGAATTACTAGCTGGGAAAGTAGGAAAAGTGACACAGAATCGGAATTGATGCCCCTACATGACAGAGTTGGTGAAACTTCCCTTCTCAGATATCTTGAGGCTCCTCTGAAATGAATTTTTCATTTTGGACAGAACATTCAGGATAAATATGATCTGTTTGAGTTCCTGGTTCTCTCATTAGGACTGTTTCTTAGGCTTCACTGGCACAAGAAAAGGGTTTTGATAATCCAGGTAAATCCTGACAAAAGCAAAGCACGGGATCTATGAAAATCTAACCACTCAGAGGAGAACAACAGAAAAAGGGCCAGGCCGACCTGACCCTGCAGGATAGGTAAGGCTGGTCTGGCAACAGGGGTAGAGGGGAAGTGCCCATCACCTGCTAGAAGAGCTAGAGAAGACCCCTTCCGGAGAGACCACCAGAAGAGGAGAGCAGTAGGTGCTGATGATGAAGAATATTTTAACCAGCAGAGAAGGTCAAAATGACAAAGTTCCACGATCAGAGTAAACATATGGGATAAAAAATAAAAAATAAAGAAAAAAGATTTTTTTGAAAGGACTTTTTTTTAAAGGAATTTAAACAAAAGTCCTTTTAAAGAGACAGTTGGCTGTTTAAACCAATAGTACAACTTACTGAGAGAATCGCCACATTATTTATTGGGGTAGAAAGGACCTGGAATGTAGAAAGACCTATTCTGCAGAGGAAAAAATAGAATTACTAACAGGCCTCATGCCTTGCACAGCCAGTGGCTAGAATCCCTGCCTCATGAGATCCTGTGCTAGAAGGCTGCTAGAACCATATCAACTATGTTAGTCTTTCTTGGAAGCCAACAAGTGTTTGCCCAGTTAAGAGCACGGTAACAATCATTCACGTTATGTTATAATGATTGTCGATATCTTTAAAAGCCTTGTCAAGTTCCTTTTTGAGTAACCCTCACCCCACCCTTAGAGAAATTTATCTGTGGTTCACCTCTTTGAAATACCTCATGGTTGTTCCACATTTACCATAGCCCGAAAAAAAAAAAAAAAGCTTTTTATTAACAAAGTGTTCAGAAGGGGGTGCCACTGTAAACAATGAGAGTTTTCGCTGCAGGGACAATTTTGTTGCAGAAACAGCTGAAAGCAATCAGGTCAGACAGAGCCAAGGGCTAGAGGGATTTTTAAAATGACAAAAACCGAACCACATCTAACCAAAACAAAAATCAAAACCAATGGCCACGATTTCAAGATTGCTACTAAAGGTATGACATTCTCCTAAGACATGCGAGTGACTTGATCACTCTATTTATATATTTATATTTGAAGAAGAAGGAACTATTTGATGCAGCAAATCCACGTTGGTTAAAAATTACCAGATAGGGGGCCTCCTGGGTGGCTCAGTGGTTTAGGCCTCTGCCTTCGGCTCAGGTCATGAATTCAGGGTCCTGGGATGGAGCCCCACATTGGGATCTCTGCTCAGCCGGGAGCCTGCTTCCCCCCTCTCTCTCTGCCTCCCTCTCTACCTACTTGTGATCTGTCTGTCAAATGGGTAAATAAGATCTTAAAAAAAAGAATTACTAGATGTGAAATACATCGAGGGTATGGGAAGGAAAATGACTTCACCTGATCTGACTAGGAAGTGGTTGAAGCCTGAATTAAAGTGCTACAAAAAGAGTAAAGACCTGGGAAATATATGGGGTAAAAATCCCTAGAAAAACAGCAATAATAACTGGCTGCTCTTTATAGACCAGATCCTGCGATAGGCAAAGAAGAGCTGGTTTTAGCCAGAAGATGATCTCCGTTTGTCTTCATGATCTGGCATTTCCTGCAAGCCAGGCATGGGGCTCTGCACTAGAGCTGCAAATGCTGGGTCCCTCATTGTCCCTTTTCTCTTCTCAGGGGGACAACGGGCATGTCCATGATGCAGTGTGACAGGCTTTACCACAGGGAGATAAAAGACTGCCAAGGGTAGGTGGTAGCTGGGAAAAGCCACTTAGGAACAGAGTTTCAGGGGAGGTGATAGACAAGGGCAAAGCGAAGAATGAGGATGAGTGTGTCAAGTTTCAAAGTGCCAGGAGACAGTACAGTGCATTCGGGAAACTACAGCAAGTTTATGACAACCGACAGCTGATCTGGCCGCATCACCTGGGGATGGAGGCTGAGCCCCGGGGTTAACACTGGGGGTGAGAAGGTTTGTATACTATGGCGAGGAGGTGAGGTACTACACTGTGGGGGCACAGGGAGCTACCGGAGGATTTCAAATATCAGAATCGTAACCGTAATAGAGTATTTAATTGCATCCTAGCTTTCATCAAGGGTAAGATGCACTATAGTTTATGTTCGACTAAGAAAGAGAAATGCTGTCAGTTAAAGTAGGATATGTCATCAAGTGCAAGGTGAGTGCCACCTTAAGAGATATTAAAATGGGGTGAGGGGACAAATCTTAGAACAAGTAAATTGTGGTAGTAGAATAATTAAGAAAGATCCAACACTTGGATCAACTAAAGTAGTGATTATTGCTTACCATGTGCCCCAAACTATTTTAAGTCCTAGAACAAGAGACGTGCTCATCTTGATGCCCCGCAGCTGTTAGACCCAAGGTACAGAGGGCAGTAGCCAACGACCAGCAGGCCCCAAGTGCCATGTGCAGACTCTAGGAGCAACTGCCTTTGAAAGAGGAAACGGTTGAGAGTGGGCTTTCTGATGGAGAGGATTACTAGCTGGGAAAGTAGGAAAATTGACACCGAATCGGAATTGATGCCCCTACATGACAGAGTTGGTGAAACTTCCCTTCTCAGAGATCTTGAGGCTCCTCTGAATGAATTTTTCATTTTGGACAGAACATTCAGGATAAATATGATCTGTTTGAATTCCTGGTTCTCTCATTAGGACTGTTTCTTAGGGTTCACTGGCACAAGAAAAGGGTTTTGATAATCCAGGTAAATCCTGACAAAAGCAAAGCAAGGGATCTATGAAAATCTAACCACTCAGAGGAGAACAACAGATAAAGTGCCAGGCTGACCTGACCCTGCAGGATAGGTAAGGCTGGTCTGGCAACAGGGGTAGAGGGGAAGTGCCCATCACCTGCTAGAAGAGCTAGAGAAGACCCCTTCCGGAGAGACCACCAGGAGAGGAGAGCAGTAGGTGCTGATGATGAAGAATATTTTAACCAGCAGAGAAGGTCAAAATGACAAAGTTCCACGATCAGAGTAAACATATGGGATAAAAAATAAAAAATAAAGAAAAAAGATTTTTTTGAAAGGACTTTTTTTTAAAGGAATTTAAACAAAAGTCCTTTTAAAGAGACAGTTGGCTGTTTAAACCAATAGTACAACTCACTGAGAGAATCGCCACATTATTTATTGGGGTAGAAAGGACCTGGAATGTAGAAAGACCTATTCTGCAGAGGAAAAAATAGAATCACTAACAGGCCTCATGCCTTGCACAGCCAGTGGCTAGAATCCCTGCCTCATGAGACCCTGTGCGAGAAGACCGCTAGAACCATATCAACTATGTTAGTCTTTCTTGGAAGCCAACAAGTGTTTGCCCAGTTAAGAGCACGGTAACAATCATTCACGTTATGTTATAATGATTGTCGATATCTTTAAAAGCCTTGTCAAGTTCCTTTTTGAGTAACCCACACCCCACCCTTAGAGAAATTTATCTGTGGTTCACCTCTTTGAAATACCTCATGGTTGTTCCACATTTACCATAGCCCGAAAAAAAAAAAAAAAGCTTTTTATTAACAAAGTGTTCAGAAGGGGGTGCCACTGTAAACAATGAGAGTTTTCGCTGCAGGGACAATTTTGTTGCAGAAACAGCTGAAAGCAATCAGGTCAGACAGAGCCAAGGGCTAGAGGGATTTTTAAAATGACAAAAACCGAACCACATCTAACCAAAACAAAAATCAAAACCAATGGCCACGATTTCAAGATTGCTACTAAAGGTATGACATTCTCCTAAGACATGCGAGTGACTTGATCACTTTATTTATATATTTATATTTGAAGAAGAAGGAACTATTTGATGCAGCAAATCCACGTTGGTTAAAAATTACCAGATATGGGGGCTCCTGGGTGGCTCAGTGGTTAGGCCTCTGCCTTCGGCTCAGGTCATGATTTCAGGGTCCTGGGATGGAGCCCCACATTGGGATCTCTGCTCAGCGGGGAGCCTGCTTCCCCCCTCTCTCTCTGCCTCCATCTCTACCTACTTGTGATCTGTCTGTCAAATGGGTAAATAAGATCTTTAAAAAAAGAATTACTAGATGTGAAATACATCGAGGGTATGGAAAGGAAAATGATTTCACCTGATCTGACTAGGAAGTGGTTGAAGTCTGAATTAAAGTGCTACAAAAAGAGTAAAGACCTGGGAAATATATGGGGTAAAAATCCCTAGAAAAACAGCAATAATAACTGGCTGCTCTTTATTGACCAGATCCTGCGATAGGCAAAGAAGAGCGGGTTTTAGCCAGAAGATGATCTCCGTTTGTCTTCATGATCTGGCATTTCCTGCAAGCCAGGCATGGGGCTCTGCACTAGAGCTGCAAATGCTGGGTCCCTCATTGTCCCTTTTCTCTTCTCAGGGGGACAACGGGCATGTCCATGATGCAGTGTGACAGGCTTTACCACAGGGAGATAAAAGACTGCAAAGGGTAGGTGGTAGCTGGGAAAAGCCACTTAGGAACAGATTTTCAGGGGAGGTGATAGACAAGGGCAAAGCGAAGAATGAAGATGAGTGTGTCAAGTTTCAAAGTGCCAGGAGACAGCACAGTGCATTCGAGAAACTACAGCAAGTTCATGACAACCGAGAGCTGATCTGGCAGCATCACCTGGGGATGGAGGGTGAGCCCCGGGGTTAACACTGGGGGTGAGAAGGTTTGTATACTATGGCGAGGAGGTGAGGTACTACACTGTGGGGGCACAGGGAGCTACCGGAGGATTTCAAATATCAGAATCGTAACCGTAATAGAGTATTTAATTGCATCCTAGCTTTCATCAAGGGTAAGATGCACTATAGTTTATGTTCGACTAAGAAAGAGAAATGCTGTCAGTTAAAGTAGGATATGTCATCAAGTGCAAGGTGAGTGCCACCTTAAGAGATATTAAAATGGGGGGAGGGGACAAATTGATGCCCCTACATGACAGAGTTGGTGAAACTTCCCTTCTCAGAGATCTTGAGGCTCCTCTGAAATGAATTTTTCATTTTGGACAGAACATTCAGGATAAATATGATCTGTTTGAATTCCTGGATCTCTCATTAGGACTGTTTCTTAGGCTTCACTGGCACAAGAAAAGGGTTTTGATAATCCAGGTAAATCCTGACAAAAGCAAAGCACGGGATCTATGAAAATCTAACCACTCAGAGGAGAACAACAGATAAAGGGCCAGGCCGACCTGACCCTGCAGGATACGTAAGGCTGGTCTGGCAACAGGGGTAGAGGGGAAGTGCCCATCACCTGCTAGAAGAGCTAGAGAAGACCCCTTCCGGAGAGACCACCAGGAGAGGAGAGCAGTAGGTGCTGATGATGAAGAATATTTTAACCAGCAGAGAAGGTCAAAATGACAAAGTTCCACGATCAGAGTAAACATATGGGATAAAAAATAAAAAATAAAGAAAAAAGATTTTTTTGAAAGGACTTTTTTTTAAAGGAATTTAAACAAAAGTCCTTTTAAAGAGACAGTTGGCTGTTTAAACCAATAGTACAACTCACTGAGAGAATCGCCACATTATTTATTGGGGTAGAAAGGACCTGGAATGTAGAAAGACCTATTCTGCAGAGGAAAAAGTAGAATCACTAACAGGCCTCATGCCTTGCACAGCCAGTGGCTAGAATCCCTGCCTCATGAGACCCTGTGCTAGAAGGCCGCTAGAACCATCTCAACTATGTTAGTCTTTCTTGGAAGCCAACAAGTGTTTGCCCATTTAAGAGCACGGTAACAATCATTCACGTTATGTTATAATGATTGTCGATATCTTTAAAAGCCTTGTCAAGTTTCTTTTTGAGTAAACCTCACCCCACCCTTAGAGAAATTTATCTGTGGTTTACCTCTTTGAAATACCTCATGGTTGTTCCACATTTACCATAGCCCGAAAAAAAAAAAAAAAGCTTTTTATTAACAAAGTGTTCAGAAGGGGGCGCCACTGTAAACAATGAGAGTTTTCACTGCCGGGACAATTTTGTTGCAGAAACAGCTGAAAGCAATCAGGTCAGACAGAGCCAAGGGCTGGAGGGATTTTTAAAATGACAAAAACCGAACCACATCTAACCAAAACAAAAATCAAAACCAATGGCCACGATTTCAAGATTGCTACTAAAGGTATGACATTCTCCTAAGACATGCGAGTGACTTGATCACTCTATTTATATATTTATATTTGAAGAAGAAGGAACTTTTTGATGCAGCAAATCCACGTTGGTTAAAAATTACCAGATATGGGGGCTCCTGGGTGGCTCAGTGGTTAGGCCTCTGCCTTCGGATCAGGTCATGATTTCAGGGTCCTGGGATGGAGCCCCACATTGGGATCTCTGCTCAGCGGGGAGCCTGCTTCCCCGCCTCTCTCTAGCTCCCTCTCTACCTACTTGTGATCTGTCTGTCAAATGGGTAAATAAGATCTTAAAAAAATGAATTACTAGATGTGAAATACATCGAGGGTATGGGAAGGAAAATGATTTCACCTGATCTGACTAGGAAGTGGTTGAAGCCTGAATTAAAGTGCTACAAAAAGAGGGAAGACCTGGGAAATATATGGGGAAAAATCCCTAGAAAAACAGCAATAATAACTGGCTGCTCTTTATTGACCAGATCCTGCGATAGGCAAAGAAGAGCTGGTTTTAGCCAGAAGATGATCTCCGTTTTTCTTCGAGATCTGGCATTTCCTGCAAGCCAGGCATGGGGCTCTGCACTAGAGCTGCAAATGCGGGGGGCCCTCATTGTCCCTTTCCTCTTCTCAGGGGGACAACGGGCATGTCCATGATGCAGTGTGACAGGCTTTACCACAGGCAGATAAAAGACTGCCAAGGGTAGGTGGTACCTGGGAAAAGCCACTTAGGAACAGATTTTCAGGGGAGGTGATAGACAAGGGCAAAGCGAAGAATGAGGATGAGTGTGTCAAGTTTCAAAGTGCCAGGAGACAGCACAGTGCATTCGGGAACCTACATCAAGTTCATGACAACCGAGAGCTGATCTGGCAGCATCACCTGGGGATGGAGGCTGAGCCCCGGGGTTAACACTGGGGGTGAGAAGGTTTGTATACTATGGCGAGGAGGTGAGGTACTACACTGTGGGGGCACAGGGAGCTACCGGAGGATTTCAAATATCAGAATCGTAACGGTAATAGAGTATTTAATTGCATTTTAGCTTTCATCAAGGGTAAGATGCACTATAGTTTATGTTCGACTAAGAAAGAGAAATGCTGTCAGTTAAAGTAGGATATGTCATCAAGTGCAAGGTGAGTGCCACCTTAAGAGATATTAAAATGGGGGGAGGGGACAAATCTTAGAACAAGTAAATTGTGGTAGTAGAATAATTAAGAAAGATCCAACACTTGGATCAACTAAAGTAGTGATTATTGCTTACCATGTGCCCCAAACTATATTAAGTCCTAGAACAAGAGACGTGCTCATCTTGATGCCCCGCAGCTGTTAGACCCAAGGTACAGAGGGCAGTAGCCAACGACCAGCAGGCCCCAAGTGCCATGTGCAGACTCTAGGAGCAACTGCCTTTGAAAGAGGAAACGGTTGAGAGTGGGCATTCTGATGTAGAGAATTACTAGCTGGGAAAGTAGGAAAAGTGACACAGAATCGGAATTGATGCCCCTACATGACAGAGTTGGTGAAACTTCCCTTCTCAGATATCTTGAGGCTCCTCTGAAATGAATTTTTCATTTTGGACAGAACATTCAGGATAAATATGATCTGTTTGAGTTCCTGGTTCTCTCATTAGGACTGTTTCTTAGGCTTCACTGGCACAAGAAAAGGGTTTTGATAATCCAGGTAAATCCTGACAAAAGCAAAGCACGGGATCTATGAAAATCTAACCACTCAGAGGAGAACAACAGAAAAAGGGCCAGGCCGACCTGACCCTGCAGGATAGGTAAGGCTGGTCTGGCAACAGGGGTAGAGGGGAAGTGCCCATCACCTGCTAGAAGAGCTAGAGAAGACCCCTTCCGGAGAGACCACCAGAAGAGGAGAGCAGTAGGTGCTGATGATGAAGAATATTTTAACCAGCAGAGAAGGTCAAAATGACAAAGTTCCACGATCAGAGTAAACATATGGGATAAAAAATAAAAAATAAAGAAAAAAGATTTTTTTGAAAGGACTTTTTTTTAAAGGAATTTAAACAAAAGTCCTTTTAAAGAGACAGTTGGCTGTTTAAACCAATAGTACAACTTACTGAGAGAATCGCCACATTATTTATTGGGGTAGAAAGGACCTGGAATGTAGAAAGACCTATTCTGCAGAGGAAAAAATAGAATTACTAACAGGCCTCATGCCTTGCACAGCCAGTGGCTAGAATCCCTGCCTCATGAGATCCTGTGCTAGAAGGCTGCTAGAACCATATCAACTATGTTAGTCTTTCTTGGAAGCCAACAAGTGTTTGCCCAGTTAAGAGCACGGTAACAATCATTCACGTTATGTTATAATGATTGTCGATATCTTTAAAAGCCTTGTCAAGTTCCTTTTTGAGTAACCCTCACCCCACCCTTAGAGAAATTTATCTGTGGTTCACCTCTTTGAAATACCTCATGGTTGTTCCACATTTACCATAGCCCGAAAAAAAAAAAAAAAGCTTTTTATTAACAAAGTGTTCAGAAGGGGGTGCCACTGTAAACAATGAGAGTTTTCGCTGCAGGGACAATTTTGTTGCAGAAACAGCTGAAAGCAATCAGGTCAGACAGAGCCAAGGGCTAGAGGGATTTTTAAAATGACAAAAACCGAACCACATCTAACCAAAACAAAAATCAAAACCAATGGCCACGATTTCAAGATTGCTACTAAAGGTATGACATTCTCCTAAGACATGCGAGTGACTTGATCACTCTATTTATATATTTATATTTGAAGAAGAAGGAACTATTTGATGCAGCAAATCCACGTTGGTTAAAAATTACCAGATATGGGGGCTCTTGGGTGGCTCAGTGGTTTAGGCCTCTGCCTTCGGCTCAGGTCATGAATTCAGGGTCCTGGGATGGAGCCCCACATTGGGATCTCTGCTCAGCCGGGAGCCTGCTTCCCCCCTCTCTCTCTGCCTCCCTCTCTACCTACTTGTGATCTGTCTGTCAAATGGGTAAATAAGATCTTAAAAAAATGAATTACTAGATGTGAAATACATCGAGGGTATGGGAAGGAAAATGATTTCACCTGATCTGACTAGGAAGTGGTTGAAGCCTGAATTAAAGTGCTACAAAAAGAGGGAAGACCTGGGAAATATATGGGGAAAAATCCCTAGAAAAACAGCAATAATAACTGGCTGCTCTTTATTGACCAGATCCTGCGATAGGCAAAGAAGAGCTGGTTTTAGCCAGAAGATGATCTCCGTTTTTCTTCGAGATCTGGCATTTCCTGCAAGCCAGGCATGGGGCTCTGCACTAGAGCTGCAAATGCGGGGGGCCCTCATTGTCCCTTTCCTCTTCTCAGGGGGACAACGGGCATGTCCATGATGCAGTGTGACAGGCTTTACCACAGGCAGATAAAAGACTGCCAAGGGTAGGTGGTACCTGGGAAAAGCCACTTAGGAACAGATTTTCAGGGGAGGTGATAGACAAGGGCAAAGCGAAGAATGAGGATGAGTGTGTCAAGTTTCAAAGTGCCAGGAGACAGCACAGTGCATTCGGGAACCTACATCAAGTTCATGACAACCGAGAGCTGATCTGGCAGCATCACCTGGGGATGGAGGCTGAGCCCCGGGGTTAACACTGGGGGTGAGAAGGTTTGTATACTATGGCGAGGAGGTGAGGTACTACACTGTGGGGGCACAGGGAGCTACCGGAGGATTTCAAATATCAGAATCGTAACGGTAATAGAGTATTTAATTGCATTTTAGCTTTCATCAAGGGTAAGATGCACTATAGTTTATGTTCGACTAAGAAAGAGAAATGCTGTCAGTTAAAGTAGGATATGTCATCAAGTGCAAGGTGAGTGCCACCTTAAGAGATATTAAAATGGGGGGAGGGGACAAATCTTAGAACAAGTAAATTGTGGTAGTAGAATAATTAAGAAAGATCCAACACTTGGATCAACTAAAGTAGTGATTATTGCTTACCATGTGCCCCAAACTATATTAAGTCCTAGAACAAGAGACGTGCTCATCTTGATGCCCCGCAGCTGTTAGACCCAAGGTACAGAGGGCAGTAGCCAACGACCAGCAGGCCCCAAGTGCCATGTGCAGACTCTAGGAGCAACTGCCTTTGAAAGAGGAAACGGTTGAGAGTGGGCATTCTGATGTAGAGAATTACTAGCTGGGAAAGTAGGAAAAGTGACACAGAATCGGAATTGATGCCCCTACATGACAGAGTTGGTGAAACTTCCCTTCTCAGATATCTTGAGGCTCCTCTGAAATGAATTTTTCATTTTGGACAGAACATTCAGGATAAATATGATCTGTTTGAGTTCCTGGTTCTCTCATTAGGACTGTTTCTTAGGCTTCACTGGCACAAGAAAAGGGTTTTGATAATCCAGGTAAATCCTGACAAAAGCAAAGCACGGGATCTATGAAAATCTAACCACTCAGAGGAGAACAACAGAAAAAGGGCCAGGCCGACCTGACCCTGCAGGATAGGTAAGGCTGGTCTGGCAACAGGGGTAGAGGGGAAGTGCCCATCACCTGCTAGAAGAGCTAGAGAAGACCCCTTCCGGAGAGACCACCAGAAGAGGAGAGCAGTAGGTGCTGATGATGAAGAATATTTTAACCAGCAGAGAAGGTCAAAATGACAAAGTTCCACGATCAGAGTAAACATATGGGATAAAAAATAAAAAATAAAGAAAAAAGATTTTTTTGAAAGGACTTTTTTTTAAAGGAATTTAAACAAAAGTCCTTTTAAAGAGACAGTTGGCTGTTTAAACCAATAGTACAACTTACTGAGAGAATCGCCACATTATTTATTGGGGTAGAAAGGACCTGGAATGTAGAAAGACCTATTCTGCAGAGGAAAAAATAGAATTACTAACAGGCCTCATGCCTTGCACAGCCAGTGGCTAGAATCCCTGCCTCATGAGATCCTGTGCTAGAAGGCTGCTAGAACCATATCAACTATGTTAGTCTTTCTTGGAAGCCAACAAGTGTTTGCCCAGTTAAGAGCACGGTAACAATCATTCACGTTATGTTATAATGATTGTCGATATCTTTAAAAGCCTTGTCAAGTTCCTTTTTGAGTAACCCTCACCCCACCCTTAGAGAAATTTATCTGTGGTTCACCTCTTTGAAATACCTCATGGTTGTTCCACATTTACCATAGCCCGAAAAAAAAAAAAAAAGCTTTTTATTAACAAAGTGTTCAGAAGGGGGTGCCACTGTAAACAATGAGAGTTTTCGCTGCAGGGACAATTTTGTTGCAGAAACAGCTGAAAGCAATCAGGTCAGACAGAGCCAAGGGCTAGAGGGATTTTTAAAATGACAAAAACCGAACCACATCTAACCAAAACAAAAATCAAAACCAATGGCCACGATTTCAAGATTGCTACTAAAGGTATGACATTCTCCTAAGACATGCGAGTGACTTGATCACTCTATTTATATATTTATATTTGAAGAAGAAGGAACTATTTGATGCAGCAAATCCACGTTGGTTAAAAATTACCAGATATGGGGGCTCTTGGGTGGCTCAGTGGTTTAGGCCTCTGCCTTCGGCTCAGGTCATGAATTCAGGGTCCTGGGATGGAGCCCCACATTGGGATCTCTGCTCAGCCGGGAGCCTGCTTCCCCCCTCTCTCTCTGCCTCCCTCTCTACCTACTTGTGATCTGTCTGTCAAATGGGTAAATAAGATCTTAAAAAAATGAATTACTAGATGTGAAATACATCGAGGGTATGGGAAGGAAAATGATTTCACCTGATCTGACTAGGAAGTGGTTGAAGCCTGAATTAAAGTGCTACAAAAAGAGGGAAGACCTGGGAAATATATGGGGAAAAATCCCTAGAAAAACAGCAATAATAACTGGCTGCTCTTTATTGACCAGATCCTGCGATAGGCAAAGAAGAGCTGGTTTTAGCCAGAAGATGATCTCCGTTTTTCTTCGAGATCTGGCATTTCCTGCAAGCCAGGCATGGGGCTCTGCACTAGAGCTGCAAATGCGGGGGGCCCTCATTGTCCCTTTCCTCTTCTCAGGGGGACAACGGGCATGTCCATGATGCAGTGTGACAGGCTTTACCACAGGCAGATAAAAGACTGCCAAGGGTAGGTGGTACCTGGGAAAAGCCACTTAGGAACAGATTTTCAGGGGAGGTGATAGACAAGGGCAAAGCGAAGAATGAGGATGAGTGTGTCAAGTTTCAAAGTGCCAGGAGACAGCACAGTGCATTCGGGAACCTACATCAAGTTCATGACAACCGAGAGCTGATCTGGCAGCATCACCTGGGGATGGAGGCTGAGCCCCGGGGTTAACACTGGGGGTGAGAAGGTTTGTATACTATGGCGAGGAGGTGAGGTACTACACTGTGGGGGCACAGGGAGCTACCGGAGGATTTCAAATATCAGAATCGTAACGGTAATAGAGTATTTAATTGCATTTTAGCTTTCATCAAGGGTAAGATGCACTATAGTTTATGTTCGACTAAGAAAGAGAAATGCTGTCAGTTAAAGTAGGATATGTCATCAAGTGCAAGGTGAGTGCCACCTTAAGAGATATTAAAATGGGGGGAGGGGACAAATCTTAGAACAAGTAAATTGTGGTAGTAGAATAATTAAGAAAGATCCAACACTTGGATCAACTAAAGTAGTGATTATTGCTTACCATGTGCCCCAAACTATATTAAGTCCTAGAACAAGAGACGTGCTCATCTTGATGCCCCGCAGCTGTTAGACCCAAGGTACAGAGGGCAGTAGCCAACGACCAGCAGGCCCCAAGTGCCATGTGCAGACTCTAGGAGCAACTGCCTTTGAAAGAGGAAACGGTTGAGAGTGGGCATTCTGATGTAGAGAATTACTAGCTGGGAAAGTAGGAAAAGTGACACAGAATCGGAATTGATGCCCCTACATGACAGAGTTGGTGAAACTTCCCTTCTCAGATATCTTGAGGCTCCTCTGAAATGAATTTTTCATTTTGGACAGAACATTCAGGATAAATATGATCTGTTTGAGTTCCTGGTTCTCTCATTAGGACTGTTTCTTAGGCTTCACTGGCACAAGAAAAGGGTTTTGATAATCCAGGTAAATCCTGACAAAAGCAAAGCACGGGATCTATGAAAATCTAACCACTCAGAGGAGAACAACAGAAAAAGGGCCAGGCCGACCTGACCCTGCAGGATAGGTAAGGCTGGTCTGGCAACAGGGGTAGAGGGGAAGTGCCCATCACCTGCTAGAAGAGCTAGAGAAGACCCCTTCCGGAGAGACCACCAGAAGAGGAGAGCAGTAGGTGCTGATGATGAAGAATATTTTAACCAGCAGAGAAGGTCAAAATGACAAAGTTCCACGATCAGAGTAAACATATGGGATAAAAAATAAAAAATAAAGAAAAAAGATTTTTTTGAAAGGACTTTTTTTTAAAGGAATTTAAACAAAAGTCCTTTTAAAGAGACAGTTGGCTGTTTAAACCAATAGTACAACTTACTGAGAGAATCGCCACATTATTTATTGGGGTAGAAAGGACCTGGAATGTAGAAAGACCTATTCTGCAGAGGAAAAAATAGAATTACTAACAGGCCTCATGCCTTGCACAGCCAGTGGCTAGAATCCCTGCCTCATGAGATCCTGTGCTAGAAGGCTGCTAGAACCATATCAACTATGTTAGTCTTTCTTGGAAGCCAACAAGTGTTTGCCCAGTTAAGAGCACGGTAACAATCATTCACGTTATGTTATAATGATTGTCGATATCTTTAAAAGCCTTGTCAAGTTCCTTTTTGAGTAACCCTCACCCCACCCTTAGAGAAATTTATCTGTGGTTCACCTCTTTGAAATACCTCATGGTTGTTCCACATTTACCATAGCCCGAAAAAAAAAAAAAAGCTTTTTATTAACAAAGTGTTCAGAAGGGGGTGCCACTGTAAACAATGAGAGTTTTCGCTGCAGGGACAATTTTGTTGCAGAAACAGCTGAAAGCAATCAGGTCAGACAGAGCCAAGGGCTAGAGGGATTTTTAAAATGACAAAAACCGAACCACATCTAACCAAAACAAAAATCAAAACCAATGGCCACGATTTCAAGATTGCTACTAAAGGTATGACATTCTCCTAAGACATGCGAGTGACTTGATCACTCTATTTATATATTTATATTTGAAGAAGAAGGAACTATTTGATGCAGCAAATCCACGTTGGTTAAAAATTACCAGATATGGGGGCTCTTGGGTGGCTCAGTGGTTTAGGCCTCTGCCTTCGGCTCAGGTCATGAATTCAGGGTCCTGGGATGGAGCCCCACATTGGGATCTCTGCTCAGCCGGGAGCCTGCTTCCCCCCTCTCTCTCTGCCTCCCTCTCTACCTACTTGTGATCTGTCTGTCAAATGGGTAAATAAGATCTTAAAAAAAAGAATTACTAGATGTGAAATACATCGAGGGTATGGGAAGGAAAATGACTTCACCTGATCTGACTAGGAAGTGGTTGAAGCCTGAATTAAAGTGCTACAAAAAGAGTAAAGACCTGGGAAATATATGGGGTAAAAATCCCTAGAAAAACAGCAATAATAACTGGCTGCTCTTTATAGACCAGATCCTGCGATAGGCAAAGAAGAGCTGGTTTTAGCCAGAAGATGATCTCCGTTTGTCTTCATGATCTGGCATTTCCTGCAAGCCAGGCATGGGGCTCTGCACTAGAGCTGCAAATGCTGGGTCCCTCATTGTCCCTTTTCTCTTCTCAGGGGGACAACGGGCATGTCCATGATGCAGTGTGACAGGCTTTACCACAGGGAGATAAAAGACTGCCAAGGGTAGGTGGTAGCTGGGAAAAGCCACTTAGGAACAGAGTTTCAGGGGAGGTGATAGACAAGGGCAAAGCGAAGAATGAGGATGAGTGTGTCAAGTTTCAAAGTGCCAGGAGACAGTACAGTGCATTCGGGAAACTACAGCAAGTTTATGACAACCGACAGCTGATCTGGCCGCATCACCTGGGGATGGAGGCTGAGCCCCGGGGTTAACACTGGGGGTGAGAAGGTTTGTATACTATGGCGAGGAGGTGAGGTACTACACTGTGGGGGCACAGGGAGCTACGGGAGGATTTCAAATATCAGAATCGTAACCGTAATAGAGTATTTAATTGCATCCTAGCTTTCATCAAGGGTAAGATGCACTATAGTTTATGTTCGACTAAGAAAGAGAAATGCTGTCAGTTAAAGTAGGATATGTCATCAAGTGCAAGGTGAGTGCCACCTTAAGAGATATTAAAATGGGGTGAGGGGACAAATCTTAGAACAAGTAAATTGTGGTAGTAGAATAATTAAGAAAGATCCAACACTTGGATCAACTAAAGTAGTGATTATTGCTTACCATGTGCCCCAATCTATTTTAAGTCCTAGAACAAGAGACGTGCTCATCTTGATGCCCCGCAGCTGTTAGACCCAAGGTACAGAGGGCAGTAGCCAACGACCAGCAGGCCCCAAGTGCCATGTGCAGACTCTAGGAGCAACTGCCTTTGAAAGAGGAAACGGTTGAGAGTGGGCTTTCTGATGGAGAGGATTACTAGCTGGGAAAGTAGGAAAATTGACACCGAATCGGAATTGATGCCCCTACATGACAGAGTTGGTGAAACTTCCCTTCTCAGAGATCTTGAGGCTCCTCTGAATGAATTTTTCATTTTGGACAGAACATTCAGGATAAATATGATCTGTTTGAATTCCTGGTTCTCTCATTAGGACTGTTTCTTAGGGTTCACTGGCACAAGAAAATGGTTTTGATAATCCAGGTAAATCCTGACAAAAGCAAAGCAAGGGATCTATGAAAATCTAACCACTCAGAGGAGAACAACAGATAAAGTGCCAGGCTGACCTGACCCTGCAGGATAGGTAAGGCTGGTCTGGCAACAGGGGTAGAGGGGAAGTGCCCATCACCTGCTAGAAGAGCTAGAGAAGACCCCTTCCGGAGAGACCACCAGGAGAGGAGAGCAGTAGGTGCTGATGATGAAGAATATTTTAACCAGCAGAGAAGGTCAAAATGACAAAGTTCCACGATCAGAGTAAACATATGGGATAAAAAATAAAAAATAAAGAAAAAAGATTTTTTTGAAAGGACTTTTTTTTAAAGGAATTTAAACAAAAGTCCTTTTAAAGAGACAGTTGGCTGTTTAAACCAATAGTACAACTCACTGAGAGAATCGCCACATTATTTATTGGGGTAGAAAGGACCTGGAATGTAGAAAGACCTATTCTGCAGAGGAAAAAATAGAATCACTAACAGGCCTCATGCCTTGCACAGCCAGTGGCTAGAATCCCTGCCTCATGAGACCCTGTGCGAGAAGACCGCTAGAACCATATCAACTATGTTAGTCTTTCTTGGAAGCCAACAAGTGTTTGCCCAGTTAAGAGCACGGTAACAATCATTCACGTTATGTTATAATGATTGTCGATATCTTTAAAAGCCTTGTCAAGTTCCTTTTTGAGTAACCCACACCCCACCCTTAGAGAAATTTATCTGTGGTTCACCTCTTTGAAATACCTCATGGTTGTTCCACATTTACCATAGCCCGAAAAAAAAAAAAAAAAGCTTTTTATTAACAAAGTGTTCAGAAGGGGGTGCCACTGTAAACAATGAGAGTTTTCGCTGCAGGGACAATTTTGTTGCAGAAACAGCTGAAAGCAATCAGGTCAGACAGAGCCAAGGGCTAGAGGGATTTTTAAAATGACAAAAACCGAACCACATCTAACCAAAACAAAAATCAAAACCAATGGCCACGATTTCAAGATTGCTACTAAAGGTATGACATTCTCCTAAGACATGCGAGTGACTTGATCACTTTATTTATATATTTATATTTGAAGAAGAAGGAACTATTTGATGCAGCAAATCCACGTTGGTTAAAAATTACCAGATATGGGGGCTCCTGGGTGGCTCAGTGGTTTAGGCCTCTGCCTTCGGCTCAGGTCATGATTTCAGGGTCCTGGGATGGAGCCCCACATTGGGATCTTTGCTCAGCGGGGAGCCTGCTTCCCCCCTCTCTCTCTGCCTCCCTCTCTACCTACTTGTGATCTGTCTGTCAAATGGGTAAATAAGATCTTTAAAAAAAGAATTACTAGATGTGAAATACATCGAGGGTATGGAAAGGAAAATGATTTCACCTGATCTGAATAGGAAGTGGTTGAAGTCTGAATTAAAGTGCTACAAAAAGAGTAAAGACCTGGGAAATATATGGGGTAAAAATCCCTAGAAAAACAGCAATAATAACTGGCTGCTCTTTATTGACCAGATCCTGCGATAGGCAAAGAAGAGCGGGTTTTAGCCAGAAGATGATCTCCGTTTGTCTTCATGATCTGGCATTTCCTGCAAGCCAGGCATGGGGCTCTGCACTAGAGCTGCAAATGCTGGGTCCCTCATTGTCCCTTTTCTCTTCTCAGGGGGACAACGGGCATGTCCATGATGCAGTGTGACAGGCTTTACCACAGGGAGATAAAAGACTGCAAAGGGTAGGTGGTAGCTGGGAAAAGCCACTTAGGAACAGATTTTCAGGGGAGGTGATAGACAAGGGCAAAGCGAAGAATGAAGATGAGTGTGTCAAGTTTCAAAGTGCCAGGAGACAGCACAGTGCATTCGAGAAACTACAGCAAGTTCATGACAACCGAGAGCTGATCTGGCAGCATCACCTGGGGATGGAGGGTGAGCCCCGGGGTTAACACTGGGGGTGAGAAGGTTTGTATACTATGGCGAGGAGGTGAGGTACTACACTGTGGGGGCACAGGGAGCTACCGGAGGATTTCAAATATCAGAATCGTAACCGTAATAGAGTATTTAATTGCATCCTAGCTTTCATCAAGGGTAAGATGCACTATAGTTTATGTTCGACTAAGAAAGAGAAATGCTGTCAGTTAAAGTAGGATATGTCATCAAGTGCAAGGTGAGTGCCACCTTAAGAGATATTAAAATGGGGGGAGGGGACAAATTGATGCCCCTACATGACAGAGTTGGTGAAACTTCCCTTCTCAGAGGTCTTGAGGCTCCTCTGAAATGAATTTTTCATTTTGGACAGAACATTCAGGATAAATATGATCTGTTTGAATTCCTGGATCTCTCATTAGGACTGTTTCTTAGGCTTCACTGGCACAAGAAAAGGGTTTTGATAATCCAGGTAAATCCTGACAAAAGCAAAGCACGGGATCTATGAAAATCTAACCACTCAGAGGAGAACAACAGATAAAGGGCCAGGCCGACCTGACCCTGCAGGATACGTAAGGCTGGTCTGGCAACAGGGGTAGAGGGGAGGTGCCCATCACCTGCTAGAAGAGCTAGAGAAGACCCCTTCCGGAGAGACCACCAGGAGAGGAGAGCAGTAGGTGCTGATGATGAAGAATATTTTAACCAGCAGAGAAGGTCAAAATGACAAAGTTCCACGATCAGAGTAAACATATGGGATAAAAAATAAAAAATAAAGAAAAAAGATTTTTTTGAAAGGACTTTTTTTTAAAGGAATTTAAACAAAAGTCCTTTTAAAGAGACAGTTGGCTGTTTAAACCAATAGTACAACTCACTGAGAGAATCGCCACATTATTTATTGGGGTAGAAAGGACCTGGAATGTAGAAAGACCTATTCTGCAGAGGAAAAAGTAGAATCACTAACAGGCCTCATGCCTTGCACAGCCAGTGGCTAGAATCCCTGCCTCATGAGACCCTGTGCTAGAAGGCCGCTAGAACCATCTCAACTATGTTAGTCTTTCTTGGAAGCCAACAAGTGTTTGCCCATTTAAGAGCACGGTAACAATCATTCACGTTATGTTATAATGATTGTCGATATCTTTAAAAGCCTTGTCAAGTTTCTTTTTGAGTAAACCTCACCCCACCCTTAGAGAAATTTATCTGTGGTTTACCTCTTTGAAATACCTCATGGTTGTTCCACATTTACCATAGCCCGAAAAAAAAAAAAAAAGCTTTTTATTAACAAAGTGTTCAGAAGGGGGCGCCACTGTAAACAATGAGAGTTTTCACTGCCGGGACAATTTTGTTGCAGAAACAGCTGAAAGCAATCAGGTCAGACAGAGCCAAGGGCTGGAGGGATTTTTAAAATGACAAAAACCGAACCACATCTAACCAAAACAAAAATCAAAACCAATGGCCACGATTTCAAGATTGCTACTAAAGGTATGACATTCTCCTAAGACATGCGAGTGACTTGATCACTCTATTTATATATTTATATTTGAAGAAGAAGGAACTTTTTGATGCAGCAAATCCACGTTGGTTAAAAATTACCAGATATGGGGGCTCCTGGGTGGCTCAGTGGTTAGGCCTCTGCCTTCGGATCAGGTCATGATTTCAGGGTCCTGGGATGGAGCCCCACATTGGGATCTCTGCTCAGTGGGGAGCCTGCTTCCCCGCCTCTCTCTAGCTCCCTCTCTACCTACTTGTGATCTGTCTGTCAAATGGGTAAATAAGATCTTAAAAAAATGAATTACTAGATGTGAAATACATCGAGGGTATGGGAAGGAAAATGATTTCACCTGATCTGACTAGGAAGTGGTTGAAGCCTGAATTAAAGTGCTACAAAAAGAGGGAAGACCTGGGAAATATATGGGGAAAAATCCCTAGAAAAACAGCAATAATAACTGGCTGCTCTTTATTGACCAGATCCTGCGATAGGCAAAGAAGAGCTGGTTTTAGCCAGAAGATGATCTCCGTTTTTCTTCGAGATCTGGCATTTCCTGCAAGCCAGGCATGGGGCTCTGCACTAGAGCTGCAAATGCGGGGGGCCCTCATTGTCCCTTTCCTCTTCTCAGGGGGACAACGGGCATGTCCATGATGCAGTGTGACAGGCTTTACCACAGGCAGATAAAAGACTGCCAAGGGTAGGTGGTACCTGGGAAAAGCCACTTAGGAACAGATTTTCAGGGGAGGTGATAGACAAGGGCAAAGCGAAGAATGAGGATGAGTGTGTCAAGTTTCAAAGTGCCAGGAGACAGCACAGTGCATTCGGGAACCTACATCAAGTTCATGACAACCGAGAGCTGATCTGGCAGCATCACCTGGGGATGGAGGCTGAGCCCCGGGGTTAACACTGGGGGTGAGAAGGTTTGTATACTATGGCGAGGAGGTGAGGTACTACACTGTGGGGGCACAGGGAGCTACCGGAGGATTTCAAATATCAGAATCGTAACGGTAATAGAGTATTTAATTGCATTTTAGCTTTCATCAAGGGTAAGATGCACTATAGTTTATGTTCGACTAAGAAAGAGAAATGCTGTCAGTTAAAGTAGGATATGTCATCAAGTGCAAGGTGAGTGCCACCTTAAGAGATATTAAAATGGGGGGAGGGGACAAATCTTAGAACAAGTAAATTGTGGTAGTAGAATAATTAAGAAAGATCCAACACTTGGATCAACTAAAGTAGTGATTATTGCTTACCATGTGCCCCAAACTATATTAAGTCCTAGAACAAGAGACGTGCTCATCTTGATGCCCCGCAGCTGTTAGACCCAAGGTACAGAGGGCAGTAGCCAACGACCAGCAGGCCCCAAGTGCCATGTGCAGACTCTAGGAGCAACTGCCTTTGAAAGAGGAAACGGTTGAGAGTGGGCATTCTGATGTAGAGAATTACTAGCTGGGAAAGTAGGAAAAGTGACACAGAATCGGAATTGATGCCCCTACATGACAGAGTTGGTGAAACTTCCCTTCTCAGATATCTTGAGGCTCCTCTGAAATGAATTTTTCATTTTGGACAGAACATTCAGGATAAATATGATCTGTTTGAGTTCCTGGTTCTCTCATTAGGACTGTTTCTTAGGCTTCACTGGCACAAGAAAAGGGTTTTGATAATCCAGGTAAATCCTGACAAAAGCAAAGCACGGGATCTATGAAAATCTAACCACTCAGAGGAGAACAACAGAAAAAGGGCCAGGCCGACCTGACCCTGCAGGATAGGTAAGGCTGGTCTGGCAACAGGGGTAGAGGGGAAGTGCCCATCACCTGCTAGAAGAGCTAGAGAAGACCCCTTCCGGAGAGACCACCAGAAGAGGAGAGCAGTAGGTGCTGATGATGAAGAATATTTTAACCAGCAGAGAAGGTCAAAATGACAAAGTTCCACGATCAGAGTAAACATATGGGATAAAAAATAAAAAATAAAGAAAAAAGATTTTTTTGAAAGGACTTTTTTTTAAAGGAATTTAAACAAAAGTCCTTTTAAAGAGACAGTTGGCTGTTTAAACCAATAGTACAACTTACTGAGAGAATCGCCACATTATTTATTGGGGTAGAAAGGACCTGGAATGTAGAAAGACCTATTCTGCAGAGGAAAAAATAGAATTACTAACAGGCCTCATGCCTTGCACAGCCAGTGGCTAGAATCCCTGCCTCATGAGATCCTGTGCTAGAAGGCTGCTAGAACCATATCAACTATGTTAGTCTTTCTTGGAAGCCAACAAGTGTTTGCCCAGTTAAGAGCACGGTAACAATCATTCACGTTATGTTATAATGATTGTCGATATCTTTAAAAGCCTTGTCAAGTTCCTTTTTGAGTAACCCTCACCCCACCCTTAGAGAAATTTATCTGTGGTTCACCTCTTTGAAATACCTCATGGTTGTTCCACATTTACCATAGCCCGAAAAAAAAAAAAAAGCTTTTTATTAACAAAGTGTTCAGAAGGGGGTGCCACTGTAAACAATGAGAGTTTTCGCTGCAGGGACAATTTTGTTGCAGAAACAGCTGAAAGCAATCAGGTCAGACAGAGCCAAGGGCTAGAGGGATTTTTAAAATGACAAAAACCGAACCACATCTAACCAAAACAAAAATCAAAACCAATGGCCACGATTTCAAGATTGCTACTAAAGGTATGACATTCTCCTAAGACATGCGAGTGACTTGATCACTCTATTTATATATTTATATTTGAAGAAGAAGGAACTATTTGATGCAGCAAATCCACGTTGGTTAAAAATTACCAGATATGGGGGCTCTTGGGTGGCTCAGTGGTTTAGGCCTCTGCCTTCGGCTCAGGTCATGAATTCAGGGTCCTGGGATGGAGCCCCACATTGGGATCTCTGCTCAGCCGGGAGCCTGCTTCCCCCCTCTCTCTCTGCCTCCCTCTCTACCTACTTGTGATCTGTCTGTCAAATGGGTAAATAAGATCTTAAAAAAAAGAATTACTAGATGTGAAATACATCGAGGGTATGGGAAGGAAAATGACTTCACCTGATCTGACTAGGAAGTGGTTGAAGCCTGAATTAAAGTGCTACAAAAAGAGTAAAGACCTGGGAAATATATGGGGTAAAAATCCCTAGAAAAACAGCAATAATAACTGGCTGCTCTTTATAGACCAGATCCTGCGATAGGCAAAGAAGAGCTGGTTTTAGCCAGAAGATGATCTCCGTTTGTCTTCATGATCTGGCATTTCCTGCAAGCCAGGCATGGGGCTCTGCACTAGAGCTGCAAATGCTGGGTCCCTCATTGTCCCTTTTCTCTTCTCAGGGGGACAACGGGCATGTCCATGATGCAGTGTGACAGGCTTTACCACAGGGAGATAAAAGACTGCCAAGGGTAGGTGGTAGCTGGGAAAAGCCACTTAGGAACAGAGTTTCAGGGGAGGTGATAGACAAGGGCAAAGCGAAGAATGAGGATGAGTGTGTCAAGTTTCAAAGTGCCAGGAGACAGTACAGTGCATTCGGGAAACTACAGCAAGTTTATGACAACCGACAGCTGATCTGGCCGCATCACCTGGGGATGGAGGCTGAGCCCCGGGGTTAACACTGGGGGTGAGAAGGTTTGTATACTATGGCGAGGAGGTGAGGTACTACACTGTGGGGGCACAGGGAGCTACCGGAGGATTTCAAATATCAGAATCGTAACCGTAATAGAGTATTTAATTGCATCCTAGCTTTCATCAAGGGTAAGATGCACTATAGTTTATGTTCGACTAAGAAAGAGAAATGCTGTCAGTTAAAGTAGGATATGTCATCAAGTGCAAGGTGAGTGCCACCTTAAGAGATATTAAAATGGGGTGAGGGGACAAATCTTAGAACAAGTAAATTGTGGTAGTAGAATAATTAAGAAAGATCCAACACTTGGATCAACTAAAGTAGTGATTATTGCTTACCATGTGCCCCAAACTATATTAAGTCCTAGAACAAGAGACGTGCTCATCTTGATGCCCCGCAGCTGTTAGACCCAAGGTACAGAGGGCAGTAGCCAACGACCAGCAGGCCCCAAGTGCCATGTGCAGACTCTAGGAGCAACTGCCTTTGAAAGAGGAAACGGTTGAGAGTGGGCTTTCTGATGGAGAGGATTACTAGCTGGGAAAGTAGGAAAATTGACACCGAATCGGAATTGATGCCCCTACATGACAGAGTTGGTGAAACTTCCCTTCTCAGAGATCTTGAGGCTCCTCTGAATGAATTTTTCATTTTGGACAGAACATTCAGGATAAATATGATCTGTTTGAATTCCTGGTTCTCTCATTAGGACTGTTTCTTAGGGTTCACTGGCACAAGAAAAGGGTTTTGATAATCCAGGTAAATCCTGACAAAAGCAAAGCAAGGGATCTATGAAAATCTAACCACTCAGAGGAGAACAACAGATAAAGTGCCAGGCTGACCTGACCCTGCAGGATAGGTAAGGCTGGTCTGGCAACAGGGGTAGAGGGGAAGTGCCCATCACCTGCTAGAAGAGCTAGAGAAGACCCCTTCCGGAGAGACCACCAGGAGAGGAGAGCAGTAGGTGCTGATGATGAAGAATATTTTAACCAGCAGAGAAGGTCAAAATGACAAAGTTCCACGATCAGAGTAAACATATGGGATAAAAAATAAAAAATAAAGAAAAAAGATTTTTTTGAAAGGACTTTTTTTTAAAGTAATTTAAACAAAAGTCCTTTTAAAGAGACAGTTGGCTGTTTAAACCAATAGTACAACTCACTGAGAGAATCGCCACATTATTTATTGGGGTAGAAAGGACCTGGAATGTAGAAAGACCTATTCTGCAGAGGAAAAAATAGAATCACTAACAGGCCTCATGCCTTGCACAGCCAGTGGCTAGAATCCCTGCCTCATGAGACCCTGTGCGAGAAGACCGCTAGAACCATATCAACTATGTTAGTCTTTCTTGGAAGCCAACAAGTGTTTGCCCAGTTAAGAGCACGGTAACAATCATTCACGTTATGTTATAATGATTGTCGATATCTTTAAAAGCCTTGTCAAGTTCCTTTTTGAGTAACCCACACCCCACCCTTAGAGAAATTTATCTGTGGTTCACCTCTTTGAAATACCTCATGGTTGTTCCACATTTACCATAGCCCGAAAAAAAAAAAAAAAAGCTTTTTATTAACAAAGTGTTCAGAAGGGGGTGCCACTGTAAACAATGAGAGTTTTCGCTGCAGGGACAATTTTGTTGCAGAAACAGCTGAAAGCAATCAGGTCAGACAGAGCCAAGGGCTAGAGGGATTTTTAAAATGACAAAAACCGAACCACATCTAACCAAAACAAAAATCAAAACCAATGGCCACGATTTCAAGATTGCTACTAAAGGTATGACATTCTCCTAAGACATGCGAGTGACTTGATCACTTTATTTATATATTTATATTTGAAGAAGAAGGAACTATTTGATGCAGCAAATCCACGTTGGTTAAAAATTACCAGATATGGGGGCTCCTGGGTGGCTCAGTGGTTTAGGCCTCTGCCTTCGGCTCAGGTCATGATTTCAGGGTCCTGGGATGGAGCCCCACATTGGGATCTTTGCTCAGCGGGGAGCCTGCTTCCCCCCTCTCTCTCTGCCTCCCTCTCTACCTACTTGTGATCTGTCTGTCAAATGGGTAAATAAGATCTTTAAAAAAAGAATTACTAGATGTGAAATACATCGAGGGTATGGAAAGGAAAATGATTTCACCTGATCTGACTAGGAAGTGGTTGAAGTCTGAATTAAAGTGCTACAAAAAGAGTAAAGACCTGGGAAATATATGGGGAAAAATCCCTAGAAAAACAGCAATAATAACTGGCTGCTCTTTATTGACCAGATCCTGCGATAGGCAAAGAAGAGCGGGTTTTAGCCAGAAGATGATCTCCGTTTGTCTTCATGATCTGGCATTTCCTGCAAGCCAGGCATGGGGCTCTGCACTAGAGCTGCAAATGCTGGGTCCCTCATTGTCCCTTTTCTCTTCTCAGGGGGACAACGGGCATGTCCATGATGCAGTGTGACAGGCTTTACCACAGGGAGATAAAAGACTGCAAAAAGTAGGTGGTAGCTGGGAAAAGCCACTTAGGAACAGATTTTCAGGGGAGGTGATAGACAAGGGCAAAGCGAAGAATGAAGATGAGTGTGTCAAGTTTCAAAGTGCCAGGAGACAGCACAGTGCATTCGAGAAACTACAGCAAGTTCATGACAACCGAGAGCTGATCTGGCAGCATCACCTGGGGATGGAGGGTGAGCCCCGGGGTTAACACTGGGGGTGAGAAGGTTTGTATACTATGGCGAGGAGGTGAGGTACTACACTGTGGGGGCACAGGGAGCTACCGGAGGATTTCAAATATCAGAATCGTAACCGTAATAGAGTATTTAATTGCATCCTAGCTTTCATCAAGGGTAAGATGCACTATAGTTTATGTTCGACTAAGAAAGAGAAATGCTGTCAGTTAAAGTAGGATATGTCATCAAGTGCAAGGTGAGTGCCACCTTAAGAGATATTAAAATGGGGGGAGGGGACAAATTGATGCCCCTACATGACAGAGTTGGTGAAACTTCCCTTCTCAGAGATCTTGAGGCTCCTCTGAAATGAATTTTTCATTTTGGACAGAACATTCAGGATAAATATGATCTGTTTGAATTCCTGGATCTCTCATTAGGACTGTTTCTTAGGCTTCACTGGCACAAGAAAAGGGTTTTGATAATCCAGGTAAATCCTGACAAAAGCAAAGCACGGGATCTATGAAAATCTAACCACTCAGAGGAGAACAACAGATAAAGGGCCAGGCCGACCTGACCCTGCAGGATACGTAAGGCTGGTCTGGCAACAGGGGTAGAGGGGAGGTGCCCATCACCTGCTAGAAGAGCTAGAGAAGACCCCTTCCGGAGAGACCACCAGGAGAGGAGAGCAGTAGGTGCTGATGATGAAGAATATTTTAACCAGCAGAGAAGGTCAAAATGACAAAGTTCCACGATCAGAGTAAACATATGGGATAAAAAATAAAAAATAAAGAAAAAAGATTTTTTTGAAAGGACTTTTTTTTAAAGGAATTTAAACAAAAGTCCTTTTAAAGAGACAGTTGGCTGTTTAAACCAATAGTACAACTCACTGAGAGAATCGCCACATTATTTATTGGGGTAGAAAGGACCTGGAATGTAGAAAGACCTATTCTGCAGAGGAAAAAGTAGAATCACTAACAGGCCTCATGCCTTGCACAGCCAGTGGCTAGAATCCCTGCCTCATGAGACCCTGTGCTAGAAGGCCGCTAGAACCATCTCAACTATGTTAGTCTTTCTTGGAAGCCAACAAGTGTTTGCACAGTTAAGAGCTCGGTAACAATCATTCACGTTATGTTATAATGATTGTCGATATCTTTAAAAGCCTTGTCAAGTTCTTTTTTGAGTAACCCACACCCCACCCTTAGAGAAATTTATCTGTGGTTCACCTCTTTGAAATACCTCATGGTTGTTCCACATTTACCATAGCCCGAAAAAAAAAAAAAAGCTTTTTATTAACAAAGTGTTCAGAAGGGGGCGCCACTGTAAACAATGAGAGTTTTCGGTGCCGGGACAATTTTGTTGCAGAAACAGCTGAAAGCAATCAGGTCAGACAGAGCCAAGGGCTGGAGGGATTTTTAAAATGACAAAAACCGAACCAAATCTAACCAAAACAAAAATCAAAACCAATGTCCACGATTTCAAGATTGCTACTAAAGGTATGACATTCTCCTAAGACATGCGAGTGACTTGATCACTTTATCTATATATTTATATTTGAAGAAGAAGGAACTATTTGATGCAGCAAATCCACGTTGGTTAAAAATTATCAGATAGGGGGTCTCCTGGGTGGCTCAGTGGTTTAGGCGTCTGCCTTCGGCTCAGGTCATGAATTCAGGGTCCTGGGATGGAGCCCCACATTGGGATCTCTGCTCAGGGGGAGCCTGCTTCCCCCCTCTCTCTCTGCCTCCCTCTCTACCTACTTGTGATCTGTCTGTCAAATGGGTAAATAAGATCTTAAAAAAAAGAATTACTAGATGTGAAATACATCGAGGGTATGGGAAGGAAAATGATTTCACCTGATCTGACTAGGAAGTGGTTGAAGCCTGAATTAAAGTGCTACAAAAAGAGTAAAGACCTGGGAAATATATGGGGTAAAAATCCCTAGAAAAACAGCAATAATAACTGGCTGCTCTTTATTGAACAGATCCTGCGATAGGCAAAGAAGAGCTGGTTTTAGCCAGAAGATGATCTCCGTTTGTCTTCATGATCTGGCATTTCCTGCAAGCCAGGCATGGGGCTCTGCACTAGAGCTGCAAATGCTGGGTCCCTCATTGTCCCTTTTCTTTTCTCAGGGGGACAACGGGCATGTCCATGATGCAGTGTGACAGGCTTTACCACAGGGATATAAAAGACTGCCAAGGGTAGGTGGGAGCTGGGAAAAGCCACTTAGAAACAGATTTTCAGGGGAGGTGATAGACAAGGGCAATGCGAAGAATGAGGATGAGTGTGTCAAGTTTCAAAGTGCCAGGAGACAGCACAGTGCATTCGGGAAACTACAGCAAGTTCATGACAACCGAGAGCTGATCTGGCAGCATCACCTGGGGATGGAGGCTGAGGCCCGGGGTTAACACTTGGGGTGAGAAGGTTTGTATACTATGGCGAGGAGGTGAGGTACTACACTGTGGGGGCACAGGGAGCTACCGGAGGATTTCAAATATCAGAATTGTAACCGTAATAGAGTATTTAATTGCATCCTAGCTTTCATCAAGGGTAAGATGCACTATAGTTTATGTTCGACTAAGAAAGAGAAATGCTGTCAGTTAAAGTAGGATATGTCATCAAGTGCAAGGTGAGTGCCACCTTAAGAGATATTAAAATGGGGGGAGGGGACAAATTGATGCCCCTTCATGACAGAGTTGGTGAAACTTCCCTTCTCAGAGATCTTGAGGCTCCTCTAAAATGAATTTTTCATTTTGGACAGAACATTCAGGATAAATATGATCTGTTTGAATTCCTGGTTCTCTCATTAGGACTGTTTCTTAGGCTTCACTGGCACAAGAAAAGGGTTTTGATAATCCAGGTAAATCCTGACAAAAGCAAAGCACGGGATCTATGAAAATCTAACCACTCAGAGGAGAACAACAGATAAAGGGCCAGGCCGACCTGACGCTGCAGGATAGGTAAGGCTGGTCTGGCAACAGGGGTAGAGGGGAAGTGCCCATCACCTGCTAGAAGAGCTAGAGAAGACCCCTTCCGGAGAGACCACCAGGAGAGGAGAGCAGTAGGTGCTGATGATGAAGAATATTTTAACCAGCAGAGAAGGTCAAAATGACAAAGTTCCACGATCAGAGTAAACATATGGGATAAAAAATAAAAAATAAAGAAAAAAGATTTTTTTGAAAGGACTTTTTTTTAAAGGAATTTAAACAAAAGTCCTTTTAAAGAGACAGTTGGCTGTTTAAACCAATAGTACAACTCACTGAGAGAATCGCCACATTATTTATTGGGGTAGAAAGGACCTGGAATGTAGAAAGACCTATTCTGCAGAGGAAAAAATAGAATCACTAACAGGCCTCATGCCTTGCACAGCCAGTGGCTAGAATCCCTGCCTCATGAGACCCTGTGCTAGAAGGCCGCTAGAACCATCTCAACTATGTTAGTCTTTCTTGGAAGCCAACAAGTGTTTGTCCAGTTAAGAGCATGGTAACAATCATTCACGTTATGTTATAATGATTGTCGATATCTTTAAAGGCCTTGTCAAGTTCCTTTTTGAGTAACCCTCACCCCACACTTAGAGAAATTTATCTGTGGTTCACCTCTTTGAAATACCTCATGGTTATTCCACATTTACCATAGCCGGAAAAAAAAAAAAAAAAAAGCTTTTTATTAACAAAGTGTTCAGAAGGGGGCGCCACTGTAAACAATGAGAGTTTTCGCTACCGGGACAATTTTGTTGCAGAAACAGCTGAAAGCAATCAGGTCAGACAGAGCCAAGGGCTGGAGGGATTTTTAAAATGACAAAAACCGAACCAAATCTAACCAAAACAAAAATCAAAACCAATGGCCACGATTTCAAGATTGCTACTAAAGGTATGACATTCTCCTAAGACATGCGAGTGACTTGATCACTTTATCTATATATTTATATTTGAAGAAGAAGGAACTATTTGATGCAGCAAATCCACGTTGGTTAAAAATTATCAGATAGGGGGTCTCCTGGGTGGCTCAGTGGTTTAGGCGTCTGCCTTCGGCTCAGGTCATGAATTCAGGGTCCTGGGATGGAGCCCCACATTGGGATCTCTGCTCAGGGGGAGCCTGCTTCCCCCCTCTCTCTCTGCCTCCCTCTCTACCTACTTGTGATCTGTCTGTCAAATGGGTAAATAAGATCTTAAAAAAAAGAATTACTAGATGTGAAATACATCGAGGGTATGGGAAGGAAAATGATTTCACCTGATCTGACTAGGAAGTGGTTGAAGCCTGAATTAAAGTGCTACAAAAAGAGTAAAGACCTGGGAAATATATGGGGTAAAAATCCCAAGAAAAACAGCAATAATAACTGGCTGCTCTTTATAGACCAGATCCTGCGATAGGCAAAGAAGAGCTGGTTTTAGCCACAAGATGATCTCCGTTTGTCTTCATGATCTGGCATTTCCTGCAAGCCAGGCATGGGGCTCTGCACTAGAGCTGCAAATGCTGGGTCCCTCATTGTCCCTTTTCTCTTCTCAGGGGGACAACGGGCATGTCCATGATGCAGTGTGACAGGCTTTACCACAGGGAGATAAAAGACTGCCAAGGGTAGGTGGGAGCTGGGAAAAGCCACTTAGGAACAGATTTTCAGGGGAGGTGATAGACAAGGGCAATGCGAAGAATGAGGATGAGTGTGTCAAGTTTCAAAGTGCCAGGAGACAGCACAGTGCATTCGGGAAACTACAGCAAGTTCATGACAACCGAGAGCTGATCTGGCAGCATCACCTGGGGATGGAGGCTGAGGCCCGGGGTTAACACTTGGGGTGAGAAGGTTTGTATACTATGGCGAGGAGGTGAGGTACTACACTGTGGGGGCACAGGGAGCTACCGGAGGATTTCAAATATCAGAATTGTAACCGTAATAGAGTATTTAATTGCATCCTAGCTTTCATCAAGGGTAAGATGCACTATAGTTTATGTTCGACTAAGAAAGAGAAATGCTGTCAGTTAAAGTAGGATATGTCATCAAGTGCAAGGTGAGTGCCACCTTAAGAGATATTAAAATGGGGGGAGGGGACAAATTGATGCCCCTACATGACAGAGTTGGTGAAACTTCCCTTCTCAGAGATCTTGAGGCTCCTCTGAAATGAATTTTTCATTTTGGACAGAACATTCAGGATAAATATGATCTGTTTGAATTCCTGGTTCTCTCATTAGGACTGTTTCTTAGGCTTCACTGGCACAAGAAAAGGGTTTTGATAATCCAGGTAAATCCTGACAAAAGCAAAGCACGGGATCTATGAAAATCTAACCACTCAGAGGAGAACAACAGATAAAGGGCCAGGCCGACCTGACGCTGCAGGATAGGTAAGGCTGGTCTGGCAACAGGGGTAGAGGGGAAGTGCCCATCACCTGCTAGAAGAGCTAGAGAAGACCCCTTCCGGAGAGACCACCAGGAGAGGAGAGCAGTAGGTGCTGATGATGAAGAATATTTTAACCAGCAGAGAAGGTCAAAATGACAAAGTTCCACGATCAGAGTAAACATATGGGATAAAAAATAAAAAATAAAGAAAAAAGATTTTTTTGAAAGGACTTTTTTTTAAAGGAATTTAAACAAAAGTCCTTTTAAAGAGACAGTTGGCTGTTTAAACCAATAGTACAACTCACTGAGAGAATCGCCACATTATTTATTGGGGTAGAAAGGACCTGGAATGTAGAAAGACCTATTCTGCAGAGGAAAAAATAGAATCACTAACAGGCCTCATGCCTTGCACAACCAGTGGCTAGAATCCCTGCCTCATGAGACCCTGTGCTAGAAGGCCGCTAGAACCATCTCAACTATGTTAGTCTTTCTTGGAAGCCAACAAGTGTTTGTCCAGTTAAGAGCACGGTAACAATCATTCACGTTATGTTATAATGATTGTCGATATCTTTAAAGGCCTTGTCAAGTTCCTTTTTGAGTAACCCTCACCCCACCCTTAGAGAAATTTATCTGTGGTTCACCTCTTTGAAATACCTCATGGTTGTTCCACATTTACCATAGCCGGAAAAAAAAAAAAAAGCTTTTTATTAACAAAGTGTTCAGAAGGGGGCGCCACTGTAAACAATGAGAGTTTTCGCTGCCGGGACAATTTTGTTGCAGAAACAGCTGAAAGCAATCAGTTCAGACAGAGCCAAGGGCTGGAGGGATTTTTAAAATGACAAAAACCGAACCACATCTAACCAAAACAAAAATCAAAACCAATGGCCACGATTTCAAGATTGCTACTAAAGTTATGATATTCTCCTAAGACATGCGAGTGACTTGATCACTTTATTTATATATTTATATTTGAAGAAGAAGGAACTATTTGATGCAGCAAATCCACGTTGGTTAAAAATTAGCAGATATGGGGGCTCCTGGGTGGCTCAGTGGTTTAGGCGTCTGCCTTCGGCTCAGGTCATGATCTCAGGGTCCTGGGATGGAGCCCCACATTGGGATCTCTGCTCAGCGGGGAGCCTTCTTCCCCCCTCTCTCTGCCTCCCTCTCTACCTACTTGTGATCTGTCTGTCAAATGGGTAAATAAGATCTTAAAAAAAAGAATTACTAGATGTGAAATACATCGAGGGTATGGGAAGGAAAATGATTTCACCAGATCTGACTAGGAAGTGGTTGATGCCTGAATTAAAGAGCTACAAAAAGAGTAAAGACCTGGGAAATATATGGGGTAAAAATCCCTAGAAAAACAGCAATAATAACTGGCTGCTCTTTATAGACCAGATCCTGCGATAGGCAAAGAAGAGCTGGTTTTAGCCAGAAGATGATCTCCGTTTGTCTTCATGATCTGGCATTTCCTGCAAGCCAGGCATGGGGCTCTGCACTAGAGCTGCAAATGCTGGGGTCCTCATTGTCCCTTTTCTCTTCTCAGGGGGACAACGGGCATGTCCATGATGCAGTGTGACAGGATTTACCACAGGGAGATAAAAGACTGCCAAGGGTAGGTGGGAGCTGGGAAAAGCCACTTAGGAACATATTTTCAGGGGAGGTGATAGACAAGGGCAAAGCGAAGAATGAGGATGAGTGTGTCAAGTTTCAAAGTGCCAGGAGACAGCACAGTGCATTCGGGAAAGTACAGCAAGTTCATGACAACCGACAGCTGATCTGGCAGCATCACCTGGGGATGGAGGCTGAGCCCCGGGGTTAACATTGGGGGTGAGAAGGTTTGTATACTATGGCGAGGAGGTGAGGTACTACACTGTGGGGGCACAGGGAGCTACCGGAGGATTTCAAATATCAGAATTGTAACCGTAATAGAGTATTTAATTGCATCCTAGCTTTCATCAAGGGTAAGATGCACTATAGTTTATGTTCGACTAAGAAAGAGAAATGCTGTCAGTTAAATTAGGATATGTCATCAAGTGCAAGGTGAGTGCCACCTTAAGAGATATTGAAATGGGGGGAGGGGACAAATCTTAGAACAAGTAAATTGTGGTAGTAGAATAATTAAGAAAGATCCAACACTTGGATCAACTAAAGAAGTGATTATTGCTTACCATGTGCCCCAAACTATATTAAGTCCTAGAACAAGAGACGTGCTCATCTTGATGCCCCGCAGCTGTTAGACCCAAGGTACAGAGGGCAGTAGCCAACGACCAGCAGGCCCCAAGTGCCATGTGCAGACTCTAGGAGCAACTGCCTTTGAAAGAGGAAACGGTTGAGAGTGGGCATTTTGATGGAGAGGATTACTAGCTGGAAAAGTAGGAAAATTGACACAGAATCGGAATTGATGCCCCTACATGACAGAGTTGGTGAAACTTCCCTTCTCAGAGATCTTGAGGCTCCTCTGAAATGAATTTTTCATTTTGGACAGAACCTTCAGGATAAATATGATCTGTTTGAGCTCCTGGTTCTCTCATTAGGACTGTTTCTTAGGCTTCACTGGCACAAGAAAAGGGTTTTGATAATCCAGGTAAATCCTGACAAAAGCAAAGCACGGGATCTATGAAAATCTAACCACTCAGAGGAGAACAACAGATAAAGGGCCAGGCCGACCTGACGCTGCAGGATAGGTAAGGCTGGTCTGGCAACAGGGGTAGAGGGGAAGTGCCCATCACCTGCTAGAAGAGCTAGAGAAGACCCCTTCCGGAGAGACTACCAGGAGAGGAGAGCAGTAGGTGCTGATGATGAAGAATATTTTAACCAGCAGAGAAGGTCAAAATGACAAAGTTCCACGATCAGAGTAAACATATGGGATAAAAAATAAAAAATAAAGAAAAAAGATTTTTTTGAAAGGACTTTTTTTTAAAGGAATTTAAACAAAAGTCCTTTTAAAGAGACAGTTGGCTGTTTAAACCAATAGTACAACTCACTGAGAGAATCGCCACATTATTTATTGGGGTAGAAAGGACCTGGAATGTAGAAAGACCTATTCTGCAGAGGAAAAAATAGAATCACTAACAGGCCTCATGCCTTGCACAGCCAGTGGCTAGAATCCCTGCCTCATGAGACCCTGTGCTAGAAGGCCGCTAGAACCATCTCAACTATGTTAGTCTTTCTTGGAAGCCAACAAGTGTTTGCCCAGTTAAGAGCACGGTAACAATCATTCACGTTATGTTATAATGATTGTCGATATCTTTAAAAGCCTTGTCAAGTTCCTTTTTGTGTAACCCTCACCCCACCCTTAGAGAAATTTATCTGTGGTTCACCTCTTTGAAATACCTCATGGTTGTTCCACATTTACCATAGCCGGAAAAAAAAAACAAAAAACTTTTTATTAACAAAGTGTTCAGAAGGGGGCGCCACTGTAAACAATGAGAGTTTTCGCTGCCGGGACAATTTTGTTGCAGAAACAGCTGAAAGCAATCAGGTCAGACAGAGCCAAGGGCTGGAGGGATTTTTAAAATGACAAAAACCGAACCAAATCTAACCAAAACAAAAATCAAAACCAATGGCCACGATTTCAAGATTGCTACTAAAGGTATGACATTCTCCTAAGACATGCGAGTGACTTGATCACTTTATCTATATATTTATATTTGAAGAAGAAGGAACTATTTGATGCAGCAAATCCACGTTGGTTAAAAATTACCAGATAGGGGGCCTCCTGGGTGGCTCAGTGGTTTAGGCCTCTGCCTTCGGCTCAGGTCATGATTTCAGGGTCCTGGGATGGAGCCCCACATTGGGATCTCTGCTCAGCGGGGAGCCTGCTTCCCCCCTCTCTCTCTGCCTCCCTCTCTACCTACTTGTGATCTGTCTGTCGAATGGGTAAATAAGATCTTAAAAAAAAGAATTACTAGATGTGAAATACATCGAGGGTATGGGAAGGAAAATGATTTCACCAGATCTGACTAGGAAGTTGTTGAAGCCTGAATTAAAGTGCTACAAAAAGAGTAAAGACCTGGGAAATATATGGGGTAAAAATCCCTAGAAAAACAGCAATAATAACTGGCTGCTCTTTATAGACCAGATCCTGCGATAGGGAAAGAAGAGCTGGTTTTAGCCAGAAGATGATCTCCGTTTGTCTTCATGATCTGGCATTTCCTGCAAGCCAGGCATGGGGCTCTGCACTAGAGCTGCAAATGCTGGGTCCCTCATTGTCCCTTTTCTCTTCTCAGGGGGACAACGGGCATGTCCATGATGCAGTGTGACAGGCTTTACCACAGGGAGATAAAAGACTGCCAAGGGTAGGTGGGAGCTGGGAAAAGCCACTTAGGAACAGATTTTCAGGGGAGGTGATAGACAAGGGCAATGCGAAGAATGAGGATGAGTGTGTCAAGTTTCAAAGTGCCAGGAGACAGCACAGTGCATTCGGGAAACTACAGCAAGTTCATGACAACCGACAGCTGATCTGGCAGCATCACCTGGGGATGGAGGCTGAGCCCCGGGGTTAACACTGGGGGTGAGAAGGTTTGTATACTATGGCGAGGAGGTGAGGTACTACACTGTGGGGGCACAGGGAGCTACGGGAGGATTTCAAATATCAGAATTGTAACCATAATAGAGTATTTAATTGCATCCTAGCTTTCATCAAGGGTAAGATGCACTATAGTTTATGTTCGACTAAGAAAGAGAAATGCTGTCAGTTAAAGTAGGATATGTCATCAAGTGCAAGGTGAGTGCCACCTTAAGAGATATTAAAATGGGGGGAGGGGACAAATTGATGCCCCTACATGACAGAGTTGGTGAAACTTCCCTTCTCAGAGATCTTGAGGCTCCTCTGAAATGAATTTTTCATTTTGGACAGACCATTCAGGATAAATATGATCTCTTTGAGTTCCTGGTTCTCTCATTAGGACTGTTTCTTAGGCTTCACTGGCACAAGAAATAATAATCCAGGTAAATCCTGACAAAAGCAAAGCACGGGATCTATGAAAATCTAACCACTCAGAGGAGAACAACAGATAAATGGCCAGGCCGAACTGAACCTGCAGGATAGGTAAGGCTGGTCTGGCAACAGGGGTAGAGGGGAAGTGCCCATCACCTGCTAGAAGAGCTAGAGAAGACCCCTTCCGGAGAGACCACCAGGAAAGGAGAGCAGTAGGTGCTGATGATGAAGAATATTTTAACCAGCAGAGAAGGTCAAAATGACAAAGTTCCACGATCAGAGTAAACATATGGGATAAAAAATAAAAAATAAAGAAAAAAGATTTTTTTGAAAGGACTTTTTTTTAAAGGAATTTAAACAAAAGTCCTTTTAAAGAGACAGTTGGCTGTTTAAACCAATAGTACAACTCACTGAGAGAATCGCCACATTATTTATTGGGGTAGAAAGGACCTGGAATGTAGAAAGACCTATTCTGCAGAGGAAAAAATAGAATCACTAACAGGCCTCATGCCTTGCACAGCCAGTGGCTAGAATCCCTGCCTCATGAGACCCTGTGCTAGAAGGCCGCTAGAACCATCTCAACTATGTTAGTCTTTCTTGGAAGCCAACAAGTGTTTGTCCAGTTAAGAGCACGGTAACAATCATTCACGTTATGTTATAATGATTGTCGATATCTTTAAAAGCCTTGTCAAGTTCCTTTTTGTGTAACCCTCACCCCACCCTTAGAGAAATTTATCTGTGGTTCACCTCTTTGAAATACCTCATGGTTGTTCCACATTTACCATAGCCGGAAAAAAAAAACAAAAAACTTTTTATTAACAAAGTGTTCAGAAGGGGTCGCCACTGTAAACAATGAGAGTTTTCGCTGCCGGGACAATTTTGTTGCAGAAACAGCTGAAAGCAATCAGGTCAGACAGAGCCAAGGGCTGGAGGGATTTTTAAAATGACAAAAACCGAACCAAATCTAACCAAAACAAAAATCAAAACCAATGGCCACGATTTCAAGATTGCTACTAAAGGTATGACATTCTCCTAAGACATGCGAGTGACTTGATCACTTTATCTATATATTTATATTTGAAGAAGAAGGAACTATTTGATGCAGCAAATCCACGTTGGTTAAAAATTACCAGATAGGGGGCCTCCTGGGTGGCTCAGTGGTTTAGGCCTCTGCCTTCGGCTCAGGTCATGATTTCAGGGTCCTGGGATGGAGCCCCACATTGGGATCTCTGCTCAGCGGGGAGCCTGCTTCCCCCCTCTCTCTCTGCCTCCCTCTCTACCTACTTGTGATCTGTCTGTCGAATGGGTAAATAAGATCTTAAAAAAAAGAATTACTAGATGTGAAATACATCGAGGGTATGGGAAGGAAAATGATTTCACCAGATCTGACTAGGAAGTGGTTGAAGCCTGAATTAAAGTGCTACAAAAAGAGTAAAGACCTGGGAAATATATGGGGTAAAAATCCCTAGAAAAACAGCAATAATAACTGGCTGCTCTTTATAGACCAGATCCTGCGATAGGCAAGGAAGAGCTGGTTTTAGCCAGAAGATGATCTCCGTTTGTCTTCATGATCTGGCATTTCCTGCAAGCCAGGCATGGGGCTCTGCACTAGAGCTGCAAATGCTGGTTCCCTCATTGTCCCTTTTCTCTTCTCAGGGGGACAACGGGCATGTCCATGATGCAGTGTGACAGGCTTTACCACAGGGAGATAAAAGACTGCCAAGGGTAGGTGGGAGCTGGGAAAAGCCACTTAGGAACAGATTTTCAGGAGAGGTGATAGACAAGGGCAATGCGAAGAATGAGGATGAGTGTGTCAAGTTTCAAAGTGCCAGGAGACAGCACAGTGCATTCGGGAAACTACAGCAAGTTCATGACAACCGAGAGCTGATCTGGCAGCATCACCTGGGGATGGAGGCTGAGCCCCGGGGTTAACACTGGGGGTGAGAAGGTTTGTATAATATGGCGAGTAGGTGAGGTACTACACTGTGGGGGCACAGGGAGCTACCGGAGGATTTCAAATATCAGAATTGTAACCATAATAGAGTATTTAATTGCATCCTAGCTTTCCTCAAGGGTAAGATGCAGTATAGTTTATGTTCGACTAAGAAAGAGAAATGCTGTCAGTTAAAGTAGGATATGTCATCAAGTGCAAGGTGAGTGCCACCTTAAGAGATATTAAAATGGGGAGAGGGGACAAATTGATGCCCCTACATGACAGAGTTGGTGAAACTTCCCTTCTCAGAGATCTTGAGGCTCCTCTGAAATGAATTTTTCATTTTGGACAGACCATTCAGGATAAATATGATCTCTTTGAGTTCCTGGTTCTCTCATTAGGACTGTTTCTTAGGCTTCACTGGCACAAGAAATAATAATCCAGGTAAATCCTGACAAAAGCAAAGCAAGGGATCTATGAAAATCTAACCACTCAGAGGAGAACAACAGATAAAGGGCCAGGCCGACCTGAACCTGCAGGATAGGTAAGGCTGGTCTGGCAACAGGGGTAGAGGGGAAGTGCCCATCACCTGCTAGAAGAGCTAGAGAAGACCCCTTCCGGAGAGACCACCAGGAGAGGAGAGCAGTAGGTGCTGATGATGAAGAATATTTTAACCAGCAGAGAAGGACAAAATGACAAAGTTCCACGATCAGAGTAAACATATGGGATAAAAAATAAAAAATAAAGAAAAAAGATTTTTTTGAAAGGACTTTTTTTTAAAGGAATTTAAACAAAAGTCCTTTTAAAGAGACAGTTGGCTGTTTAAACCAATAGTACAACTCACTGAGAGAATCGCCACATTATTTATTGGGGTAGAAAGGACCTGGAATGTAGAAAGACCTATTCTGCAGAGGAAAAAATAGAATCACTAACAGGCCTCATGCCGTGCACAGCCAGTGGCTAGAATCCCTGCCTCATGAGACCCTGTGCTAGAAGGCCGCTAGAACCATCTCAACTATGTTAGTCTTTCTTGGAAGCCAACAAGTGTTTGCCCAGTTAAGAGCACGGTAACAATCATTCACGTTATGTTATAATGATTGTCGATATCTTTAAAAGCCTTGTCAAGTTCCTTTTTGTGTAACCCTCACCCCACCCTTAGAGAAATTTATCTGTGGTTCACCTCTTTGAAATACCTCATGGTTGTTCCACATTTACCATAGCCGGAAAAAAAAAAACAAAAAACTTTTTATTAACAAAGTGTTCAGAAGGGGGCGCCACTGTAAACAATGAGAGTTTTCGCTGCCGGGACAATTTTGTTGCAGAAACAGCTGAAAGCAATCAGGTCAGACAGAGCCAAGGGCTGGAGGGATTTTTAAAATGACAAAAACCGAACCAAATCTAACCAAAACAAAAATCAAAACCAATGGCCACGATTTCAAGATTGCTACTAAAGGTATGACATTCTCCTAAGACATGCGAGTGACTTGATCACTTTATCTATATATTTATATTTGAAGAAGAAGGAACTATTTGATGCAGCAAATCCACGTTGGTTAAAAATTACCAGATAGGGGGCCTCCTGGGTGGCTCAGTGGTTTAGGCCTCTGCCTTCGGCTCAGGTCATGATTTCAGGGTCCTGGGATGGAGCCCCACATTGGGATCTCTGCTCAGCGGGGAGCCTGCTTCCCCCCTCTCTCTCTGCCTCCCTCTCTACCTACTTGTGATCTGTCTGTCGAATGGGTAAATAAGATCTTAAAAAAAAGAATTACTAGATGTGAAATACATCGAGGGTATGGGAAGGAAAATGATTTCACCAGATCTGACTAGGAAGTGGTTGAAGCCTGAATTAAAGTGCTACAAAAAGAGTAAAGACCTGGGAAATATATGGGGTAAAAATCCCTAGAAAAACAGCAATAATAACTGGCTGCTCTTTATAGACCAGATCCTGCGATAGGGAAAGAAGAGCTGGTTTTAGCCAGAAGATGATCTCCGTTTGTCTTCATGATCTGGCATTTCCTGCAAGCCAGGCATGGGGCTCTGCACTAGAGCTGCAAATGCTGGGTCCCTCATTGTCCCTTTTCTCTTCTCAGGGGGACAACGGGCATGTCCATGATGCAGTGTGACAGGCTTTACCACAGGGAGATAAAAGACTGCCAAGGGTAGGTGGGAGCTGGGAAAAGCCACTTAGGAACAGATTTTCAGGGGAGGTGATAGACAAGGGCAATGCGAAGAATGAGGATGAGTGTGTCAAGTTTCAAAGTGCCAGGAGACAGCACAGTGCATTCGGGAAACTACAGCAAGTTCATGACAACCGACAGCTGATCTGGCAGCATCACCTGGGGATGGAGGCTGAGCCCCGGGGTTAACACTGGGGGTGAGAAGGTTTGTATACTATGGCGAGGAGGTGAGGTACTACACTGTGGGGGCACAGGGAGCTACGGGAGGATTTCAAATATCAGAATTGTAACCATAATAGAGTATTTAATTGCATCCTAGCTTTCATCAAGGGTAAGATGCACTATAGTTTATGTTCGACTAAGAAAGAGAAATGCTGTCAGTTAAAGTAGGATATGTCATCAAGTGCAAGGTGAGTGCCACCTTAAGAGATATTAAAATGGGGGGAGGGGACAAATTGATTCCCCTACATGACAGAGTTGGTGAAACTTCCCTTCTCAGAGATCTTGAGGCTCCTCTGAAATGAATTTTTCATTTTGGACAGACCATTCAGGATAAATATGATCTCTTTGAGTTCCTGGTTCTCTCATTAGGACTGTTTCTTAGGCTTCACTGGCACAAGAAATAATAATCCAGGTAAATCCTGACAAAAGCAAAGCACGGGATCTATGAAAATCTAACCACTCAGAGGAGAACAACAGATAAATGGCTAGGCCGACCTGAACCTGCAGGATAGGTAAGGCTGGTCTGGCAACAGGGGTAGAGGGGAAGTGCCCATCACCTGCTAGAAGAGCTAGAGAAGACCCCTTCCGGAGAGACCACCAGGAGAGGAGAGCAGTAGGTGCTGATGATGAAGAATATTTTAACCAGCAGAGAAGGTCAAAATGACAAAGTTCCACGATCAGAGTAAACATATGGGATAAAAAATAAAAAATAAAGAAAAAAGATTTTTTTGAAAGGACTTTTTTTTAAAGGAATTTAAACAAAAGTCCTTTTAAAGAGACAGTTGGCTGTTTAAACCAATAGTACAACTCACTGAGAGAATCGCCACATTATTTATTGGGGTAGAAAGGACCTGGAATGTAGAAAGACCTATTCTGCAGAGGAAAAAATAGAATCACTAACAGGCCTCATGCCTTGCACAGCCAGTGGCTAGAATCCCTGCCTCATGAGACCCTGTGCTAGAAGGCCGCTAGAACCATCTCAACTATGTTAGTCTTTCTTGGAAGCCAACAAGTGTTTGCCCAGTTAAGAGCACGGTAACAATCATTCACGTTATGTTATAATGATTGTCGATATCTTTAAAAGCCTTGTCAAGTTCCTTTTTGTGTAACCCTCACCCCACCCTTAGAGAAATTTATCTGTGGTTCACCTCTTTGAAATACCTCATGGTTGTTCCACATTTACCATAGCCGGAAAAAAAAAAACAAAAAACTTTTTATTAACAAAGTGTTCAGAAGGGGGCGCCACTGTAAACAATGAGAGTTTTCGCTGCCGGGACAATTTTGTTGCAGAAACAGCTGAAAGCAATCAGGTCAGACAGAGCCAAGGGCTGGAGGGATTTTTAAAATGACAAAAACCGAACCAAATCTAACCAAAACAAAAATCAAAACCAATGGCCACGATTTCAAGATTGCTACTAAAGGTATGACATTCTCCTAAGACATGCGAGTGACTTGATCACTTTATCTATATATTTATATTTGAAGAAGAAGGAACTATTTGATGCAGCAAATCCACGTTGGTTAAAAATTACCAGATAGGGGGCCTCCTGGGTGGCTCAGTGGTTTAGGCCTCTGCCTTCGGCTCAGGTCATGATTTCAGGGTCCTGGGATGGAGCCCCACATTGGGATCTCTGCTCAGCGGGGAGCCTGCTTCCCCCCTCTCTCTCTGCCTCCCTCTCTACCTACTTGTGATCTGTCTGTCGAATGGGTAAATAAGATCTTAAAAAAAAGAATTACTAGATGTGAAATACATCGAGGGTATGGGAAGGAAAATGATTTCACCAGATCTGACTAGGAAGTGGTTGAAGCCTGAATTAAAGTGCTACAAAAAGAGTAAAGACCTGGGAAATATATGGGGTAAAAATCCCTAGAAAAACAGCAATAATAACTGGCTGCTCTTTATAGACCAGATCCTGCGATAGGCAAGGAAGAGCTGGTTTTAGCCAGAAGATGATCTCCGTTTGTCTTCATGATCTGGCATTTCCTGCAAGCCAGGCATGGGGCTCTGCACTAGAGCTGCAAATGCTGGTTCCCTCATTGTCCCTTTTCTCTTCTCAGGGGGACAACGGGCATGTCCATGATGCAGTGTGACAGGCTTTACCACAGGGAGATAAAAGACTGCCAAGGGTAGGTGGGAGCTGGGAAAAGCCACTTAGGAACAGATTTTCAGGGGAGGTGATAGACAAGGGCAATGCGAAGAATGAGGATGAGTGTGTCAAGTTTCAAAGTGCCAGGAGACAGCACAGTGCATTCGGGAAACTACAGCAAGTTCATGACAACCGAGAGCTGATCTGGCAGCATCACCTGGGGATGGAGGCTGAGCCCCGGGGTTAACACTGGGGGTGAGAAGGTTTGTATAATATGGCGAGTAGGTGAGGTACTACACTGTGGGGGCACAGGGAGCTACGGGAGGATTTCAAATATCAGAATTGTAACCATAATAGAGTATTTAATTGCATCCTAGCTTTCATCAAGGGTAAGATGCACTATAGTTTATGTTCGACTAAGAAAAAAAATGCTGTCAGTTAAAGTAGGATATGTCATCAAGTGCAAGGTGAGTGCCACCTTAAGAGATATTAAAATGGGGGGAGGGGACAAATTGATTCCCCTACATGACAGAGTTGGTGAAACTTCCCTTCTCAGAGATCTTGAGGCTCCTCTGAAATGAATTTTTCATTTTGGACAGACCATTCAGGATAAATATGATCTCTTTGAGTTCCTGGTTCTCTCATTAGGACTGTTTCTTAGGCTTCACTGGCACAAGAAATAATAATCCAGGTAAATCCTGACAAAAGCAAAGCACGGGATCTATGAAAATCTAACCACTCAGAGGAGAACAACAGATAAATGGCCAGGCCGACCTGAACCTGCAGGATAGGTAAGGCTGGTCTGGCAACAGGGGTAGAGGGGAAGTGCCCATCACCTGCTAGAAGAGCTAGAGAAGACCCCTTCCGGAGAGACCACCAGGAGAGGAGAGCAGTAGGTGCTGATGATGAAGAATATTTTAACCAGCAGAGAAGGTCAAAATGACAAAGTTCCACGATCAGAGTAAACATATGGGATAAAAAATAAAAAATAAAGAAAAAAGATTTTTTTGAAAGGACTTTTTTTTAAAGGAATTTAAACAAAAGTCCTTTTAAAGAGACAGTTGGCTGTTTAAACCAATAGTACAACTCACTGAGAGAATCGCCACATTATTTATTGGGGTAGAAAGGACCTGGAATGTAGAAAGACCTATTCTGCAGAGGAAAAAATAGAATCACTAACAGGCCTCATGCCTTGCACAGCCAGTGGCTAGAATCCCTGCCTCATGAGACCCTGTGCTAGAAGGCCGCTAGAACCATCTCAACTATGTTAGTCTTTCTTGGAAGCCAACAAGTGTTTGTCCAGTTAAGAGCACGGTAACAATCATTCACGTTATGTTATAATGATTGTCGATATCTTTAAAAGCCTTGTCAAGTTCCTTTTTGTGTAACCCTCACCCCACCCTTAGAGAAATTTATCTGTGGTTCACCTCTTTGAAATACCTCATGGTTGTTCCACATTTACCATAGCCGGAAAAAAAAAAACAAAAAACTTTTTATTAACAAAGTGTTCAGAAGGGGGCGCCACTGTAAACAATGAGAGTTTTCGCTGCCGGGACAATTTTGTTGCAGAAACAGCTGAAAGCAATCAGGTCAGACAGAGCCAAGGGCTGGAGGGATTTTTAAAATGACAAAAACCGAACCAAATCTAACCAAAACAAAAATCAAAACCAATGGCCACGATTTCAAGATTGCTACTAAAGGTATGACATTCTCCTAAGACATGCGAGTGACTTGATCACTTTATCTATATATTTATATTTGAAGAAGAAGGAACTATTTGATGCAGCAAATCCACGTTGGTTAAAAATTACCAGATAGGGGGCCTCCTGGGTGGCTCAGTGGTTTAGGCCTCTGCCTTCGGCTCAGGTCATGATTTCAGGGTCCTGGGATGGAGCCCCACATTGGGATCTCTGCTCAGCGGGGAGCCTGCTTCCCCCCTCTCTCTCTGCCTCCCTCTCTACCTACTTGTGATCTGTCTGTCGAATGGGTAAATAAGATCTTAAAAAAAAGAATTACTAGATGTGAAATACATCGAGGGTATGGGAAGGAAAATGATTTCACCAGATCTGACTAGGAAGTGGTTGAAGCCTGAATTAAAGTGCTACAAAAAGAGTAAAGACCTGGGAAATATATGGGGTAAAAATCCCTAGAAAAACAGCAATAATAACTGGCTGCTCTTTATAGACCAGATCCTGCGATAGGCAAGGAAGAGCTGGTTTTAGCCAGAAGATGATCTCCGTTTGTCTTCATGATCTGGCATTTCCTGCAAGCCAGGCATGGGGCTCTGCACTAGAGCTGCAAATGCTGGGTCCCTCATTGTCCCTTTTCTCTTCTCAGGGGGACAACGGGCATGTCCATGATGCAGTGTGACAGGCTTTACCACAGGGAGATAAAAGACTGCCAAGGGTAGTTGGGAGCTGGGAAAAGCCACTTAGGAACAGATTTTCAGGGGAGGTGATAGACAAGGGCAAAGCGAAGAATGAGGATGAGTGTGTCAAGTTTCAAAGTGCCAGGAGACAGCACAGTGCATTCGGGAAACTACAGCAAGTTCATGACAACCGACAGCTGATCTGGCAGCATCACCTGGGGATGGAGACTGAGCCCCGGAATTAACACTGGGGGTGAGAAGGTTTGTATACTATGGCGAGGAGGTGAGGTACTACACTGTGGGGGCACAGGGAGCTACCGGAGGATTTCAAATATCAGAATCGTAACCGTAATAGAGTATTTAATTGCATCCTAGCTTTCATCAAGGGTAAGATGCACTATAGTTTATGTTCGACTAAGAAAGAGAAATGCTGTCAGTTAAAGTAGGATATGTCATCAAGTGCAAGGTGAGTGCCACCTTAAGAGATATTAAAATGAGGGGAGGGGAAAAATCTTAGAACAAGTAAATTGTGGTAGTAGAATAATTAAGAAAGATCCAACACTTGGATCAACAAAAGTAGTGATTATTGCTTACCATGTGCCCCAAAATATATTAAGTCCTAGAACAAGAGACGTGCTCATCTTGATGCCCCACAGCTGTTAGACCCAAGGTACAGAGGGCAGTAGCCAACGACCAGCAGGCCCCAAGTGCCATGTGCAGACTCTAGGAGCAACTGCCTTTGAAAGAGGAAACGGTTGAGAGTGGGCTTTCTGATGGAGAGGATTACTAGCTGGGAAAGTAGGAAAATTGACACAGAATCGGAATTGATGCCCCTACATGACAGAGTTGGTGAAACTTCCCTTCTCAGAGATCTTGAGGCTCCTCTGAAATGAATTTTTCATTTTGGACAGACCATTCAGGATAAATATGATCTCTCTGAGTTCCTGGTTCTCTCATTAGGACTGTTTCTTAGGCTTCACTGGCACAAGAAAAGGGTTTTGATAATCCAGGTAAATCCTGACAAAAGCAAAGCACGGGATCTATGAAAATCTAACCACTCAGAAGAGAACAACAGATAAAGGGCCAGGCCGACCTGAACCTGCAGGATAGGTAAGGCTGGTCTGGCAACAGGGGTAGAGGGGAAGTGCCCATCACCTGCTAGAAGAGCTAGAGAAGACCCCTTCCGGAGAGACCACCAGGAGAGGAGAGCAGTAGGTGCTGATGATGAAGAATATTTTAACCAGCAGAGAAGGGCAAAATGACAAAGTTCCACGATCAGAGTAAACATATGGGATAAAAAATAAAAAATAAAGAAAAAAGATTTTTTTGAAAGGACTTTTTTTTAAAGGAATTTAAACAAAAGTCCTTTTAAAGAGACAGTTGGCTGTTTAAACCAATAGTACAACTCACTGAGAGAATCGCCACATTATTTATTGGGGTAGAAAGGACCTGGAATGTAGAAAGACCTATTCTGCAGAGGAAAAAATAGAATCACTAACAGGCCTCATGCCTTGCACAGCCAGTGGCTAGAATCCCTGCCTCATGAGACCCTGTGCTAGAAGGCCGCTAGAACCATCTCAACTATGTTAGTCTTTCTTGGAAGCCAACAAGTGTTTGCCCAGTTAAGAGCACGGTAACAATCATTCACGTTATGTTATAATGATTGTCGATATCTTTAAAAGCCTTGTCAAGTTCCTTTTTGTGTAACCCTCACCCCACCCTTAGAGAAATTTATCTGTGGTTCACCTCTTTGAAATACCTCATGGTTGTTCCACATTTACCATAGCCGGAAAAAAAAAAACAAAAAACTTTTTATTAACAAAGTGTTCAGAAGGGGGCGCCACTGTAAACAATGAGAGTTTTCGCTGCCGGGACAATTTAGTTGCAGAAACAGCTGAAAGCAATCAGGTCAGACAGAGCCAAGGGCTGGAGGGATTTTTAAAATGACAAAAACCGAACCAAATCTAACCAAAACAAAAATCAAAACCAATGGCCACGATTTCAAGATTGCTACTAAAGGTATGACATTCTCCTAAGACATGCGAGTGACTTGATCACTTTATCTATATATTTATAGTTGAAGAAGAAGGAACTATTTGATGCAGCAAATCCACGTTGGTTAAAAATTACCAGATAGGGGGCCTCCTGGGTGGCTCAGTGGTTTAGGCCTCTGCCTTCGGCTCAGGTCATGATTTCAGGGTCCTGGGATGGAGCCCCACATTGGGATCTCTGCTCAGCGGGGACCCTGCTTCCCCCCTCTCTCTCTGCCTCCCTCTCTACCTACTTGTGATCTGTCTGTCGAATGGGTAAATAAGATCTTAAAAAAAAGAATTACTAGATGTGAAATACATCGAGGGTATGGGAAGGAAAATGATTTCACCAGATCTGACTAGGAAGTGGTTGAAGCCTGAATTAAAGTGCTACAAAAAGAGTAAAGACCTGGGAAATATATGGGGTAAAAATCCCTAGAAAAACAGCAATAATAACTGGCTGCTCTTTATAGACCAGATCCTGCGATAGGCAAAGAAGAGCTGGTTTTAGCCACAAGATGATCTCCGTTTGTCTTCATGATCTGGCATTTCCTGCAAGCCAGGCATGGGGCTCTGCACTAGAGCTGCAAATGCTGGGTCCCTCATTGTCCCTTTTCTCTTCTCAGGGGGACAACGGGCATGTCCATGATGCAGTGTGACAGGCTTTACCACAGGGAGATAAAAGACTGCCAAGGGTAGGTGGGAGCTGGGAAAAGCCACTTAGGAACAGATTTTCAGGGGAGGTGATAGACAAGGGCAATGCGAAGAATGAGGATGAGTGTGTCAAGTTTCAAAGTGCCAGGAGACAGCACAGTGCATTCGGGAAACTACAGCAAGTTCATGACAACCGACAGCTGATCTGGCAGCATCACCTGGGGATGGAGGCTGAGCCCCGGGGTTAACACTGGGGGTGAGAAGGTTTGTATACTATGGCGAGGAGGTGAGGTACTACACTGTGGGGGCACAGGGAGCTACGGGAGGATTTCAAATATCAGAATTGTAACCGTAATAGAGTATTTAATTGCATCCTAGCTTTCATCAAGGGTAAGATGCACTATAGTTTATGTTCGACTAAGAAAGAGAAATGCTGTCAGTTAAAGTAGGATATGTCATCAAGTGCAAGGTGAGTGCCACCTTAAGAGATATTAAAATGGGGGGAGGGGACAAATTGATGCCCCTACATGACAGAGTTGGTGAAACTTCCCTTCTCAGAGATCTTGAGGCTCCTCTGAAATGAATTTTTCATTTTGGACAGACCATTCAGGATAAATATGATCTCTCTGAGTTCCTGGTTCTCTCATTAGGACTGTTTCTTAGGCTTCACTGGCACAAGAAAAGGGTTTTGATAATCCAGGTAAATCCTGACAAAAGCAAAGCAAGGGATCTATGAAAATCTAACCACTCAGAGGAGAACAACAGATAAAGGGCCAGGCCGACCTGAACCTGCAGGATAGGTAAGGCTGGTCTGGCAACAGGGGTAGAGGGGAAGTGCCCATCACCTGCTAGAAGAGCTAGAGAAGACCCCTTCCGGAGAGACCACCAGGAGAGGAGAGCAGTAGGTGCTGATGATGAAGAATATTTTAACCAGCAGAGAAGGTCAAAATGACAAAGTTCCACGATCAGAGTAAACATATGGGATAAAAAATAAAAAATAAAGAAAAAAGATTTTTTTGAAAGGACTTTTTTTTAAAGGAATTTAAACAAAAGTCCTTTTAAAGAGACAGTTGGCTGTTTAAACCAATAGTACAACTCACTGAGAGAATCGCCACATTATTTATTGGGGTAGAAAGGACCTGGAATGTAGAAAGACCTATTCTGCAGAGGAAAAAATAGAATCACTAACAGGCCTCATGCCTTGCACAGCCAGTGGCTAGAATCCCTGCCTCATGAGACCCTGTGCTAGAAGGCCGCTAGAACCATCTCAACTATGTTAGTCTTTCTTGGAAGCCAACAAGTGTTTGCCCAGTTAAGAGCACGGTAACAATCATTCACGTTATGTTATAATGATTGTCGATATCTTTAAAAGCCTTGTCAAGTTCCTTTTTGTGTAACCCTCACCCCACCCTTAGAGAAATTTATCTGTGGTTCACCTCTTTGAAATACCTCATGGTTGTTCCACATTTACCATAGCCGGAAAAAAAAAAACAAAAAACTTTTTATTAACAAAGTGTTCAGAAGGGGGCGCCACTGTAAACAATGAGAGTTTTCGCTGCCGGGACAATTTTGTTGCAGAAACAGCTGAAAGCAATCAGGTCAGACAGAGCCAAGGGCTGGAGGGATTTTTAAAATGACAAAAACCGAACCAAATCTAACCAAAACAAAAATCAAAACCAATGGCCACGATTTCAAGATTGCTACTAAAGGTATGACATTCTCCTAAGACATGCGAGTGACTTGATCACTTTATCTATATATTTATAGTTGAAGAAGAAGGAACTATTTGATGCAGCAAATACACGTTGGTTAAAAATTACCAGATAGGGGGCCTCCTGGGTGGCTCAGTGGTTTAGGCCTCTGCCTTCGGCTCAGGTCATGATTTCAGGGTCCTGGGATGGAGCCCCACATTGGGATCTCTGCTCAGCGGGGAGCCTGCTTCCCCCCTCTCTCTCTGCCTCCCTCTCTACCTACTTGTGATCTGTCTGTCGAATGGGTAAATAAGATCTTAAAAAAAAGAATTACTAGATGTGAAATACATCGAGGGTATGGGAAGGAAAATGATTTCACCAGATCTGACTAGGAAGTGGTTGAAGCCTGAATTAAAGTGCTACAAAAAGAGTAAAGACCTGGGAAATATATGGGGTAAAAATCCCTAGAAAAACAGCAATAATAACTGGCTGCTCTTTATAGACCAGATCCTGCGATAGGCAAAGAAGAGCTGGTTTTAGCCAGAAGATGATCTCCGTTTGTCTTCATGATCTGGCATTTCCTGCAAGCCAGGCATGGGGCTCTGCACTAGAGCTGCAAATGCTGGGTCCCTCATTGTCCCTTTTCTCTTCTCAGGGGGACAACGGGCATGTCCATGATGCAGTGTGACAGGCTTTACCACAGGGAGATAAAAGACTGCCAAGGGTAGGTGGGAGCTGGGAAAAGCCACTTAGGAACAGATTTTCAGGGGAGGTGATAGACAAGGGCAATGCGAAGAATGAGGATGAGTGTGTCAAGTTTCAAAGTGCCAGGAGACAGCACAGTGCATTCGGGAAACTACAGCAAGTTCATGACAACCGAGAGCTGATCTGGCAGCATCACCTGGGGATGGAGGCTGAGCCCCGGGGTTAACACTGGGGGTGAGAAGGTTTGTATACTATGGCGAGGAGGTGAGGTACTACACTGTGGGGGCACAGGGAGCTACGGGAGGATTTCAAATATCAGAATTGTAACCGTAATAGAGTATTTAATTGCATCCTAGCTTTCATCAAGGGTAAGATGCACTATAGTTTATGTTCGACTAAGAAAGAGAAATGCTGTCAGTTAAAGTAGGATATGTCATCAAGTGCAAGGTGAGTGCCACCTTAAGAGATATTAAAATGGGGGGAGGGGACAAATTGATGCCCCTACATGACAGAGTTGGTGAAACTTCCCTTCTCAGAGATCTTGAGGCTCCTCTGAAATGAATTTTTCATTTTGGACAGACCATTCAGGATAAATATGATCTCTCTGAGTTCCTGGTTCTCTCATTAGGACTGTTTCTTAGGCTTCACTGGCACAAGAAAAGGGTTTTGATAATCCAGGTAAATCCTGACAAAAGCAAAGCAAGGGATCTATGAAAATCTAACCACTCAGAGGAGAACAACAGATAAAGGGCCAGGCCGACCTGAACCTGCAGGATAGGTAAGGCTGGTCTGGCAACAGGGGTAGAGGGGAAGTGCCCATCACCTGCTAGAAGAGCTAGAGAAGACCCCTTCCGGAGAGACCACCAGGAGAGGAGAGCAGTAGGTGCTGATGATGAAGAATATTTTAACCAGCAGAGAAGGTCAAAATGACAAAGTTCCACGATCAGAGTAAACATATGGGATAAAAAATAAAAAATAAAGAAAAAAGATTTTTTTGAAAGGACTTTTTTTTAAAGGAATTTAAACAAAAGTCCTTTTAAAGAGACAGTTGGCTGTTTAAACCAATAGTACAACTCACTGAGAGAATCGCCACATTATTTATTGGGGTAGAAAGGACCTGGAATGTAGAAAGACCTATTCTGCAGAGGAAAAAATAGAATCACTAACAGGCCTCATGCCTTGCACAGCCAGTGGCTAGAATCCCTGCCTCATGAGACCCTGTGCTAGAAGGCCGCTAGAACCATCTCAACTATGTTAGTCTTTCTTGGAAGCCAACAAGTGTTTGCCCAGTTAAGAGCACGGTAACAATCATTCACGTTATGTTATAATGATTGTCGATATCTTTAAAAGCCTTGTCAAGTTCCTTTTTGTGTAACCCTCACCCCACCCTTAGAGAAATTTATCTGTGGTTCACCTCTTTGAAATACCTCATGGTTGTTCCACATTTACCATAGCCGGAAAAAAAAAAAACAAAAAACTTTTTATTAACAAAGTGTTCAGAAGGGGGCGCCACTGTAAACAATGAGAGTTTTCGCTGCCGGGACAATTTAGTTGCAGAAACAGCTGAAAGCAATCAGGTCAGACAGAGCCAAGGGCTGGAGGGATTTTTAAAATGACAAAAACCGAACCAAATCTAACCAAAACAAAAATCAAAACCAATGGCCACGATTTCAAGATTGCTACTAAAGGTATGACATTCTCCTAAGACATGCGAGTGACTTGATCACTTTATCTATATATTTATAGTTGAAGAAGAAGGAACTATTTGATGCAGCAAATCCACGTTGGTTAAAAATTACCAGATAGGGGGCCTCCTGGGTGGCTCAGTGGTTTAGGCCTCTGCCTTCGGCTCAGGTCATGATTTCAGGGTCCTGGGATGGAGCCCCACATTGGGATCTCTGCTCAGCGGGGAGCCTGCTTCCCCCCTCTCTCTCTGCCTCCCTCTCTACCTACTTGTGATCTGTCTGTCGAATGGGTAAATAAGATCTTAAAAAAAAGAATTACTAGATGTGAAATACATCGAGGGTATGGGAAGGAAAATGATTTCACCAGATCTGACTAGGAAGTGGTTGAAGCCTGAATTAAAGTGCTACAAAAAGAGTAAAGACCTGGGAAATATATGGGGTAAAAATCCCTAGAAAAACAGCAATAATAACTGGCTGCTCTTTATAGACCAGATCCTGCGATAGGCAAAGAAGAGCTGGTTTTAGCCAGAAGATGATCTCCGTTTGTCTTCATGATCTGGCATTTCCTGCAAGCCAGGCATGGGGCTCTGCACTAGAGCTGCAAATGCTGGGTCCCTCATTGTCCCTTTTCTCTTCTCAGGGGGACAACGGGCATGTCCATGATGCAGTGTGACAGGCTTTACCACAGGGAGATAAAAGACTGCCAAGGGTAGGTGGGAGCTGGGAAAAGCCACTTAGGAACAGATTTTCAGGGGAGGTGATAGACAAGGGCAATGCGAAGAATGAGGATGAGTGTGTCAAGTTTCAAAGTGCCAGGAGACAGCACAGTGCATTCGGGAAACTACAGCAAGTTCATGACAACCGAGAGCTGATCTGGCAGCATCACCTGGGGATGGAGGCTGAGCCCCGGGGTTAACACTGGGGGTGAGAAGGTTTGTATACTATGGCGAGGAGGTGAGGTACTACACTGTGGGGGCACAGGGAGCTACGGGAGGATTTCAAATATCAGAATTGTAACCGTAATAGAGTATTTAATTGCATCCTAGCTTTCATCAAGGGTAAGATGCACTATAGTTTATGTTCGACTAAGAAAGAGAAATGCTGTCAGTTAAAGTAGGATATGTCATCAAGTGCAAGGTGAGTGCCACCTTAAGAGATATTAAAATGGGGGGAGGGGACAAATTGATGCCCCTACATGACAGAGTTGGTGAAACTTCCCTTCTCAGAGATCTTGAGGCTCCTCTGAAATGAATTTTTCATTTTGGACAGACCATTCAGGATAAATATGATCTCTCTGAGTTCCTGGTTCTCTCATTAGGACTGTTTCTTAGGCTTCACTGGCACAAGAAAAGGGTTTTGATAATCCAGGTAAATCCTGACAAAAGCAAAGCAAGGGATCTATGAAAATCTAACCACTCAGAGGAGAACAACAGATAAAGGGCCAGGCCGACCTGAACCTGCAGGATAGGTAAGGCTGGTCTGGCAACAGGGGTAGAGGGGAAGTGCCCATCACCTGCTAGAAGAGCTAGAGAAGACCCCTTCCGGAGAGACCACCAGGAGAGGAGAGCAGTAGGTGCTGATGATGAAGAATATTTTAACCAGCAGAGAAGGTCAAAATGACAAAGTTCCACGATCAGAGTAAACATATGGGATAAAAAATAAAAAATAAAGAAAAAAGATTTTTTTGAAAGGACTTTTTTTTAAAGGAATTTAAACAAAAGTCCTTTTAAAGAGACAGTTGGCTGTTTAAACCAATAGTACAACTCACTGAGAGAATCGCCACATTATTTATTGGGGTAGAAAGGACCTGGAATGTAGAAAGACCTATTCTGCAGAGGAAAAAATAGAATCACTAACAGGCCTCATGCCTTGCACAGCCAGTGGCTAGAATCCCTGCCTCATGAGACCCTGTGCTAGAAGGCCGCTAGAACCATCTCAACTATGTTAGTCTTTCTTGGAAGCCAACAAGTGTTTGCCCAGTTAAGAGCACGGTAACAATCATTCACGTTATGTTATAATGATTGTCGATATCTTTAAAAGCCTTGTCAAGTTCCTTTTTGTGTAACCCTCACCCCACCCTTAGAGAAATTTATCTGTGGTTCACCTCTTTGAAATACCTCATGGTTGTTCCACATTTACCATAGCCGGAAAAAAAAAAACAAAAAACTTTTTATTAACAAAGTGTTCAGAAGGGGGCGCCACTGTAAACAATGAGAGTTTTCGCTGCCGGGACAATTTTGTTGCAGAAACAGCTGAAAGCAATCAGGTCAGACAGAGCCAAGGGCTGGAGGGATTTTTAAAATGACAAAAACCGAACCAAATCTAACCAAAACAAAAATCAAAACCAATGGCCACGATTTCAAGATTGCTACTAAAGGTATGACATTCTCCGAAGACATGCGAGTGACTTGATCACTTTATCTATATATTTATATTTGAAGAAGAAGGAACTATTTGATGCAGCAAATCCACGTTGGTTAAAAATTACCAGATAGGGGGCCTCCTGGGTGGCTCAGTGGTTTAGGCCTCTGCCTTCGGCTCAGGTCATGATTTCAGGGTCCTGGGATGGAGCCCCACATTGGGATCTCTGCTCAGCGGGGAGCCTGCTTCCCACCTCTCTCTCTGCCTCCCTCTCTACCTACTTGTGATCTGTCTGTCGAATGGGTAAATAAGATCTTAAAAAAAAGAATTACTAGATGTGAAATACATCGAGGGTATGGGAAGGAAAATGATTTCACCAGATCTGACTAGGAAGTGGTTGAAGCCTGAATTAAAGTGCTACAAAAAGAGTAAAGACCTGGGAAATATATGGGGTAAAAATCCCTAGAAAAACAGCAATAATAACTGGCTGCTCTTTATAGACCAGATCCTGCGATAGGGAAAGAAGAGCTGGTTTTAGCCAGAAGATGATCTCCTTTTGTCTTCATTATCTGGCATTTCCTGCAAGCCAGGCATGGGGCTCTGCACTAGAGCTGCAAATGCTGGGTCCCTCATTGTCCCTTTTCTCTTCTCAGGGGGACAACGGGCATGTCCATGATGCAGTGTGACAGGCTTTACCACAGGGAGATAAAAGACTGCCAAGGGTAGGTGGGAGCTGGGAAAAGCCACTTAGGAACAGATTTTCAGGGGAGGTGATAGACAAGGGCAATGCGAAGAATGAGGATGAGTGTGTCAAGTTTCAAAGTGCCAGGAGACAGCACAGTGCATTCGGGAAACTACAGCAAGTTCATGACAACCGACAGCTGATCTGGCAGCATCACCTGGGGATGGAGGCTGAGCCCCGGGGTTAACACTGGGGGTGAGAAGGTTTGTATACTATGGCGAGGAGGTGAGGTACTACACTGTGGGGGCACAGGGAGCTACCGGAGGATTTCAAATATCAGAATTGTAACCGTAATAGTGTATTTAATTGCATCCTAGCTTTCATCAAGGGTAAGATGCACTATAGTTTATGTTCGACTAAGAAAGAGAAATGCTGTCAGTTAAAGTAGGATATGTCATCAAGTGCAAGGTGAGTGCCACCTTAAGAGATATTAAAATGGGGGGAGGGGACAAATTGATGCCCCTACATGACAGAGTTGGTGAAACTTCCCTTCTCAGAGATCTTGAGGCTCCTCTGAAATGAATTTTTCATTTTGGACAGACCATTCAGGATAAATATGATCTCTCTGAGTTCCTGGTTCTCTCATTAGGACTGTTTCTTAGGCTTCACTGGCACAAGAAAAGGGTTTTGATAATCCAGGTAAATCCTGACAAAAGCAAAGCAAGGGATCTATGAAAATCTAACCACTCAGAGGAGAACAACAGATAAAGGGCCAGGCCGACCTGAACCTGCAGGATAGGTAAGGCTGGTCTGGCAACAGGGGTAGAGGGGAAGTGCCCATCACCTGCTAGAAGAGCTAGAGAAGACCCCTTCCGGAGAGACCACCAGGAGAGGAGAGCAGTAGGTGCTGATGATGAAGAATATTTTAACCAGCAGAGAAGGTCAAAATGACAAAGTTCCACGATCAGAGTAAACATATGGGATAAAAAATAAAAAATAAAGAAAAAAGATTTTTTTGAAAGGACTTTTTTTTAAAGGAATTTAAACAAAAGTCCTTTTAAAGAGACAGTTGGCTGTTTAAACCAATAGTACAACTCACTGAGAGAATCGCCACATTATTTATTGGGGTAGAAAGGACCTGGAATGTAGAAAGACCTATTCTGCAGAGGAAAAAATAGAATCACTAACAGGCCTCATGCCTTGCACAGCCAGTGGCTAGAATCCCTGCCTCATGAGACCCTGTGCTAGAAGGCCGCTAGAACCATCTCAACTATGTTAGTCTTTCTTGGAAGCCAACAAGTGTTTGCCCAGTTAAGAGCACGGTAACAATCATTCACGTTATGTTATAATGATTGTCGATATCTTTAAAAGCCTTGTCAAGTTCCTTTTTGTGTAACCCTCACCCCACCCTTAGAGAAATTTATCTGTGGTTCACCTCTTTGAAATACCTCATGGTTGTTCCACATTTACCATAGCCGGAAAAAAAAAAACAAAAAACTTTTTATTAACAAAGTGTTCAGAAGGGGGCGCCACTGTAAACAATGAGAGTTTTCGCTGCCGGGACAATTTAGTTGCAGAAACAGCTGAAAGCAATCAGGTCAGACAGAGCCAAGGGCTGGAGGGATTTTTAAAATGACAAAAACCGAACCAAATCTAACCAAAACAAAAATCAAAACCAATGGCCACGATTTCAAGATTGCTACTAAAGGTATGACATTCTCCTAAGACATGCGAGTGACTTGATCACTTTATCTATATATTTATAGTTGAAGAAGAAGGAACTATTTGATGCAGCAAATCCACGTTGGTTAAAAATTACCAGATAGGGGGCCTCCTGGGTGGCTCAGTGGTTTAGGCCTCTGCCTTCGGCTCAGGTCATGATTTCAGGGTCCTGGGATGGAGCCCCACATTGGGATCTCTGCTCAGCGGGGAGCCTGCTTCCCCCCTCTCTCTCTGCCTCCCTCTCTACCTACTTGTGATCTGTCTGTCGAATGGGTAAATAAGATCTTAAAAAAAAGAATTACTAGATGTGAAATACATCGAGGGTATGGGAAGGAAAATGATTTCACCAGATCTGACTAGGAAGTGGTTGAAGCCTGAATTAAAGTGCTACAAAAAGAGTAAAGACCTGGGAAATATATGGGGTAAAAATCCCTAGAAAAACAGCAATAATAACTGGCTGCTCTTTATAGACCAGATCCTGCGATAGGCAAAGAAGAGCTGGTTTTAGCCAGAAGATGATCTCCGTTTGTCTTCATGATCTGGCATTTCCTGCAAGCCAGGCATGGGGCTCTGCACTAGAGCTGCAAATGCTGGGTCCCTCATTGTCCCTTTTCTCTTCTCAGGGGGACAACGGGCATGTCCATGATGCAGTGTGACAGGCTTTACCACAGGGAGATAAAAGACTGCCAAGGGTAGGTGGGAGCTGGGAAAAGCCACTTAGGAACAGATTTTCAGGGGAGGTGATAGACAAGGGCATTGCGAAGAATGAGGATGAGTGTGTCAAGTTTCAAAGTGCCAGGAGACAGCACAGTGCATTCGGGAAACTACAGCAAGTTCATGACAACCGAGAGCTGATCTCGCAGCATCACCTGGGGATGGAGGCTGAGCCCCGGGGTTAACACTGGGGGTGAGAAGGTTTGTATAATATGGCGAGGAGGTGAGGTACTACACTGTGGGGGCACAGGGAGCTACCGGAGGATTTCAAATATCAGAATTGTAACCATAATAGAGTATTTAATTGCATCCTAGCTTTCCTCAAGGGTAAGATGCACTATAGTTTATGTTCGACTAAGAAAGAGAAATGCTGTCAGTTAAAGTAGGATATGTCATCAAGTGCAAGGTGAGTGCCACCTTAAGAGATATTAAAATGGGGGGAGGGGACAAATTGATGCCCCTACATGACAGAGTTGGTGAAACTTCCTTCTCAGAGATCTTGAGGCTCCTCTGAAATGAATTTTTCATTTTGGACAGACCATTCATGATAAATATGATCTCCTTGAGTTTCTGATTCTCTCATTAGGACTTTCTTAGGCTTCACTGGCACAAGAAAAGGGTTTTGATAATCCAGGTAAATCCTGACAAAAGCAAAGCAAGGGATCTATGAAAATCTAACCACTCAGAGGAGAACAACAGATAAAGGGCCAGGCCGACCTGAACCTGCAGGATAGGTAAGGCTGGTCTGGCAACAGGGGTAGAGGGGAAGTGCCCATCACCTGCTAGAAGAGCTAGAGAAGACCCCTTCCGGAGAGACCACCAGGAGAGGAGAGCAGTAGTTGCTGATGATGAAGAATATTTTAAGCAGCAGTGAAGGTCAAAATGACAAAATTCCACGATCAGAGTAAACATATGGGATAAAAAATAAAAAATAAAGAAAAAAGATTTTTTTGAAAGGACTTTTTTTTAAAGGAATTTAAACAAAAGTCCTTTTAAAGAGACAGTTGGCTGTTTAAACCAATAGTACAACTCACTGAGAGAATCGCCACATTATTTATTGGGGTAGAAAGGACCTGGAATGTAGAAAGACCTATTCTGCAGAGGAAAAAATAGAATCACTAACAGGCCTCATGCCTTGCACAGCCAGTGGCTAGAATCCCTGCCTCATGAGACCCTGTGCTAGAAGGCCGCTAGAACCATCTCAACTATGTTAGTCTTTCTTGGAAGCCAACAAGTGTTTGCCCAGTTAAGAGCACGGTAACAATCATTCACGTTATGTTATAATGATTGTCGATATCTTTAAAAGCCTTGTCAAGTTCCTTTTTGTGTAACCCTCACCCCACCCTTAGAGAAATTTATCTGTGGTTCACCTCTTTGAAATACCTCATGGTTGTTCCACATTTACCATAGCCGGAAAAAAAAAAACAAAAAACTTTTTATTAACAAAGTGTTCAGAAGGGGGCGCCACTGTAAACAATGAGAGTTTTCGCTGCCGGGACAATTTTGTTGCAGAAACAGCTGAAAGCAATCAGGTCAGACAGAGCCAAGGGCTGGAGGGATTTTTAAAATGACAAAAACCGAACCAAATCTAACCAAAACAAAAATCAAAACCAATGGCCACGATTTCAAGATTGCTACTAAAGGTATGACATTCTCCGAAGACATGCGAGTGACTTGATCACTTTATCTATATATTTATATTTGAAGAAGAAGGAACTATTTGATGCAGCAAATCCACGTTGGTTAAAAATTACCAGATAGGGGGCCTCCTGGGTGGCTCAGTGGTTTAGGCCTCTGCCTTCGGCTCAGGTCATGATTTCAGGGTCCTGGGATGGAGCCCCACATTGGGATCTCTGCTCAGCGGGGAGCCTGCTTCCCCCCTCTCTCTCTGCCTCCCTCTCTACCTACTTGTGATCTGTCTGTCGAATGGGTAAATAAGATCTTAAAAAAAAGAATTACTAGATGTGAAATACATCGAGGGTATGGGAAGGAAAATGATTTCACCAGATCTGACTAGGAAGTGGTTGAAGCCTGAATTAAAGTGCTACAAAAAGAGTAAAGACCTGGGAAATATATGGGGTAAAAATCCCTAGAAAAACAGCAATAATAACTGGCTGCTCTTTATAGACCAGATCCTGCGATAGGCAAAGAAGAGCTGGTTTTAGCCAGAAGATGATCTCCGTTTGTCTTCATGATCTGGCATTTCCTGCAAGCCAGGCATGGGGCTCTGCACTAGAGCTGCAAATGCTGGGTCCCTCATTGTCCCTTTTCTCTTCTCAGGGGGACAACGGGCATGTCCATGATGCAGTGTGACAGGCTTTACCACAGGGAGATAAAAGACTGCCAAGGGTAGGTGGGAGCTGGGAAAAGCCACTTAGGAACAGATTTTCAGGGGAGGTGATAGACAAGGGCAAAGCGAAGAATGAGGATGAGTGTGTCAAGTTTCAAAGTGCCAGGAGACAGCACAGTGCATTCGGGAAACTACAGCAAGTTCATGACAAACGACAGCTGATCTGGCAGCATCACCTGGGGATGGAGGCTGAGCCCCGGGGTTAACACTGGGGGTGAGAAGGTTTGTATACTATGGCGAGGAGGTGAGGTACTACACTGTGGGGGCACAGGGAGCTACCGGAGGATTTCAAATATCAGAATCGTAACCGTAATAGAGTATTTAATTGCATCCTAGCTTTCATCAAGTGTAAGATGCACTATAGTTTATGTTCGACTAAGAAAGAGAAATGCTGTCAGTTAAAGTAGGATATGTCATCAAGTGCAAGGTGAGTGCCACCTTAAGAGATATTAAAATGGGGGGAGGGGACAAATTGATGCCCCTACATGACAGAGTTGGTGAAACTTCCCTTCTCAGAGATCTTGAGGCTCCTCTGAATTGAATTTTTCATTTTGGACAGAACATTCAGGATAAATATGATCTGTTTGAGTTCCTGGTTCTCTCATTAGGACTGTTTCTTAGGCTTCACTGGCACAAGAAAAGGGTTTTGATAATCCAGGTAAATCCTGACAAAAGCAAAGCAAGGGATCTATGAAAATCTAACCACTCAGAGGAGAACAACAGATAAAGGGCCAGGCCGACCTGACCCTGCAGGATAGGTAAGGCTGGTCTGGCAACAGGGGTAGAGGGGAAGTGCCCATCACCTGCTAGAAGAGCTAGAGAAGACCCCTTCCGGAGAGACCACCAGGAGAGGAGAGCAGTAGGTGCTGATGATGAAGAATATTTTAACCAGCAGTGAAGGTCAAAATGACAAAGTTCCACGATCAGAGTAAACATATGGGATAAAAAATAAAAAATAAAGAAAAAAGATTTTTTTGAAAGGACTTTTTTTTAAAGGAATTTAAACAAAAGTCCTTTTAAAGAGACAGTTGGCTGTTTAAACCAATAGTACAACTCACTGAGAGAATCGCCACATTATTTATTGGGGTAGAAAGGACCTGGAATGTAGAAAGACCTATTCTGCAGAGGAAAAAATAGAATCACTAACAGGCCTCATGCCTTGCACAGCCAGTGGCTAGAATCCCTGCCTCATGAGACCCTGTGCTAGAAGGCCGCTAGAACCATCTCAACTATGTTAGTCTTTCTTGGAAGCCAACAAGTGTTTGCCCAGTTAAGAGCACGGTAACAATCATTCACGTTATGTTATAATGATTGTCGATATCTTTAAAAGCCTTGTCAAGTTCCTTTTTGTGTAACCCTCACCCCACCCTTAGAGAAATTTATCTGTGGTTCACTTCTTTGAAATACCTCATGGTTGTTCCACATTTACCATAGCCGGAAAAAAAAAAAAAAAAAAACTTTTTATTAACAAAGTGTTCAGAAGGGGGCGCCACTGTAAACAATGAGAGTTTTCGCTGCGGGGACAATTTTGTTGCAGAAACAGCTGAAAGCAATCAGGTCAGACAGAGCCAAGGGCTGGAGGGATTTTTAAAATGACAAAAACCGAACCAAATCTAACCAAAACAAAAATCAAAACCAATGGCCACGATTTCAAGATTGCTACTAAAGGTATGACATTCTCCTAAGACATGCGAGTGACTTGATCACTTTATCTATATATTTATATTTGAAGAAGAAGGAACTATTTGATGCAGCAAATCCACGTTGGTTAAAAATTACCAGATAGGGGGCCTCCTGGGTGGCTCAGTGGTTTAGGACTCTGCCTTCGGCTCAGGTCATGATTTCAGGGTCCTGGGATGGAGCCCCACATTGGGATCTCTGCTCAGCGGGGAGCCTGCTTCCCCCCTCTCTCTCTGCCTCCCTCTCTACCTACTTGTGATCTGTCTGTCGAATGGGTAAATAAGATCTTAAAAAAAAGAATTACTAGATGTGAAATACATCGAGGGTATGGGAAGGAAAATGATTTCACCAGATCTGACTAGGAAGTGGTTGAAGCCTGAATTAAAGTGCTACAAAAAGAGTAAAGACCTGGGAAATATATGGGGTAAAAATCCCTAGAAAAACAGCAATAATAACTGGCTGCTCTTTATAGACCAGATCCTGCGATAGGGAAAGAAGAGCTGGTTTTAGCCAGTAGATGATCTCCGTTTGTCTTCATGATCTGGCATTTCCTGCAAGCCAGGCATGGGGCTCTGCACTAGAGCTGCAAATGCTGGGTCCCTCATTGTCCCTTTTCTCTTCTCAGGGGGACAACGGGCATGTCCATGATGCAGTGTGACAGGCTTTACCACAGGGAGATAAAAGACTGCCAAGGGTAGGTGGGAGCTGGGAAAAGCCACTTAGGAACAGATTTTCAGGGGAGGTGATAGACAAGGGCAAAGCGAAGAATGAGGATGAGTGTGTCAAGTTTCAAAGTGCCAAGAGACAGCACAGTGCATTCGGGAAACTACAGCAAGTTCATGACAACCGACAGCTGATCTGGCAGCATCACCTGGGGATGGAGGCTGAGCCCCGGGGTTAACACTGGGGGTGAGAAGGTTTGTATACTATGGCGAGGAGGTGAGGTACTACACTGTGGGGGCACAGGCAGCTACCGGAGGATTTCAAATATCAGAATCGTAACCGTAATAGAGTATTTAATTGCATCCTAGCTTTCATCAAGGGTAAGATGCACTATAGTTTATGTTCGACTAAGAAAGAGAAATGCTGTCAGTTAAAGTAGGATATGTCATCAAGTGCAAGGTGAGTGCCACCTTAAGAGATATTAAAATGGGGGGAGGGGACAAATCTTAGAACAAGTAAATTGTGGTAGTAGAATAATTAAGAAAGATCCAACACTGGGATCAACTAAAGTAGTGATTATTGCTTACCATGTGCCCCAAACTATATTAAGTCCTAGAACAAGAGACGTGCTCATCTTGATGCCCCGCAGCTGTTAGACCCAAGGTACAGAGGGCAGTAGCCAACGACCAGCAGGCCCCAAGTGCCATGTGCAGACTCTAGGAGCAACTGCCTTTGAAAGAGGAAACGGTTGAGAGTGGGCTTTCTGATGGAGAGGATTACTAGCTGGGAAAGTAGGAAAATTGACACAGAATCGGAATTGATGGCCCTACATGACAGAGTTGGTGAAACTTCCCTTCTCAGAGATCTTGAGGCTCCTCTGAAATGAATTTTTCATTTTGGACAGAACATTCAGGATAAATATGATCTGTTTGAGTTCCTGGTTCTCTCATTAGGACTGTTTCTTAGGCTTCACTGGCACAAGAAAAGGGTTTTGATAATCCAGGTAAATCCTGACAAAAGCAAAGCACGGGATCTATGAAAATCTAACCACTCAGAAGAGAACAACAGATAAAGGGCCAGGCCGACCTGACCCTGCAGGATAGGTAAGGCTGGTCTGGCAACAGGGGTAGAGGGGAAGTGCCCATCACCTGCTAGAAGAGCTAGAGAAGACCCCTTCCGGAGAGACCACCAGGAGAGGAGAGCAGTAGGTGCTGATGATGAAGAATATTTTAACCAGCAGTGAAGGTCAAAATGACAAAGTTCCACGATCAGAGTAAACATATGGGATAAAAAATAAAAAATAAAGAAAAAAGATTTTTTTGAAAGGACTTTTTTTTAAAGGAATTTAAACAAAAGTCCTTTTAAAGAGACAGTTGGCTGTTTAAACCAATAGTACAACTCACTGAGAGAATCGCCACATTATTTATTGGGGTAGAAAGGACCTGGAATGTAGAAAGACCTATTCTGCAGAGGAAAAAATAGAATCACTAACAGGCCTCATGCCTTGCACAGCCAGTGGCTAGAATCCCTGCCTCATGAGACCCTGTGCTAGAAGGCCGCTAGAACCATCTCAACTATGTTAGTCTTTCTTGGAAGCCAACAAGTGTTTGCCCAGTTAAGAGCACGGTAACAATCATTCACGTTATGTTATAATGATTGTCGATATCTTTAAAAGCCTTGTCAAGTTCCTTTTTGTGTAACCCTCACCCCACCCTTAGAGAAATTTATCTGTGGTTCACTTCTTTGAAATACCTCATGGTTGTTCCACATTTACCATAGCCGGAAAAAAAAAAAAACAAAAAACTTTTTATTAACAAAGTGTTCAGAAGGGGGCGCCACTGTAAACAATGAGAGTTTTCGCTGCGGGGACAATTTTGTTGCAGAAACAGCTGAAAGCAATCAGGTCAGACAGAGCCAAGGGCTGGAGGGATTTTTAAAATGACAAAAACCGAACCAAATCTAACCAAAACAAAAATCAAAACCAATGGCCACGATTTCAAGATTGCTACTAAAGGTATGACATTCTCCTAAGACATGCGAGTGACTTGATCACTTTATCTATATATTTATATTTGAAGAAGAAGGAACTATTTGATGCAGCAAATCCACGTTGGTTAAAAATTACCAGATAGGGGGCCTCCTGGGTGGCTCAGTGGTTTAGGCCTCTGCCTTCGGCTCAGGTCATGATTTCAGGGTCCTGGGATGGAGCCCCACATTGGGATCTCTGCTCAGCGGGGAGCCTGCTTCCCCCCTCTCTCTCTGCCTCCCTCTCTACCTACTTGTGATCTGTCTGTCGAATGGGTAAATAAGATCTTAAAAAAAAGAATTACTAGATGTGAAATACATCGAGGGTATGGGAAGGAAAATGATTTCACCAGATCTGACTAGGAAGTGGTTGAAGCCTGAATTAAAGTGCTACAAAAAGAGTAAAGACCTGGGAAATATATGGGGTAAAAATCCCTAGAAAAACAGCAATAATAACTGGCTGCTCTTTATAGACCAGATCCTGCGATAGGGAAAGAAGAGCTGGTTTTAGCCAGTAGATGATCTCCGTTTGTCTTCATGATCTGGCATTTCCTGCAAGCCAGGCATGGGGCTCTGCACTAGAGCTGCAAATGCTGGGTCCCTCATTGTCCCTTTTCTCTTCTCAGGGGGACAACGGGCATGTCCATGATGCAGTGTGACAGGCTTTACCACAGGGAGATAAAAGACTGCCAAGGGTAGGTGGGAGCTGGGAAAAGCCACTTAGGAACAGATTTTCAGGGGAGGTGATAGACAAGGGCAAAGCGAAGAATGAGGATGAGTGTGTCAAGTTTCAAAGTGCCAAGAGACAGCACAGTGCATTCGGGAAACTACAGCAAGTTCATGACAACCGACAGCTGATCTGGCAGCATCACCTGGGGATGGAGGCTGAGCCCCGGGGTTAACACTGGGGGTGAGAAGGTTTGTATACTATGGCGAGGAGGTGAGGTACTACACTGTGGGGGCACAGGGAGCTACCGGAGGATTTCAAATATCAGAATCGTAACCGTAATAGAGTATTTAATTGCATCCTAGCTTTCATCAAGGGTAAGATGCACTATAGTTTATGTTCGACTAAGAAAGAGAAATGCTGTCAGTTAAAGTAGGATATGTCATCAAGTGCAAGGTGAGTGCCACCTTAAGAGATATTAAAATGGGGGGAGGGGACAAATCTTAGAACAAGTAAATTGTGGTAGTAGAATAATTAAGAAAGATCCAACACTGGGATCAAGTAAAGTAGTGATTATTGCTTACCATGTGCCCCAAACTATATTAAGTCCTAGAACAAGAGACGTGCTCATCTTGATGCCCCGCAGCTGTTAGACCCAAGGTACAGAGGGCAGTAGCCAACGACCAGCAGGCCCCAAGTGCCATGTGCAGACTCTAGGAGCAACTGCCTTTGAAAGAGGAAACGGTTGAGAGTGGGCTTTCTGATGGAGAGGATTACTAGCTGGGAAAGTAGGAAAATTGACACAGAATCGGAATTGATGGCCCTACATGACAGAGTTGGTGAAACTTCCCTTCTCAGAGATCTTGAGGCTCCTCTGAAATGAATTTTTCATTTTGGACAGAACATTCAGGATAAATATGATCTGTTTGAGTTCCTGGTTCTCTCATTAGGACTGTTTCTTAGGCTTCACTGGCACAAGAAAAGGGTTTTGATAATCCAGGTAAATCCTGACAAAAGCAAAGCACGGGATCTATGAAAATCTAACCACTCAGAAGAGAACAACAGATAAAGGGCCAGGCCGACCTGACCCTGCAGGATAGGTAAGGCTGGTCTGGCAACAGGGGTAGAGGGGAAGTGCCCATCACCTGCTAGAAGAGCTAGAGAAGACCCCTTCCGGAGAGACCACCAGGAGAGGAGAGCAGTAGGTGCTGATGATGAAGAATATTTTAACCAGCAGAGAAGGTCAAAATGACAAAGTTCCACGATCAGAGTAAACATATGGGATAAAAAATAAAAAATAAAGAAAAAAGATTTTTTTGAAAGGACTTTTTTTTAAAGGAATTTAAACAAAAGTCCTTTTAAAGAGACAGTTGGCTGTTTAAACCAATAGTACAACTCACTGAGAGTATTGCCACATTATTTATTGGGGTAGAAAGGACCTGGAATGTAGAAAGACCTATTCTGCAGAGGAAAAAATAGAATCACTAACAGGCCTCATGCCTTGCACAGCCAGTGGCTAGAATCCCTGCCTCATGAGACCCTGTGCTAGAAGGCCGCTAGAACCATCTCAACTATGTTAGTCTTTCTTGGAAGCCAACAAGTGTTTGCCCAGTTAAGAGCACGGTAACAATCATTCACGTTAAGTTATAATGATTGTCGATATCTTTAAAAGCCTTGTCAAGTTCCTTTTTGAGTAACCCTCACCCCACCCTTAGAGAAATTTATCTGTGGTTCACCTCTTTGGAATACCTCATGGTTGTTCCACATTTACCATAGCCCGAAAAAAAAAAAAAAAAAGCTTTTTATTAACAAAGTGTTCAGAAGGGGGCGCCACTGTAAACAATGAGAGTTTTCGCTGCTGGGACAATTTTGTTGCAGAAAAAGCTGAAAGCAATCAGGTCAGACAGAGCCAAGGGCTGGAGGGATTTTTAAAATGACAAAAACCGAACCAAATCTAACCAAAACAAAAATCAAAACCAATGGCCACGATTTCAAGATTGCTACTAAAGGTATGACATTCTCCGAAGACATGCGAGTGACTTGATCACTTCATCTATATATTTATATTTGAAGAAGAAGAAACTATTTGATGCAGCAAATCCACGTTGGTTAAAAATTACCAGATATGGGGGCTCCTGGGTGGCTCACTGGTTTAGGCGTCTGCCTTCGGCTCAGGTCATGAATTCAGGGTCCTTGGATGGAGCCCCACATTGGGATATCTGCTCAGCGGGGAGGCTGCTTCCCCCCTCTCTCTCTGCCTCCCTCTCTACCTACTTGTGATCTGTCTGTCAAATGGGTAAATAAGATCTTAAAAAAAAGAATTACTAGATGTGAAATACATCGAGGGTATGGGAAGGAAAATGATTTCACCTGATCTGAGTAGGAAGTGGTTGAAGCCTGCATTAAAGTGCTACAAAAAGAGTAAAGACCTGGGAAATATATGGGGTAAAAATCCCTAGAAAAACAGCAATAATAACTGGCTGCTCTTTATAGACCAGATCCTGCGATAGGCAAAGAAGAGCTGGTTTTAGCCACAAGATGATCTCCGTTTGTCTTCATGATCTGGCATTTCCTGCAAGCCAGGCATGGGGCTCTGCACTAGAGCTGCAAATGCTGGGTCCCTCATTGTCCCTTTTCTCTTCTCAGGGGGACAACGGGCATGTCCATGATGCAGTGTGACAGGCTTTACCACAGGGAGATAAAAGACTGCCAAGGGTAGGTGGGAGCAGGGAAAAGCCACTTAGGAACAGATTTTCAGGGGAGGTGATAGACAAGGGCAAAGCGAAGAATGAGGATGAGTGTGTCAAGTTTCAAAGTGCCAGGAGACAGCACAGTGCATTCGGGAAACTACAGCAAGTTCATGACAACCGACAGCTGATCTGGCAGCATCACCTGGGGATGGAGGCTTAGCCCCGGGGTTAACACTGGGGGTGAGAAGGTTTGTATACTATGGCGATGAGGTGAAGTACTACACTGTGGGGGCACAGGGAGCTACCGGAGGATTTCAAATATCAGAATCGTAACCGTAATAGAGTATTTAATTGCATCCTAGCTTTCATCAAGGGTAAGATGCACTATAGTTTATGTTCGACTAAGAAAGAGAAATGCTGTCAGTTAAAGTAGGATATGTCATCAAGTGCAAGGTGAGTGCCACCTTAAGAGATATTAAAATGGGGGGAGGGGACAAATCTTAGAACAAGTAAATTGTGGTAGTAGAATAATTAAGAAAGATCCAACACTGGGATCAACTAAAGTAGTGATTATTGCTTACCATGTGCCCCAAACTATATTAAGTCCTAGAACAAGAGACGTGCTCATCTTGATGCCCCGCAGCTGTTAGACCCAAGGTACAGAGGGCAGTAGCCAACGACCAGCAGGCCCCAAGTGCCATGTGCAGACTCTAGGAGCAACTGCCTTTGAAAGAGGAAACGGTTGAGAGTGGGCTTTCTGATGGAGAGGATTACTAGCTGGGAAAGTAGGAAAATTGACACCGAATCGGAATTGATGCCCCTACATGACAGAGTTGGTGAAACTTCCCTTCTCAGAGATCTTGAGGCTCCTCTGAAATGAATTTTTCATTTTGGACAGAACCTTCAGGATAAATATGATCTGTTTGAGTTCCTGGTTCTCTCATTAGGACTGTTTCTTAGGCTTCACTGGCACAAGAAAAGGGTTTTGATAATCCAGGTAAATCCTGACAAAAGCAAAGCACGGGATCTATGAAAATCTAACCAATCAGAGGAGAACAACAGATAAAGGGCCAGGCCGACCTGACCCTGCAGGATAGGTAAGGCTGTTCTGGCAACAGGGGTAGAGGGGAAGTGCCCATCACCTGCTAGAAGAGCTAGAGAAGACCCCTTCCGGAGAGACCACCAGGAGAGGAGAGCAGTAGGTGCTGATGATGAAGTATATTTTAACCAGCAGAGAAGGTCAAAATGACAAAGTTCCACGATCAGAGTAAACATATGGGATAAAAAATAAAAAATAAAGAAAAAAGATTTTTTTGAAAGGACTTTTTTTAAAGGAATTTAAACAAAAGTCCTTTTAAAGAGACAGTTGGCTGTTTAAACCAATAGTACAACTCACTGAGAGAATCGCCACATTATTTATTGGGGTAGAAAGGACCTGGAATGTAGAAAGACCTATTCCGCAGAGGAAAAAATAGAATCACTAACAGGCCTCATGCCTTGCACAGCCAGTGGCTAGAATCCCTGCCTCATGAGACCCTGTGCTAGAAGGCCGCTAGAACCATCTCAACTATGTTAGTCTTTCTTGGAAGCCAACAAGTGTTTGCCCAGTTAAGAGCACGGTAACAATCATTCACGTTAAGTTATAATGATTGTCGATATCTTTAAAAGCCTTGTCAAGTTCCTTTTTGAGTAACCCTCACCCCACCCTTAGAGAAATTTATCTGTGGTTCACCTCTTTGGAATACCTCATGGTTGTTCCACATTTACCATAGCCGGAAAAAAAAAAAAAAAAAAAAAGCTTTTTATTAACAAAGTGTTCAGAAGGGGGCGCCACTGTAAACAATGAGAGTTTTCGCTGCCGGGACAATTTTGTTGCAGAAACAGCTGAAAGCAATCAGGTCAGACAGAGCCAAGGGCTGGAGGGATTTTTAAAATGACAAAAACTGAACCAAATCTAACCAAAACAAAAATCAAAACCAATGGCCACGATTTCAAGATTGCTACTAAAGGTATGACATTCTCCTAAGACATGCGAGTGACTTGATGACTTCATCTATATATTTATATTTGAAGAAGAAGGAACTATTTGATGCAGCAAATCCACGTTGGTTAAAAATTACCAGATAGGGGGGCTCGGGGTGGCTCAGTGGTTTAGGCCTCTGCCTTCGGCTCAGGTCATGAATTCAGGGTCCTGGGATGGAGCCCCACATTGGGATCTCTGCTCAGCGGGGAGCCTGCTTCCCCCCTCTCTCTCTGCCTCCCTCTCTACCTACTTGTGATCTGTCTGTCAAATGGGTAAATAAGATCTTAAAAAACAGAATTACCCCATGTGAAATACATCGAGGGTATGGGAAGGAAAATGATTTCACCTGATCTGACTAGGAAGTGGTTGAAGCCTGAATTAAAGTGCTACAAAAAGAGTAAAGACCTGGGAAATATATGGGGTAAAAATCCCTAGAAAAACAGCAATAATAACTGGCTGCTCTTTATAGACCAGATCCTGCGATAGGCAAAGAAGAGCTGGTTTTAGCCAGAAGATGATCTCCGTTTGTCTTCATGATCTGGCATTTCCTGCAAGCCAGGCATGGGGCTCTGCACTAGAGCTGCAAATGCTGGGTCCCTCATTGTCCCTTTTCTCTTCTCAGGGGGACAACGGGCATGTCCATGATGCAGTGTGACAGGCTTTACCACAGGGAGATAAAAGACTGCCAAGGGTAGGTGGGAGCTGGGAAAAGCCACTTAGGAACATATTTTCAGGGGAGGTGATAGACAAGGGCAAAGCGAAGAATGAGGATGAGTGTGTCAAGTTTCAAAGTGCCAAGAGACAGCACAGTGCATTCGGGAAACTACAGCAAGTTCATGACAACCGACAGCTGATCTGGCAGCATCACCTGGGGATGGAGGCTGAGCCCCGGGGTTAACATTGGGGGTGAGAAGGTTTGTATACTATGGCGAGGAGGTGAGGTACTACACTGTGGGGGCACAGGGAGCTACCGGAGGATTTCAAATATCAGAATTGTAACCGTAATAGAGTATTTAATTGCATCCTAGCTTTCATCAAGGGTAAGATGCACTATAGTTTATGTTCGACTAAGAAAGAGAAATGCTGTCAGTTAAATTAGGATATGTCATCAAGTGCAAGGTGAGTGCCACCTTAAGAGATATTGAAATGGGGGGAGGGGACAAATCTTAGAACAAGTAAATTGTGGTAGTAGAATAATTAAGAAAGATCCAACACTTGGATCAACTAAAGAAGTGATTATTGCTTACCATGTGCCCCAAACTATAATAAGTCCTAGAACAAGAGACGTGCTCATCTTGATGCCCCGCAGCTGTTAGACCCAAGGTACAGAGGGCAGTAGCCAACGACCAGCAGGCCCCAAGTGCCATGTGCAGACTCTAGGAGCAACTGCCTTTGAAAGAGGAAACGGTTGAGAGTGGGCTTTCTGATGGAGAGGATTACTAGCTGGGAAAGTAGGAAAATTGACACAGAATCGGAATTGATGCCCCTACATGACAGAGTTGGTGAAACTTCCCTTCTCAGAGATCTTGAGGCTCCTCTGAAATGAATTTTTCATTTTGGACAGAACCTTCAGGATAAATATGATCTGTTTGAGTTCCTGGTTCTCTCATTAGGACTGTTTCTTAGGCTTCACTGGCACAAGAAAAGGGTTTTGATAATCCAGGTAAATCCTGACAAAAGCAAAGCACGGGATCTATGAAAATCTAACCACTCAGAGGAGAACAACAGATAAAGGGCCAGGACGACCTGACCCTGCAGGATAGGTAAGGCTGGTCTGGCAACAGGGGTAGAGAGGAAGTGCCCATCACCTGCTAGAAGAGCTAGAGAAGACCCCTTCCAGAGAGACCACCAGGAGAGGAGAGCAGTAGGTGCTGATGATGAAGAATATTTTAACCAGCAGAGAAGGTCAAAATGACAAAGTTCCACGATCAGAGTAAACATATGGGATAAAAAATAAAAAATAAAGAAAAAAGATTTTTTTGAAAGGACTTTTTTTTAAAGGAATTTAAACAAAAGTCCTTTTAAAGAGACAGTTGGCTGTTTAAACCAATAGTACAACTCACTGAGAGAATCGCCACATTATTTATTGGGGTAGAAAGGACCTGGAATGTAGAAAGACCTATTCTGCAGAGGAAAAAATAGAATCACTAACAGGCCTCATGCATTGCACAGCCAGTGGCTAGAATCCCTGCTTCATGAGACCCTGTGCTAGAAGGCCGCTAGAACCATCTCAACTATGTTAGTCTTTCTTGGAAGCCAACAAGTGTTTGCCCAGTTAAGAGCACGGTAACAATCATTCACGTTATGTTATAATGATTGTCGATATCTTTAAAAGCCTTGTCAAGTTCCTTTTTGAGTAACCCTCACCCCACCCTTAGAGAAATTTATCTGTGGTTCACCTCTTTGAAATACCTCATGGTTGTTCCACATTAACCATAGCCGGAAAAAAAAAAAAAAAAACCTTTTTATTAACAAAGTGTTCAGAAGGGGGCGCCACTGTAAACAATGAGAGTTTTCGCTGCCGGGACAATTTTGTTGCAGAAACAGCTGAAAGCAATCAGGTCAGACAGAGCCAAGGGCTGGAGGGATTTTTAAAATGACAAAAACCGAACCAAATCTAACCAAAAGAAAAATCAAAACCAATGGCCACGATTTCAAGATTGCTACTAAAGGTATGACATTCTCCTAAGACATGCGAGTGACTTGATCACTTTATTTATATATTTATATTTGAAGAAGAAGGAACTATTTGATGCAGCAAATCCACGTTGGTTAAAAATTACCAGATAGGGGGGCACCTGGGTGAATCAGTGGTTTAGGCCTCTGCCTTCGGCTCAGGTCATGAATTCAGGGTCCTGGGATGGAGCCCCACATTGGGATCTCTGCTCAGCGGGGAGCCTGCTTCCCCCCTCTCTCTCTGCCTCCCTCTCTACCTACTTGTGATCTGTCTGTCAAATGGGTAAATAAGATCTTAAAAAAAAAGAAATACTAGATTTGAAATACATCGAGGGTATGGGAAGGAAAATGATTTCACCTGATCTGACTAGGAAGTGGTTGAAGCCTGAATTAAAGTGCTACAAAAAGAGTAAAGACCTGGGAAATATATGGGGTAAAAATCCCTAGAAAAACAGCAATAATAACTGGCTGCTCTTTATTGACCAGATCCTGCGATAGGCAAAGGAGAGCTGGTTTTAGGCAGAAGATGATCTCCGTTTGTCTTCATGATCTGGCATTTCCTGCAAGCCAGACATGGGGCTCTGCACTAGAGCTGCAAATGCTGGGTCCCTCATTGTCCCTTTTCTCTTCTCAGGGGGACAACGGGCATGTCCATGATGCAGTGTGACAGGCTTTACCACAGGGAGATAAAAGACTGCCAAGGGTAGGTGGGAGCTGGGAAAATCCACTTAGGAACATATTTTCAGGGGAGGTGATAGACAAGGGCAAAGCGAAGAATGAGGATGAGTGTGTCAAGTTTCAAAGTGCCAGGACAGCACAGTGCATTCGGGAAACTACAGCAAGTTCATGACAACCGACAGCTGATCTGGCAGCATCACCTGGGGATGGAGGCTGAGCCCCGGGGTTAACACAGGGGTGAGAAGGTTTGTATACTATGGCGAGGAGGTGAGGTACTACACTGTGGGGGCACAGGGAGCTACCGGAGGATTTCAAATATCAGAATTGTAACCGTAATAGAGTATTTAATTGCATCCTAGCTTTCATCAAGTGTAAGATGCACTATAGTTTATGTTCGACTAAGAAAGAGAAATGCTGTCAGTTAAAGTAGGATATGTCATCAAGTGCAAGGTGAGTGCCACCTTAAGAGATATTGAAATGGGGGGAGGGGACAAATCTTAGAACAAGTAAATTGTGGTAGTAGAATAATTAAGAAAGATCCAACACTTGGATCAACTAAAGAAGTGATTATTGCTTACCATGTGCCCCAAACTATATTAAGTCCTAGAACAAGAGACGTGCTCATCTTGATGCCCCGCAGCTGTTAGACCCAAGGTACAGAGGGCAGTAGCCAACGACCAGCAGGCCCCAAGTGCCATGTGCAGACTCTAGGAGCAACTGCCTTTGAAAGAGGAAACGGTTGAGAGTGGGCTTTCTGATGGAGAGGATTACTAGCTGGGAAAGTAGGAAAATTGACACAGAATCGGAATTGATGCCCCTACATGACAGAGTTGGTGAAACTTCCCTTCTCAGAGATCTTGAGGCTCCTCTGAAATGAATTTTTCATTTTGGACAGAACCTTCAGGATAAATATGATCTGTTTGAGTTCCTGGTTCTCTCATTAGGACTGTTTCTTAGGCTTCACTGGCACAAGAAAGGGGTTTTGATAATCCAGGTAAATCCTGACAAAAGCAAAGCACGGGATCTATGAAAATCTAACCACTCAGAGGAGAACAACAGATAAAGGGCCAGGCCGACCTGACCCTGCAGGATAGGTAAGGCTGGTCTGGCAACAGGGGTAGAGGGGAAGTGCCCATCACCTGCTAGAAGAGCTAGAGAAGACCCCTTCCGGAGAGACCACCAGGAGAGGAGAGCAGTAGGTGCTGATGATGAAGAATATTTTAACCAGCAGAGAAGGTCAAAATGACAAAGTTCCACGATCAGAGTAAACATATGGGATAAAAAATAAAAAATAAAGAAAAAAGATTTTTTTGAAAGGACTTTTTTTTAAAGGAATTTAAACAAAAGTCCTTTTAAAGAGACAGTTGGCTGTTTAAACCAATACTACAACTCACTGAGTGAATCGCCACATTATTTATTGGGGTAGAAAGGACCTGGAATGTAGAAAGACCTATTCTGCAGAGGAAAAAATAGAATCACTAACAGGCCTCATGCCTTGCACAGCCAGTGGCTAGAATCCCTGCTTCATGAGACCCTGTGCTAGAAGGCCGCTAGAACCATCTCAACTATGTTAGTCTTTCTTGGAAGCCAACAAGTGTTTGCCCAGTTAAGAGCACGGTAACAATCATTCACGTTATGTTATAATGATTGTCGATATCTTTAAAAGCCTTGTCAAGTTCCTTTTTGAGTAACCCTCACCCCACCCTTAGAGAAATTTATCTGTGGTTCACCTCTTTGAAATACCTCATGGTTGTTCCACATTTACCATAGCCGGAAAAAAAAAAAAAACCTTTTTATTAACAAAGTGTTCAGAAGGGGGCGCCACTGTAAACAATGAGAGTTTTCGCTGCCGGGACAATTTTGTTGCAGAAACAGCTGAAAGCAATCAGGTCAGACAGAGCCAAGGGCTGGAGGGATTTTTAAAATGACAAAAACCGAACCAAATCTAACCAAAACAAAAATCAAAACCAATGGCCACGATTTCAAGATTGCTACTAAAGGTATGACATTCTCCTAAGACATGCGAGTGACTTGATCACTTTATCTATATATTTATATTTGAAGAAGAAGGAACTATTTGATGCAGCAAATCCACGTTGGTTAAAAATTACCAGATAGGGGGGCTCCTGGGTGGCTCAGTAGTTTAGGCGTCTGCCTTCGGCTCAGGTCATGAATTCAGGGTCCTGGGATGGAGCCCACATTGGGATCTCTGCTCAGCGGGGAGGCTGCTTCCCCCCTCTCTCTCTGCCTCCCTCTCTACCTACTTGTGATCTGTCTGTCAAAAGGGTAAATAAGATCTTAAAAAAAAGAATTACTAGATGTGAAATACAGCGAGGGCATGGGAAGGAAAATGATTTAACCTGATCTGACTAGAAAGAGGTTGAAGCCTGCATTAAAGTGCTACAAAAAGAGTAAAGACCTGGGAAATATATGGGGTAAAAATCCCTAGAAAAACAGCAATAATAACTGGCTGCTCTTTATAGACCAGATCCTGCGATAGGCAAAGAAGTGCTGGTTGTAGCCAGAAGATGATCTCCGTTTGTCTTCATGATCTGGCATTTCCTGCAAGCCAGGCATGGGGCTCTGCACTAGAGCTGCAAATGCTGGGTCCCTCATTGCCCTTTTCTCATCTCAGGGGGACAACGGGCATATCAATGATGCAGTGTGACAGGCTTTACCACAGGGAGATAAAAGACTGCCAAGGGTAGGTGGGAGCTGGGAAAAGCCACTTAGGAACAGATTTTCAGGGGAGGTGATAGACAAGGGCAAAGCGAAGAATGAGGATGAGTGTGTCAAGTTTCAAAGTGCCAGGAGACAGCACAGTGCATTCGGGAAACTACAGCAAGTTCATGACAACCGAGAGCTGATCTGGCAGCATCACCTTGGGATGGAGGCTGAGCCCCGGGGTTAACACTGGGGTGAGAAGGTTTGTATACTATGGCGAGGAGGTGAGGTACTACACTGTGGGGGCACAGGGAGCTACCGGAGGATTTCAAATATCAGAATCGTAACTGTAATAGAGTATTTAATTGCATCCTAGCTTTCATCAAGGGTAAGATGCACTATAGTTTATGTTCGACTAAGAAAGAGAAATGCTGTCAGTTAAAGTAGGATATGTCATCAATTGCAAGGTGAGTGCAACTTAAGAGATATTAAAATGGGGGGAGGGGACAAATCTTAGAACAAGTAAATTGTGGTAGTAGAATAAATAAGAAAGATCCAACACTTGGATCAACTAAAGAAGTGATTATTGCTTACCATGTGCCCCAAACTATATTAAGTCCTAGAACAAGAGACGTGCTCATCTTGATGCCCCGCAGCTGTTAGACCCAAGGTACAGAGGGCAGTAGCCAACGACCAGCAGGCCCCAAGTGCCATGTGCAGACTCTAGGAGCAACTGCCTTTGAAAGAGGAAACGGTTGAGAGTGGGCTTTCTGATGGAGAGGATTACTAGCTGGGAAAGTAGGAAAATTGACACAGAATCGGAATTGATGCCACTACATGACAGAGTTGGTGAATCTACCCTTCTCAGAAATCTTGAGGCTCCTCTGAAATGAATTTTTCATTTTGGACAGAACCTTCAGGATAAATATGATCTGTTTGAGTTCCTGGTTCTCTCATTAGGACTGTTTCTTAGGCTTCACTGGCACAAGAAAAGGGTTTTGATAATCCAGGTAAATCCTGACAAAAGCAAAGCACGTGATTTATGAAAATCTAACCACTCGGAGGAGAACAACAGATAAAGGGCCAGGCCGACCTGACCCTGCAGGATAGGTAAGGCTGGTCTGGCAACAGGGGTAGAGGGGAAGTGCCCATCACCTGCTAGAAGAGCTAGAGAAGACCCCTACCGGAGAGACCACCAGGAGAGGAGAGCAGTAGGTGCTGATGATGAAGAATATTTTAACCAGGAGCGAAGGTCAAAATGACAAAGTTCCACGATCAGAGTAAACATATGGGATAAAAAATAAAAATTAAAGAAAAAAGATTTTTTTGAAAGGACTTTTTTTTAAAGGAATTTAAACAAAAGTCCTTTTAAAGAGACAGTTGGCTGTTTAAACCAATACTACAATTCACTGAGAGAATCGCCACATTATTTATTGGGGTAGAAAGGACCTGGAATGTAGAAAGACCTATTCTGCAGAGGAAAAAATAGAATCACAAACAGGCCTCATGCCTTGCACAGCCAGTGGCTAGAATCCCTGCCTCATGAGACCCTGTGCTAGAAGGCCGCTAGAACCATCTCAACTATGTTAGTCTTTCTTGGAAGCCAACAAGTGTTTGCCCAGTTAAGAGCACAGTAACAATCATTCACGTTATGTTATAATGATTGTTGATATCTTTAAAAGCCTTGTCAAGTTCCTTTTTGAGTAACCCTCACCCCACCCTTAGAGAAATTTATCTGTGGTTCACCTCTTTGAAATACCTCATGGTTGTTCCACATTTACCATAGCCCGAAAAAAAAAAAAAGCTTTTTATTAACAAAGTGTTCAGAAGGGGGCGCCACTGTAAACAATGAGAGTTTTCGCTGCCAGGACAATTTTGTTGCAGAAACAGCTGAAAGCAATCAGGTCAGACAGAGCCAAGGGCTGGAGGGATTTTTAAAATGACAAAAAACGAACCAAATCTAACCAAAACAAAACTAAAAACCAATGACCACGATTTCAAGATTGCTACTAAAGGTATGACATTCTCCTAAGACATGCGAGTGACTTGATCACTTTATTTATATATTTATATTTGAAGAAGAAGGAACTTTTTGATGCAGCATATCCACGTTGGTTAAAAATTACCAGGTATGGGGGCTCCTGGGTGGCTCAGTGGTTTAGGCCTCTGCCTTCGGCTCAGGTCATGAATTCAGGGTCCTGGGATGGAGCCCCACATTGGGATCTCTGCTCAGCGGGGAGCCTGCTTCCCCCCTCTCTCTGCCTCCCTCTCTACCTACTTGTGATCTGTCTGTCAAATGGGTAAATAAGATCTTAAAAAAGTGAATTACCCGATGTGAAATACATCGAGGGTATGGGAAGGAAAATGATTTCACCTGATCTGACTAGGAAGTGGTTGAAGCCTGAATTAAAGTGCTACAAAAAGAGTAAAGACCTTGGAAATATATGGGGTAAAAATCCCTAGAAAAACAGCAATAATAACTTGCTGCTCTTTATTGACCAGATCCTGCGATAGGCAAAGAATAGCTGGTTTTAGCCAGAAGATGATCTCCGTTTGTCTTCATGATCTGGCATTTCCTGCAAGCCAGGCATGGGGCTCTGCACTAGAGCTGCAAATGCTGGGTCCCTCATTGCCCTTTTCTCATCTCAGGGGGACAACGGGCATATCCATGATGCAGTGTGACAGGCTTTACCACAGGGAGATAAAAGACTGCCAAGGGTAGGTGGGAGCTGGGAAAAGCCACTTAGGAACAGATTTTCAGAGGAGGTGATAGACAAGGGCTAAGCGAAGAATGAGGATGAGTGTGTCAAGATTCAAAGTGCCAGGCGACAGCACAGTGCATTCGGGAAACTACAGCAAGTTCATGACAACCGAGAGCTGATCTGGCAGCATCACCTGGGGATGGAGGCTGAGCCCCGTGGTTAACACTGGGGGTGAGAAGGTTTGTATACTATGGCGAGGAGGTGAGGTACTACACTGTGGGGGCACAGGGAGCTACCGGAGGATTTCAAATATCAGAATCGTAACCGTAATAGAGTATTTAATTGCATCCTAGCTTTCATCAAGGGTAAGATGCACTATAGTTTATGTTCGACTAAGAAAGAGAAATGCTGTCAGTTAAAGTAGGATATGTCATCAAGTGCAAGGTGAGTGCCACCTTAAGAGATATTAAAATGGGGTGAGGGGACAAATCTTAGAGCAAGTAAATTGTGGTAGTAGAATAATTAAGAAAGATCCAACACTTGGATCAACTAAAGTAGTGATTATTGCTTACCATGTGCCCCAAACTATATTAAGTCCTAGAACAAGAGACGTGCTCATCTTGATGCCCCGCAGCTGTTAGACCCAAGGTACAGAGGGCAGTAGCCAACGACCAGCAGGCCCCAAGTGCCATGTGCAGACTCTAGGAGCAACTGCCTTTGAAAGAGGAAACGGTTGAGAGTGGGCTTTCTGATGGAGAGGATTACTAGCTGGGAAAGTAGGAAAATTGACACAGAATCGGAATTGATGCCCCTACATGACAGAGTTGGTGAAACTTCCCTTCTCAGAGATCTTGAGGCTCCTCTGAAATGAATTTTTCATTTTGGACAGAACCTTCAGGATAAATATGATCTGTTTGAGTTCCTGGTTCTCTCATTAGGACTGTTTCTTAGGCTTCACTGGCACAAGAAAAGAATTTTGATAATCCAGGTAAATCCTGACAAAAGCAAAGCACGGGATCTATGAAAATCTAACCACTCAGAGGAGAACAACAGATAAAGGGCCAGGCCGACCTGACCCTGCAGGATAGGTAAGGCTGGTCTGGCAACAGGGGTAGAGGGGATGTGCCCATCAACTGCTAGAAGAGCTAGAGAAGACCCCTACCGGAGAGACCACCAGGAGAGGAGAGCAGTAGGTGCTGATGATGAAGAATATTTTAACCAGCAGCGAAGGTCAAATTGACAAAGTTCCACGATCAGAGTAAACATATGGGATAAAAAATAAAAAATAAAGAAAAAAGATTTTTTTGAAAGGACTTTTTTTTAAAGGAATTTAAACAAAAGTCCTTTTAAAGAGACAGTTGGCTGTTTAAACCAATAGTACATCTCACTGAGAGAATCGCCACATTATTTATTGGGGTAGAAAGGACTTGGAATATAGAAAGACCTATGCTGCAGAGGAAAAAATAGAATCACTAACAGGCCTCATGCCTTGCACAGCCAGTGGCTAGAATCCCTGCCTCATGAGACCCTGTGCTAGAAGGCTGCTAGAACCATATCAACTATGTTAGTCTTTCTTGGAAGCCAACAAGTGTTTGCCCAGTTAAGAGCACGGAAACAATCAGTCACGTTATGTTATAATGATTGTCGATATCTTTAAAAGCCTTGTCAAGTTCCTTTTTGAGTAACCCTCACCCCACCCTTAGAGAAATTTATCTGTGGTTCGGCTCTTTGAAATACCTCATGGTTGTTCCACATTTACCATAGCCCGAAAAAAAAAAAAAGCTTTTTATTAACAAAGTGTTCAGAAGGGGGCGCCACTGTAAACAATGAGAGTTTTCGCTGCCGGGACAATTTTGTTGCAGAAACAGCTGAAAGCAATCAGGTCAGACAGGGCCAAGGGCTGAAGGGATTCTTAAAATGACAAAAACCGAACCAAATCTAACCAAAACAACAATCAAAACCAATGACAACGATTTCAAGATTGCTACTAAAGGTATGACATTCTCCTAAGACATGCGAGTGACTTGATCACTTTATTTATATATTTATATTTGAAGAAGAAGGAACTATTTGATGCAGCAAATCCACGTTGGTTAAAAATTACCAGGTATGGGGGCTCCTGGGTGGCTCAGTGTTTTAGGCCTCTGCCTTCGGCTCAGGTCATGATTTCAGGGTCCTGGGATGGAGCCCCACATTGGGATCTCTGCTCAGCGGGGAGCCTGCTTGACCCCTCTCACTCTGCTCCCTCTCTACATACTTGTGATCTGTCTGTCAAATGGGTAAATAAGATCTTAAAAAAGTGAATTACTAGATGTGAAATACATCGAGGGTATGGGAAGGAAAATGATTTCACCTGATCTGACTAGGAAGTGGTTGAAGCCTGCATTAAAGTGCTACAAAAAGAGTAAAGACCTGGGAAATATATGGGGTAAAAATCCCTAGAAAAACAACAGTAATAACTGGCTGCTCTTTATTGACCAGATCCTGCGATAGGCAAAGAAGAGCTGGTTTTAGCCAGAAGATGATCTCGTTTGTCTTCATGATTTGGCATTTCCTGCAAGCCAGGCATGGGGCTCTGCACTAGAGCTGCAAATGCTGGGTCCCTCATTGTCCCTTTTCTCTTCTCAGGGGGACAACGGGCATGTCCATGATGCAGTGTGACAGGCTTTTCCAAAGGGAGATAAAAGACTGCCAAGGGTAGGTGGGAGCTGGGAAAAGCCACTTAGGAACAGATTTTCAGGGGAGGTGATAGACAAGGGCAAAGCGAAGAATGAGGATGAGTGTGTCAAGTTTCAAAGTGCCAGGAGACAGCACAGTGAATTCGGGAAACTACAGCAAGTTCATGACAACCGACAGCTGATCTGGCAGCATCACCTGGGGATGGAGGCTGAGCCCCAGGGTTAACACTGGGGTGAGAAGGTTTGTATACTATGGCGAGGAGGTGAGGTACTACACTGTGGGGGCACAGGGAGCTACCGGAGGATTTCAAATATCAGAATCGTAACTGTAATAGAGTATTTAATTGCATCCTAGCTTTCATCAAGGGTAAGATGCACTATAGTTTATGTTCGACTAAGAAAGAGAAATGTTGTCAGTTAAAGTAGGATATGTCATCAAGTGCAAGGTGAGTGCCACCTTAAGAGATATTAAAATGGGGTGAGGGGACAAATCTTAGAGCAAGTAAATTGTGGTAGTAGAATAATTAAGAAAGATCCAACACTTGGATCAACTAAAGTAGTGATTATTGCTTACCATGTGCCCCAAACTATATTAAGTCCTAGAACAAGAGACGTGCTCATCTTCATGCCCCGCAGCTCTTAGACCCAAGGTACAGAGGGCAGTATCCAACGACCAGCAGGCCCCAAGTGCCATGTGCAGACTCTAGGAGCAACTGCCTTTGAAAGAGGAAACGGTTGAGAGTGGGCTTTCTGATGGAGAGGATTACTAGCTGGGAAAGTATGAAAATTGACACAGAATCGGAATTGATGCCCCTACATGACAGAGTTGGTGAAACTTCCCTTCTCAGAGATCTTGAGGCTCCTCTGAAATGAATTTTTCATTTTGGACAGAACATTCAGGATAAATATGATCTGTTTGAGTTCCTGGTTCTCTCATTAGGACTGTTTCTTAGGCTTCACTGGCACAAGAAAAGGGTTTTGATAATCCAGGTAAATCCTGACAAAAGCAAAGCACGGGATCTATGAAAATCTAACCACTCAGAGGAGAACAACAGATAAAGGGCCAGGCCGACCTGACCCTGCAGGATAGGTAAGGCTGGTCTGGCAACAGGGGTAGAGGGGAAGTGCCCATCACCTGCTAGAAGAGCTAGAGAAGACCCCTTCCGGAGAGACCACCAGGAGAGGAGAGCAGTAGTTGCTGATGATGAAGAATATTTTAACCAGCAGAGAAGGTCAAAATGGCAAAGTTCCACGATCAGAGTAAACATATGGGATAAAAAATAAAAAATAAAGAAAAAAGATTTTTTTGAAAGGACGTTTTTTTAAAGGAATTTAAACAAAAGTCCTTTTAAAGAGACAGTTGGCTGTTTAAACCAATAGTACAACTCACTGAGAGAATCGCCACATTATTTATTGGGGTAGAAAGGACCTGGAATGTAGAAAGACCTATTCTGCAGAGGAAAAAATAGAATCACTAACAGGCCTCATGCCTTGCACAGCCAGTGGCTAGAATCCCTGCCTCATGAGACCCTGTGCTAGAAGGCCGCTAGAACCATCTCAACTATGTTAGTCTTTCTTGGAAGCCAACAAGTGTTTGCCCAGTTAAGAGCACGGTAACAATCATTCACGTTATGTTATAATGATTGTCGATATCTTTAAAAGCCTTGTCAAGTTCCTTTTTGAGTAACCCTCACCCCACCCTTAGAGAAATTTATCTGTGGTTCACCTCTTTGAAATACCTCATGGTTGTTCCACATTTACCATAGCCCGAAAAAAAAAAAAAAAAGCTTTTTATTAACAAAGTGTTCAGAAGGGGGCGCCACTGTAAACAATGAGAGTTTTCGCTGCCGGGACAATTTTGTTGCAGAAACAGCTGAAAGCAATCTGGTCAGACAGAGCCAAGGGCTGGAGGGATTTTTAAAATGACAAAAACCGAACCAAATCTAACCAAAGCAAAAATCAAAACCAATGACAACGATTTCAAGATTGCTACTAAAGGTATGACATTCTCCTAAGACATGCGAGTGACTTGATCACTTTATTTATATATTTATATTTGAAGAAGAAGGAACTATTTGATGCAGCAAATCCACGTTGGTTAAAAATTACCAGATAGGGGGGCACCTGGGTGGCTCATTGGTTTAGGCGTCTGCCTTCGGCTCAGGTCATGATTTCAGGGTCCTGGGATGGAGCCCCACATTGGGATCTCTGCTCAGCGGGGAGCCTGCTTCCCCCCTCTCTCTCTGCCTCCCTCTCTACCTACTTGTGATCTGTCTGTCAAATGGGTAAATAAGATCTTAAAAAAAAGAATTACTACATGTGAAATACATCGAGGGTATGGGAAGGAAAATGATTTCACCTGATCTGACTAGGAAGTGGTTGAAGCCTGCATTAAAGTGCTACAAAAAGAGTAAAGACCTGGGAAATATATGGGGTAAAAATCCCTAGAAAAACAGCAATAATAACTGGCTGCTCTTTATAGACCTGATCCTGCGATAGGCAAAGAAGAGCTGGTTTTAGCCAGAAGATGATCTCCGTTTGTCTTCATGATCTGGCATTTCCTGCAAGCCAGGCATGGGGCTCTGCACTAGAGCTGCAAATGCTGGGTCCCTCATTGTCCCTTTTCTCTTCTCAGGGGGACAACGGGCATGTCCATGATGCAGTGTGACAGGCTTTACCACAGGGAGATAAAAGACTGCCAAGGGTAGGTGGGAGCTGGGAAAAGCCACTTAGGAACAGATTTTCAGGGGAGGTGATAGACAAGGGCAAAGCGAAGAATGAGGATGAGTGTGTCAAGTTTCAAAGTGCCAGGAGACAGCACAGTGCATTCGGGAAACTACAGCAAGTTCATGACAACCGAGAGCTGATCTGGCAGCATCACCTGGGGATGGAGGCTGAGCCCCGGGGTTAACACTGGGGGTGAGAAGGTTTGTATACTATGGCGAGGAGGTGAGGTACTACACTGTGGGGGCACAGGGAGCTACCGGAGGATTTCAAATATCAGAATCGAAACCGTAATAGAGTATTTAATAGCATCCTAGCTTTCATCAAGGGTAAGATGCACTATAGTTTATGTTCGACTAAGAAAGAGAAATGCTGTCAGTTAAAGTAGGATATGTCATCAATTGCAAGGTGAGTGCAACTTAAGAGATATTTAAATGGGGGGAGGGGACAAATCTTAGAACAAGTAAATTGCGGTAGTAGAATAAATAAGAAAGATCCAACACTTGGATCAACTAAAGAAGTGATTATTGCTTACCATGTGCCCCAAACTATATTAAGTCCTAGAACAAGAGACGTGCTCATCTTGATGCCCCGCAGCTGTTAGACCCAAGGTACAGAGGGCAGTAGCCAACGACCAGCAGGCCCCAAGTGCCATGTGCAGACTCTAGGAGCAACTGCCTTTGAAAGAGGAAACGGTTGAGAGTGGGCTTTCTGATGGAGAGGATTACTAGCTGGGAAAGTAGGAAAATTGACACAGAATCGGAATTGATGCCCCTACATGACAGAGTTGGTGAAACTTCCCTTCTCAGAAATCTTGAGGCTCCTCTGAAATGAATTTTTCATTTTGGACAGAACCTTCAGGATAAATATGATCTGTTTGAGTTCCTGGTTCTCTCATTAGGACTGTTTCTTAGGCTTCACTGGCACAAGAAAAGGGTTTTGATAATCCAGGTAAATCCTGACAAAAGCAAAGCACGGGATCTATGAAAATCTAACCACTCAGAGGAGAACAACAGATAAAGGGCCAGGCCGACCTGACCCTGCAGGATAGGTAAGGCTGGTCTGGCAACAGGGGTAGAGGGGAAGTGCCCATCACCTGCTAGAAGAGCTAGAGAAGACCCCTACCGGAGAGACCACCAGGAGAGGAGAGCAGTAGGTGCTGATGATGAAGAATATTTTAACCAGGAGCGAAGGTCAAAATGACAAAGTTCCACGATCAGAGTAAACATATGGGATAAAAAATAAAAATTAAAGAAAAAAGATTTTTTTGAAAGGACTTTTTTTTAAAGGAATTTAAACAAAAGTCCTTTTAAAGAGACAGTTGGCTGTTTAAACCAATACTACAATTCACTGAGAGAATCGCCACATTATTTATTGGGGTAGAAAGGACCTGGAATGTAGAAAGACCTATTCTGCAGAGGAAAAAATAGAATCACTAATAGGCCTCATGCCTTGCACAGCCAGTGGCTAGAATCCCTGCCTCATGAGACCCTGTGCTAGAAGGCCGCTAGAACCATCTCAACTATGTTAGTCTTTCTTGGAAGTCAACAAGTGTTTGCCCAGTTATGAGCACAGTAACAATCATTCATGTTATGTTATAATGATTGTCGATATCTTTAAAAGCCTTGTCAAGTTCCTTTTTGAGTAACCCTCACCCCACCCTTAGAGAAATTTATCTGTGGTTCACCTCTTTGAAATACCTCATGGTTGTTCCACATTTACCATAGCCCGAAAAAAAAAAAAAGCTTTTTATTAACAAAGTGTTCAGAAGGGGGCGCCACTGTAAACAATGAGAGTTTTCGCTGCCGGGACAATTTTGTTGCAGAAACAGCTGAAAGCAATCAGGTCAGACAGAGCCAAGGGCTGGAGGGATTTTTAAAATGACAAAAAACGAACCAAATCTAACCAAAACAAAAATAAAAACCAATGACCACGATTTCAAGATTGCTACTAAAGGTATGACATTCTCCTAAGACATGCGAGTGACTTGATCACTTTATTTATATATTTATATTTGAAGAAGAAGGAACTATTTGATGCAGCATATCCACGTTGGTTAAAAATTACCAGGTATGGGGGCTCCTGGGTGGCTCAGTGGTTTAGGCCTCTGCCTTCGGCTCAGGTCATGAATTCAGGGTCCTGGGTGGAGCCCCACATTGGGATCTCTGCTCAGCGGGGAGCCTGCTTCCCCCCTCTCTCTGCCTCCATCTATACCTACTTGTGATCTGTCTGTCAAATGGGTAAATAAGATCTTAAAAAACAGAATTACCCGATGTGAAATACATCGAGGGTATGGGAAGGAAAATGATTTCACCTGATCTGACTAGGAAGTGGTTGAAGCCTGAATTAAAGTGCTACAAAAAGAGTAAAGACCTTGGAAATATATGGGGTAAAAATGCCTAGAAAAACAGCAATAATAACTGGCTGCTCTTTATTGACCAGATCCTGCGATAGGCAAAGAAGAGCTGGTTTGAGCCAGAAGATGATCTCCGTTTGTCTTCATGATCTGGCATTTCCTGCAAGCCAGGCATGGGGCTCTGCACTAGAGCTGCAAATGCTGGGTCCCTCATTGTCCCTTTTCTCATCTCAGGGGGACAACGTGCATATCCATGATGCAGTGTGACAGGCTTTACCACAGGGAGATAAAAGACTGCCAAGGGTAGGTGGGAGCTGGGAAAAGCCACTTAGGAACACATTTTCAGGGGAGGTGATAGAAAAGGGCAAAGCGAAGAATGAGGATGAGTGTGTCAAGATTCAAAGTGCCAGGAGACAGCACAGTGCATTCGGGAAACTACAGCAAGTTCATGACAACCGAGAGCTGATCTGGCAGCATCACCTGGGGATGGAGGCTGAGCCCCGGGGTTAACACTGGGGGTGAGAAGGTTTGTATACTATGGCGAGGAGGTGAGGTACTACACTGTGGGGGCACAGGGAGCTACCGGAGGATTTCAAATATCAGAATTGTAACCGTAATATAGTATTTAATTGCATCCTAGCTTTCATCAAGGGTAAGATGCACTATAGTTTATGTTCGACTATGAAAGAGAAATGCTGTCAGTTAAAGTAGGATATGTCATCAAGTGCAAGGTGAGTGCCACCTTAAGAGATATTAAAATGGGGGGAGGGGACAAATCTTAGAACAAGTAAATTGTGGTAGTAGAATAATTAAGAAAGATCCAACACTTGGATCAACTAAAGTAGTGATTATTGCTTACCATGTGCCCCAAACTATATTAAGTCCTAGAACAAGAGACGTGCTCATCTTCATGCCCCGCAGCTGTTAGACCCAAGGTACAGAGGGCATTAGCCAACGACCAGCAGGCCCCAAGTGCCATGTGCAGACTCTAGGAGCAACTGCCTTTGAAAGAGGAAACGGTTGAGAGTGGGCTTTCTGATGGAGAGGATTACTAGCTGGGAAAGTAGGAAAATTGACACAGAATCGGAATTGATGCCCCTACATGACAGAGTTGGTGAAACTTCCCTTCTCAGAGATCTTGAGGCTCCTCTGAAATGAATTTTTCATTTTGGACAGAACATGCAGGATAAATATGATCTGTTTGAGTTCCTGGTTCTCTCATTAGGACTGTTTCTTAGGCTTCACTGGCACAAGAAAAGGGTTTTGATAATCCAGGTAAATCCTGACAAAAGCAAAGCACGGGATCTATGAAAATCTAACCACTCAGAGGAGAACAACAGATAAAGGGCCAGGCCGACCTGACCCTGCAGGATAGGTAAGGCTGGTCTGGCAACAGGGGTAGAGGGGAAGTGCCCATCACCTGCTAGAAGAGCTAGAGAAGACCCCTTCCGGAGAGACCACCAGGAGAGGAGAGCAGTAGGTGCTGATGATGAAGAATATTTTAACCAGCAGAGAAGGTCAAAATGACAAAGTTCCACGATTAGAGTAAACATATGGGATAAAAAATAAAAAATAAAGAAAAAAGATTTTTTTGAAAGGACTTTTTTTTAAAGGAATTTAAACAAAAGTCCTTTTAAAGAGACAGTTGTCTGTTTAAACCAATAGTCCAACTCACTGAGTGAATCGCCACATTATTTATTGGGGTAGAAAGGACTTGGAATGTAGAAAGACCTATTCTGCAGAGGAAAAAATAGAATCACTAACAGGCCTCATGCCTTGCACAGCCAGTGGCTAGAATTCCTGCCTCATGAGACCCTGTGCTAGAAGGCTGCTAGAACCATATCAACTATATTAGTCTTTCTTGGAAGCCAACAAGTGTTTGCCCAGTTAAGAGCACGGAAACAATCAGTCACGTTATGTTATAATGATTGTCGATATCTTTAAAAGCCTTGTCAAGTTCCTTTTTGAGTAACCCTCACCCCACCCTTAGAGAAATTTATCTGTGGTTCACCTCTTTGAAATACCTCATGGTTGTTCCACATTTACCATAGCCCGAAAAAAACAAAAAAAAAAGCTTTTTATTAACAAAGTGTTCAGAAGGGGGCGCCAGGAGGAGTCAAGATGGCGGAGAAGTAGCAAGCTGAGACTGCTTCAGCTAGCCGGAGATCAGCTAGATAGCTTATCTAAAGATTGCAAACACCTGAAAATCCATAGGCAGACCGAATAGAAGAAGAACAGCAATTCTGGAAACAGAAAAACAACCACTTTCTGAAAGGTAGGACCGACGGAGACGTGAATCCAAAGCGACGTGAAGATAGACCCCGGGGGGAGGGGCCGGCTCCCGGCAAGCGGAGGAGCAACCGCGCACAAAATCAGGACTTTTAAAAGTCTGTTCCGCTGAGGGACATCAGTCCAGAGGCTAAACCGGGGCGAAGCCCACGCGGGGTCAGCGTGGCCTCAGGTCCCGCAGGGTCACAGAAGGATCGGGGGTGTCTGAGTGTCGCAGAGCTTGCGGGTATTGGAACGGGAAAGCCGGCTACAGAGACAGAGCCGACAGTAAGCTCACAGCTCGGTGTTACCTTGAACCGGTCGCAGGCTCGGTGAGCTCGGATCGCGGCCGGAGGTCAGGCAGACGGGAATAACTGGGCGCTGTTCTCTGAGGGCGCACTGAGGAGTGGGGCCCTGGGCTCTCGGCTCCTCCGGGCCGGAGACCAGGAGGCCGCCATTTGTGTTCCCGTCCCCCGGAACTCTACGGAAAGCGCTCAGGGAACAAAAGCTCCTGAAAGCAAACCCGAGCGGATTACTCACCCCGGCCCCGGGTAAGGGCGGTGTAATTCCGCCTGGGGCAAAGACACTTGAGAATCACTACAACAGGCCCCTCCCCCAGAAGATCAACAAGAAATCCAGCCGAGACCAAGTTCACCTACCAAGGAGTGCGGTTTCAATACCAAGGAGAGCAGCAGAATTCCAGAGGAGGAGAAAGCAAAGCACGGAACTCATGGCTTTTTTCCTGTGATTTTTTTTTTAGTCTTGCAGTTAATTTAATTTTTTCTTTTTCATTTTTTTTTTCTTTTTTTCTTTTTCTTCTCGCCTTCGGGTAAAATTTTTTTTTTTTTTTAACTGTTACCTTTTTCTTTTTTAACGATTTTTTACTAGTTTATCTAATATATATATTTTTTCTTTTTTACATTTTTCTCAGGTGTTTTCTTTTTTTAAAAAATTTTTTTTCTTTTCTTTTTTTTTCTTTCTTCCTTTTTGAACCTCTTTTTATCCCCTTTCTCCCCACTCACGATTTTGGATCTCTTCTAATTTAGTTAAAGCATATTTTCCTGGGGTTGTTGCCACCCTTTTAGTATTTTACTTGCCCCTTCATTTACTCTTATCTGGCCAAAATGACAAGACGTAAAAATTCAACGCAAAAAAAAGAACAAGAGGCAGTACCAAAGGCTAGGGACCTAATCAATACAGACATCGGTAATATGTCAGATCTAGAGTTCAGAATGACAATTCTCAAGGTTCTAGCCGGGCTCGAAAAAGGCATGGAAGATATTAGAGAAACCCTCTCGAGAGATATAAAAGCCCTTTCTGGAGAAATAAAAGAACTAAAATCTAACCAAGTTGAAATCAAAAAAGCTATTAATGAGGTGCAATCAAAAATGGAGGCTCTAACTGCTAGGATAAATGAGGCAGAAGAAAGAATTAGTGATATAGAAGACCAAATGACAGAGAATAAAGAAGCTGAGCAAAAGAGGGACAAACAGCTACTGGACCACGAGGGGAGAATTCGAGAATTAAGTGACACCATAAGACGAAACAACATTAGAATAATTGGGATTCCAGAAGAAGAAGAAAGAGAGAGGGGAGCAGAAGGTATACTGGAGAGAATTATTGGGGAGAATTTCCCCAATATGGCAAAGGGAACGAGCATCAAAATTCAGGAGGTTCAGAGAACGCCCCTCAAAATCAATAAGAATAGGCCCACACCCCGTCACCTAATAGTAAAATTTACAAGTCTCAGTGACAAAGAGAAAATCCTGAAAGCAGCCCGGGAAAAGAAGTCTGTAACATACAATGGTAAAAATATTAGATTGGCAGCTGACTTATCCACAGAGACCTGGCAGGCCAGAAAGAGCTGGCATGATATTTTTAGAGCACTAAACGAGAAAAACATGCAGCCCAGAATACTATATCCAGCTAGGCTATCATTGAAAATAGAAGGAGAGATTAAAAGCTTCCAGGACAAACAACAACTGAAAGAATTTGCAAATACCAAACCAGCTCTACAGGAAATATTGAAAGGGGTCCTCTAAGCAAAGAGAGAGCCTACAAGTGGTAGATCAGAAAGGAACAGAGACCATATACAATAACAGTCACCTTACAGGCAATACAATGGCACTAAATTCATATCTCTCAATAGTTACCCTGAATGTGAATGGGCTAAATGCCCCTGTCAAAAGACACAGGGTATCAGAATGGATAAAAAAACAAAACCCATCTATATGTTGCCTCCAAGAAACTCATTTTAAGCCCGAAGACACCTCCAGATTTAAAGTGAGGGGGTGGAAAAGAATTTACCATGCTAATGGACATCAGAAGAAAGCAGGAGTGGCAATCCTTATATCAGATCAATTAGATTTTAAGCCAAAGACTATAATAAGAGATGAGGAAGGACACTATATCATACTCAAAGGGTCTGTCCAACAAGAAGATTTAACAATTTTAAATATCTATGCCCCCAACGTGGGAGCAGCCAACTATATAAACCAATTAATAACAAAATCAAAGAAACACATCAACAACAATACAATAATAGTAGGGGACTTTAACACTCCCCTCACTGAAATGGACAGGTCATCCAAGCAAAAGATCAGCAAGGAAATAAAGGCCTTAAACGACACACTGGACCAGATGGACATCACAGATATATTCAGAACATTTCATCCCAAAGCAACAGAATACACATTCTTCTCTAGTGCACATGGAACATTCTCTAGAATAGATCACATCCTCGGTCCTAAATCAGGACTCAACCGGTATCAAAAGATTGGGATCATTCCCTGCATATTTTCAGACCACAATGCTCTAAAGCTAGAACTCAACCACAAAAGGAAGTTTGGAAAGAACCCAAATACATGGAGACTAAACAGTATCCTTCTAAAGAATGAATGGGTCAACTGGGAAATTAAAGAAGAATTGAAAAAAATCATGGAAACAAATGATAATGAAAATACAACGGTTCAAAATCTGTGGGACACAATAAAGGCAGTCCTGAGAGGAAAATATATAGCGGTACAAGCCTTTCTCAAGAAACAAGAAAGGTCTCAGGTACACAACCTAACCCTACACCTAAAGGAGCTGGAGAAAGAACAAGAAAGAAACCCTAAGCCCAGCAGGAGAAGAGAAATCATAAAGATCAGAGCAGAAATCAATGAAATAGAAACCAAAAAAACAATAGAAAAAATCAACGAAAGTAGGAGCTGGTTCTTTGAAAGAATTAATAAAATTGATAAACCCCTGGCCCGACTTATCAAAAAGAAAAGAGAAAGGACCCAAATAAATAAAATCATGAATGAAAGAGGAGAGATCACAACTAACACCAAAGAAATACAAACTATTATAAGAACATACTATGAGCAACTCTACGGCAATAAATTTGACAATCTGGAAGAAATGGATGCATTCCTAGAAACATATAAACTACCACAACTGAACCAGGAAGAAATAGAAAGCCTGAACAGACCCATAACCAGTAAGGAGATTGAAACAGTCATTAAAAATCTCCAAACAAACAAAAGCCCAGGGCCAGATGGCTTCCCGGGGGAATTCTACCAAACATTTAAAGAAGAACTAATTCCTATTCTCCTGAAACTGTTCCAAAAAATAGAAATGGAAGGAAAACTTCCAAACTCATTTTATGAGGCCAGCATCACCTTGATCCCAAAACCAGACAAGGATCCCACCAAAAAAGAGAGCTATAGACCGATATCCTTGATGAACACAGATGCGAAAATACTCAACAAAATACTAGCCAATAGGATTCAACAGTACATTAAAAAGATTATTCACCACGACCAAGTGGGATTTATTCCAGGGCTGCAAGGTTGGTTCAACATCCGCAAATCAGTCAATGTGATACAACACATCAATAAAAGAAAGAACAAGAACCATATGATACTTTCAATAGATGCTGAAAAAGCATTTGACAAAGTACAGCATCCCTTCCTGATCAAAACTCTTCAAAGTGTAGGGATAGAGGGCACATACCTCAATATCATCAAAGCCATCTATGAAAAACCCACTGCAAATATCATTCTCAATGGAGAAAAACTGAAAGCTTTTCCACTAAGGTCAGGAACACGGCAGGGATGTCCATTATCACCACTGCTATTCAACATAGTACTAGAGGTCCTAGCCTCAGCAATCAGACAACAAAAGGAAATTAAAGGCATCCAAATTGGCAAAGAAGAAGTCAAATTATCACTCTTCGCAGATGATATGATACTATATGTGGAAAACCCAAAAGACTCCACTCCAAAACTGCTAGAACTTATACAGGAATTCAGTAAAGTGTCAGGATATAAAATCAATGCACAGAAATCAGTTGCATTTCTCTACACCAACAGCAAGACAGAAGAAAGAGATATTAAGGAGTCAATCCCATTTACAATTGCATCCAAAACCATAAGATACCTAGGAATAAACCTAACCAAAGAGACACAGAATCTATACTCAGAAAACTATAAAGTACTCATGAAAGAAATTGAGGAAGACACAAAGAAATGGAAAAATGTTCCATGCTCCTGGATTGGAAGAATAAATATT